>NC_091492.1:10685182-11323515 GCF_947461875.1 Haliaeetus albicilla
AATGTTGTTTGGGTACACATTACCAAGGCAAATAAAAAAAAAAAATTGAATTGTAGACTGTGCTTTGAAAGAACTTATGCATTAGCTCATTAGCGCCTGTCTGCTTGCTGGCAGGGTGCCAAAGCATCTATAACTTTACTGCCTCAGTTTTAGTCAGAATTCTAGACTCATGCATTTACAACATGGGCAACATTTTCACTCTTACCCTGGATGTTCCTTAAACAATTGCAATGTCCGTTTTAGGTTCTGAATAAAAAATGTAATACCAATCTGCTATGCCATGAAAAAAAAACATAGGTTTTAAGGTTGACCACAAAGCATCCACATCTTTTTCATACTCTTTCCTCAAATGGTAGCATTCAGATGCTATTGTATATAGTTGGTTCTCTTGCGTTAATTTGACAACCTCTCCAACATCAAGGAAACAAAGTCCACATGTCTTTTTGAACAAAATTATCTGTCAATTAGCATTCCTTATAGATTTTGGCTATTATATTTATTTGACAGTGAAGCATATAAATACGTGTATAATTAAGAAAGAGTAAATAATACATCAATGATACCAGCTACAACTCATGAATAAAATTCTCATATTACAGTTCTTGCCAGGACAACCTTTGGGAAGAATGTTTTGGATTTGGCTGTAACTTTTTTATTTCTCTACTTCTTGATACAATGCTGAAACTTTCCAAGAATTTATGGAATAGATATATAGTTTTGACTAGAAATATTAATGAACAAGTAAAATAAAGCTGCAAATTTCAGCCAGCACCCACTTCGGTTATAAGATGTGGTTGCTAATAAACTTGCACAAAAACTGACAACAGCTGCCAGTTTTGTTTGATTTTTCTAACGGAACAGTTTGCGGTTTCACATCCAAAACTCTTAGGTTTTTTGCTTTAGGCTTTATCTAGCATTTACAAATATTTTTCTTTGATTAAATTTTATGTTCTTCCATTAAATTTCTCAGAAATAGAGCTTATAACTAAGATCTAGTGAGCTTCCTACTTTCTTGGCCAAATCCTGCCTTAAATCCATCTGGACACCAGCCCATTTCTTGGTGCCGCCTTTTCTTTTGCCTCTTGATGTTTGCTGTTCTTGATATTGATAAATCTTTCCATAGCCCATACTGTTATGTATGTGACAAGAATCACTAGTATTTCTTCTACTTCAGTTGTCAGGTACATTGACTATTTTGTAAGGATCTCCTGTTACATAATTAGCAGTGCTATTTAAGACATCTGTTGTGGGCCAGTGAGTGCAGGATGCACAGCTCAGATTTACATGCAAGATTTCACTGGGGGTGGAAATTTCCTTTTCTTCCTATTTGGCCAGGGCACAGTTCCCAGCACATTCTGTGAAGTGTGTGCATTGCTTTCTCCTGCTAAGAACCTAATTTGTTCTGTAAATAGTAAATGGAGCCTGTGGATGTTTTGGCATGTGGCCTCTATAATAATGAAGATATGACAAAATCATTAAAAGGAAGATGCATTTTCACCACAGTATCTCCAGGAAGTCAAAAGACTGACATTTAATAATATTTCACTCATTCCACAGAAAAAGAACCTGAGACTCACCAGGTGAGTGTAATAGATAGAGCAATCCTCAATTCCCAAAGGGCAAAACTGAAACAGAATACAGTTACAGAGAACCACCAAGGTATAGTCCTTTTTTTCATTTGGGCCCTTTTTCTTCATTTCTGGATGTAGTTTCCACTTTTAATAATTCAATGTTTTTAGTATTTTTTCAGATAATGCATCAGAAATAAGGATTAAAACCTTCAAATTAAGTTAAACACCTTTGTTTCCTCCATCTAGCCTGTATCATCCCCAGATAAATATTCCTCTGAAGGAGAAGAAAAAATAGTAAAGCAGTTGGATGACTATCTCCTACCTAAGCAAAACTTTAGCTACAGATAAAGGATCCAGATCAGAATTAGTAAGGACAATTTCTCTGAATACCACAATAATTTGATGGATACTTAAATTTCCAACTGTCTTGAATGTGGTGATTTACTTCCAGACATGTGTGGCTTGCGTCAAGACAGTACACATATCACAGTAAATTGTAGAGACAGAGTAGAATTATTAGTAACTTTGATGGCTTACCAAACACTAAAACAAAGTCAGCATTTATCTCAAAGATTTAAAATGAGATTATAATAATGTAATCATCATCACTCTTTAAGGGCTACTCTATAAACACAAATCAAATAGACACATCTGTGTTCTGAAGCACTACCCTGTGCTGCACTTAGTATCTGTGGTCTCTCCTGAGTGATTATATTTGTGATTACCTGTAATCATGTCTGGTTTTGTGTCCCTCTGGAAAACAGATTCATAAAAAAGTAGAAAACAATTATGCGTTTACTTCCCTAGTTAGTTTAGCTGTAGTTTTAATAGCAGTTAAATGAGCACTTGTGTTTTCTGTGTGCCTTTCTTTTAAACTAATCTCCGCAATCTTGCAAGGTAACAGTGATGGATACAGAGACTTCAGAAGAACAGGCAGTGTGGTGCTGGGGATTCCTGTTACAGTGTGAGGACTTAGGTCATCCTTGTTTGCCTGCTTGCAACTCTCCACCTCTCTTCCAGAGACACAGGAATTCATTTTTCTAGCTTTCAGTGGCAGGATGAGTTGAATGCATTTCCCTTATGGAACTTTTTTCCAGAAATGTGACTGATGTGTTGACCAGAGGGAGGAAACTGACTGTATCTTTCTTAGTAACTTAAGAATTTACATGTCAAATTCTACACTTTAGAAATCTGAGCCAAGCTTATTGAAATCAGAGGAATTAAGGACTCTGGAGAGTAAGACCAAATTAGTTTAGTTTGGGAGGGGGCTGTGGATTTGTTCCTCAGACTTTGGGATCTAACTATCTAAATTCCATTCCATTCAAACTCAGCATTTTCTGGATCACTGTTACATTATTTATAAGTGTTTTGATGTTTTTTTTAAAACAGCTTAATCTTTTCCTTTGTTTCCAACTTTTCAGACGCTGGCCACACATCTCCCACTGACAGTATGTTAAGCCCCTTCAGACTCAATGCGCGTAGACTTGCAACACATGAAAAGACAATCTGCTAGTGTGTTCTCCACCATTGTTTTCTCTAGATGCTTTTGTATGGAGTGGAGTGGGACTGAGTGGTGCTACTTACTGCTCCCCAGACATGCTCATCGTGTGAAAGGGAGAGACCCCCCAAGGGAAGATGGCAGCCAGGAGTGACATCTGTACTCAAGCTGAACAGATTGATTAAAGCCTGGCGAGCCCCATAAAGTACAGGTAACCCCCATTTGCATTTTTCCCCACAAGGTTTTCAGAGTTCAATATGTGTCCCTCAAATATGATGTTGCCATATTCCTTTTGTTTCACTTCAGAGTATTTTCTGGAGTCTCTGCTGGGATGCAATAGGTTGTATTATGTGCTAAAGGACAAAATATCTCTTTAGGTGGCAATACCAAACTCCTTACTTTAGTAATCTGAAAACTGAATAAAACACTATTTAAACTTTTCACATTTAAACAAATAATTTTAAAGCCCAATTCTGAATTAACATCTTCCACTTCTGTTTTGGACAGAGTTTGTACTAAATTTGATGTTTGCTGATAATGGCCAGCCTTGTCCAAATCTCTACGTATTAGTTTATTGACTGAGAACTCACTGGGTACCTAGTTTTGAATAGTCTGTTTTACCTTATGCCACTTTTGTCAGAAGCTAGAACTGCCCTGTAAGTGACATGCAGTGACTAAAAACCTACTGTTCTAGCTGACCTCACTGAAAGGATGATATCACTTACATGGCTGTCTGCTTAAGAGTATTAGCACTTTCATTGATGACACTAAAAAGCCCAGGTTTTACCCTTTCGTTGACGTCAGTGGAAAGGTAAGGCTGGTTTACATAGAAGTAAACCAATAAGGATGTCCTGCATTATACAATTACTAAAAGATAATCTTTTTTTTCATTGCCTTTATTTATTAGTGACTCATATGGTCCCAGGACAAAATGCACACCGTGTTTTAATGACTTCTATTGTTGCCTCTTAAACCTGAAGAAAAATGGATCCCTATACCTCATTTCATAGCCCTTACCAAGCAGGATTCCCACTACAGTGGGGTAGAGGTTAGTATAAGGAGTGAAAGACCAGGTCTTGACAGCCCCACCTTCTACTAATGGAGATGACTGTAGAAAAAATTCATGTTATTTTTACAAGTACAATGACTTAATTGTTTACTTATTCTGTAGTGTCACTTGCCACTTCAATTACAGGCAAATTGCTTGGTTAAAGTCGAGGAAAAACCAAACGCTAATTTCCAGGAGCTTAAGGCTATATTTTAGGAAGGAAATAATTTAATTCTAATTTTAAAAAATGTTTGTATCTCCTTTTTTCTTCTGTAGGTTTATATCGCATTGTGCTGAGCTTTTCCAGACAGGAAAAGAGGGAAATGTCTGTTTCTCATAGAAAAGTGGAGTTAGCTGGAAACTAGATTACAACAAACTGAGGTTTTTTTCTTTCATTTTAATACTGTTTCAGCTCCATGGAAAGTGATAATGGTTGCCTGTGATAAGTAGGCATGTTGTAAGTACTGTTAGTAAATGCAGAGTTCCAGTCTGGAGCTTCATTCAGTTCTTACCTCTGTATTGTAAGAATCTGTTCAAGGATGGTATCTGATTTACCGTACTAAAGCAGAATTACTGGTACAGTGAGTTGTGTGGAACTGGGAGCTTTTGTCCCATTCTGTCTTTGCAGAGATTAGTATAATAATGTCCAGTCTGAAGAGTAGATTCCTAGGTGCTACTATGTTACAAATAATTAGTGAAACTGGTACTTGCACTGTGATAGTAAGAGAAGGGAAATACTTCAGTAAATAATTAAATGTGGAAAAATTGATAGGGAAAGTTTGAGTAGAGTTCTAACTGCTTTTTTGGCAATAGTCTACTGTCCATATGCTCTGGCTTTTTGTAGATCCTCATCTTAGGTAGAAAACTAAAGGAAAAGGAATGCCAAGTGATAAAACTTTTTTTTAGACTTTGTTTCTCAGATATTCCTTGTGAGACACTAGATATGGCAAATATCCTTTTTAAAACACAGGAGGGGTAAAAAACTCTTTACGATTGGTTTCACACCTATAAATTTGTCGTCTTTTGTAAGTTAATTATATGTGAGCTAAATAGGAGGTAGAAAATATTAAAGGTTAGCTCTACAGAGAGGTAAACTTAATACAATACACCCTGGGTGAAGACATAGTGGTGGTGAAGACATAGTGGTAACCCTGATTAATATACTTTGCAGTAAGACTAAAGTGCCTTTTCTCCATTGTTTTTGTTTGTTTTGTTTTCTTTTTTTTTTACCTCAGAAGGGCTTGTGTACTTTGCCCTACAGTCAGGGAAAAAAACATTTATAACAGTGAAAGCAAGGCTCAGAATAGTCATTAAGGTATTCTCACAAACCCTGGTTACCTTAACTGTTCAGAAGAAAAGACCTTCAGATTTATGGGTCAGACTGGACTGCTTCTAAATAATCCTTATTAGGTCTTATATTACAAAAGGCAAAAGAGCTATACAAGATTAGTCCATAGACTGGTAAATATCTGAGAATATACTTTAATTTGTCAGGTTCCATCATATTCAGGCAATTCAGTACTAATTACACTTACCTTGTCATATGGTACCACAGCAAGAGCAAACTATGGACAGAGCTGACTGAAAAAAAAAGTAATTAAAAAAAAAAAATCATGCAGGTGTTCTTACTAGTTTTCCGTGCATCTGCTGTTAGAATTTATAGGTCTACAGTTTGTATGAGGAGCTACCAGTATCCTAGTATTTATTAGCTGAATTAGTCTAATGTCTGAGGTGAAAACACAAATAGTGAGATTCTGTTTCCAGTTCCAAGAGAAATCCAGAATTACTCAACAAAACTCATAGTTACTCTGGATTGGTTTTGTATGGAACTTTCTATTATTTTTTAATGAAACCTTCTATCTAGCCCAGAGGTTTAAATGTAGAAATTAGCTTAAACTGGTAATTCTCTTCTGTGAGATGTTTTGACCTGTGAATTACCCTAGCTAAAAATATCAACTTTGCAATGCTGTGAACCTTTTACGTATCACAAAACATGTTTTTTAAGGGACTCTACCCGAATATGTAAACAGCTACTGGCTGAATTAAAGTTGTGATTTTAGTGTGTCATAACCTCTTAATTTGAGCCAATTTTAACCCATTGGTTCACAAGCTTCAAATTATTTCTTCCCCAGCTAAAATCCTGTGGTACCTTTGCAGACCAGATGCTCACAGCGCCGGTCTGTGGGTCGTTTAGACTTTTGAAGGTTCCCTCTTCAGAAAAGCGAATGAACTTGAATATCATAGCTTTATCTGTTTTGGTCATATTTATTATCAGTATATCTACTTCTGTATCTTCATGAAAAATGAGTTGTCTGTTTCACATTGAAAAATATTATAAAAATAGTAGCTTTTATTGTGCTTCTGGCTTATATCTTGAAATACGTTACTTTTAGCTATAGTAACAGGAGAGAGATTGGTACAATCTACGATAGTTGCTATAGTGTTTATATACAGTGCCTGATAGACATTTTTTTCTCCCACTTTTTAATTTAAAATTAATTAATTTAATATTATATTCTTTTGAAAGCATTATTGTAACATCTAGGAGTTCAAGTAGTCAAAGTCCAGCTGTGCTGTGAGCTTTGTCACTGTGTAGTTATTATCCATCTCTTAGTAATCCTAAAATCACAATTTAGGGTAAATTGACCATGTGAATTAAGGAGAAAAAAAAAGCAGAGTAGAGAGAAGAAGAGGTGAGAAAAGTATTTTTGCATAGAAAAACTGATGTTCTATATGAGATTAATAAATATACCATGCAATACATCCATTTCTCCCTTCCAGCACTATTTATGTAAGTGTAATTAGACTTCAAAACAATGAACTAATCTTTGTGACAGAGTATGAGACTACAATTAGCCTGATTCTTCTCCTAGTGAAATTAATGAAAATTTTATCACTAACTTTAGCGGGAGCAAAGTTAGGTCTACCCTTAACCCTTCTCATAGCTCTCCACATATGGAAGTGATTAAGCTGCTGAGTAACTGAACATTATTCAATACTCCAGAGTGCAATTCTCTAAGATGTCAGCACTCCTTCAACAGCTAGCTATTAGAGTAAAGTTTCCAAGTCTGGCGTGTTAATCTCTCCCCTCTGAGATCAAACATTGCACCTTCTATAATAAGAATGACAACATTTTAATGGGCCAGATAGTTATCAAGGATGCTTGGAATCACTTCTATGTTTGTTGTTGTGTTTATCTCAGCCTTAAGCCCTCACTTGCTATTCTAAAAACAACAGAGAAATATTGAGATTGCAAGAAAAAGCTGTCAATCTTATTGAAGTTGGTCTCAGTTCATCAGAGTATTTTTCTAACCTAAGCAAGACATGTCTTCAAAAAACAATTTTGCACCAAGGAAAGAAGACCTTGTAAAACCTGGAATAGTAGGTCAAAACTCTGACCTACTGTAAAAGCCTCAAGAGGCACTTGGTATTTTGAAGAGTTCTTACAGGTGTGTAGACATCCAAGTTAGTATGCCCAATGCTCATGCTGTTAATGCAAATCTTCAGAAAACTGGTACTTTGATTATAGCTTTATCTCCTGGAGACAGGATAGAAATGTGACTTGATTGAAATGCAGAGGTTTTAAAAACAAAAGGCAACTCTTCTCCCCTTCTCCCCTGCACAATTTGTGTGTCAATGTGTCTGGGTGTACACAAGTGGTATTTAGAATAACTTCATGATCTGGGAGCCTTCATTCTGATTTTTTTAACATCTCGAGATGGGTAGCCGTTCTGTAGCTCAGTGATTGGATGAACAACCTACACAAATAGATTCTTGACTGTTCATCAAATATAGGCCCATGCAAGAGTAGGTAAATCTTCATGCATACCTATATACATGGTTCACACACACACACCCAAAGTAGCAAATACAGGTACTGCTAGCCAAAAAAAAGATATTTACTCCAATACGTGCTTAAAGGTGCAAAAGTAGACACATGTGTTCAGTCACGCACAAATCACACCTCTGTACGATCATGTACAGCTAAGAGAACTACCCATGTATTCACCACAAGAGGTATGTACCAATCAACTCATTAAAATATTGGCTTGTTATTCATTGCTGATAAATACATTGTTAATTTGTGTCCCTTTTTTCCCCTGTTTATTGGAGTGTCAACTATGTGTTTGGACTTCATGTATAGAACAGAGAGGAGAAAAGAATATGGCTGCAATGATAACCACTTAGTGGGTGATGCTTCTGAGAAAGTCTTTGCAACTAGAGAATGCTTCCCAGTCACTAAAATACTACTATAGTAAGCAATGTGCTGTTATCAGGGGCAGGAATTTAATAAAAATCTGGTATACCTTTGTGAGAAGGTGGGAGAGTTGTTTACATCCACCATATTAATGAAAATGTTACAAGAGCTGCTGAAATCTGGCAAGGAAACACAAGTGAACTTTCAAGGCTTCTTGACTCAAAGTAAATATTTGATACAGAAGCAGACATTCTTTAACAGTATGCTGTCCTGACTGTCTGCCGCAGGGTCTGTGATGTTGTAGGTTTGACAAGAGATAATCTCCTCTTAGGATTCAAGATCTGTTCTAAATCTGATTACAAGAGAAGTCAGGATAACAAAGTTGGAGTGATCTGTCCAGTAAGTGATCTTCTATAGCGGTCTCAATTGTAAAATTGTTTGTATTGTGAGTGTATGTATGTGGATATTCTATGTAAAATGGATCTATAGGCCAAACTGGTCACTTCAGACTGAGTGCCATTGGTATTTATAAAGTTCCTATAGAAATACCCATGTCATTGGAGCTGCAATAGTGCTGTGTCACTGGGGAATCACTGCATCATCCTCGTTGAATCATGGTAACGGCCAGTGTAATGAACATGAAGTTAGCAGTTGCTCTTTCCTACGGACTACAGAAAACCTGCTTTACTCAGAGCCACTCGAAAGGGCTGCTGCTTGAGCAAGGAGTCTGACAGTGCTTCACAGCACTGGCATTCAAATTGTAATCCTGCAAGGTTATCGCTCCCATTTCATTGCTTATCATTCGAATTTCTTTGCCAATATGAAATTAAAAGCCATTTGATACCTGAGGCTCCTGGCTCAGTATCTCATAAGCAATTTTAGAATTATTAGTCTTTGGGTCATTAATATTCTCTGCTTCTACTGTGATGATCTCACTTCTTGCAAACAGTAAAAATACTGAGTTGCAAGTGAATGAAAAACCCCCTATAAATACAGCAGTTAAACGTTGTTTTAAGGATATATAGTCTTTGATAACTTCTCAGGAAAAAAAAATTGTTTAGAATTAAATTTGATTGTTTTTAATTTCACTGGTTTGAGACAATTTTTATGTAATATAACATTCTATAAAGAATGTGGTAATGAGTTTATCTTTGCAGAAATACAAATAAAACAAGATGTTAAAGCATATGTTGAAGGACATGAGAAATAAATAGTGAAAATTCAGATATTATAGTTTCACCTCCAATTAGATTAATGAGGGCTTTCATACCTTTCATTATTTTTTTTCCCCACTGCTGATTCCTAAGCTTTTCCTTAAAGGTTTTTTGTTACTTCATGAATGATCATGCCTCTTCTAGATCAAAATCTACGAATCTTTCAAGTGCTCTTGCAAATCCTGTGCAAAAAAAAGCATGAATTGGTTTCTCTCATTTAGCAGCTACTAAGGTAAGATTCTCACTGAAGTAAAGATTGTCCTAAAGCTAAGTCCTAAATAATTATTCTTTCTCAGAGCTGTGGTGGACTCATCATAATTTTACAGCCTATGTTACTGCATAAGAACCATTCTCACATTTGGCTGTATTCTCTTGGAGTGCTATCTGATAAAACTCCTGGGTGAATACTGGCGGGTTGTCATTCTCATCCATCACTGTTATCAGCAGTGTAAGTGGATCACTGCACAGTAGCCTGTTCTCAGCAAGAACCTGAATCTCATGCTGATACAGTTCAAATTGATGAAAAAAAAATTTAAGTAATATGATTAAAGTGTTTGTTATTAAACTTAGTGGAATTTGGCATGAATATTTCCATTCATATAAAAACTCTGGCATGATCTGCAGTATAGATGTAAAATTCAACTCCCTTTTAATACTAAAAAAAAAATCTGGAAAAATTATAAGGATGTGTAGGACTGAAAGGGGCTAAGATTGTTAAAGTTCTGTGTTGAGCTGCAAAAGCTGCTTGTAACTTATGTTACATAAAACTTTTCAGTAAGGTTTTTTATAGATTGCACAAAGCCTAGTGTTATTTTAGCAGAACTAATGGAAACAAGAAGGAGACAGGAGAATATAATAGTGGACAGACAGTGTGTAAAAAAGAAAAAAAAATTTACTCCTTTTCCACCTCTGCCAACTGTGTCTCCAGCTAGAGTGAGGCATAAAAATGAACTCTTACACTACTCCATGCAGCATGTGGACTGTGCTGGTAGATACTCAACTTTTCAACTGCTAGCCTATATAGTTTGGAAGTGATGCATGACCAAAAGAAGCTAAGTAGTCAGTCTTGTCCATAAGCTGAGAATTTCTGCTATGAGCTGGATGACAAAGACACAGCTAAAATTAGTTTCTATTTATAAATTTCTCTGACAAGTATTGATCACATTTCAAATGACAGTATTTCAAATGAGAGCTTGTCTATAGAGATCTTCAAACAGGACTTCATTGCATGCACTATACTCAGCTTTATATATTCCAGAGAAAAATCTAAAGCCTAAAGGTAAAATGTGTTATCACTGACAGAAAATAGACTTCAGGATCCCAGATGGCAGCTTGCAGGCTTTCCTAATATATGGAAGTCCCAGGGCTCTTTCTATAAATATCTAGGACCATATGTTCCTACATCACTGAAACATCAGTAAACTCTTTTCTGTTACATCCCTTTGGAAAAGTGGGACAGTAGCATCATAGTAAGGACATCCAAAAAAATCCAAGACAAGATAGTGTAGACAATAAGATCTGTACTGTATGTCTACCCAACTCAACATTTGGCTTAGTATTCTTTCTTAATAGTGCTTGTTATAGGCTGATGGATTCTGGGATCAAGTTTAAGAGGACATGAAACAGTATTTAAAGCACAGATTTGCTTAATAATAGTGCTGCTGCCAGACCTGCCTTGCTGCAGGAGCACGCGGACTGCTTTCTGTGCTCACCGTTCCATCAGAGGGTCCTCTGCAGCACCTTTAAGCCTGTGATCTGTTTCTGTCCTCACTGGGCCAGAGGCTGGGGGTTTCATTCTGACTATTTTCAGCTAAATTACAGTTGGTTTGCCTGGTATTTGGGGGGAATTATGACTAATTACATAGTGAAAGATCATGAGTTTTAGTCCCATGAAAATAACTATGGAGGAAGTATAAAGGAATGCAATACTGATGTAAAAATCCAAACAGATTTAATGCTTCAAATCAGAATTAAAGTCCAAGTTAGTTATATTTAAGAAATCACTGTTTTTATAGTTGAGGGTCAAATCCTTCTCCTAATCCAGTACAGTCTTTCTGTACTGGAAAATAGAACTGCATTCTGCAATTGATATCAGCTTATTCTTGAAGGGAGGAGTTTAATGGATAAGGTACTGAACAGAATATAATTCCTAGGTTAGTCACAGGCTGCCTGTATGAATTTGAGTAAGTGCCTCTACCTCGTGTCTTTTCTTCTGTAGGAGGAGATAATAGCATTTTCCCACTGCCCAGAAATGCGAAGAGCTATCCATTGAGTGGCAGGGCAGCATGGGGACATAAAGCCTAGTGCTGTGAGACAAGGAGTTACTGGCAGGCAAAAGACTGTTTCCCTGGCCTTATCTTTAAGAATCCTATTGTTTCACATATGTGAATTTTCCTTAATCCATATTAACAAAATACTCTGTGTACTCGAATCTTCTGAGCACTAGTTGAAGAAGTAATGCTACAACTTCAGACTGATTGTTCCTTATATTTATACTTACCTCTGCCTGACGTCCTCTGTCAAACTCTAGTATTGCATAAATGTTTCTGGCTGAATCAACTGAAAAAAAAACCCTGAGGGGAGCTCGCCTTCAAATAGTAATAGACCTCTCTACTTTGCCACTGAACCTGGAATCATGGGTAAAACATTATTATAAATGGAAATATTCCAAGTTTCAAAAAAAGTATTAGTAACATTGGAATGGTTCAGTCTCAAGGACAAAGGGTCCCTCATAAACACCATTAAATTTTTGCTGGCAGCTACAGAAGATTGTTATTAAGAATAAGTAGGCACAGAAATGAAACTGCCCTGTAGAAATCTTCTAGTTGGAGCGCTGTCCAGGCACTTTGGGTGGACATTAGGAAGTTCTTGTGCTATCGTTCCATCTCCTTACCTATCCTGAGTATGAACAAGAAGCTTGTGTCTGGTGTTAGCAGCCCAGAATTTGTTCTTATCAAAAGAACTTAATCCCTTTTATCAGTTAGTCTTTTTAGACAGGCAACAGGCCTTGGGATGAAATTAGAGACAACATTGCCCTTACATCTAGCTGCAGTACAGTGTCTGCTCTTAAAGCAGCTGTGGTTGAAGACTGCAACAATGTTTTTTGCCATAATAGGCTTCTTAATTTATATTATCAAAAAATGTTGAGATATGGTCTATTAGCTATAGAAGGCATCTGGGAATCAAGAAATGCTGGACTTGGAGCTTCATTTCTGCCAGACTCATTCTATGTATCAGTACGCAGGCTTTTTATGACACTGAAGTTAACCAGTTTCTATTGACTTTAACTGGATTTATGAATGAACATCTAAATACCCAACCATCACTAATCTCTACCTCAGTTATTGTCAAATATAACAATTTATGCCTGCTTCCTGCAATATTGCAGGACTTGCATATGTAATTTTCTCAATCTGCTTTGAGATCCTTTGAATATATAATTATGTTATTATTCAGACTTCTGATGAGATAGTGCAAGCCTCCACAAGTTCAACAAACAGCAGTATTTTATATCAAATAAATTCAAAAGGGTAATAATGAAATTGAAATAAAATAATGAAATTTTTCTAGAACTTTGGGACACATTTCCTTGTTGTTACGTGGTGTAATCTTTCCATCATCACAAGCCAAAGCAAAATCAAATTGGTGAAAGCTTTGCCTGATATCCTTTGGCAGACTGAAAGTTAACTCATTTTCAGATAGATTTAAATATGAAATTGAGTTAGCAGAGCTAAAAATATTTCTGCAGTACTGCACTGGTGAAAAGCAATAGACACTTTTATGCCAGATAGTCTAAGGAAGAATGGACAGCAAACTCTGAAAAAATTATAACCAATTTTTTTGCTGTTACCATGGAAATGTAGCTACAAACACTTGTGTTTAGACTGTACAGTCCTCATGAAATACAGCTTGTCAGTTGTTTTTATAAGACATAAACCCTTTCAACTCCATGGATGCAGAACAGTTCCTAACAAGGAGAAAGGAGAAGGTGACTTACAAACGGGATTTGTGCAATGCCTCATCAGTGCTCAAAATAACAAGGCAAAGCCATTATGGAGGCCTCATTCTAATTTAAACATCCATTTGTTTATGCTAGCATTAATGTGTTTCTTGGGTGATCTTGTTTAGATTTTGTGCCTCTTAACCCATATGACTGTATTCCCAAAGTATGTGGATACAGTCATGTGACTCAGTTCCCTCACCGCATTACTTGCTTTGCTATGAGGAAAGACAGTGCAATCTCTAATCCATGTTTAAAATAAGATTGTTATTTTAAGCAACTTTTTCCTACCCCTTTTGCATCTTTGCATGCCTGAGGGATTCCCTTTGGAGTTCCAATAAATAGAACAACAGCAGGCTTTACTCTGTGCATTAGACACCCCTGTGTTCCTGTTACTGCTCAAACAATGCAAGCTGAAGAGGCAGTTAGGGTTGGAGTAAGAAACTAGGAAAATGCAGCACTGATTTTAGGTATTTCCAAGAATGTAGGGGTAAGAATGTCAAAGTGTGGAGTTTAGCCTTTCGGGGAGAAAAATAAGACTGTCAGTCCAAAACACAGGCATGTAAACTATTTTAAACATCTTCATGTAAATGAAACACTTTCATCAGTTGTCACTTGAAGATCATATACCCGAGAGCCATTTCCTGTTCTCCTAATTAAAATTGGCCTGTTGCCATACGCATTTCCCTTTTGCTTTCCAATGTGCAACACACAGCAAACCTGCTTTTCATAGTGAACCTGTGTACACAGCAGCATTTCTGCAAATACACAAGAGAAGGCTGAATTTAATGGGATTATTCTTAAACCTAAATTAATCACAGGTTTTGCAGTATCAAAGCCAATGTTCCTAATACAAAGGAATTACCCAGAGTAGATTTAAGATTGCAGGAGAATCTCATCTGAGTTGAATGATTTTTGAAAATTGGGATCTCCTGACTTAACTTGGAAATTGTCTGAGGATAACTCACATTCAGAAGTTCTGGAAGAAAAATGGCACCTGGAGGTACCTGGATGTTTTCCACAATTGCAATTACCACTGTTGCTAAGGCACAATATCCTAGAGACTGATTCCCCAAATCTGACTTGCACAATTAGATGATAATTGCTGACCTGGGATGTGTCTAGCACAGAGCTGTCTACAAATAAGAGAAACTTATCAAAGACATTTATAATTCTTTTGCAAAAGCATGACAGCCAGTCTCAGAATGTGAAATTAAGCTCCCTTTCTTGTTAGCTGCTGCTAAATAATTAGAGCAGCTGCTTTGGTACAGGGATATTTCTGTATTCTTGATTTTGTATATTTTTCGGTATTTATTTACTCATGGTCAGCTTCAGTTTTGTTACTGCCAATGGTAGTAAGGTGGTGGACATGACGCTTCTGCCAAGCCTGCTAGAAGGGAAGAATTTGGGGTGCATCTGGGAGAGGTCTGTACCATACTTTCCATGTGTCTTTCAGAGGCTTGTAATGATTGTACTGATCACTTGCTGCTGATAATCCTGGGTTGCTGGCTGCTAAATCTTCACTTTAAGGTGACTGCAGCATCTGCTGCTAGAAAGGAAATGAAGTGTTGCCAGGAAAAGGTCTTCAAGCAGCCCTGAATGAAAGAGAGGTGCCAGGAAAGAGAAGCACAGCTCCTGGGCTCTGGGGAGAGAGCTGCTCTGCTGAGGGACAGATGAAGGAGTATGTGGGCAAATGAAAGACAGCCACCTAGATACCATACTGATCTTGTTCTAGGCAATGCTGTGACCGATGTTCATTATCACTTTTCTGAGGTGATATTTGCTATCATAGCAATATGACTGCACAGCATACAGCATGGGACACTCCTTTGTTATTGGAGGCACTCAGAGGAAAGAGCTTTCAGAAGTTGGATTTAAGACAGTCCCCCTTCCCATTTCCAACAGAGGGGCCCATTCAGACAAGCTAACATAGCTACACAAGCTCCTAAATCCTTATGCTCCAGGCCTACTGATCTGCCTGGCGTGCCAATGTGATGGGCGTTACTGTCTAAGGCTGGACAGAGATGATGTCAAGCTGACTCATGATTACCAGTGTTTCCTTGGTGAGGACAGTTGCAGACCCCTGAGAACTCCAGCAATTTGTCACTGAATTGCAGGCCACCTCCTACATTTCACTCTGCCTGGCTTCTCTGAACAGAAGGTAGCCCTCCTCAATCTGCTCTGTATGGACCTTTTTTCTAGTTCAGAACTTTGCTGAGTTCCTTTCCCGCTTCCTCTGTACAAGTAATCTCATTGACTGGAGTCAGGAATGTCAGGAGTGGGAGGGAATGTAGGGCTTAAGCTTGTATTAAAGGAGCTTGGCAGGGGGATGTAGATTTATCTTTGAATGTTCTTCCCTCCTACATTTCCGTTGAGCTGGTGATGCAGCTTTCTAATGATTCTGTAGTGACTGATACCTGAAAGCTACAGAAATTTCTCTGAACTCTTGAATGAGGGAAGATGTGCTCTTCCGCTATCACAAGGGAGGCAGAGGATGTTTTTGCTTTTGTATCAGAGGGTGAGATTTATATCAGGTTGCTGTGTCAGTACAAAAGTAATAGCAGCCAGGAGAGAGAAGTTAGGAAAGCCTGGTATTTTTCAATCTGTTTACCCAAACCAGAGTTATATGGATGATGTGTTTCACTGTTAAACTGTTCCTGGTACAAAAGAAATCAACTGAATGACAGCAGTATTTTAGACATTAGAGGAGCAATATTAGACTAGAAGGCTGGAAAAAAATCTGATTTCATCTGAACCTTTCTTTTTGGAGTTTGTTGCTTAATTTGACACACATTTTCAGTGATAGTTTAAACAGCCTTCATATAATCTAAGAAACTAGCTGTCCAGATTGGTCATTGTTCCTGACTGTTATTCTGACCTTAGCCTTTATCTAAAACATAAACATAAACAAGGACCTTCTTAAGTAAGGGCAACCAGCTGTTTTTCCAGGGGGGGGAACTCTTTTCCCAGTTCCATGAAAACACTTAAAATTACTGTCTCAGCCTTGGGTTTGTTTTTAGGTGCCCTTCCCATTACGGTGGACTGCCTTACATAGCATCTGGAAATGTAAAAATAAGTGAAAAATACACTGAGGAGCAGTTTACAGACTTGAATTTTTAATTTCATAATTAAATAATAGGTGTTTTCTATGCTATTGCATAAATATGGAGATGTGACCAGGAATGCACCTCTGTGTGCCATTGTAACACAATGCTGTGATGTACGTTTAAACAGAGTATTGTAATCTTTGTTAAATTCTTAAAAGATGAGATTGCTCTGCCTTCCCAGGTAATTTTTCTCTGTATAAAATGTCATTTGCAAAATGTCTAAGGCAGGAGAATCTACTACAGAGCCAGCCAATTGAAGCCCAAGCCAAGACATTCATTCTTCAGTCAATATAGCATGTGATTAAAAACTTCTCAGGCTGGATATTCTGTTTTGGGGGAGCAGACATAGTTCTGTCTTGCAACATTTGAAATTATTAAATTTTTTTTAGTTTTTTTTTAAAGGAAAGTAATTTTTCCGTAAGTCTTTTTGCTCCCTTTCCCTTTCTCTTTTCTTTCCTACTGATGCAAAATAATAAGCACAGTTTATTGACACAATTCCAAGTTATGGGTTTAAAAAAATATTTATAGATTTATTTAATCCCCCACACATATGTATTGACTTCTTTTAGTTGCACTTTCCAACATTTTCTATGGCTGTTACATTAGTATGGACTTAGTCTTTCGAGAATCTTTCATACAGTACACAATGACTGCAGGCACACAAAATGAACTTCAAAAAGACCTTTCACTGCACTACAAAAAACCCCAATCCAACCTGTCATTATTGGTGATGCATCGTGTGGGTGTACATAAAGCATCAGGCAGTGTTTTTCAAGGATAACAATTTGCACATTCTCAGCTGTACTTTATAATCTGTAGATTCAGAAAAAACCTGCTATAAAATAAAACTTTGCATATTAGATTTTATTCACAAAAGAAATGAGGATAGGAGTCATCAGGAGCATCATCATCTAGTGGTAGGTGCATTGGGATACAATCCGGTAAAAAGCTTTCTGCCTGGAGTCACAGAAAGTATCAGCATTGCCGAAATCATTATAAAGGGCCACTGTGAGTAATGCCAAGCTATTACATTTCTACTGCTTAGGTAACTTAAAGTCAGAACTGAAAACCTGATGGAAAATTTTACACCAGATATTACTGAAGGACCTTTTTTTCATATAAAATCAAGGAGTTCCATGGTATGAGAGCTGCTGTGTTGTATGCTCTTGTTTCTCTACTGTGTATTAATTTGGTTATTCAGAGTTTACTCACTGGAGTGGTGTAGGGAGTTCAAGACTTTTTTCTTTTCGTGGTAACAGCATCTAAACAGCTTTCCAAACCTAGAGCTTATTCCTAGCTCTAAAAGAGACAGTACATCCTTGAGCCTCTAAAAACATTCCTTTGTTTAGTTCACATGCTTGTCTGCATTCTGCATGGTCTCAAAATAGGTAACTGACTTCTGTTTCCTAAGGTTTAAGGTCTATAATTGTTCAAACACTTCAGTAGGAAACAACGCAGAACTGCCCAGCTGTAGCTTCCCTTCTACAGGTAAAGAAATAGCCCATGTCCTTGAATCCATCTGTAACATATGCTCTGAAGGTTGGCTTGAAGTCTGAGTGAGGATTTTACACTGTAACTCAGCATTTGGTGTGGAAGGGTCATCCAAGTCAGTGGCACAGTCAGGCATAAAGGATACTCCAGGTTTAAAGACTGCAAATTGGTTTTGGTGGAACAGTAATTAATCTAAAACACAGTGGGGTTCAACGTGACAAATACTTTTTATAGACTCATTTGTTTTCCTACCAAGCATATGCCTATCCTGAAAACATTAAATGCATTGTACTTAATAGACATTTTGTATGAGAGTTTGGTGTTTTTTCAGGTGGAAAAGACAGAGCAGTGTGTACCTACCCATCATTACTGTGTTCAAGCAATTCTGCATTCACTGCCTGTTTAATAGTTTCTTTTCTTAAACTTACATCCTGTAAGTTTTTAAATCTTAGGACTGCCTCAGCTACCTGCTTTAAATGAGATACACTAGCAAGAGCAAATCTATAGCACCTTTTCTTTGAGTCATTCAAGAGCCTTACAGTATTTATCAGCCCTGTTTTGTAAGCTCAAAGTTGCCAGCTCTCATTATATTTGTTGTCTTTCTTACTAACCCATTTACTGGCAGTTTTGATTAGGCTAGTAGTGGAACAACATGGTTTTTTGATTGCACAGAAAACCTTTAAAGTGTGGCCTGGGGCTTTAAGCACAGGTGGTTCTTCTTTCCACTTGTTGCTATTTAAACCCTTCAGCTCAGCAGCTGGAGATGTTTGGTTTTTTTTACAGACTGTATGTATCTTGTATTAGGTCTCTGTCTTGGAAGCATGTGGAGAAGGCACAGAGAAGTCCTTGCTGGTTTTGTTCTTAAACTGTCAGAAAGAGAACTTAACCTGAGAATTTGGGGTCAAAGAACTTACTAGGGTGTATGTTATGTTTGTATGTGTGATGTGTGGGGGGAAGTCAACAGTAAGAACATCTGCTGAGTGAGAGTCTTCAGGGACCTGTGTGTGTCTCTGTGTGTCAGCTATATCTCCTGGTGACAGGCTTGCCAAAGTTACAAAACTGAAACAAAATACAATGTTTTGTACAAATTATGGAAATACAAGGCCCAGATATTGGGGCACCTTGTCTTCTGTAGTCATCTGTACCACTCCAAATGGAGTGGAGTACTTCCTCCTGGATTGCTGGTGTTTCCTTTTGTTTTGCATTGAGTTCAGTTATGGCCCAAGAAACGCAGCAATAGATCAAACATGAGTTGAGGCCTAGGCCTCTCTAGGGCTTTACTCAGGGGTGGTAGGATTTCTAAAACATTCTTCTTTTAACACCTGGTGTGAGTGAAACCCAGTTCTCTTGTCTCTTTAGCGAGAGTGTGAAGTAGACAACAAATGGATATATTGCTTAGAGGGGTTGTGGCCTTGTTGGTCTAACTCAGCGAGTTTCCCTGATGTGAACAATGTCCATTCTTTTCTTTCTATATTTTAATACAGTGTTGCTTAATTTTTCAAAATGAAACATACTTTGAAGTAAATAGTCCAGTTTTTACATTTGTATGTGTATTAAACAGCTGCTAAATAGCTTTTGTATTCCACACTAGAGGTAGCTGTCTTTATGGTCAAAACATAACCAAACTGTACCTTTGATTATACACCAATGTAAGTGCGATTTTCTAGACATAGTGGAGAATGTCTATGTGTTCGTAGCTTATGCAATCACGTAGCATTTGCTAAATGCAAATTGAACGGTGTTGTCAGGATCATATGGTTTGACATGCATGGGGAATCCCAAAGGACCTGCTAATTGCCTAGTCAAAAATGTGTCTGTCTCTTCTCATGAGGGATAGTAGAGGTCCAACAATGTTTTGCAGGATTGTTCTGAGGAGTAAACATTAATAAAGCATGTAATTCCATATAATGTATTCCCATTAATGTGAAAGTGGGGACAGACCATGTAAGGGTTAATATTTGGAACAGTAGTAATATTTAGAAAATAGCATTAGGAAAGTGCTATTACATTAAATGTCAGTAACGTAGCACTATGGATTGTAGCACTACGTTTCTCCACCTATTTTTACTTTGTTCTCAAGAGTTTTTGTTACAAATGGAGCAAATGACAAGTACCCATTAAAACTCATTTAGCTTTCACACTATGAATCCTGCTGCTGTGGCGTGAAGTAACTTTTGCCTCTCTTACAAACATATGGAAATGCACAGCAAACCTTTTATAACGTCTACAATACGATGAATATTGCTGTTAAAAGCCACCTTCTGAGACATGACGCAAAACAGCATGACCAATGCAAGCCAAATGAATACACTGAGGAAACCAACGTGCTGAAGGCAATTAAGTATTTCAGACAGAAAAACTCCTTGTGATTAATCAAGGATCTTATTCTCTGGCTTACACCTCATTTTCATCAGTATAATAAACCAGAGTTCAGTAGAGTTACTCCTGATTTATAACAATGTGAGAAGAATATAGTACCAAATAGGTCATAGTCTCTTCTGATTTTTGCCTCGCATCATGACTGCCTGACATCTGTGCTGGCTTTAAAATACTTCCTGTTTCATGTAGGAGCTTTTTATACCATTTGTACTTGCTGTGTAGGGGAGAGGAAAATTAATTGCAATCTAAATTAAATCCCTTTGGGATGCATTTAGATATGACTAAGAGGACTTCTAAAAATATGTTAACTAACATGCTTTAAAAGTATATTGTGAAAAAGAACATTTTAATATATTTTTGCAGGTAAAGGTGATCTATATATTGAGTGTGCCTGTACAGGATCAGCTCAAGAAAATAGCATATTGTCTTCTCCGTCACTACTCCAGTCTTTGATGATGTCAATAATGTGTTACCTAAGGTGGTCTAAACCCACTGCTTTCACTTTGTGGTCCGCACACGTTCTTCTGCATTGTAAACCCTGATGCACCTGATTTTGCTCCTTTTTTGACATTAGTAGACCACAAGCAGATACAGAGCTAATTTAATAGACCCTTTTGCTGGGAAGCTGGGCAAATCCCTTCAGCTTAACTTTCCAGAATGTTTCCAAAAGATGAGTGAGATGCCCTTTGTTTGCTGTTTGAAGCATTAGAGCTAGTGTGCTGAAACAGTGATCATAAAGTGCCTCATCAGATACCACAAGCCCCAGTTATGAGGTATTTCAGAACAATGGACAAGCTCAAGAAGTAGGCCCATGTGAACCAAGTGCAAGGTCCTGCACCTGGGTTGGGGCAACCCCCGGTATCAATACAGGCTGGGGGATGAAGGGATTGAGACCAGCCCTGTGGGGAAGGATTTGGGGGTACTGGTGGATGAAAAGCTGGATGTGAGACATCAGTGTGCACTCACAGCCCAGAAAGCCACACATATCGTGGGCTGCATCAAAAAACCCAGCAGGTTGAGGGAGGTGATTCTGCCCCTCTGCTCCGCTCTGGTGAGACCCCACCTGCTGCTGGTATTGTGTCGGGCTCTGGAGTCCTCAGAACAGGAAAGACATGGACCTGTTGGAACAGGTCCAGAGGAGGGCCACAAAAATCATCAGAGGGATGGAACACCTCACCTATGAGGAAAGGCTGAGGGAGTTGGGGTTGTTCAGCCTGGAGAAGAGAAGACTCCGGGGAGACCTTATTGTGGCCTTTCAAAACCTAAAGGGGCCTTATAAGAAAGATGGGGACAGACTTTTTAGTAGGACCTGTAGAGATAGGACAAGGGGTAATGGATTTAAACTAAAATAGGGTAGATTCAAACTAGATATAAGGAAGATATTTTTTACAACGAGGGTGGTGAAACACTGGAACAGGTTGCCCAGAGAGGTGGTAGATGCCCCATCCCTGGAAACATTCAAGGTCAGGTTGGATGGGGCTCTGAGCAACCCGATCTAGTTGTAGATGTCCCTGCTTCTTGCAGGGGGGTTGGACTAGATGACCTTTAAAAGGTTCCTTCAAACTCAAACCATTCTATGATTCTATGAATTCCTTCTATTGCAAAACTGAGAATTATCTAGAATTTGGCTCTTACTTACCATTCCATGACATCTTAATGCTCACCTGAAGATAGGTAATTTTCTGACTTATGTCTTGAAGATTTACACTTATATTTTCCCCATTTTTCTGACAAACAGAATCATTTTAACATGAAGACTTACGTACGCTAGCAGCTTAAAACAGCAGCCTAACAAGGTTAAACTATCTCACCCTATATGAAGGTCCTGAAATCACCCCTACTTCCATATTAAAATACTGTCTCCTTCTGACTTTATGTTTGGCTAAGCAATAACATTTGCTGTTCAAAAATATGTTGGGAAGTTTATCTATAGAACTAATGATAGAACAGTCCATGTTTCTAAAATAGTCTCCTTTTAGCCTGCTTATCTCTTCCCTGACATTTCTTACTGAGCATCAGTGAGCAGGCAGCTTTGTACTGACATCTGAAAGCAAGTCTACAGCAGCAGTGTGCACAAGGCTATGGAACAAACAGTCACATGGTTTCTATATTTTCTCTCTTTGTTTACTGTGTTCATAATGCCAAATGGCAAATTAAAAGAATGCCCTAATCCCAAAGAGTAAGGAATGGTATTTCTCCTTCCCACATGGATGGCTGTGATTATCTTTGGGGAGCAAAGGCATTTTATGCTTGTTCTTTTGATACTCAGTTCTAGTCTTGTCTCTGGGAGAGCAAATAATTTCTGAACTTTTTAGTATAAACACTATGTAGTTTATATAAATTAGATTGTTTTAATGAAATATTTGACTAAATTTACAAAGATTAGCACATGTGATCTGTAAAACCTTTGGCTTTGAATGTAGGAGGAGACAAAGGAAAGTGGGTTTTTAGAAAGGAGCTGCGAAGGTTGATGTTACCTTTCTATGTTTGCTAGGAACTGCAGAGAAGAGATCTTCAGCCAACACTGGCATATTGCCTTTTTTCATCTTTTACTGCTGTTGTTATGGTCATGGAATTCAATTCTGGATGCTCACCTTCATCTTTTCCAGATGCCAATTTTTAAAACATGTTTTATAATACACGTGATGTTACTAGAGCTATAGGAAAACCTCTATTAGTTGCTACTAATAAAGGGTATGTGATGTTTAGATTTAAAATGTATTAAAAATGTAAAATATTTAAAATACAGGGGAAAGAAAGAAATTGAGATGTGGAGATAAGCTTCCTCTGTCTCTCCTTTCTGAATTTCTGTCCCTCATATCCCCAATGAAAAAGGTAATGGGAAGACAAAAGACAGGCTCCTATTGAGATCTCCAGGTCCTACCATTGCTGCTAGTAATTTCTCAGGGACATGAGTATGGAGTTACACCTTGCTTTGCCTATAGGTAACAAGGGGGTAATTATTTTTTTGCATCCTTCTAGTTATCTTGGTATGGCTGCAGTGCAGTTTGCTTACATGTTGTCCAGAAAGAAACAATATGAAGAGATATAGTGCTTGGATATTGCTTTATTAGCATTGCTACTGGAGCAGTATTGGGCTTTTTCGATGTTTGAAAAATCTATCACTTCATCTCAGCTTGTCACCAGCATATATTAATGTAACCAGATCCATGCATGTTTTCTGTCTTCAGAGAAACATCTCCTAATTTGGAGGTTGCAGTGCATACTTCTGATCATAGCCAGATACTTCAGCTATAGATTTTTTTATTGCCCTTGCCTCATGTTGAAACTCCCTGGGGATGAAAGAGGCTTTGTTGCTAAGTGTGACCTGAATTACTGTCAGGGAGGACAGGTGACTCAAATACCCACAGAAATGTAGTCTACATGTGGAATTAGGCTATAAGATGTGATTCTGTCAAGAAAAGGGTTCAGGAAATAAAAGAGGTATCTGTGAAGTTGTCACCATGAGATAGGTAAGCCCCCATGGTTTTCTTTCAAGGTCTGTAGCTCTTATTAGCCAGCATGTAGGGGCGTTTACTGTATTTGGGAGGATAGAAGGTGTAAGAAAAGAAGGAATGAGAGTCATCCATGTTCTTTAATTTGCAAATACTTATTTGATAGGGTGATATTAGCTGATAATGTGGGCTTAGTTTTCAATTAATAATTATTTTCTCTTAATTTCTTTAATTAGTATTATTTGCTAATTATTTTCTATGTGGACATTCACGTATCAACAGCTGGTCAAGTAGTCCCTATAAGATCAAGGCTACTTAGTTTTTCCTTTCAGTGATCTCCAACCATGGTCCTTAACATCTGACATCACAAGCAAGCAGATTGCAAATAGAAAAGGGGTGTGTAAATATGCGGTTTTTATAATCTTGGGCAAAGTGTACATTGGTTGTAATAAGAACTGTTGGGGTTTTTTTAGCAATACGATTTTAAGCACTTAGTCTGTATTCAATAGCTAGAACATTTACAGAAATAGATGCATCTGGAAGTAATTTTGAGGAGAAGGTAAATTGGCATCAAAATGCAATTTAATTTGTTACTTAAGGAGGTTCCAGTAATGTTTTCTGAGTAGCTTTTCAAACAATATTAAAAATATGTCTATAAATACTTTTTCATATTCATTTAATATCTATTTCGGTGCACAAAATTCAACTCTGCACACGCTGTTGGGCAGTTGTGCACTCCAAACACACTTTTACCACATGCAAAACATTTTTACATCTCCTTTGAAAATATGTACTGTAATTTTACTTCATGAAAAATAGTACAGTTGTATTTGGACCATGTTGTATGCTTAAGAATTCAGACACTGCCAGGTGAAGAAAACAATACTAAGACTGAAAATAAAGTTCCAGCACCGGTTACACAAGCCTGGAAACTGTTTTCAAAGATATTGACGTTATCACTATTGACTTTAAGGGTCCTAGCTGGTGGTGCGAAGCACAGCAGCAATAAAATGGCAGTGTTCTGTTCAAAGTCAATTTAAGTGCAGACTAATGAGTCACTGAAGCACCTATTAAATGGCAGATGGTGCTTATGACTGGGAAGGAGAATGACCATTTGTTATTCTAGCAGAGGGCATTTACTGAAGTCAAACCTGTTGTTAGGAATTAAAAGGCAAACTTGGTATCAATGACATTTGTTTTGTTTCGGTTGCAGGCTCCATGATAAGGTTGAGCAGGAGCATAATATTTACGTTAAAAGGACTTTGACTTTGTTTTCTTGAATAATTATGATGCCTTCTTCAAAATCTCTCTGTGCCTTATGAGATCCCAAGATACATTGTTTTCAATGTGTATTTTAACTGAGTGGCTCCAGTCAACAACAGTGTTTATACTTACAAATTTAGAATATTGTGTTTGTTTTTTCATCATTTATTGTGGAAAGATTATATAGTATAGTAATTGCAGAAGTAAAGATAGGCTAGGTGTGTCTAATTCTTCATTTAAAACTAAGACGCTGACTAAAAACTGGAAAATTATGGCTTTAAGTAGTAAAGAATGTATTTCAAGATGCTCGAAGCCTTCTAGGAAGTATTCTCTGAGTCTCTGATAGCTCTCCTCTCTGTGAACTAACCTCCCTATTATCCTACTTTTTTTGATGCACTGTGATCAGGAACTCTTAAGACATGTAAGAAGCTGGAACACTTTGGTGCATGGATGCATATTGCCCTGTTAGGGACCAGAGTATGAACTGTGACTCCTTAGAGTTACCACACCAACATTTTCAAGTCCAAATTTTCAGGAGTTTTTCTGAAATTATTCTATTAAAAAAAATTTTTTTAAAATGCTTATATGTTTCTGTTTATATTTTTCTTGGAGGAAAAACACTTTCCAAATACTTCTTTTAAGCATTGAGATAATTCTTTTAAGTAAATAAAGACCAGACAAAGCTTTTCTAGTGCATTTTTCACACGGAGGTCCTAGTCTCAGTCTGCTTCAAAAAATGCTATCAGTACAAAAGTTTATCTGGATATAAGGCAAAAAAGAGGCTGCTGAAGACAGGTGTATTAAAATCAATATGTTTTTATCTGATACTAGTGGCTTTTTCTTGTATTTCCTGGATATCAGCAATAGGGGCCTGGAAGAGCAGAAGGAAATAAAAAGCACATAGCAAGCTAAGTTGAAAGTGATTTTTTTTTTATACGCTGCAAAGGTTTCTTGTAAGCAGCACCGGACTACGGTAGTGCAGGTGAGCCAGGTAAGTCCGTCTGACGTCATTTCATTGACTTTCGTGGGGTTACTAAACAGTGAAAATGAGGGGACAATAATACCTGTGAAGTCCTGAGTGGGTTTTTATGGTAGCATAAGGAATACAGTGGGAATGAGCCACCATACTTTTCAGGTACCTCTACATATTCTTTTCTGCTAATGAGATATATTGTTGATAATGACATAAAAACCTGAAAGATAAATTAACTTCTTAATTCATATTCATATACAAATAATTATTTTTTTTTTCTGGCAATACTAGGATGACATCTTCTCTTTACAGCAATGGAACCAATACCTATTGGTCTCATTCAGTGGCATGACTCCCTGAAAATTAGTCCTGTTATTCTGAAGTTGATCAATATGTATTACAGCAGACTTTAGTCCTCCTTTCTCCTCTTTCAAATAAGAATAATTGCTTGTTTATTTGTAGTGTCCCTAAGTACATTCCTCTAAGTTCTCTACTTCAGTGAAATACATAGCAAAAATGTTTGTATAGATTAACAACTTAAATGTATCGTTCTGTGTTTATTTTTCCCTTTATATGTGACATCAATGGCTGGAAACCTGGCTATACTTCAAGGAAATGTTTAGACTGTTTCTAGCAGCAGATAGCATAAGCTCTAACTAACATAGAGGAATTAATCTTGAATAGTGCTGAACATTGACAACTTCCACCAAATCCTCTGGAATTCAGAACATCTTTGTGTCAGGTTTCTAATCACAATTATCTGAACTCATGTCTCTAATCTGGAGTTGCTTTTAATGCTAAGGAATGAGTTCTGAATCAATCTCTAATTCTGCCTATGGGTTATTGTCTGAACTACTCAGCTGATCTCAGTACTTGATACATGAACCACATACAGTCAAGTTTCTTGTTCTTCGATAAATTCAAGCTAGACAGTTATTATAGTTTAAAGATGGTCAGAATAAAACTTGGAACAATAGATACCCCTGTACTTCCGGAAAATTTTGCCTCAAGATAAGTTTATGGTTCATGCTTATATGAATAACCACCATCAACCTTGAATCAGGTCTAAATAAAATCTCAGGGTAATTAAACAGACAGGCATATTACACAGGCAGCTGCTCAGGTGACAGGATTACTGCACTTATAAAGGTCATGTGGAAGATACGATTCTGATCCCCATCCCTGCAGAAAACATTTGTTTGTAACATCACTGACCATCAGATGACATGGTGAAGCAGAAAACACTTGAACTGATGGACTGATAGGTGTCACATTTCCATTATTTGATTACTGATGTTTTCCATAGATTACATTTTAGGCAAAAAGCATAGAGGAAAACTCGGAATGATGTCACAAATGTATCCTAGCCCATTTAATAGCATAATGTGATCAGGACTTGATAGGCTTGATATGCCTAACATTACTTTTTGGTTCTGGTATACTAGTGTACCAATATAAAATATATTTCTCAAAGATGTGGTCCCTATATATGCTTTAAGAGGACCCACAGAGAAGATAGGACATCCCACATAAATTATAATTAAAATTTACCTCCTTTTATTTACTCAGTAGCTAGAGTTAACAATTCTGTGCATAGTAACCAGTGAGAGAAAAACATAGGCCATTACCACTCGTCCTAATGCAGAGAAACGTGGGTTTAACCAAATCTTGAATGAGACTCTACATTGTACCTTTTTTGTATGATGCCAGCCCAATGAAAAATTAGTCTGTTCAGAACAGTACAGGTGATTCACTGTTCAGAAGGAAAAAATTTATATATTTTTATATACGTATATTTGCTGTATTGTGGATCACCATGGAGAGGGAAAAAGAACATGAATAATTATGGTGTGTTCCTATAACTCTTCATAAGAGTGAAGAGACCTCACAAGAGTCTTGTCTTTCTGTAGTATCCAGAAGGTCTGAAGAGCAAAGAAATGGAGACCACTTCTTTGGTACTGATGCCACTACCTAGACATCGGTATTACAAGAAATGTCAGTGATATTTTTTGTAATAAATATTCCTCTATTGGAAAGCGTGGTATCTGAATGAGGCAAAGTGACAAAGCACAAAGTCACTCCTACAAAATGGGAAGAATGTGTATGGTTCAATATTCTGTCAGTGTGCAGCTGTACGTGCAAGAGATTTATCTGAACCTTTCTTTGTAAGTCTTCATCATTAACCTCCTACTGTGTTATCACTTTGTTTTCATACTTTTCTATTTTACTGGGTCATTGTCTTTGTCAGCTTACACCCTTTTATACCTAATTATGGAGCAATCAATAATAAGCTGACTGTGGCTAGATGTATTATAAGGCTATGGGGCTTGGCTCTTCCAGAATCATAATCAGATTTCTGTTCATGGTGCAAACTGCTGGAGCAGGTTCATAGTGTGCTTTAGGGGCAAAATCAAATCAAACTTTTTATGATCCAGAAAGAATATGGTACAAAGGACTCTTTTGGTCCACTGTTATTCTTAGGGTCATATCACAATGTTACGATCCAAATATCCCATTATGATATATTACTGTGAATCTGTGTCTGTCTGTTCACCTGAAATTTCTGAATATTTGGATTCAGCTGGCCCTTGTTGAAACCTTAGCTTGTTCAGAGAAGCTGGAATTAAAGCTTGCCCTTGCTCTTTACCCAGTCATACCCAGTGCCATTGGTGTGGATCGGTCAGCATTGCATGGCAGTACTGAGAATCTGCAGCTTTGCCGTTTGCTAGTATGGCTGGAAATGGGGTGAGAAGAGAGCTAGGTAACCTGCAGAAACAGGGTTTTCTACAGAGTTTGCCTCAAGATGATGTACAATACACCCAGGCCTCTTTTGCACTGCACCTTGTTTACCTACATGCACCAGACACCTCATTCGAGTTCTCTGGACTCCACACTGTTTGAGACTCGCTTTGCATAAAAATTTAAAGAAAAGAAGTAAAGAATGGGGCCCTCTATATTTCATTCTGATCTCACAGCAGTGTAAGTTCAATTAAGTAGAATAACTCTCAATTTAGGCCATGATTCACCCATTTTCTTAAGTAGGCATCCAGTTTTAAGCACATGAATAAGGCAACTACTCATAGGAGGATGATGCCTCATATACTCAAAGTCAACCATGCCTTTAAAAACTTAGCTTAACTGGATGTTTCAACATTGTGAACTGAGATCATATCCAAGAAATTATGTTAACTTAAGTATTTCTATGCCCAGTAATAGAGTAATTACTTTTTTTTTTTAAATTGGAAGAGACATTCCATATTTAGAATGGAGAGTAGCTGGAATCATAAATTTGTACTTTAAACGAAAAGCTTATTTCCTTAATTTAATGCTAATAGTATAAATATTTGGAAATATAATGCTGTTTCAATCTTTGTCAGTGACCAGAGACCATATCTATTACAATATTATACTATTTCTCTTAACAGGGGCTTTTATTGTTTGACTTTATGCTGCATAGGGAGTCCTACAATATATAGTCTATGGAGTCCTAACATATGTGCCACAGAAAAGTTATTAATAGAAGCAATCTGCTTCTATTTTCAGACATGGAAAAGGAAATGATCAGTAGCTGGACAGTAAATGCTATTTTAGACATCTGAAATGCAATGAAGAAATAACATATCTTAGCTAGAAAACTTTCTTACCTGATTTTAATCTTCCGATTTGCTTAGAAATAAATAAATAAAAATCTTAAAAATGTATTAACAGAGTAAGATACAATTAATATATTTAAATGTTATTAAAATACATATAATTACCCATATGTAATAATAAATTTACTAGGGATGTACAACACCTAAACAAGAAATAGGGAGGGTTCATTCCTATTCCCCTAGTACCAGTAAAGACTTCTTTCAGCCTTATCAGAAGTCACGTAGCAGAAGAATTTAAAGGAAGCCTGATCATTACCGATACTCCCCCCAAAAAGAGCAGATATTATTTTCAAATCTTCTGTATATAATAGGATTAAAAGGGGACAACTTTTGCAGGTGACATATTTTGTAGGCTAGAGGTATACCTATAGATTGTATTATAGAATACCACTTAGAGTATATAAAACTGCCCATAATATCACATAATACTAACATATATTGTTTTTTCTCAGCTGGTAATAAGTATCCTACTATGCTAGGCTAATTTATTTCAGGAAAATACCATCTCGTACAAGCTTGATGCATCTCAAGTGGTAAGTATGCTGACGTTTACTCTTGGACCCTTAAGTCAAAAGAAAGAGTAAAGGAAAAACCACTGACTTCTTTCTAAAAGGCCTAACTTGAACCTACCATGGTTTCTGATTATTTTTTTTATTTATGGTTTCAAATAAAATGTTTCTTTTTAAGACTCAGAGTTTTATCTAAAAAAGCCCTATTCATGTTTTAAAGCAGTCAAGCCTCAGTAGTCTTAAACAGAGATATCTGAAAGAAGTAGACATTTATAAGGAATCTCAGCTAACACATATTCATTAAATAGGAGAATGAGCTCGGTAATGTCGGTGCTGTAGTGAACAGTCATTGTAACATTTCAGCCATAAACTAGACTGATGATAGTTCTGTAGGCAAAAGCTAGATAACTGAAGTCTGATATTTAAATAACCCTGTGAAAGGTAAAAGGATTTCAGGGTGAAACAGAAGTTTATTTATACTAGAAAATTGGAAGTAGCAATTTTATCAAAATAGAACATTAAAGAAGAAAAATTATTGTAAATACTATATTTTGAAAATATAAAGATAATTATTAGAGTTGTATGGAAATGCTTATGTTTACTGACAGATGAATGGCAAAAGAACGATACGTGGAAAAATAATTTTTAAAGCCAGCTATCCCTGCTGTCTGGCTCAGTGTCAGAAAATTGGCTTAATTACATTGCCAGTATAGACTTAATTAGAACAATTGACTAAATTTAATTGACCATTCCCATTATATAAAGCACCAAAATCCAACAGTGGATGAATGTTTTTGATTTCTTCTGTTTTCGTGTAAGTACTGGACACTATTTTAATCTATCGGTATTATCCTGATGTCTTTTAAATAAATTATTCCAAGGAAAAAATATTGGTTTGCACAAAAAGAAGAGTAATACCACAATGGATGTCCTGGTGCCACAGTCAGTCATTAGAGCAGTAGCTCTGCAAGTACGTATGCACATGTGACTTTGAATTTTATTCATGTAGCATCAAGCACATGTCTAAATGTCAGCATATCAGGGAAGGAGCAATATTAAAGTTGCCTTTATTAAAGCAGTCTATCAGTTTTAGTTCTGATTCATTCTTTAACACACATCAGCTTGTACAGGAGGGCTCGAACTGTTGAAACTGTGATGTAAGAGCTTTGATAAATCTGCTGTGGATCTTTAAAATGTTGTTCTCAAATATGGATGGCACCTCTCAGGTGAGGAGTATCCAGGTCTTATCTTAACCCTATCTTCCTTGGTGGCTTGAGCTAGGTCAGCCAGGTGGCTGGGGTGCAGGACATGCACTTGCTGGCAAGGAGGTGGTGTGGAGAGTGAACTGGGCAAGGTCAGCTCTCCAAATCTCCCAGCGTATGTTTAATTTCTTAAATTAAAGTTATTCCTTTGAACTCAGTAAAGCTCTTCTGCAGCATAATGTTTGGCAGGAGCATATGCCTCTGCAGGACTCTGACCTCCGCTCTATTTTTAATCAAATAAAATGAAAGACTTTTCCGCAGTTTTGTTGTTGTTAATTGCCTCCCAGACATAGAAACATAGTTTTGCATTTAGTCATTCAAATATTCGAGATGTTGGAAAGAAAAATAATCAGGAAACCTTTACTGGGTTCATTTTCTTAATTTCTCTGTCTGAATGCATCCATCTGTCAAAACATTCTTGTGCAAAACACGTAACATGAGGTACAGGTTTTGAATTCGTTCTGTACGTAGTTTGCTAATTTGTACAAAATCCACTTAAAAATAGAACTAATTTTCCTTTTTGTGCTTTTTCAAGCTACTACATCTTTAATGACAGAGGAAGTACAGCTCTTGGCTACAATCAGGTCTAAGAGCAAACTTACTGGCTTCTTCAGGGTTAGCATTTAACCCATTGTATTTGCCAGCAAGGCTAGGCAGGAAACCGTTTTCCTACCACATGATTCTTGGAGACATTCAATTTTTTTCTTGTTCCTAGCCTCAGGACAAACCCCCAAAGTACTCTCTGTTTTCATTGACAAAGTGGAGAGGGAGTAAAAAGGAATCAAGCAATGATTCTGGAACCTAGAGCAACTGGATCCAGATCCATCCATATTCCAAGATACACTTGTTCAACTAAATTGGAATGGGTCTGAATTACAAAAGACAAGTGAAAAAACATAACATTCACCTCTAAGGTCAGTGCTCCAACTATCCAAGTAGCAGGCGTTTTAGGATGGCTTGCTTTTGGGGTTTAAAAATTCCCAAGACGTACCTGGGTCTCTTCTCCTGTATTGCAAAGGTATAGGAATGGTACGTGATGTTTCAGCACAAAAAGAAAAAGCATATGTGGACATAGAGAAGACAAAGAAGCTCCACATAAGGTGGGATTACATTACATGATAAATCTATCTATTCAGCTTTTTAAGAATTCAACATCTAAGATGGCAAACAAAGTTTAAAAAAAATAAAAAGAAAAAAAAGCAAGCTAATTACTGTAGGCAAAGCTTGACATAGGGAAAGAGCGTGCTGTGCTGCAAATTTCATAGAATCTTTTCTTTTTTAAAATAAAATAAGGATGCTTCTAATGAGAATATAAAAAAAAATGTCACACAGTTAAACTTGGGTCTAAAATGAGTTATCATTTCTCCAGATAGCAGCCAGTAGATAGATATGAAATTAACGGTTCATTTCATAAAGTATTCTCACTGAAAAGGAAATAAAGAGAGAATTGCTTAAAAAAAAGCCCCAACTAAATCCAGTTCTCTTCCAAAATCAGTGCAACTATTTTTTTGTTTGTTCTGCTGTAACTCAGAAGATAAGGCTCAGAAGCAAGTTCATACTGGTTCTCTAACTTGCAAATGGATGCTTTCCACAGATGACAGAGATCCGTGATACTGCCATTCTTAAATTTTATCACAAATTCCACAAACCAGGATTTAAAATTATATGAAATTTAAGAATTGTCTTTTATTTGAGCCTTTGGGTTCCATCTAGTTTACATTTTCAACTTTTCCCTGTTCCTCCATTGCTAGATCCTTAATTTCTAATAGAAGTGAGATTCCAACATAACCATTCCTCTCCAAAAGGCAGAGTGGGTAGAATGTTAGGCAAAATTTCAGCTATCCCTTTGATAAATTTGCAGCATTTAGAATTAGAATGATGTGTTAGAATTATATCCCCTTATTTGGAAAACTAATTCTTAGCTCCATTCTGCTCTGTTGAAAGTTCTGTGTCTATGTGACATTAAGTTTATTATTTTAATGATTTCTTAACCAATGAACTGTAAGTGCTGAGAACATTCCAAAAAAGGGTTGAATTTATTAATGATTAATGTAATCCCTCTTTCTTGTTCTGGTAGTGGATACCTGATCTGTCTTATTTTTATGGCTGCTGAAATTAAGTAAAATAAATCATCAGTGAAGGAATTGTTTGGCTTTGGTTTTGATTAGTTTGTAGAACTATCCTGTGCTTGTTCATGTTTTTGCCACAGTGTGATTGTATCTCACAGAAATTGCCCTTCAATTATTTTGTTTTCAAAATGTAGTCCTGATCCTGCAAACATACCATACATTTTCATGAGATGACGTAGACATTCTCACAATGCCAAATTCTATTTTTGTTTTCCCCATAGTATAGCAAGAATACAATTCCGAACCAACAGCCTTTTAAATATTCATTCAATTTTACACATTCAGCGTACCCTGCTGACATTAAGCATGTGTTAGTTTTTCCAAAAGCGGGACCTAAATCTGCTGACTCTCCAGAAAAGAGCAGGATTTGTCCTGTGATCTTAATAATATTATTTGCATAAATAGTACTCAGTTGAATAAGGAATTATAAAGCTGGGTGTATGTTTAGCAATGAAGGTGCTGTGCTTTCTCTGCTGTACAGATAGGGATGGAAGTAAGGAGTATTAGGAATTTCAGCTGGGTTTTTTTTACCATTCATCCTTGTGGAAATGACAAAGGATAAGCGAAACATATTAAAATGCAGTTGGTGTTCTTCATCCATTATTCACCAAGTGACCTTAATAAGCCATTTTCAATGTCATGTAAAATATTTTAGAGATTTGAATGGTTCTGGCAGCTTTTCTCACAGAAATACAGTTAAATTCAAGGAAGAGTACAGAAAACTGCCTAAACTGTATTGCTTTGGTTAGCCAACCTTGGCAAGGATTTATTCCCAGAAATGGATGGGATTTTGCTGGATTATGTTAGTACTACCAGGTGGAGTTTTAATTAAACCTCTTACCCTGCTGTTGGGAAAGCAAGCTTTACAGTCAGTGAATTAGGAATAGCCCTTTCTTTGGAGGGGTGAGAGGAGGAGGGGTGGAGGTGATGCTTTGAGATGCAGGAAGTTTCCTACCAAGCACGGCATGGAAGACCAAACTCCTGCTTGAGCATCTTAGAGACTTTTCACTCGGTCTTCCTTGGGCACAGCTCTTTGCTGAAGTCAGTAATCCCCACGCTGCGGTTTCTTCTTGATGCAGCTCAGAGACAAGAAGTTAGTACAAGTGATGTTTTTATTCCTCCTCTGATTGCCCTCCCTTTCTCTACTTCAGCCTGAGAACCCCTGCATTTGGCTGTAGACTTTGGGAAGGGAACAGCTGGCAGCAGGGGGTGATCAAAAAGCGCACACTGCATCTGGACGTACAGGTCTTCTCTGGCCTGTTTATCTGCTCCATCCCCCATCTGCAATTTCAGTAGTAAAGTCAGAGGTGGTTTGCTTCATAAACACTCCAGCTCTTCCCTTGAATGGAAATATCAAGTTGCATGTAGATTTGATTTCAATGCTCTCCTTTTTGCTCAGTCTTTTGTGTGACTTCTGCGTGTGCCACCACAGAGTTAATCTTCCTATGACACCTAAAGTAAAAAATCCTAGAAAACTCGATGTAAAACAAATGTGAGTTCATAGACATAATTTTATCTTTGATACTTGCCACCAAACATACACCATCCAGCATAAAACTGAAAGTTAAGAGTGCCTGAAAGCTTCAAAAACTCTTAAAAGCAAGCCTACAAAATACTGACATTTATTAACGAGGAGAATATTAAAAATCTTTGTTCAGCCAAGAGAGACCTGAAGTTACCACCCAGAATACTAATTCACCTTTACAATATTCACAACATCCAAACTCCTGTCAGAATTTGTCTGTGGTTTGTTCTTTTGGGCTTGACATCTGCTCTGCATCATACTCCTCAAATGAATACTGTATTAGCAGATATTTAAGCATAGTCATTCAAAAAGAAATGTAAAAGCAGAAAAGCAGGCAAAACGCTCATGACTGCAGGGATCGCTTAAAAGGCTGGACACCTCCTTATTCACCTTGGTGGAAGGGACAAGTGAGAGTAGTGTGAGTTTAAAGGGGTCACAGTCCAAGCTGGCAGAAAAGAGAGAGAAAGTCAACCAACTCCCAATTTCTCTGGTTAAAATGAAAATGCTCCTTAATCCATCTTACTCTTGAAGGGCAGAACATTACTTTGGGAGTGAAATAATAGAGACATGTTAGTTAATTATTTACTTTGTAATTAAAAATGAACCAATTACTAACCAAGTCAGGATCTGTAGAATTTAACTAAGAATTTAATTTGCGACTCATTTTCTGAAGGCTGAGTATAAAATGTGCTGTTTTCTAGAACCCTTAAAACCAATCTAAAAAGAGTTTCATTCTGCTAATGAAATCTCTGGGAAGGTAGAAGGTACACTGGTGCATATTTGCATCCTAAATCTTTGTTCGTGAGGGCCTGGCCATTCTGATACTTGAATAGCTCAGCTTTTGAATAAATGGTGTGCAGACATGCATGGATACTTTAGCTCTCCAGTATCTTGAAAAAATAAACGGTGAGTAAAAGACAGATCTGCAGGAGGCATTATTTGCTTACTCAGTGCTGTCGACTGCTTTATTTTTGTGCTTATTTCACTTCTGTGCCATAACTTAGATTTTTGATATTATCTTTTGAATTACTATGTAAGAAAAAAAAAGAAACAAAAGCAGTTCTGCAGGTAATGGCTGCATAGAGATGCATTTGTTGTGTATCATACGTATGAATTGAGTATCTTTACTTGCACAAATAAAAGCTTATTATTGGTAATGACAAAAAAGTAGAGTGAAAACAGCCTAGTCTTGTAGTTTCTGTTTTGTCTACTTCATTGCAGTTTATTACAGACAGTTTCTTTAGATCTGCTGTAGAGTATCAAGATAAACATAGAAAATACTTATTATTGATAAAGACTAATGAGTTCTGTGTTTTCTTTGTTTCTTTAACCAGTTTTTCCTTTTTTAATTTAACGGACTACCACAGTGCTGTGGACTGTGAGTTGTAAACCCTGCACAGGAATGCTAATTTGTTGAATAAAATGTTTTCATTAGTGTTTTTCAAAATCATGGCAACTTTTCCATTGCTCATATCTTTCACCTAATTTGTTTACCTTGAGATCTTTTGTGTGAGACTTCTAAGATTTTCCATATGGGACTGGGTAGGAAGGATAGAGATCCAACAACTCTATGAATAGTCAGAGGGCAGAAAAGCATACACAACAATACTCCATAGCTGAAAAGATTTCCATTTTAAAAATGACTATAGGGTAAAAATGAGAGGTGGCTGACAGATTGCATTAAGTTTTTTTCTTTTTTCTCCATGCGCAGATTAGCTAAAAATCTTCCATTCCCTTTTGCTTTGCAAATTTAACAGTACTCCTGACATTCAAGGAGGGAGTAATTTAATTTCATAGAATCTTGTAATGGTTTGGGTTGGAAGGGACCTTAAAGACCACCTAGTTCCAGCCCCCCTGCCATGGGCAGGGACACCTTCCACTGGATCAGGTTGCTCCAAGCCCCATCCGACCTGGCCTTGAACAATTCCAGGGAGGGGGCATCACAGCCTCTCTGGGCAACCTGTTCCAGTGCCTCACCACCCTCATAGTGAAGAATTTCTTCCTTATATCTAATCTAAATCCACCCTCTTTCAGTTTAAACCCGTTACCCCTTGTCCTATCGCTACAGGCCCTACTGAAAAGTCCCTCTCCAGCTTTCCTGTAGGCCCCCTTTAAGCCCTGGAAGGCTGCTATAAGGTCTCCCCGGAGCCTTGTCTTCTCCAGGCTGAACAACCCCAACTCTCTCAGCTTGTCTTAATCAGGGACTTAGGTGCAGCAAAATCTGACATTTTTATCTAGACTATATTATGCAAAGCAATGAGCTAGGGGACCAGGTTCTTGTTACAACTGTTGACAGCTGTTGTTTTTCAGTAAGTCATGCAGCAGCAGAGGAGTGCCGCTTTCCCATTCCCACCGTACTGCTGAGCCACTGCTGCAAGGGTGACAATGTGTAACAATGGAGGTTGGAAAGATAAAACTGAAGTTGACATGAAAAGCGTGTGACAAAGGAGCCCTGCAACTGAGATACCCATAGCTGAAAAATCTGTGAGAAAGTTGTTCAGGACCTGGCTGATACCCAAAGAGAGTTACATTATTCTTTTCCTTGAAGAAGGTTGTTGAACACTCCTCAATAAATTCCAATGGCAGGCCTGTAATGAAGTGGAGCTGATGCAAGTTGGCACGGTTTTAAAATTCACCGTATGTTCTAGTTCAGTTAAGATGTATTTCTGTTGCTTTATGCTTTTTGTATCCTTGATCTGCAAGAGTAATAAATAGGACGTGATCCCTTGCAGTTACCATTGCAGTGTCAGATGCACTGGAGTGTTGTGGCCTGAATACCTGTAATAAGATACCTGAATACCTGCAATTAGAAATGCAAAGATTGTTCTTGTTGAACAGCCCAAAATCAAGCAATGCTTCTGACTTTATATGAGTTCAACAAGCTTTGTAGCCAGCCAAGAAACATGCAACAAAAAGTGAAGTGTTTTCAACATTAATCATGTCCAATGCTATTTACAGGTTTTCTAGGTTTATCACTTCACCTAAAACCATACGGGAACCCAGGCCTGAGCACAGAAGTTACATGCTCATTTTGACCTAGCCAGCTTAATTAACATTACTATATTTCCTACTACCTGGAGCTCCTGAAAGCTCGTTGTTAAGCGTAATGCATTACAACAGTCCAATTTAGGCATGACGAAAATTACTGTTCTTCTGCCAAGGCCTCCACTGAACTGAAAACTGTCATTCCCAAAGTAAGGGTCACAACCTTCAATGGGACTGCAAGCCTAACAGTAGTGTAATTATTTATGCTAGTGTAATGAGGCTGATAAAAGTGGGACGTACTGCCAGAAACAAGCTGAGGAGATTTTTAGGGGTCTGACTAGACTATTCTAAGCAGGAACACTTGCTCTCCAAATCCTGTCCTTTCTCCAGCCCCTGTTTTGGACCTTAGAGAAGCTTTTTTAGGAGGGTGAGAAAATTAATATTTTTCAAATATATTCTATTTATCTCAGTCTCTGAATCTGCTAAATTTTAGTTCAGATTAATCTTTTCTTCAGCTCCTGTGATAAATATGGGAGTATTAGGAAAAAACCTGTAGGCTCCTAATTGGTTTTCAGCGATTCATTCAGACAGCACACTTACTTATAAATACAGGGAAAAAAAGAGAACAAGAGAGAGGAGAGTCTTTAGAACACACACTGCCCATTTTACCCAGTGGCCAGAAAATTTTTGTGGTACACAGTTAATACTATTTTGTTGGTGAAGAACTCTGTGTTGAAGTAAATTTCTTAGCCTGCTTCCTACCCTCTAGTGCGAGAAGCTTTAGTACATTTTTAAGTTAAACAATGTTGTTCCCCCTTGGATTCTGAACAGGAGGTTAGAGAAATCTTATTTGCAGACAAGCAATGGGCATTTGTTCTCTCTTTTTATCTTTTACTTCTCTGTTCAACATCCATGTCATAGAGCACAAGGAGTAAATTGACATAATTTACTATTTCAATTTCTAGAAATTAATAACTTCAATAATATTGGAGTTCAGATGTTCCTTTATGCAAAGAGGGAGTGAAATTGTCCATTATAATGCTAGAGATCATGTGGCAAATTATAAATTAAGTGGTGGTTCTGGAACTGACAGACATCACCTTTGCAACTGCAGATTCAGTGAGGTGTCTGTGATGTACACACAATTAAATCTGTACATTGTCTCTGAATAAAATTCGGAGTACTAAAGCAAATTTCAGCATAATATAAGTATTACCCCACTTTTTATTTAGACTACATCTTAGCAATCTTTTATTACACACTGGATTCTTAATCACTGTCAACTCACTATACTTTCCTTTTCAGTAAAGAACAGTGATGTTATGCAATGTTACTATGTAGATCATGCCCTGTTTTTTCTAGTCCTATTTTGAGAAAATACATCTGAGTAAAACTACATTTTTGGTGATGCTAAGTCTTCCCCCGGCAGTTAACATTTCGTCTATATTTATGTGACATGACTTTATGCTTTGTGGTTTTGGCAGATGGAGGAACCATTTTCTTCACATTTTTCATATGGTGAGGAATTTACAGGAGCTAGTTTAGCAATAGCAAGCAGAGGAGGCTTTGATTTGTTTACCTAACATATGTGTCACTACAAAAGGCAATGTCCTTCCACTGTAGTTGCTAATAACTAGCTGTTCCAAATGGATTTGTGCCAACACAAAATCCACCACCACAATTAGCACTAATAGGAACTTCAGCTGGCAGCAGCAAAGGCAGTAAAGATTAAATGACTGTGTGAACTGTCCCTCCAAATTAAAACTGATGTACATTGGCAAAAAAATAAGAAAACTCATACCACTGTTACCCCTTACACTCTGTTATACTCGGTAATAATTAGAGAAAATACTGCTGTCTGGGACTCTCTACTTTTCACATGACATAGACTCACCCCATTAGTGACAAGAATCTGAGTATCCATACCAATAAAACATCTCAAATTACAAAAACCTACAGATGACTTTCAAATGCTTGAAGTTACAAATAACCATTTGAAGAAGGTTGATTTTTAGAGGCATTTGTCAGTTAGGTGCCTGTTACTGACTTCTAGCTGGTGTTGCATGTATACTTCCAAAAAGTCTGCTTGGAAATGTCACTAAATCACATCCAAGAAATGAATTTTTTCTCAGTGGAGAATCTTCCAGGAGCTACAAAATGTCTGCAAAATAGTATTCATGGTAATACTTCTATAGCATAGAGTATGATCTTGGTCTACAGCAGGTTATTGTCAGAGCTGCAGTAACAACAAACCCTCCCCCTTTTCATGAACCATGGCTGAATTATACTAATCCCTGTAGAAACAAATGAATTAAAAAATTAGTATAATGAGGATTTGAATAAGTATTTTATTGTACAATATTAACTGATAGAATACATTCTAGATTAGCTCAAGTTTCTTTAGAGTGATTCACAGTTTATTGTCTCACAGTGTCCTATATGACATACTTTCAGAATGCAAATTATTTTCAACATATGAACCTCTAGCAACGCGCTAGAGCATCTCAGAAATATTTTAGGCTTAAGAGTTGTCCAGACCTAACCTTTGAATTCATGAACACAGTAAAACATCTGATTTGTAGGTCAGAGCATGCAAAATGCACAGCTGTTAACCATGACCTTGAAGAGGCTTTGCAGCTGCAGTTATGTTGCAGCCTTAAGAGTGACACATCTTTGTAACATTTTGCACTCTGTGAAATGCCACACCTTGAATTCTGGGTTTGCATCCCATTCCTTCTATTTATTATGGACAGAATTAAATCTTGCAAGTCAATCAAACATGTCAGTTCTCTCCTGGTCATTCTGAAAGCACAGGGCAACCAAAAGACAGAAGCTTTGCAAACATAGAGGGAACACCATGTAGTTTTGTCAGTAACTTTAGCATGTCTGTGAATAGGTATGCGCCAAATTTATGCACGTGAATTTGGACACTTGCTGTCGAGTTTTCAGGACTAGAGCAATTGCTTTGGTGTTGACAGTTAAAAGCTTCCATGTAAACAGATGCCTGGTGCCATACTCTGACAGTGGTTAGACTTTGCAGTGGTAGTAGTTTGGCAGGAAGCAAGGCTAGTGAAAAAAAGCCAAATCCAGTTAAAACATATTGTCAGGTAAATGTGAGTTTTGGCAGCAGGACAGAATTATTCACTTTAGACTTCACTCAAGACACAAAGTAAACACCCTTCTTCATAAGAAATGTGACTGGCTGCCAGCAACATATGCTAAACTGTGCATCTAACCAGTTAGGTCCACCAGCAGCCCATCAAAAGACACTAACTCTACAGAGCATTACCTACACGAATCAGATGTGACTTCCCCCAGTACTAACTGTTCCCTGCTGAGTGCCCAAGCACTGGGCTAACCCAATGGAGAGTTGGTTGTTTGAGCTCAGTGAAGCTCAATGTAAGGTATAACAGCTGATGCAATTTGCTTGCTGTATGGGAAAGCTCAGTCCCTATAAAATCACGGACAAACGGAGCTCCCAGGCAGCTGGAACAATTTCTTTAAAGAACTAGACTCGGGCAGGGACAGTAGAAAGAGACAGAGGAGCATATGTTTTACTGGGTTTTTTTGAGAAATGAGTTTATGGATTAATTTAAAGAGAATGTATCCTATGAAGAGGAATTTATAAAGCAAATGCAGTTAAGTCCAAGTTTTTCACTGAGACATGATTGCTTTTTAACTTCATGAACAGCAAATAGGGAAAAGTCATGGAAACCCATTAATTATAACACAATAAAATGAACATGAAAACTTTAACAGCACTGAAGGCCACCATACACTACAACTGAAGTCTACAACTCTTTCAAACAGTCTTGCCAGACTGCTTTGAACTTCTTGAAACCACTGGAAGGTATCTACAGGCTTGTGAGCAGATTAGAAAATTATACTGCTCCCAGAAAAGAAAAATAGCAAAACAAAATAAAAACCAAACCCCCACATTCGCTTATTGGCTGTAACACAAGACCTTCAAGCCATGAGAGGATTTAAAAAGTAGAACATTGCAGGCTTCAATTTATCAGTATAGACACAAGACATCTATCTAACTAAAGGCATTATACAGAGGCCTGTTCCTGCCAGAGCTGATGAGAACCAGGCTGAAGATGAACAATAATATGAAGGGTCAAGGCACCCCTTCCTAATATGTGCTGTTGAAGTAGAGCATTCGTAAAAGAAGGGTTTACTTCTTAAAGAAATTGTCTATTAAAGAAAAGGACACAGGATATTGCTGATTCATCTTGTTCCAGAACTTTATCATGTGTAAATCTGCATAGTCTGTGTATAACATTTTGTACAGTGAAAAAAGGTCAGTATAAAAATACTGCGCTCTCATTCTTTATCCATACTATGAGAAAAGCACAGTTTACTATAACAGGAAATAATACTTTATTATAAAATCTGCATGTAAACAAGTAACAAATTAATTGAATAACGGTTAATGGAAGTGCAAATTAACTTCATAAAATGATATCTGTTCTGTATTTAACTATATATATATAATTTGTTTTCTCCCATTCTAATGTGGTTCTACCCCCCCCATTTCAGTTTAAAAAGATTTATCATTGCTTGCTTTATACTAAAAAGAATGTACGAGCCTGCGTACAAGTTTAAATTTTGCTCTGCAAACAAAACAAGTCTATGGTGATACTTATCATCAACCTTTCTTATCTTTGCATCTCTGGTATCCACAGGACAAGAGGATATATAACATATGTACACAGTGAAAATGTGGGCATGTCAAGCCACTTACTTAAAGTTAGTTCATTTACTCGCACACATTGAAACTTAAACCATTTATCAATGAAATGAAATCATTTGAATGATTTCAAAGAAAATGAAATCAAATTAAATGAATCATTTATCATTGTAGTGTAACTTCCGGACTTGCTTGCACACCTTAAGGCATTAACAAGAGTCTCAACTGATAAGTCATTCTTGTTATCACCGTGAGGATCATCTATACACTTCTCGTAACAGTCAAATGCTAGTTCATCACCCACGTGCAACATCTGGCCTTGCTGAAAGCTTCTAAAGCACAGATAAGTCATGGCAAGACTTTGATTTTGCTTTGAAAGCCATCTTCTTATTGTTCTTTGCCACAATTTTCCCAAGGAATCGCTTTGCCTTTTTGCCTATGCTTTCTCTTCTTTTTGTGTTGGCCATTCTCCTAGCATTGTCTTCTTTACTGTCTTTGCGAAGTCTAATTTGCCGAACAATACCTTCAAACAGGTCCTTGACATTATGATGAAGAGCAGCTGAGGTCTCGATGAATTTGCAGTCAAACACAACGGCACAGGCTCGTCCCTCTGTATGGAAACAGAAAAAGTGAGATGAGTGGAGAGGGACATCTTCTCTTCATATATACTGGCAGAAAAATGAAACAAAAATTGACTTTGAGTAAGGAAAGTGCCTTCAACGCAACAGAAGAGCTTTACTACATGGTAGGAAAGTCCAAATTTGCACTCATGGTTTTGCCCCTTACTCTTCTTGGTTTTACTGGGGTATGGTCAGAAATCTCGGTTGACCAATAATACTGAATATAAGGCAACAATAGTCCTCTAGGCAGACCATCCCAGTATTATTTAAGAGAGAAAGCTGATATAGGAGATGGACTTAGATGCATGCTTGCTGTTTGATAGAAAACAGTGTGAGGTACAGAAAGAAATGTTTTTTATTTCTCCTGGAAGTTGTTGAGCAGTTACGCACCTCTGTCCTGCTGTAATAAGTGAGAATTTTCCATGCTAGCTACAAATGAAGCTGACACAGTCCACAAGGTCAAGTCATTGAACAGATGACTAGAGGTCATGAAGTTGCACACCATTGGATTTGACTAGGACTGCATTCAAAATGCAAGATGCTCAATGTTCCAGACATAAGCACGTAACTCTGCAACATTGCTGCAGTGCAAATTTCCATGTTCAACTTGTGGTAAATAATAGCAAAGTTGTAAACCTGAGCAAAGTACTGATCTCACGGCTCGACAGGTCAACCATGCACTGCCACCAGCCTGAAAAAAGTGATAATCTCCTGATGAACTCCAGTGAATTCCCTGTGCAGGCATTTAACACAGGGAACATGGCAAAACCAGACAGCAAAAGATGGTTCATCATCATCAAGGCACTGATATTTCAGAGTATTCTTCCCAGTTAAAAAAAAAAAAACAACAAAAACCACAAACAACCAAAAGACAAAAAAAACAAAACCACCAAATGTTTAAATAAGTTAAATTAATACTGTGGTGTTGGCAGTGGTTACCATGCTCTAGTTACTGAAATGCTAGCTGGAACTAGCTAAGAAAATTCTCACTGATCACAACTGGAGAACATATACAAAAAGACTTCAAGTTGTGTGAGCCTGGTCCCACAAGCTCAACTCAAATGTGATGGAATCGCTTCCAAAATAAAGAAGATTGTACAGGCTGTATGGAATCACCCTTTTCAAAGGCTGCCTGGGTTCTATGATGTGGCACTCCTGTCCCTTAAAAAGCATACCTTGAGCTATCAAATCTTGAGACTAGCAAGTGCTGCTGCACACATAACATATAATTAAACCCCTTCAGTTAATACTGACCAGAAATGAATCCCACACAAAACAGTATGCTAAAGCTGCAGCTCTGATGCATTTTTTTCTCTTGTACTACAGTTCAGAGCATTGCGCAGTCACAAATCTTCCCCCACCACCATCTCCACTGTTTTCTGCGGCACCAAGTCCCTCAGCATGAACCAGCTGGCTTGATTTCTCCGGTGTGCCTCAAATCATACATTTTTCTGCATCAAACCCAGACCATTTCTATTGGCCATGATCCTCCATAGCCTTTGCTACTAATTTAGACATTACTGTATAAATTAATAGTGTCTCTTACCGTCAACTGAGACTTCCCGAGACCTGACCAGGTCGCTTTTATTGCCCACAAGAATAATAGGAATGTCTTCTGTTTGCCTTGCTCTTCTTAGCTGGATTCTTAGCTCAGAGGCCTTTTCAAAACTAACTTTGTCTGTGACTGAATATACAATAATATAGGCATCTCCCATTTTCATACAGTGGTTCTGAAGCCATTGGCTGTCATCCTAGAAGAAACAGCAAGAAATAGATTTATTGTACTGAAAAATCTATTCAGCACTGATTAATGATTTAGTTACTGTAAGCACATTAAAGGTATTTTTCTTAGCTTTATTATGAAGAGTCAGTAGAAGTAAGCCAACCTCCCCATTTTTTTTAACGATTTTGTTATTTAAAACACATTAAAAACCAAAATTCTCTTGTTTCCAGAAATAATACCAGGTCTGCACTGATCAGATTGTGAATCTCTAGTTTTGCAGTAATTCCCTGGGCTGCTCATGTAAGCTGCTGCTTATTCAAAGCATTAAGGGATTCGCGCTCCAGCCCCATCCAGGTTTTTAAATTGCCTGCCTAGCTACAAGAAATTAATCGCAGAGGCGAACGAAGGCAGGATGCACTCTGATTTTTTAATGTCACTTTTTTAACGTTACTGATCTGATCGAAGAAATTGGGCAGACGTAGTTGTTCCATTTCTAGTTTGAGAGCGAACCACTGAGCGAGCCGTGAAGAAACAGTATCTTAAGTCTGCAAGTACCTGCTCCCATATATCGAACACCACGAGAGATGCTTCTTCTCCGTCAACTATAATTGACCTGTCGTACGTATTTCCTACGGGAAAAAAAGTTCAGAAAATGCAGTTATTCTTCTCCGTCCCGGCCGGCCGCCTGGGAGAGAGGGTGGCCGCAGGGGGACGCCCGGGGAGGCGCGGCCGCGCTCCGGCGGTCCGCCGCCCGCCGGCACCGGGAGTCCGCCGCCCGCCGGCACCGGGAGTCCGCCGCCCCCCGCCGCGCTGCCCCGCGCCCTCACCGGCCTCCTCCGCGTCCGCGCAGTCCTCCACGCCGCCGAAGATGCGGGCCAGGCTGGTCTTGCCGACGCCGTGCTCGCCCAGCAGGATCACCTTGTAGAGGTTGCTGTCGGAGTCGCTGCCCGAGGAGATGACGGAGTCGGAGGAGTCGGAGGCCCAGCTCTCCCGGTGCGCCTCGCCGGGGCTGTACGAGGTGCAGCGCACCAGGCCGGAGAGCTCGCCCTGCGGCAGGGCGGCCCGCAGGTCCCGCTCGTCCACCGGCATGCTTCGCCGGTGCAGGTGCTGGTGCACGGAGAAGGGCATGCTGCCGCGCCGCTTGTCCAGGTAGCGCAGCTTGTCGCCGCGGTTCAGAGTCATGGGGGCGCCGGGCTGCGGCCGGAGGGGAGACAAGAGCCGTCAGCACCCGCCGCCCCTGCAGCGACCCGGCCCCGGCCCCGGCCCCGGCCCCGGCCCCGGCCGCCACAGGACGGGCGAGCCCCGCCGCGCCGTCCGCGGAGCAGCGCTTACCTCGGGGCGCTCCGCGGAGGGAGGGAGGGCAGCAGTGAGGGAGGGAGGGAGTCCCCGCCGTTAATGGCCCGTGCCGCCGCCGCCGGAGCTCCCTCAGCGAGTGCTGCCGCCACCTCGCTCCTCGCCCCTATTTATGGCTCCGCCAGCCCGGCCCTCCCCTCCCCTCCCCGCCGTGACGCGCGCCTCCCGGCGCCCTGCCAGCGCGGCCGTGGGCAGCGCCGTCCGCCCACGGCGGCTCCGCTCCGCTCCGCTCCGCTCGGCGGGGGCGGGGAGCCCCGGCACGGCCCGGCACGGCCCGGCCCGGCACGGCACGGCACGGCCCGGCACGGCCCGGTCCGCTGGCGGCAGCGACGGGGGCGGCGGCGGGGCTCCCCCCCCGTCGGCGCGGAGAAGCCGCCGGGGCCGGGGCCGTGGGGAGGGACGCGGAGCGTTTCAGTGGGAAATACCGTTACGTGTGGGGAGCGAGGGGCTGCGCCGTCGGGCGGGAGGGGTCCGCCCCGCGTCCCTGCTGCGGCCCGGGCCGGGGTGCTTTTCTTGCCCCGTGCTCCCCCGGGTGGAACGGCAGGCGGCGTTTGCCGAGGTATGTCGCTTTTTTCCCACTTGCGGCCCTGCGTGAGAGGGCGCGTGGTGTATGCGGATGGGTCTCCTCGGCGTGTTAGGCTCGGGGGCATTGCCCGGGAGGTCAGGTGGAGTGCCGTGTCTGCAGCGGGGCTGGGGAAAACATCTGCGGATTTGCCAGATCTGCATCGCTCCGTGCTCGCTTTACTTCATGTTCCGGAGTGGGTTATGAGAAAAGCACTGTGCTAGGTGTTGCGCTTACACAGTAAGCTTGCCCGTGCGTCCACATGCGGTGTTAACGGTTCAGGAGGCCACGCTGAAACATAAAGGTCAAATTCTTCTCTTGATTTCACCTGAGCAGCAAAGTGAGACAGTGAAAGTCTTATCTCCTAAGTGGCACAGTCATTACCGTGTGATCAGGTGAAGAAAGGACTAACCAGATAACTATACTGGTATTCTGAATGGCTCACCCAAGCATCACGGATACAGTTTGTTGTTTACTTAGCAACCGAAACATGTTAGGCATTTTCTAGCCAAAATAACTCTGGCTCCTCGTCCCAAAAGATTACAGCCTGATCAGTATGGGAAAATCCCTATGACTCTGCGTAGGGACAGTTGCCACCAAATTCGTGAAAGTTTTAAGGGTTTACAAATCAGCTGCAGAAACAAGACTAAGAAGGCAAGAGGTAGGGAGGTGATGGAAATGATGGAGAGAATGGATGTAGAGATGTAGAGAATAAAGTAAGGGAAAGAAAAGGATCTGTGGGATTGGGCTGTGGGGTTGCATAGCCAATAAAATACAGCATACTGGCTCAGAAGCATCTTTTTTCTTATAACATGTTAAACTTCTCCGGCTTCTTAACTGCAACGATGATAAACAAGAAAAATACTTTGAAGGGACTGACCTCAGGGAACGGGTATTTTTTCCCATGAAATTAAGTGAGTGAATGTTCTGTTATTTTCACGAGCCAATTATAATTTTCCAGTCCGTGCTCTTGGGGTAGTTTTGGCCCCTTTGCCCTGATAACTGCAGTTTGAAGTGTTAATGTGGCAGTTAAAGATCACCAAGTGCTTGCAGCAAGTTCTCTCTGCCTGTCTCACAAAATAGCAACCAAAATAGCCTTGTCAGTTTAAATAGTCAGAGTTTGGTGGTGAAACGCAGTGCGTGCTTCAGTTAACTGAACTGAATTATAAACCTCTGGTTAGCATTTTAAATCATATTTAAATAAATTCTGGTTAGCATTTGAAGTACACCATGATTACTTAACTTGGATAAACTGGAATTTGCCAAACCATCTTGATTTATCTGTATTTATATACAGTTAATTATGTAAAGACACTTCCAGAAATAGTTTGTCTTCAGTTAACTTTTTAAAAGTTTGAATGTTTCTGCTTAACATTCTCACCTGGAAATATTCTGAGTGGGTTTATAAGTCTTTTGGACCAGTCTTTCTTGCATGCCTTTACCGTGTGTCAGGGTCAAGCTTTAGGAGTTGACAAATAAAGTGGGGGTATTTTTAATTCTTTTCTGTGTGAAAGAAGGGACATCTGAGAAGCATCAGAACCGAAGACACAGTGCCACTTTTGTGCCACATATAGCACTATTGACTGGAACAAAACTAAAAATGGGAGTTTCACTGACAGGACTTAAAGAAGCCATATTTTATTCCAGGTCTTTTGCTGATGAGAATTATGAATATTTTAATTATGTAAATGCAAGATAGACCCCTCACTAGCCAAAAAATAACAGGAAAGGTATATGTAAAAGTGCTAAATAAAAACTTTGAGAGAACAGTGTTTCAGCAGGAAAAGTGACTGAAAATAAAATAAATCCTAATAGAAATCATACAGAAAATTCAGGACTCTGTGGCAAATACTTGTTTCGTGCCAGAACCCAGGCACAATTAATGAATTAATGGCTATAGAATACCACCATGGTTACAGAATACTACTCGGGATCTGGCACTGGGTTCTGTAAGTTGTCCTTTAACGGAAAGTGAGATGGCCTTGGATTAGGTCCCCGGGGCTTCACTTATTCCTAGAGGGGTAAGTACAAGTAGCACAGAGGAGCGCCAAGGCAATTAAGTCTGTTCCCATCCACCGCAGGATTTGTGCCTGGAACCAGAGAGAGGGGAAGATCACAGGGGTCATGTAGCTGGCTTATCTCCTTTGATCTCAGTAGGTCCAGCTGTTTTGTGAAGTTGGGAGGAATTAACAGATAATTCAGGTTAATCACTTTGGACACATAACGTGATTTTTCACATAGCATGTAATTCTGTTTGCTGTTAATTATTGCTATATATTCATGCATACACTACCATGGCATCTGCTGATTTCAGTGGGGTGCATATAGGACCACAGGCTTGAAATGCTGATCTTTTAGTTTCTTTGAAGGATTTTAGACCATCTCCTTTCTCACCTGCCTCCATTTCCATTTCTATGTGACTGTGCTTCTAACAGATACATTAACTGTAATTTGTTTCTATTTAAAAGGGATTTTCACGTCTTGCTTTTCTACTCTTATTTTCTATTGTTCTAGCTTCTACTGGTCTGGGGTTTGTTTTAATTAAATGAGTGCTTCAGACACATACTGTAGACTTGATATATTTAGTAAGCCTAATATACCATTCCTATGTATTGAAATGGAAATGGGAGATTTTATAATTTTGTTAGATTTTACATAGAGCCAGACCTAGAGTCTATCAATGTTGAAGGTAAAAGTCCACTCCAGCCTCCATGGCAGGTTGTAAGTGCTCTGAATCAGGGTTATCACAGTAGCAGTGGTACCATCTGCGGTTCTGGAGTCACAGGTGGCTCCTGAGCAATTCAGGTGCCCGTCCCCTGCAATGGCTGTGTCATATAACCAGCAGCAGAGCTGCAGCCCAGGGGCTGCTGTCTAACCCAGATCCTCGCTGCATGAGGAGATACAGCTTAAACACAAGTAACAAGCAAATTCCGCTGAGGCCAGGAGCACAGGGTCATTTTTGGTTTCAGAGACCCCAGTCAACTACATCCTAATTATCAGGTTATTCTGGAATCCTGGTGGAGCCACTGTAACGTCCCATTTGTGAATCAATCCAAAAACTTCACTTTTGCTTGGCTGCCCAGCATCTGTGGTGTGTGTCCTGTGGTTCTCATGGAAGAATTTGATCTGAGACTTAGGAGGAAAGGAACACTGATGTCCTGTATTGTGTGGAACTGAGCACAAAGCTCTCTAAAAAGGGATTACTTTTTTTTTTTCATTTTCATTTCATCTTCATGATTTTAATTTTCCTTATTTCATATGCTTTTCACTTAAGGTGACTTTGTATTTTACTGTTGTAGTATATCTCGTTTCTCTTTTTCTGTTATCTCATTCCTTTCTTATTCTTTCTCTCTTTTTTTCCCTTTCAGTTTTTCTCTAGCTTTTGAGAAGTGTCAGTGTTTATTTCTAGTGCACTCTCTTGGCCTGAGTACTTTTCATCATATGGAAAATGTAAAACATGCAGTCCGATCCTGTTTTTCCAGTTATTTATTCCCGGGGTAATAAAGCTTGTGCCTGGCGTTTCTTTATGCTATATTAGGTGCAGAGTGCATTTCACGGTCTAAATGACAAGCACAGATTTTGCAGGGGGTGCAGTGATAACTAATCATGTATAACCTAACACCTAACGTCCTCCCCTTTGAATTTTCAGATAAAAAAGCAGAATTTTGGAGGTTGAATTAACTATATGTGATTCTACCTCATCAGTGTTTGTTCAAGGTGAAATGCCATATTATAAATAGTATTTATATTTTTTACATCAAATTAATATTATCACTGACTTCCAGTTTTTGTTTTTTCTGCTGTCTTACATTTGAATTGTTTCACGTTTGATTAGGAATAATAGAAATATTTTGAACAGCCCAAAAACTGGATTAGCAGCAGTGAGGTTTGGGAGGAAGTATTGTTCTCAGTGTGGCTCTATGCTGGAAGTCATGGGTTTCTCCTCTCCTCACTTTTCAACTCATCTGCACTCCTCAAATCTAATTAATCAGCCATTATGTGGGTGAAGTTATTTCTATACAAAATGCAGAGATATCCACAAAGGTCTGTTCTTGCCAAGTTCTATGAAGCATTACTTCTGCAGAAGCATGAGTCTGGCTACCGCCCAAATACCTGGACTATAAAAGAAATAGCAGCATTTATTATTATTTTAATTACAGAACTGACAGACACAGGCCAGTGGGAGAAGAGACAGAGGCAGCAGTAGGAAATGCGTTAGGTTTTTTAACCTAAGCAAGACAGAAAGAGAGGTACAGGGAAATGAAAAAAAAGAGCCAACCCAACCTTTTTTCCTTATCCTACAAAAAGTAGTATATAGTGCAAATGTGGTGTCAAGTTTTCCTCACCATCACCCTTAAAATCACAGATGACTGTGTGCTGAACAGATACGGACTTAACCTGTTCAGTTTGTGGGTTGTATGCAGATACATATAGAGCTTTTCGTGTGTAGCATACTGTATATTGTATTATCTTGCAGTTCATATATAAAGATGTAAAAGTAAGCTACAGTTTGACCTGTACGAGTAACTGTAGCAATGGTGGAGCTTTCAGCCTTAGCACTAACTCCTTTGTCGGAAAGCCTGATAAATACTGCATTCATGCTGAACCTACATTTGGACATTGCCAAGGGAGGGCGGCACACCCCTTCAGCCAAGGAGTCATGCTTTTTCTCATAATTACTCTTGCATTTAATGACAGGTAATATTTTTGATTGAGTAGTGGTAGCCAGGAATTGGGGCTGCAACAAAACACGAGCTTTGGAATCAATAGAAATCAACATAGCTTAGAAAGTTCACATAGAGTGCCCAGGGGGAAATGCAAGCAGAAACCTAACTAAATCCATTATTATATCTACAAAATTAATCACAAATTGGTTCCTCTCATGGCTACTGTGCTTCCTCTCAGCTCCAGACCAGCAATTCTAAAGGTCACTGATAGGCACTGCAAAAGAATATAGTAGTCTTTGCATTCTTCAGGTAGAAAATGATAAAATAGGTACACTTTAAGTCCTTTGCTTGTTACATAAAGCAAAGGCCTGTCTTTCTGAAACTCTTGCAAAAGAGTGCAAAAAATAACTTGTGATAAGAATAGCTGGAAATGTGGTTCATCTTCCTGCTGCTCTGAATTTCTCACTGCTTTGAGTAAGCTCAGAAACTTCCACTACTAGATAACCTCATGCCCAACTGAACCAGGTGAATCATTGCTCTGAAAAAAGAAGTTGCACAAGTGGCATATCTAATTTCATTGTTGCCTGTGCAGTTCCCCCACTTCTTTTTCACAGAGTGCACCACACTATGAGTAAACTATCCTGTTAGAATATATTTGGGAAAAGCATTCTGTCTCAGTCTAGCTTCAAATTTGCACTGATTTTTAGTTTTTCAGATTCAAGTTTACTTCATACTGACACGGTAACCACTTGTGCTATACCCTGCTACAAGAATCAGAGTTTGGATACCCCCTTAGTTTCGTCAGTCACCGCGGAACGGACTCATTAGCACATACTGTGTGTGATCAGCTGTTTGCTCCTATTGCATTTCAAGTTTGGAGTAAAATCAGAACATGACCTAAGATATTTCCATAATTATTTTCTTTAATCACCCCTAATTCCTCTTTTTCAGTATTAAGCCTGTCATGGCCAATGTGTGTGACATACATCATCCATCCATGAGTGGAATGCTAAATATCCTGTTACAATTCCTGTGGGATGTATACTCCTTAGGGTGGATTTCAGAGGCCCTTTACAAGAAATGTCTAGAAGTCTGATACCATGAAAAGGTTTCTGAATTTACAGATTGCAACAGACAGTTGGTTTAAGGAGTGGGCAAAGTAAATGGCTGTCTGTCTTACTAAGAGGTACATAGTGGTAAGTAAGCAAATTGCAAATGTGAGATTTATTGTTTACCAGCAATAGCTCTTGGCAAGAGGAATGCATCTATTTACAATAACAAATTAAAGGAGCTGTCCTGGGTCAGACTCAACTTACAGCCAGTTTCCAGCAGCCATCAGTAGCAGACATCTAAAGAAGAATGGACAGTAAGAACATGATAAACGCAATTAAAACTCCCCCCATACAACCACCGGGCTAAAAGTATTCCTTCTGTTCAGAGGGCCTTGATGTGTTTTTTCTGCATATTTTTCTAATTGCTTTTTAACCCATGTAGATTTTTTATATCCTGCAGCACTCTCATTTATTGTATTTTGAAGCAGAGAATGAGATTTTCCTCATATCATCTTCATACATGTAATGATTTTATAGCTTTCTGCAGTAATTATCTCTCTTGGCTGAGGAACCTAGAGTATTCAGTCACTCCTTGTATAAACACAATTCCTGCTTGCCCTTCTCTGTATCTTTTCTAATACACCTTTTTAGAAGTTAGGGCACAAGAAGCACACAGATTAGAAACACAGATTATTCAAACTGCATGTGCCCATGGACTTCAACAGTGGACAGTGATGTTTTCTGCTTTCTTTGTTAACCCTAAGAATTCCTAGCATCTGTTTACACTGTCAGCTGAGCACTGAGTAACATTTTCATGGACCTGCTGTAACTCTCTTTTATTGAGGAACTAAGCATTTAATAGGCAGGAAATTGGGGTAGAAAACAGCCTAAAGCTGCCCTTGGTAACCCACAGGGCCCATTTCTTCCATATGCCTGCAGGACAATGTCTTCAAAAGTTGCCTGTTAGCAGGCTTCTTCCACATAGTACTGCAGAAGGAAAGTATAGTTGTAAGGGAAAAATTCTCTGTAGCAAGAAATTCCAGCGAGAGTGCCGGGAGTACAGCAGATTGTGCCAGTGACAAAGCATTGCTTACATTTCAACACATTACAGAGCTATCACAGGAAAGAAGATCTGGGGATATGGGATCTGAAAATCTGGGTAAAGTCATCATATTGTAGATATTTCCATGAATATGACAGGTGAACAAGGAAAAGTCTCCTTGCAGTGAAAACCCACAAGTAGGAGCAGACCGCTGGTCCTCGGAGGAAATGGCCAGCTCGCTTCCAGCGCAGAGTCATGTTGATCTGTCACTGAGGGAAGGACGTAAGACAGAAACACAATTTATCTTTGTGGTAATATAAAGTGAAACTTTAACTGTGCTGCCCTCTTCTGTGCACTAGATAAGAAAAAAGGACAAGGATTTTGTAATCTATCTTTTCGTATACAGAGAACTTTATTTTTGTGTCCAAATGTGCATTTATTATGCTTAGAATCTCTTATAAGCACCGTATATAAGACTCCTGGTGGGGACTGGTGGGGACCAGAATTAAAACATAGCTGCCCTTTTGCTTTAGGTGATAAAGTCTGATCTTGTTTCCCTTGTGGGGAAAACTCCATTTCTCTTTCATCTCAGCAAATGAAAGCTTGAACCAGGGACAAAAACTCACAGTCAAGACTTATGAATTTGAATTAGAAAGGCTTTTACACTTCTTTATAACCCAGTGCAGAATTTATGGTGTCTTTTCTTGTGGTGAGTGATGTCATGGAATCGTTCATGTAAAGTGTGTAGGAATTTGGATGTGAGAGAGATTATCATCTGTTCCAGGAGAAACGCAGAATTTATCCAGTTGGAATGTGCTGAGTTTGGCAAATTCCACATTTGCATCACAGCAGTAATAGGCATCTCTGCTTCTTTTAAATGTCTCATTTCCTGCTTTGTCTCTGCTGCTATACAAGATATTCTGATGAAGACTTTCAAAATTCTTACTGTAGAATTATACTAGAATCAAATAAACTTTCTTATTTTCACTTTAAATTGTCAAAGTTCTTTCTGATTTTATTCTTGAGAAAGAATGTAATAATTATGATAATCATGATATCCTTCATTTATCTACCACTTTGTCTCCAAAAAATATAAAATTATCAGGATCTAGGCTCATGATAAAATACAGAGAGCAAGCACAAGCATAGACTGAGGTAATAGAATGGTGTGAAGTGTGTTCCATATAAAAAGAGGGTTATAAACAGTAGACTTGAAAAATATTATTTTATGAAAGCAAATGCAGATCTTAATTTCAAAGCCAGCCCTAACCAGAAAAAGCTGAATCAAAACTCCAGTGCTGAAAGTCTCTCAGTCCTAAAGATAAAACTGCAAAATCTTGACAGATATCAAGGACATTCTACACCCAAACCAGTTACAGTGAAGCAGGTAAGAAATAACTTTATTTCCCCGTTCATCTTATTCCTCCCGCAAGCAACTTCCCCACATCTAGTGAATACCAGAATACTAAAATCTTTGGCGAGGCAGCGGCATGCTGAGCTGCTGATCACGCTGGGGGAGTGCCAGGCAATTATTGCTCAGCTCGCCATCTCTGCATGTCTCCTGTGTGAGGGCAGAGTTCCCTGTCAGAGGTTTCTTTGACAGGCACATTACAATGTAAATCTTTGGGCCTTAGGCATTTTAAGTGGACTTTCTTAATTTTCCAAATCATCAAAGCTACTTATATTTAAAGAAGGACTCGGTGATCATCCCAGTGTCTGATGGTAGTGAAATTCAGCAAACTGGTTGCATTTCACGGCGTTTTCTCATTTACAGTTTTGAAAATGAGATCAGAATCAGGCCTTGACAGTCGTTTCCCTTCTCTACACTTACTCATAGCAGTAATTAACATGAACCAGGCAAACGCTTCCTTAGCATCAGACTCTCACGTCAAAAGCATCAAGCCTGTGATTTCACTGCCTGCTCATGCACCCAGCTCTGTGGGGGGAAATGGTCTTTATTCAACAATTAATGTCAAAAAGAATATGATGAATACAGCGAATTGCTTTTCTGCAAAGGCTCTTTCTTTTCATACTCACCCCTTTCTTTCATAATCTTTACGAAAGAAAGGGTTATATATCTGCATTACTCCTCTGCTCAAGCACATCAGCACCACCAGAATCATTCAGATGAATCTACAGCCTTCTAAGGTAACAACAGCTTGTAGCTAGGCAACAAAAAAGAATATAGTATTTTTCAGAAAGGAGGACTTTTCTAGATGATCTCATACAGATGCAGTGCTTTTTTTGCCTTATAAGAAGAAAATGGTTCACAGGAGAAATTAGTCTGTCATCCTGTCACTGTCAAGTCATATCGATGTATAGGCTTCCTTGATGAGCTGTGACAGAAAATAACAATGCATCGTATACTGTTCCAATTTATTTCTCTATATCTATTACATATTTTTAAGGTTTTTTACAAAGACTAAAACGCACAAACGACTTCATGGCAGATTTCATTAACCATCATCCTAATTAAAATGGAATGCTTCGATAATTACCAAGTCAGCTGAAATAAATTGTATCTCAGTTCAGCTGAAACCGTGTCAGCTTTAAAAAGGAGATTTCATGAGTGGCAAAGACATCCTGTTATATGTACGGTCCATCACTATATGTAGGGACAGAGCTGTTGTGAATGGTGAACACTGATTTTATGCTTGTGAAGGGATTTGGTTAAGTGCAAGCTGTCAAGCTGATGTGATCTAGCAGGTACAGCGTAGGCATCGATGCCTTGGTTCCCTGGATGAGGGTGATGAACCCAACAAACAGAGGATGACGGAGGTGCCAGGCCAGCTTCTGGGCTTTGGAGGGACTCTTTCCAGCCTTGAGAGGCAGCAGGAGCTCTGAGATGCTGGATGAAGACATCTTCCCTTGTTTCTCATCCGGATTTGTGCTGGCCAGGTCTCAGGACAGCCACTGACCCGTGAGAAATCATAGCCCCATCTGCGGGGGTGCCGTTATCAGCCCCTGAGCCGCACCGGGATTCACGACCTCAGCTCATGATTTCAGCTATCCCCTCTTTCCCATTTCTCCTATATTCCCTTTTCTACATCTTGCTAATGTGACAATTTGTCTGTACGTGCAAAAACGTCTTTAACTTGCAAAGCTTTCGAATTTTGTTTCCCAGCCCGGGTGCAGCAGGGCAGCCTGCGTGGCTGGGACGGACCGTGCACGGCGCTGGCAGGAGACCTGTGGGCACCAGGGAGGACGCCTGTCCTGGAGCAGGGCAGTCCCTCTCAAGTCGTCTGTGTTTGAGAGAGCACGTTCTGGGCATTGCAGTTTCTGTGGCAAATGTTTTTTCTGGTAGGGACCTGAATGTAGCTAATCAGAGATATTATGTCACAGTCTTGGCAGCTTTCCTGTATGTATTTCCTCTCTTTGGCATGTTATTTTATTTGTGTATTTCAGAGCCTGTTCTGTGGGATGGCTTCCATTCTTCCCAGCTGGACCAAGGCACGATTCATACCACGTTGTCTCTTTCATCTTGTCATTCCTCGTGGCGAAGCAGGGATTGCCCAGTTAGGCACGCAAGCCAAAAAAAGACACAATTTATTTGTAGTCAGTGAAAGCAACTTTTAAGAGGATGAAGACCAGATCACAGTAAAATGTCAGAGGAAGGTACACCGTCTTCATAACATTCATAGCAAAGTTCCTGCAAGTGCTAAACTAGTATGATATATTAACTGATGTGTATACAATTTGCATCTAAGCTATAGTGTTTATTTACTCATCCATAAAACGCAGAAAACTATTAATTATATGACTTGGTAACTGCATAAGTACATCTCCTGTGGAGTTCAGTGCTTAGACTACAGATGAACTCAAATGTGTACACACAAATGGCGTACGCATTTAAAGTAAGGCAGTTATGACTGAGATTAAAGCTGATACAATGTTTACTTTTTGTTTGAAAAAATAAATTAACTCTCAGTTGTTTTACTAGGAATGGCCCAATATTCTTCTTACTGACAAAAATAAATGTGACAAGACTTTATCACTTCTATGCTAAAAATATAATCCAGAGTATAACCTCAATTAAAGCTCTGACTTTGCAAGATCAGACCCAGAATGGTGAGTTTGAAGGGGAAGGGGAGGAAATTGTTTAAATAACAGCTCCTGTTTCAAGCTCTTAGTCAATTTTGTCATTAGTAAGAATCATTAATAAAGTAGAATTTGACAGGCTCTTTACATTATTGACTTCTGTTTCAAAAAACAGTGTCTAAAATGCATTGTTGTGAAAATAAGTCAGTACCAATTTGAAGAGAAACAATTTATGTGACTCATTCCTAATCATGATTTTCTGTCTACCTCAAAAGTAATTGGGTTTTTAAAAAAGTTGGCTGCAGTGTTAATGAAACTATTTTCTGATTTTCAGTAATAAAACTAGTTTTGTTCTATTCAAACTGTTTGTTAGGGGGAAAAAAATGGAATCTATTGACATTTATTGTTTTTCTCTGCAAGCATTTCAGACTACATGGATGATTTATTTGTCACTTTGCAAGGGAAATAAGAAGTATTGCTGCTTAGATACCTTCATAATCCTTAGACAGAGCATGTACCAGCTCTTCCATTAGCAAAAGGGTAGAGAAATCAAGCTGCCAGGTATCCTGGGGGTAAGCAAGATCCTGACAATCTACTGTTATTTTGATCAAAGCCACGTGTGACACATCTGATGGGAATCCAGATGAAACTAATTTGGGTAGATTAGGAAAAAAAGTGCTGTGATAAACCATCATCTCAAAGTTACACCAAAATAATGGGGACGATCACATCCAGCAGAGGGAGTTTGGCAGTGATGACTTGCCAGTCACTCGGGTCTTCCCGCTTGGCTCAGCGTGGACCCAGCTGCTGCCCACACTCTGGCCACTGCACTTACAATCTGGCAAGGTGTGCATCTCCCTTCATCAACTTAAAGCATTAGTTTTATGTACATACTTGTTCTCCTGATCCTCCTGTCTCCTCCTGCTGTTTATGACTTAACTGCAGTGGGACAGCAAAGCTTTTCTTGTTACCTGCAGCAGCGCAAGGGCACTAATAGGACGGGCTGAGTAACAAGCAAGAGAGGGCAGAGGGGGGGCCACGCTGTGGCCATGCCTTGGCTACAGCCCCCACGTGGGAATCTCTCCTTCAGCAGCCAGCTTGTAGGGAATGAGGAAACCAGAGGGGTGGGAGATGTCCAGCATAAGGTAATGGGAGCTCATTTATTTCCCCTGCAGTTTGGAGGACAAGGCTTCCAGCGCTGTAGAAGCTCCCTTTTCTCCATGCTGCCACAGACCGAGGCTAGCAGCAGCACAGCGAGGTGTTGTACACCCTTGCCATTTCCTTCTCTTTCTCCTCCTGTGCCTTTCCAAAACTCCCAGGCAGCAGCTGCTCCCCATTCCCCATGTTATATTTGTTCCACAGACTTGCTGGAAATTAACTTCTGCCCTGTTCTCTCCTTCCAGTCCAGTGCTGGGAGCTGAGCTAATGGCAGGAACCAGAGCCTGTTTTAACTCCTGTACTAAAGAGGACAGCCTTGGCATCTGAAACTTGCATGTGCCGCAACAAGATGCTGAAAAGCAACAAAACTGATAAGACAACTGGCAAGTTGCTCAGCGACATTGATGAGTGTGTGGAATGAAGCTGGGAGAGCAGCGTTTCCAACCATCCAACCAACCAGCCAGGATGTTTTTATCACTGCAGACAGGGCTGATCCACAAAAGAATGGAGATAACCTACCACAGGACGCAAAAGCTCTTTACAGGTAGGACGTGAAAGAAGAAATGCATCAATTGATAATAAGAAATACGTAAGAAGGTTACAGAATGTGATAGTGTGTTTTCTGCAACTACTGAAGTGTGTTGAACAAAATAAAGGCTCTCTGCTATTTGTACGTTTTGTAAAAACGTTGTGTATTTTTAGCGTTTTGTGGAATGAATGAAGTTTTATGGGCTTTCTATTAAATGTTGCTGGCGAATGGTTGCGAGATGTACCAGCAGACTTAAACACACAGGTAATAGCCTCAACTTCCCCTGGATTTATTCTCTTTGCTGATACTTACCTTTCCATAGTAACATTTGAAAGATTTTGCTATAAACTTTTCTTTTGTTTAGAGAAAAAAGTTGACTCTGCCACTTTTTCAGTCTGTATTTATGCCAAACAGTGCATTTTGTAAAGGAAGTGAAAGTGGTATAGTTGTCTGCTTGACAGGCTAAAGGGAAATGTTTTTAACAGCTATAAAAAAACCAACATTGTAAAACATGTAGTTTATAAATCAAAGCCACAGAGGGAGATCTTTATCAAAGCACTTTATTGACGTAAACACATCAATCTTAAGCATGGCCAGAAGACTGAAAGAACTTTTTTTCACTAACAGTTCCCAGTGTGTGGTACACATTGCTCCACCCAAGAAGCACAAGAAATATTGCCATGAATTGTGAAGTTAGTTATTTCATGGACAGTTCAGTTGCATCTTTGGGATACAAAGCTGCTGAGCTGCTTTCCTCCCACTCACGAAAGTGGGGGATGAACAGTCTTCAAAAGTTTCAGATTGCTGGTACTAGGCAGCAATGACAGTACGGGAGCAGCTGGGAAGAAGTCTGCTTCCTCCCAGGGAGCAGGACTGCACGGGCAGGCCCAAGTATGTGCAGTGTGGTGGAACCCGAGATGCACAAACTCTGTTGGTCTGTGGGCTCAAACACATGGCAGGTTACTCTAGTGCACAACACAGCCAGTTGCCCTAGGGAGCTCCTGTTGCAGTGTTTGCAGATTGAGAGTAGTGAATGCCATTCAGCCACCCCTGGAAGGCTCTGCCCAGAGCCTAGGAATGCAAAACAGATGTCTGCTTCTGGCATTTCTCCTGGAATTGAATGAGGCTGTTTGTATTCAACACAGCTGCTCTCAAGGGTCATAGTTTCTGATGGAATGCGTCCTAATACAAAGCATTCCAGAGGCTAAATTTAGGGGTAGCGCTTTGGAAAAATAGAAGTCTGAAAAGAAATATTTGTAACAAATCAAGGTGGTGTTCTCCCACTTTATCTCCATACAGCAGGAGCCAGCTAACAATCATTAAAACCAGGGAACGGAAGATTTTTGCTAGAACTGCCGGTATGTTATCATTCAGCAAGTATCCAAGCTGAGGGAGCCTGTACAGGAGGACCTGTCATCTTCAGCAAAGTAACTGTGGTTTGTCCTTACTGTTGTTTCTATCATCTCATTAATACAATATCCATATCACTTAAAGAAACACACCAGATCTAAAGTAATAGAATTCTCCATCCCTAAGCAGCAGAAGTCAGACCTTTCCTTTGATATCCCACAACGGAGTCCCTTTACTGAAAAGTCATCCCCCAACTATATACTATAAATTTAAACAATCTAACCCCATACTGTTGCTTCTCTGAAAAGGTGAATGGTGCAAAGCGCACCCCCAGGGTTACTGTGTACAATGTGCTTCATGAGGCAAGTGCCAACATCCCAATAAATTATTTAACACAATTATTATGTAGCAGTGAAAGCCAAGCAAAGAGATTCAACAATGCATAATTTACTGATTCCTCCTCTATTTGGAGTGCAGGTTGAAGCAATCTGTTGGCAGCTTAGTCATCCTTCTGTTTTCCCCCGGCACATATTCGCATTCCTTTCTTCCCCAAAATCTGTGAGGGCAAAATTCATTTTCTATAAAAAAAAACCAACCAGAAAACAAAATCAAACCAGCCAAGCGTGTTGCCTGTGAGCTGCCTGTATGCATTGCCATGGTTGAAGTTTCATTTGTGGTGCAAACGTTGGCAATGTCAGAACTAATCAGTTCAGTGATTCAGCAAGAGAGGCAGAGAGGAAAGATAGTATTAACAACTGGGTCATTCTGCTCCTTTCCCAATATTAATACTACATAAATATTGTGTTTATTTACAGTTTCATTCATACATCCAAGCAAGCGTTGATCATTCAAAGGATGCTAAGCCAAATAAGCAGATTAAGGCTGCTGTAGTGTTGGCTTTCTGTAGAAGCCCTGTCGAAACTGGGTGCCTCATTTCTGAAATGGGAAGATATGGATTTGTTTCTGTCCTATTTTGCTATGTGACTTTAGATGTCACACATGGATCACCACTGCCTCAGTTTCCTCAGCTGCTCAACACAGACTAGACTGGACTACTCCAAGAGTAAATACTACTGAAATATAAACCATTACCATCAAACAGGTGAGCACAATCTACTTTTAAAAAAGTGTATTAGTTACTCTCTAGATAACTGATGACAATGAAGGTAATGTCACATGTGTGCAAGCACCAAAATACCTGATAGGATTTCTTTGGCAGGTTGTTTTTTTCCCATGTGGTCCACGATTAGAAACATCTTTTACAAAAGTTCAAATTAATTCTGGAATTCTATCTTAATGAATTTTTCTCTTGTCAATTTCTGCCAAACACAATAGTTTAGTAAATGCCACATTTCCCGGATCAGAAGCATAGGCTAGGTATCATTATTAAATCTCAATACGTTTAAAGCAAAACTTGTCATTTAGCTGTCAAACTTTGCCAGGAGAGTCTTTCAGCAGAGGGTAGCTGGACTGTTCGTACTGAAAACTATGAACAACTCTCTCCTGTATTGCAGCAGGTGCATGGAAAAAAAACCCTACCTCAAAGATACTGTATTTCCTACCACAAGTAATGAGTAGTTAAAAATAAATCATGTTTTATACAGGTCTAAAGAGCCCTCCATATTTGGCTAATCCAAGTTAATATAATAAAAACCAGGCAGATGCTTTAGAAGTGTTTACACTTACTGCTAAAATGTGTTACAACTTTGCACACATAAACTTACACACTTTTTGATGTCTGAAGCTAAAATTATATTAGCAGCCCAAAAAAGTCATACGAATGTAAAGATTTTAACTGCCAATTAGCTTGGTGTACTTGTGAAGTCCAGTGTGCAAAATCCACTTCTAAAATGCAGTTTATAACTAATTTTGGATAGTGAGAAACCAGTTAAAACCAGCTTGAAACACATCTTTGTAAAGAAAAATCCTACCTATGCGATGACTAATAACATTTAAAAGTCAATTTTCATAATATTTTTGTAGCTGCCTGTAAGCTAATTTCCCACATACTAGTTTTTGTAGGAGTAATGAAACATTTCTTTAAGAAAATCCAAGTAATTTTATTTTGCTCATAGATATATGTATAGTGTAACACTAGCATCACCACTTATATACAAAATTAGTTTACACAGCAGAATACCAACAATTTCCTCATCAGGCAATTATGATCGAGCGGACAAACACTGATTCACCACTTCCAGTAAGTGAGAGTTTTCCAAAGCAGCTGCTACACGTTCTTTATCAGCAAGCTGTTTATTAACTGTGCAGAAAAAAAACACCACAAGAAACCGGTCAAAACAATCGTATACAATGTCTTTTTTAAAGCATTTTAGGTTGAGACACACAATCAGACTGTTGCTATGGTACTCAGGTAGACTAGTAATTCTGCAGATGCTACGTACACTCCAGAGTTGCAGTCTAAAGTCAAAGCTAGCATGTGATCACAAGTTAAACCAGCAAGCTGTTTATGATTCAGCAGCAGGGAACTACGTGTGTGTAGGTGTAGCAGAAGAAGAAATTTCCCCCCAGCCTCTCCCCATTTTCTGAGTCCTCCATAACCCAGGCAAATCAATGACTAGTTGAGAGCACAGGTTGCCCGAGGAGATGTTTAAACTACAGCACAGAACATATCTAAATGTCATTATTACACATTCCTGTTCTGTAACACCCCCCAGAAGCTGACGCCCATAAAGTCCCAGATACTAAACAGATGTTCTGCAGGTGTGGGAATCTCTCTCCTCTCTTAATTTTCAAGATTAAAAAAAATAATAACCACCACACATCAGAGCACTAGAAACCTTACCTGCATGCTCAGAAGCATGTGTTCCTGGTGTTATATGAACATCCAGCTTAAAAAGCATCACAAAAGAAAAAGGCGACAAGTCAGCAAAACATTGGAAGCTAAAGTTCAAATTCTTTCATAATGAAAATAAGACAATAAGAGGGAAGAAAACATTCTTGCCAATACCAGTTACTGTATAGAGCAGAATAAAATAAGTCTAAAATCACAAAATATTCTGCATTCCCATCTGCTTAAGCCTCCTTCAGAGAGAGGTTGAGGCACCAACCTCTCTTCCTCCCATGCCGCAGAGCACTGCGGGTAACTTCGCTCCACAGCCCCGCTTGTGCCTGACATGACTGTCACAGAACCGTAATTCTGCATCCGTATTTTAGTCCACTGCCCTCTCTGGTTCCCTGAGTGTTTACACCACCCATGACATGAAAAAAGCTCTCGGTTTTTTTCACTGTAAGTTGGTTAGCTTATTTTCTTGCCTTTTTTTGGTGTGTGTGTCCCTTTTCAAACCCAATCCCCCTCTTTTGCTTTCCGGAGCGATCTGATTACTCACCTTAAATCTCTCGGGCAGAGATCGGATCAATTTTACTTTTATGGAGAGGCCGATCAATGTCGCCATGCTGCAGTGAGGAATGGTGGGAGTGAACTCCACTGCCACCGTGCTTTCCGCGTCATTCACCTGTTGAAAACCAAACACTCTGCATGTACAAAACTCACCGGCTCTACCCCGCGCTAGCTGGCGGCGTTTTTTGTGAAATGCAGCCTGAAGCTGCACTTGGCCGCTTACGGTTTTTTTTCGCTGACATTTTAAAACACTACGTTTAGCTGCAGCAGACCGCTGTAATAAGCCTCTTTTAACGTCAGTCGGAGGGCAGCGGCAGCCCTGCCCTGCAGCACAGCACGCGGTTACCGAGCGGCCGCCCCGACGGCGGCCGCGGCAGCCCCGGGCGACAGGCCCGTCTTAGCGGGGGCCTCACTTTCACTCGCACTTGCTCGACGACATTCAGCTCCTCCAGGGTGAGGGGGTGCTCGGGGTCGTTAATGGAGCGAATGAGATGTGCCGGGTCAAGGAAAGCGCAGCGCAGCGCCGCCGCCGCCCCAGCGGCCCCGGCCCCCCCCCCGCCCGCCCTTCCTTCCCGGCAAGGATATCGAAGATCTCCCGGTCGTCGATGGAGTCGGGCAGCTCGTCGTCCTCCTCCCGCGCCGTCACCGGCCGCTCCCCCGAGCGGCGGTAGACGAGCGGGTTGGCGTTCTCCAGCGGCGCCCCGCCGCCCGGGCCCGGGCCCACCATGGCGGCCGCCGCCGCTCAGGCCCTCCCCCGCCTCGGCTGCCGGGCGGGCGCCGCCGGCGGGGCGGAAGGAGCCCGGACGCCGTTCGCCGCCGCACCGGGCGCGGAGGCGGGCGCTCGGCGGTGGCGGCGGGGGGCGCTGGGGCGGCCCGGCCCGCCCGGCGGCCGTGGCGGGAGTGCTCTCCGGCGGGCGAGGAGCGGAACGGGCCCGCTGGGCGGAGAGCGGGCGCGGCGGGGCGAGCTCGGGCGGCCTCCAGGGTCGCCCTGAGGGCGGCCGGGAGGAGGCGGGGGCGGCAGCGCGGAGGCCGCGCTGGTGAGGCGGGAGGCGGCGGCGGCCGGCGGCGGCGGCTGGAAACGAAAGGCCGAGAGCGCGAACCGAACGGGTTTTGGCTGGGGTCAGGGACGCTGCGGGGGTCCGTGAGGGACCTCTGCGGCGGAGGGAGCGCGGTCCAGGACGGGCGGACTAGGGTGAACGTTACACACCGAGTGTTCCTGATTAAAACGGTTTCTTTCGTCTTCGAGGTAATTTGAAAAGGCAAACTGTATCTAAAAACCCGCAAACTTAAAGAAGCCGGAGCGAGAGAGTGTAATGATGACGTATTTTGGCTTCATGCACCCCTTTACGGTGGGGTTAAAGCACGTACTCCTGTGTGGACATACTGTATATCAGCTGGTTTAGCCTCCTCGACATATGTTTGATTTCTCTCTGCAAAACATGATTTGGGGGTTTTTCCATGCCTGCCACGTCAGGGTCCGGTCACGGGTAAGAAGATGCGAACGTGCTCCCCAGGCGGAGCACGGCACACAGACAGAAAAGAGGATTTGAAAGTACCTGAGACTTGCTGCTTCAAAAGATGTTGCAACTGGAAGAAAATACTAGTATATTGTGGTTCTGTTGCTCGGCACTGCCTTACAGAAATGACGGTTACCTCAGGTGTGCTTTTGACTGCAGGGAGTTGGGCTGGATTGGTTTGCCCCCAGTGGGACTTGTTCTGAAGGTTACTGATATGTTCACGCATCTGCTGATATTCTAAATAAGACAAGCAAACTACCTGTGAGCAAAGTTTCCATTTATCTCTGCTTTCATCTTTGCTTTGTGTTGTAATCGATGTATTAACTGAATATATTGGCATTAAAGTTCACTTCTTAATATCATCCTTTGTTATCTTAAGTTGGTCTTTCAATTAGTGTATGTTGTTTTGGATAATACATTTTGTTGGTAAGCATCATTTTTCTGGCTGTTTAGGAAGTACAAAGCTGACTGAGCTGACTTACCCTTAGTGGTGAAGATGTTTGCTGATGTTGAAAGTGGGTTTTGGTTGCTTTCTTTTGTTTTTTAATTGGATAAAGACAGTTCAGTCTGGCAGCACAAGAAGTCCATATTCATTGGATTTCACTGGTGGAACGCGTTCAACTTAAGTAGCCTCATGGAATCCTGCTTTCCCCCAATCCTTACACACACAAACAGGTGCACACACCTATTCCCGTATGTTGAAGTCTGTCTTCTGGTTTTGGTCTGTCTTTCTAGGCCACCAGAAGAATCTACAAAAATCCCAGGGCTATTCGCATCGGACTAGAACAAAAATAACTGCAACAGAAAGGATTTTCCAGAAAGATTTGAGGGGAGTATAAAAAATAAAAGGCAAGATATGTTTCACAATGCATATTTGCACAGTTCCAGGTGAAATTCATGAGAAATTGGCATACTTTCCAAAGCTATCACAACCTAGAGACTCAGGAACTATATAAGAAATAGCAAGTAGCTCTGAATTATCTTGCACTGGAAATCTTGTTTTACCTATCTCATTTGTGACCCTTTTCGTTAAAAAAAGAACTGACTTACTCTGACAAACCTGTTTCCCAAGCAGGATGAGCTTACATCGTGTATGATCTGTGGTGGAGAAGTTGTCTTCACAGGCTTTATGAGCATCCCCGCTGGAGGTGAATTAAGCGAAAGCAGTGCAGAGGAGCCTGAAGCGGTATGCTTTGCCAGCTGAATGCTGGTGACACCATTCATCCAGGAGATGTGAAATGAATCAAAGGTGGGAAGGAAAAGACCCATTTTATAGAGGGTGTTTTGCCAGTTGAAGATAGATTGGGAGTTGGTGGAGCAAGCTGGGCTTGTAGGCCCAACTATGAAGGCAGCCTTGAGACTAATCTGTTTGGGGCCAGTCATCCACACTGTGGTCATGCTTCTACAAACTACAAATTTTTTTAGGACTTTTTCAGCCAGCAGGCAAAAGCTGTCTGTTGGATTGCCAGCCTATTTCCATTGTAGGAAGCTATAGAGAAGGTGAGGTCATGGCCCTTTCCCACTTTTTTGAGGGAAGTACATACCCCATAAAATGTTGTAAGTAGACCTTGCTTTCTGACCTCCACTGAAGCTACTCATATAGAAGAAGATATAATCTGACCCTCAACTTCAATCTCACCTTTAATTTTGAAAAATGCAGGAGAGATATTTTTATTCAAGAGATGAAGAACTATTTTGGAGGCTGGAGGCCAGTCCCTGCTGGAAAGCACATATGGTGTCAGTTATGGTACAGATGTGCTAACCCTCATTAAAACTTCTGCAAGATTTAACTATATTGATTTTTTAAAAATTGTTATTTCTAGTTATATGTAATCCTTTTTTTTGGCGAGTTTTTTTGTTGTTTTGGGGTTTTTTTACAAGAATTTAAGTGTCAACAGCTCTGGAACCTCTTCAGAGCTTCACTGTTTTCTCTGCTTGTAAGATTAACTCAGATTAACTATGATTAGACCTTTTATTGTTGTTCACAGATGGTGTTGGGTCATTTTCAGATCATCCATTCTCAGGATCAGGTAATGATTAGGTGCATTACACTAAGGGATTGTATTTACACTCTGTATCAAGTACTCTGAAAGTACTTAATGCAGTGCATGTTCAAAAGGGAATTTAGCCGCACTCCCTACTCAGAATGCCCTCAGCAAGGACCTTTGTACCATTCTCTTCCGCGTAGAACCAGAAAATAATCTAGAGTCCAAACGGGGGTGAAAAATGGCTTCTAAGAGGCAGATTGCTTTGCTTTGTACGTTGTCTTGTAGTATTGCATTCATCACTCGTGGAGCAGAAGGTGAGATGCAAAACCTGTTGTTACTGCTGTTGCAGAAGCAACTGTGCTAACAAGTTGCAGTGCAGTGACTTTCAAAGGGTGTACGTCTCTTCTACTTCTGTTAGCAAACTGCAAAAGTATCCTAATAAGCTTGATGTAAAAATTAGCGGTTTTGTGAGATGAAACCATTTCTGAGATGATTTTATGAAAATAAAACTTTCTTTCTTAAAAGGTAGAAAGCAAAATCATTTTTGAATTATCTAAACAATATATTTTAAAGATCTTTTTGGATGATAAGTTTAGAAAATGTTAATGATTTTGACAGTTGCTGTTTTCTCTGAAATTTGTTTTTAAGCTTTATGCTCTTGCACAGTGACTAAACTATGTCTTACCTAGCTCCAGCTGTCATTGGCAGAGCCAGCTATAGGAGCGTTTGGCAGGGGGTGTCTGTCATTGCACAAAAGCAAAATGAAAACTGAACAAAATTGAAAGGAATAAGCTATAATCTTCTAAATTAAAGTCAGTAAAAAATGCTTCATTAAAAAGTCTGTCTGATAATTGTGAAGATGCGATTTAAATTATTTTTTTTTATCTTATGTGTTACTTAGGACGGAATGGTGCTGAGCCAGAAGTGACTATTGCGCTTGGACGGCTCAAAGGGAGACAAACAAATGTGAAGGGGACAGACAGACTTGTAAATGTTTTCCTTGGGATTCCTTTTGCAAAAGCCCCTATTGGATCCCTGAGGTTTTCCCCACCTGAACCACCCGAACCCTGGAATGATGTGAGAGATGCAACTTCTTACCCACCACTGTGAGAGCTGTTCAGTTCATTTGTATATAGGACCTGCTCACATGTGTCAGTGTTGTCATGTTTTTAGGGTACAGAAGTCTGATTTTTGGTAAGGAGCTTGTATTGACTGGTAGTGAATACGCTGCCAGTACTGAAATATGTCATAAGAACTGTGGGACTAGGAACCACAGAGAATTCCTGGGAAATTGCTGTCTTTGGAAATTACATTTTCTCGTTATACTGTGCTGAAATAATTCAGCTTTTTAAGTACAAGTATAGAGCTGTGCTTTTACAGGTTGCACCTCTAACTGTATTTAAGTAACACAAAGTTTGAGCACCATGTGGGAATTCAGTCTGTGGGGCAAAATAAAGCCTGTTTTCTCTATTGTTGCTACATCGTTGCTATTTCAGTTTTATTACTAATAGTCATGCTTCCCTTCTTTTGTGAAGATGTCCTCAAGATCTGTCCATGTTGAAAATAGCTGAAAAAAACTTTAAAGAAAAACACCTCTCATTCCGAACTTCTGAGGACTGCTTGTATCTAAATGTTTACAGCCCTGATGGTTCAAACAAGGACAAGTTACCTGTACGTAAACCCTTTGTACAAACTTGTGTTGTACATAGTTTGCACCGAATAATGGCTCCTAAGTCACTTAATTGCTCTTGAAAATGTGATGCTGCATTAGCAAAAATAATAATATTATGTAAAATTCAAAGTCCACTAACCTAAAATTCAGCTCCCCTTGAGCTTTGGTGATTTGGAGTTCTTAATTCTCTGATGTTGTCTTCCTTTTTCAAATGAAGCCTACCAAGCAATGTATAAAAGTGTGTCTCGCCCTTTTTTCTCTAAGGTAATGGTGTGGATCCATGGAGGCAATTTTATATTTGGTGGTGCTTCTAGGTACGATGGTTCTGCACTATCAGCCTATGAGAACGTTGTGGTAGTAATAATTCAGTACAGACTTGGACTCCTTGGATTCTTCAAGTAAGATGACCTATTTCACTTTTTACAAAATACTTCCTATTATGTTTAAAGCATGGGTAGTTTTGTTTTCTAAATCAGCTGAACTTCTATACCAGCTTCCCCACTGTTACAGTGGTTTAAATGTACATAGTTCGCTGACATCAGGATGTAAGAACATTAAGAAATGTCTGTAAATTCCATTTGCATTGTCATTTGATTGTAGCCTGCTATCACGTCATAGCTGGGCTTATTTGGTTCTGGACAGGATGTTTGTTCTTGCCTTTACTTCCATCCATTGGTGTGTAAAGCAAAAAATCATATAGTGTAAAGGCCAGGAATCCATCTGTGTATGGGTGAACAAACAGTACAGGCAAGTAAGTCAGTGGGGCTTTAGGTCAGTAGGCTACACGGATCTTTCCTTGGCCAAATATGACACTTTGCACAAAATGTAAATTGGTGAGATTTATTTTATTCTGGTATTAGAAGAGCTATTACTCTTCCTGAGAAGTTGGCTTATAATGCTTTTCTTTCAGTACTGGTGATGAACACGCACGTGGGAACTGGGCATTTTTGGATCAAGTAGCAGCTCTTCGATGGATCCAAGAAAATATTGAACACTTTGGTGGAGATCCAGGATCTGTCACACTCTTTGGTGTATCTGCAGGATCTTGCTCTGTTTTTGCACATGTAGGCATGCAGTATATACACTAGGAAGGAAAGTCTTAAAAAAAAATCTTCAAAAACTCAATTAGTGTAACATTTCATGCTTAATCTGATTTTTGAAAGTAAGATTAATGGCATGTTGTGCTAAGTCTGGACACTTCCCCTGTAAGCACATCAAAATGTGTAATTCCCTTCTGAATCCAGCAGTCTAGTCAAGCATAAAGTTATGGGATAAGGACCTTAATGTAGAATAAATACTTCCGGTTCTTCCCTTCTTGGCAGGTTTTATCTCCTTTGTCGAAGGGTCTCTTTCATAAAGCAATATCAGAGAGTGGAATTCTAATCCCCCCTGATAAAGATTTACTTCGTTCAACAGATCTTAAGGTAGGCTCATTTTTTTTGCATTTTAAAGCCTTTATAATCTAAAATAGGACATTTCTTATATCTGATAATTTGGTTAAAAGAGAAAAGGGGAAATCCGATTGCATATTATGCAACAAAGTTGATCAAATTTACTCCCATGGCATACCTATAAAAGTATAGATTAACACTAAGTAAATTCTCATTCAAATCGTCTGTTTATTTTCAATCTCATTTAGTGTTGGAAATAGATTGTACAGTTATGTGATTATAATATCTGTGCGTTGACTTAGGTATTTTCAGTTATACACATGCCAACCTTGGCATATGTCCATTTTCGTGCACACTGTAACTTATATAGTAACTATGAAATTTATTACAGAAAGTTTAACTAGAATCCAGAAGAGGCATTCAGTTTTTATTCAGCTGTGGTCTTTTATGGAGGACCTTTATTTGAAGTAAATTAATAATAAATAAAAAAACCCAAACTTTAAAATTAAATTCCTCTGTATAAGTACCTTGTCATTTCTCCTCCTGAAACAGCACATAGTAATAATGTAGATCTCATAAGTTGATTTTCTGAATTTTCTTTCCTTATTTGATCTATGTTAACAACCTCGTATTACCTCTACAGCACGATTTGTTGTAGAACAGTGAATGGAAATATAGGAAGAAAGAGAAGTATACCAGAATGATTTCACTTTATGATCAAACTGTAGTATATCTAGTAAAATAAAATACTTGAAGTCCTATCAAGCTCACCTAAATCTGCCCTTAAGTAAAATTATTAACAGTACTGTATATAATAATTTTCTGTTTATAAATTCCTTAAAGACCACCTTGTAGCTAAGAGTTTTTATCTTTGTTAATAATTTTCAGAAAATTGCAAGTATATTTAAGTGTGAGACGAGCAGTTCACTCTCACTGATAAACTGCTTAAGGAACCAGGAAGCAAATGATATAGTCTTTAACAGTACGGTAGGTAAAACTTTACTTAGTAACAGATTTTTTAACAGCACTCTTATAAAACGTTAGCTCAGCCTCTGACCAGAGTTCATTGTTGGCCTGTTCCAAAGCTGATTTTTCTTAACTTTTGTCAAAATACCCCCTAAATATTGAAATAATTTCTCATCAGAATTTTCAGTGAAGTGTCACAGCACCTGTAAAGTTGTGAGCAAGACTCAAGCATACATATGTTTTAATGTCAGTTAGAAGCAGTCCAGGATCAGGAAACCATTACATTACTGCATACCATGATCCAATCAGGCTTGCATTTTATAGTCTTGTGCCAAACTGTAATTTTATGTTACAGTGGCTGTCGATACTCAGATTTCTTAAAGCCCTTTTTTGCCCTTGGAACATTAAATGTGGACATTTTATTATATGAATTGAAGGAAAAATGGAAAATACTATTAACAAGTAATTTGATCTTTTTTTTCTCCTCCTTCAGGAAATCCCATTTCTACCCTTAGTTTTGGATGGAGTATTTCTTCATAAGTCACCTGAAGAGATATTGGTTGGAAAAGAGTTTAATGCAGTCCCGTTTATGATAGGAGTCACCAACAATGAATTTGGCTGGAATATTAGATCTGTAATTTAATGGCTATCCTTCATTTTTTTGAATGTTTGTGTTAACTGATGCAGGCAACTCTGAGACAGTATTTGCTGGTAGGACACCTTTTAAGTATCGCCAAAAGGCTTTGCATTGTTGGAAATATATACAAGGTAAACTTTGCTTGCGTTATGATTCTGTAGCGACCCAGAACCAGTTGGTCACAAAACACTGAGACAAGCTTCATCCTGCAAGTTAAAATACATGGTTATCTTTGGAATATCAATTTTATACAGTATTTGCTTATCCTAAAATTTTAATCCCTCATCCAGGCAGAGAGAGGAAAAAGAATGCAACAGTCAAGGGCTTGTTACTGAAAGAAAAATGAAACCAATCCTTTCCCCCACAACATGCAGTATTCAGGATTGGTACATAGCCTGTTTAAAAATGTGACATTGATCACCTTAAACAGCTTACCCTGTATGTCAATATGAACTCTGACTGGTTATATCATTGCCCCTGTGTTCCTTGTTACCATGTAGAAAGATCTACCATTTGAAAATCTCATCTGGGGACAGAGTATGGAGATAATGCAGGTGTCCAATCCATTCTCAGTGCATAAATCCTTTCTCATATGGATTCCATGGGTAACTCCAAAAAATAAGCAATTGCTATACAGTGCACAAAACTGCAGGAGGTGGATTTTTGTCCTCTCTCTTCCTTGTCCTCTTTTCTTCGTTTACTAAGTATTGATGTTTATCTATGTAGTACAAAGCATTTGTTCTGAATCTAAGTAGTAACTGTGTGTCTCTGGGAGTGTGCTGGTACTGAGTCCAAGAAGAAAAATGTATAGTGAAATCTGTTCTAATTAATTTTGCAGACAGAAGAGTCATTTTATGTAATGCTGTAGAAGAGGAGCATTGCCTTATCTTTACTTCAGAGGGTTCAAACAATTGGACTAGAGACAGAGAGGCTGCCAGTGACTTTTAAGTTCTCCCCTACCAGAGGGAAAATAAGCCTTTGCAACAGAATAAGCATTTTGCTTCAGTTCTGCCCTAATGCTTTCTAGTCTTACAAGTTTCTTAACAATGTGTGTTGATTTAAGGATAAACTACTTAGTATGAGTGGTTTATGTGGAAACCTGCACCAAGGAAACATTTACTGCAGTAAATACAAGCTTTTCAAGACAGCTGCGGCATCGTACTGCATTTTTGCATATTATACAATGCTTCAAAAATAAACACCAGTAGTAAGAATAAAGTGGAATAATGTAGTTCTAATGTTAAAAATATTGGAGAAGTTGAATGGTGCTAATACTCTTTTTTTTTTTCTGTGCAGACATCAAAAATACCAGGTTTGAAGGAAATAGGAGATAAAAAATCAATTACTTCAACTTTAGAGTTTTTACTACCAATGATGGTAAGTGAAATTTGTTTTTAATGCATGTAACAGATTTGTGAAGTTTGGTGTTCTCTAATTTCCTGCTTGAGTCATAGTCTTACTAAGACTTGAGGTTATGTTATGCTTTGGGGAGAGTCCCAGCAAAGTTGACAGAACTACGGTGTATGGAGTTACACAGAAATAGGATTGAGTCAGACTGGGGATTTGGGGAAATACCTTTTTCCTTCTAGACGTCTGAACCAACATTTTTGTCTTACATATTTGTATGTAGGATTACTGTAATAGTGTCCCTAGTCTTATGGTATCTGATGGCTAATCTCCTGGTTGATGGGTTTCAAGGCAGGATTTTTCAATATGTTTATGTTAAATGTAACTTTTAAAGTAGTTACTTTGCACTCAGAGTTTTGAAATGTATCTTTCAAGCAGCAAATTCTAATGCTAAAAAACATAAGCTGTGTTTAGAGATCCCATTGGTCTTGCCCTGTAGTCTAATAGTCCTTAAATCTTTAAGGACTCACAGAATTTACTTTTGTTATTCCCATCTCTTTTCTCCCGAAGAAAAGAGAAGCCAAAGGTATTATCCGGAGAAGTTGCTGGATCCTTGTTGATTCCTGTAGAGTTTTAACCTATATAAATCTGTTGCAAATTTGACCTGAGGTGGTTTCTTTGGGTTGGTGTTTTGGTTTTGGTTTTTTTGGGGGGGAGCATTCCCCCCAAAAAGTCTGAATAGGTTTTTGTCATGGTTTAACCCCAGCCAGCAACTAAGCACCACGCAGCCGCTCACTCACTCCCCCCCATCCCGTGGGATGGGGGAGTAAATCAGGAAAAAGAAGTAAAACTCCTGGGTTGAGATAAGAACAGTTTAATAGAACAGAAAAGAAGAAACTAATAATGACAATGATAACACTAATAAAATGACAACAGTAGTAATAAAAGGATTGGAATGTACAAATGATGCACAGGGCAATTGCTCACCACCCGCCGACTGACACCCAGCCAGTCCCCAAGCGGCGATTCCCCACCCGCCCTTCCCAGTTCCTAAACTAGATGGGACGTCCCATGGTATGGAGTACACTGTTGGCCAGTTTGGGTCAGGTGCCCTGGCTGGGCATGAGAAGCTGAAAAATCCTTGACTATAGTCTAAACACTACTGAGCAACAACTGAAAACATCAGTGTTATCAACATTCTTCACATACTGAACTCAAAACATAGCACTGTACCAGCTACTAGGAAGACAGTTAACTACATCCCAGCTGAAACCAGGACAGTTTTATTTGTCATCGTGATTTCCCATCAACATGGGTGCTACCCTGGACCTTTGTGACTTTGTGGAAACTTTGAAGTTTAAAAGATGACATTTTTAGTTGCTAATTCAGAGAGTATTATTTTTTCTGTTTGTTTCTTGTTTCCCCTTTTTCTCTTAGTATGTACCATCAGAGTTTCTGCCTGCAATAGTGGATGAGTATCTAGGAAACACAGATGATCCTGCTGAGCTACGGGACCGATTTTTGGATTTCCTAGGGGATGTAGGAATTGTTATGCCATCCATTAAAGCATTGAATTATCACAGGGGTGAGCTAATGAACACCAGTAGGTGTTCAAACCTCTTACAACATGCTGGATCAAATGATGTAGACACAAATCCTGTCATGTGTAGGTAGCCCTTCTTGAGATTCCTACTGAGAACTTGAGGGTGAAAAGTGATATAGGTCTGCAGGATTGTGTGAAGCAAGTGTATGTACTCCTTTATCTTTGTACTAGTGTCTTGCACTTGCGCTCATAGTCACAATATATTGAGAGCAGAGCACAATAACACAGGTAAATGTTTGCTAACTGAAGTATGCAGGCTTAAAAATTAAAACATATTAAAGCAACCTGGAATTTGTCCTTTGGCCCACTGCTACTTGGAAAGTCAGCAGCTCTGTAGCCTGGAGATTTTCTGGTATTTAAGTGTAGACAAGCCATGCCAAAATACCCAGAACTGGAAAATAATTTGATGTTATCATGTTTTCTGTAAGTTTTCCTGGGGTGAATTTTTCAATTTTTTGTGTAAGTGCTGAGAGTTCTTAGTTCTGAATTAAAAATAAAAATACATCTTGGAATGTAACATTACATTAAAAATGTGCCCAGTGTAACGCTTTGGGTATATTTAAAGTAATATTTTAAACAGCTGATGTCATCTGTAACTTATGCATCTCTTCTTTAACTCTCTAAATGTTACGCCTGCTAGAGTCTGGAGCTCCTGTCTACTTCTTTGAATATCAGCATCGGCCCACTTCATACTGGGATAATAAACCAGAGTATGTGAAAGCTGATCATGGAGATGAAGTTGGCTTTGTCTTTGGAGGACCATATCTGGCCGGTGATATTCAGCTACGTAGTAAGGAGTAGAACATTCAATGTTGACTTATAAATTACTCTCATAACACTGGCATTATTCTGTTCAGTAGTGCTACTTCCATTTTAATCAGACTAAAGTGCATTTATTAACAGTGAGACCAAAGTATAACCCTTTCTCCTGTTAGAATTTGTTTAACACTAAACTTACTCTTCTTCTCCATTCTCTATCATGTACAGTTTACTGTTTCCGAAGCACAGTAAGTTACACATGTTGTCAACAATTTAGCAAATAGGACATTTGCAAGAAAACATCACTGTTGTTATACCAGCACTGTTCATGAATTTGCCAGATAGCTTTGGCTGAAAAAGAAATTGAAGGAAAGGTCAATTAAACTTGCAGGGGATTAGCAGAGTGCTTGGGAAGCAGGAAATCTAGGCTCTTCTTTTCCTGAGGAATTTAAGCTAATGTCTCCTTCTTTCCAGGAAATCCCATGGGCTGTCAGGCTCCATAGAGTGGCGGACTCGGTCTCTTTTACAGATAGTGTTCCGACTGTGTTGATTAGAGCAAGGCTTGGAACTCCAGTGTTTAATTTTCTGTGTGAAGATCTAATGGTTAGGTTAAAGAATATTTTCTCCCATGACTCAATATTTCAACATTTTATTCAAAATGGAACTGGTCCATTGATGAAGGATTAAGGGTGTACTCCCAAAATTGCCTTTGCCTTGTCAGTTTGGACATTCTCATAGGATTCTGGAAGTTCTGGTTCCTTCAGGCAGAATCCCACATTGCTATAGTCCAAATCAATGTGCCAGTCATTGAACAGTTAGATACAAGATGCCACATCCTCAGGAATATTATGAATGCAGCAATTTGCTTTAATTGCATATGCCTAAAACTATAATACTCAGGATGGAGTATTTTCTTTCCCATGAAACAAATTAGGAGCAGTTCTTATTTTGACAAACACAGAAATTCTACTTATTTTAAGTGAATTCACCATTTTTTCTGCTTTTATTTTTGTCATTTGCACAGTAGTTCAAAGTTTCAAAGCCTACATAAATGAAAGCATTTCCTTTTAGTCCCTTGAACTTTGGAGCAATCCAGCTATGTTGTAAAAGCATTTGTTAATCTGTTACTAGAGCCTTTTGATTTTGCTTGTATTTTATATTTAGTTTTTTACTTATGTTATCCTACACTAGAAAACACTCTACAGTTCTTTTTGCCTGAATTTACTAAGAGCATTAAAATAGCAAATATTTTTCTTGATGTATTGAGATGCATTTATAATTAATAACACACTGTCACTAAAATTATTTTCATCTAGCTGATACAGTGGGCATATGTGTAACTATATTTAAATGAATATTCTTGAAGTGTTGAGACGTGGAACAACATCATCTTGTATCAGAATGAAGAAATCTTTGCCTAGTCATGCTCTGAATAATAGGGAGAATTTCAGTCCCACAAAGCTAGAATAAGATCTATGAAACTAAACCATGTGGCCCATTCCTTGAGTTGTAATGGGACTCAGGACACATGGGTTCTTTTTTTGGTTCTGCTTCTGGTTTCCTGAAAAGCTACAGACAAATCACTTTATTTCCTTGTATCCCCATTCCCCAATTTGTAGAATAAGGATAATTATGCTAATCTCATTCATAAATAGTGCTGAAATCTTTGTGTCATGATTGCTGTATTACTAACATAATGCAAGTGTGGTGCCTCTGTTGTAATCAGTAAGTTGTTACAACATACTCACAGACTGAAATGCTGCTTCTGTAGTAGCAATATTTTGTCTTCTGCCACACATAATAATTATTTTGTGTCTCAGGTGAAGTTACAGAGGAAGAAAAGAACCTTAGTAGAATTCTAATGAAGTACTGGACTAACTTTGCTCGAAATGGGTAAGAATCATGAGATTCATGACACATGTTACTGGTTTGTACTGACCGCATCATGAGTTAGCTGTTCTGTTGACTCAGTCTTAACTTCTGTGATTTAATTCCTCTGTGACTGAAAAGGGCATTCACTCTTTCTTTTTTGTTATTTACAGAAATCCTAATGGAGAAGGTTTGGTTGAATGGCCATCTTACAACCTAAATGAAGAATACTTACAGATAAATCTAAAACAAAAGAAAGCCAGAAAGTTGAAAGAAAAGAAGGTAGATTTCTGGCAAAAGGTGATGTTTGAAAAGACAAATAACAAAAGAACAGAAAACAAGAAGGTTAATTCAGAGTTATAATTTACAATCTAAGCATGCACATAATATGCAAACTATTAGGATAGTAAAATAAATTACTTAAAGTAATTTTGAGGATAAACTTATGTTTCCTTTCACCTTTTCTTCACAGTTGTCATATTTGCAATTATTCACTGTAATAATTCCAATTGATCTATTTCTCCATTGTGATCATTTACTTTTTCCTGGATTTGTGTCTACAACGGAAGCCTCACTTACTAAATATAGGTACCAGATTTCCCCACTGCTCAGGTTTTTCTGTTGCTTCCCCATGACTGAAGACAGAATGTGGCAGCAACATTGTTTTAATAAAGTGAAATCAATAAAGACACAATTTGCAAGTAAAACTGTCTTTTGATGTCAAGTGTATCAGCAATGGTACAGAAGTTTTGGTCTGATTTAGATACAGAAATATTCTCTGTGGAAAAAAAAAAACCAAACTAAAGAATGTTCTGCTTCGTAAGTTGGTTTTACAACAGAGATGGTATATTTCTGACTGTTCCAATACATAATCTGTAACAGTAGTGCTGGAATTAAGACTTCTCTCAAATGTTAGAAAAGGGAGAAGCTGTCTCCACTACCCACGCTTTTTTCCTTTCAAATTAAGCAATAATTCCCTTAGAAGGATCAATGTTGGTAACATTATTTTCATAGTTTTGTCTTTTCCATGGTGCTTTATGCTGTGCTCCAGGCTGTCCTCTGGGCCATCAGTCAGTTCCAGTTTCTCTGCACTGGGTCACAGGCCTTCATTACTAGCACTGGCGAGAGGTTCGTTTGTACCAGAATTATTCTGGTACCCTTACTGGCTGATACGCACTTGGACTGCCAAGAACAAGTCTTGAACACTTCATTTCAGTGTTGTCAAGGACTTCTTTCTCTGCTATATCTTGTTTGTTTCCTATATCTGGCTCCTAGGCTGCTCCAGCTACTCGAACCATGTTCCTGACCGTACCACTACCTCACAGCAGCGTTATGCAGCTCCACAGATGCTATGGGGCACAAGGCATCTGTTCCCCCCTTCTTTCATCTCCCCTCTGTATCTCCAGAAGAATTTAAGATTGTTCATAGCTAATAATGTCCTACAGCAACAAACTGGCCATCCCTTCTTTCTGAATGACTTTATTGGAAGAAATAGGGTGGGATTCCTACATCTTTCTGCCCAAATTCTGTTGCCAGTCAGAACCTGGGAGGTAGACTGTTAGCACAACTGCTGTTTTGGTAAACAGGAATTCCTGCTAAGCATCTGTCCCTCTTCCATTGTTTTAGCTAACATGTTTTGTGAGGGGAATATAATCTCAAAATAGTCTTGATAGATTTTCATTGCACGTAAATTCCCCTGAGGTCCTGTACTGCTCCCTTTAAAAGGAGATAAACAGGCAGCATTGTATGTATATGCACAGAATATATGCTTATGTTGTAAGTGTATGCAGAGAAATGCAGTGGAACTGACTTCTTATACATAGTGCTAAGAATAGTCACAGTGCTAAAAATAAATCACAGTGGAAAATGTCAAAAGATTTTACTCCTATCTGCTTAGGAGTGAGTGCTCTGATACTCTGTCTCATCACAGAGACGTCCTGATGTGAGATTACCAGTGCTAAAGAGACAGTGTTAAAGCTGTCCAAGCACTAGCTTCGTAGACTCTAGCTCTAGGTTTTATACACTCTAGCTTCATTGAAAACTGACCGGGGGCTAAGTAAAAAACCAAACTGACCCTGTTTTAAATGCAGACTTCTAAACATTTCTACCATTCATACTTGAGGCAAGATGTAATTGTGAGCTCTTATGCAATTATGGGCCTATAAATGTGGTATTTGCCTCTATTTTTCAGCTATTGAAATCAAGAAAGGTAGCAGTGCATTAAAGTATAAAGAGGCAAATGTCATCATATGGCAGGATTTTTTTTTGATTGATCCCTGACTTACGCATTATTCACCGACTGAGGGTAAGCTGCAACATGTTTTCTCAAAATGAAATGCCAAACAGGATTCAAGAATTCCACTTGCCAGGTATGTAGCACTATCTCCAGAATGCATGAGTTTAGTCTAGAGTGTTTCCACATTTGCAGACCATATAGGCCATGCTTGTAGATCCATACAAGGTATCAACACGCAGGGCTGTAGGGATCTAAAATCCCATTTGTTTGTTGTAAGTAAGATTGGCAGAGTTTGCAGAAACCGGTTTGCACTGGTAATATTTTCAGAATGGACACTTCTTTGGGACTGTGGATGGGATATGGGCTGAGACATTTTGCAGACTGGGTACTTGAGAGAGAAGTAGTGAGTGGAACAAAGATTGAAGAGTAAGGCTTGGAAAATAGAATAGTAAATGAAGGAGAAAAATAAAGGGAAAACAAATGGGAAAGGACAGAGTTTAGTAAAATCAGTAAAGATCAGGAGATAGAAAATAAATTGTTTATGGAGGTAAAGTTTGTTACAGCAAAAGGAGAGAGCAGCAAGCAGAGTACACAGCATTTGGCTTTGTAGTAAAGGACTCCTGTAGTTTGTGGGTCACAAGTGACTTGAGGCATGCATGCCAATCAGGATGGAAGCCGAGTCACAAGCAGGGATTCTTGTAGTTCCACCTTGCATGGAAACAGTTTTCCCATGCCAGGAACCAAAGCAGTCCAAGATAAGTGGAGACAGTGAGAGAATTTGCAACAGTATTCAAACAGGCAAAACTGAATGTGTACACCTGAAGCTACCTGCCAACAGTTTGCTCTCGAAGCAGTCCAGTTTAAAAGTTGACCAGGATTTATCTACAAGGGCTGTAAATCACACCTGTGCAGATACACTTACAAAGATTTGGAGTAAAGTACACAAGGATATCTGTAGTACACAGGACTACTAGGTGCATAATACATGTGCTGAACCAATTTAACGACTGTGGGTCTTCACAGCCCAGTTAGCTGAAAACAAAGGTGCAAGCAGTAAATTCATCTATAGAAATGCCATGTCTGACAACTGAGAATTCTCATGATATAAAATCGCAAAACAGCCTTTCTGCGGCAAGAGCTACTGAGTCTTGCACCCCACCCCCACCCCCCCAAAAAAGAAAAAAAGACAGAGCCCAAAGCTTACATAAAACTAACACAACCTCTTAGTTAACATGGGCAGAAAATCTCTTTTATTTCTATTCAGCTATCTCTTCCCTCTTTTTCATATCATGCTCCAATGATAGATGTGAGTTCACGCAGAAGTCCATAAACCCTCCTGATTTTCCAGAGGCATTAACTGTATAGTTAGCAATCAAATCCTTTAATATTGTTCCCATACTACAAAAGCTGTGAAATCATCTGTCTAGTGTTGCAGAACTCATGTATTGTGTTAGATACCAAACAAACATCCCTGAACATGCAGGACTGAGTGGCAGGTGGAGCTAAGATTTTTCTAGTATTGTTTTTGTCAAAAAATGTCCTTTTGTGAGAATGAAAATCCCTCATATTTACTTCAGCATAAGCACATTTTTCCTGAGTAGTGTTTTGGAATTTGCTCCTTGTGGCTATATTGTGTATTCCTTACATTGAGATATTAATACTAAAATGAAGTAAACAGATGTAATAAGGTAAAAGTGTAGTTCCCTTCCTGATCTCTTCACTGTGTAGTGTGAGGAAATCCTAACTTCGTTGAGAAAGACGGTAGTGTTATAGCAGCAGGACGAATCTCTTGGTGCAATGGAAGGCTGTTTTCAAAGCACTTTAAAGCACATCATAGTTGATGCCTGAGGTTTTGTGCATAAGATATAAGGAGCACTAAGGAGCCAGTAAGAAACTTGTGGGTCCACTCTGCAAGGCGGGAGGTCTCCGTGTCCCCATGTACAGCTGAGCCCCTTGGGAGGGGTGGCTTACAGGCAGGGCAGCTGCTCTGGCTGCCCCCAGCGAAGCTGGCTCACAGCTTGAGTATTGCTTTTCCTAATCAGCGTTTCCCTTGTGTAACAGTTATACTTAACAGAGTATATAAGGCAACACACTGAGGACGTAAATATGTGACTAGCTTGCAAAATGGCAACGGGAAAGGACACATCACTGCTGTTCTTGATTCTCACCGTCGGGGTCACAGCGCTTATAGCTACTGGTAAGCTTCAGAACGGTTTTTCCCCATTGCCTTCTGCAAGGAAATAGAGCACGTATGCAGCTTGCCCACCTAGGGGAACCCCAGCTTTACCGGAGGAGCTGGGCACCCAGCCTTGCTGCATAGAAATTAAGTCTGAATAGCAATAGTTCTTAATTTCTTTTTCTGACCTGTTTCCAGTCATTTGTCTTATTTGCCTTTTTCGCAAATAGTGAATCAAATTCCTGTCCCAAAATCTTGTCTGCTGAGGCAGAGCAGACCACTGTACCACATTCGTAATCTGGTATTGAGAACTTTCACACCGATCTTAACATGAATTTTACCTAAATGTTAACAGTATTTGTATATGCCAGACTATTTTCAGGTATGTTAGAAGCTTTTTCTTTTGGCTGTGTCCATACTGTCAAGGGTCTGGAAAATACTTCGTCCGTTCACGGTTCTTTTCTTAAAAAGGTAATGCCTTTTCTTAATGAGAGCAATCTATTGGACTTTAACTAACAACCTGGGTCAAAAAGGATTAAGAACTATGTGCGTATGGTAAGACGATACATATGATATACCTGAGGGAGATTATACATACAAACCAATCAAAATGAAGGCTGAAATAATGTCTGCTATACTGATTATAGTTTGTTGAAGCCTTATGTATGAAATTGTTTAAGCAAACACAAGGTGTATATTTAAGTAGCTAAAGCTCTTAGAAATCTGGCAATTACTTACGAGTAGACCAATTATGTGATTTTGTGCTCACATCCTCCAGGACAAAAAGCAGAGCAACCAGAAGTGCTGACCAAATACGGGAGAGTCCAAGGGTACCAATTCAAAGTAGATGCAGCTGAGAGGAGTGTAAATGTGTTTTTGGGACTTCCTTTTGCTAAGCCTCCAGTTGGACCACTGAGGTTTTCTGAACCCCAGCCACCTGAGCCATGGAAAGGTGTCAGAGATGCCACTTCCTACCCACCAATGTAAGACAGTGACAAAACCACTGATCTTTTTAATAATTTTATATTATATGCAATTTTGGGACACTGATGTACAGGGCAATCAAAAGCCACAAAGATGAATTCCTTGGTGCCATCTCATTACCACCTGCAACTGTTGCAATGAATGCATTCCTGAAGACACCTTTATAAGCTGCTCTTTTTATTAAAAGCTGCTATCTAATGGGCATCAGTGATGAACTAATATGGACCAGCACTTTGCCAATAATGTTCTGGTTTGGGAGCATTTGGCCATTACTTAGCAATGTTTAGAAACTGTGAGCTTTGGAGCAGAGAGAGAAAGAAGCTGAGGAAATGTTGGAATATATTAGAAGAAAAAATTACTGACTGAGTCACATGCTTAACAGGACACATAAGAAATGCAGACCAATTCTAGTCTATATTGTAAATGTCTTATTCCATTTGTACTACTGCCCTTGTTTAGTGCCTCAAGCCTAATACCTACCATTACAATATAAAAAGCTACGGAAGATGTAAAATAATTCATTTGCATTTTCATTGAAGTAATTTATAGCCATATGTATTTGCAGGTATATTTCTGTAATGTTTTGAAACACACAAAATTATATCTGCATGTCACTGTGTACTGCTGTAGGCTGTGGCTCCTTTTTACAGATCTCCCTAATGCTGGGTCAAAGGAAGAAAATATACTACAAGTGATGTTTTCTGTTGCCAACAATCTAGAAATGTACTAGAGATTGGTTTCTGGTTTGCACTTTGTTGTGGAAGTACAAAAAAGCTACACTTCATAGCTTTGAGGTTTTAATTATTTCTGTTGCTTGTTATTTTTTCATTTATTCAGGTGTCTACAGGATAAAGTACAAGGACAGGTTTTTTCGGACTTTATTACTAATAGAAAAGAAAAAGTTCTTCTCCAAGTGTCTGAAAATTGCTTATACCTAAATGTGTATACACCCGTTTCTACAGAAAAACAGGAGAAGCTGCCTGTAAGCAAAACCATTATAAAACCTCTAGCAAAATTATTTTACAACAAACCTACAACCTGTGCTATATGCAGAGTTATAGGTGCAGTTTTGTAATGATGATCAAGTTGCATGCTTTGCCCCAGTAAATATTTGCTGAGGTTTAAGACAGACACAAAATCCTATTTTACAAATAAAATTTTATTGACATTTTAGCTAGGTAATGTTTGATTTCCTCTAAATAATCTGTGAAAAGTCACAGGGCACTGGTATAGTGTAAGTATTTAATAAAATCGGTGCCATTTTTTAAGACTGCAGGCCTCATATTCAAAAGACTTCTACCATTTGTGAAATGTAATCTGAAAGAGTCAGGAGTGAAACAGCACAAAATATTATATATTGGTTTATATTTAGTTTTTGTCACTGGGAGCTCTTATCTGTGCTGGGTTGTTTCTGGTTTTGTCTTTCCAGGTCTTTGTATGGATCCATGGAGGTGGGTTAGTTTATGGAGCAGCTTCATCATATGATGGTTCAGCATTAGCGGCCTTTGACAATGTGGTGGTTGTAACAATTCAGTACAGATTAGGTATTGGTGGATATTTTAGGTAAGATATTTTGTCTCAGTTTTTGCTAAGTGATTTCCAAAATTATGTGTGCAAAGCCTTTGTGAAGAGATGTGCACAATACTTGCTTATGCAAAAAACCTGTACATTTCTTAATTACATATGCAACAGTTGGGAACAATTTACAAGTCCCAAGTCAGCTTCCAAGTCTGTTCTTGTTCGATTGCTACTCTAATCTCAACATTTTCTGAGCCATTTATTTTTCAGTTGTGTAGAGAAGCTCTGTATAGAGCATGGCAGCTGATTTCTAACACCACAGATTGTATTTTTCTCTGCCTTTTTTCTCACATTGAGCATTTAAACAAATCTATTCTTTCTCTGCAGCACTGGTGATAAGCATGCCCGAGGTAACTGGGGGTATTTAGATCAAGTAGCAGCCCTTCAGTGGATTCAGGAAAATATCATACATTTTGGAGGAGATCCAGGATCCGTCACTATCGCTGGAGAATCTGCAGGAGGACTCAGTGTTTCTGCTCTTGTAAGTTCACAGTAATACTGAATTTTAATTACTTAGGGAAAAAAAACACCGTCCACATTCATTTTTAGTACCTGCATGAAAAGTCAGTGAGAGAAAAGGGATGGTTTTATAATAAATGACATTTTACCTTGGTCTATAATACAACAATACAGCTTCTGACTGATAAAAGTGTTCTTTTCATACCCAAATCTTGTAGTTTGGACCCAAATATTATTCCTTATCTACTAAATTAAATTCCAGGTGGTATTTTGCAGTGCCAAAACCCCAAAAATTTATCCTTGTGAGAAAAGTCCTCAAAGAGGGTGTATTACCCTTTTCCTGTTTGCTTTGACAGTCACTTGTGCAAAGTAACCAAGTCAAATAGTCACAATAGCTGAACTAGACATGCATTTTGTGACCCAGTGATTATGTAAGATTTTTACATCAACATTGAGCACATTGGCTAAGAGGTTCTTCTCCAGTCTCTCACAATTTGGTACAGATCACACAGTGAAACCAAGGATCAGTGATACATGTGATAAAAATTCGTTTCCAAAGCTCCTGCCCTCTGGCCAATAGTTCTTTATTCCCCTTCGGCAGCACAGCCAGATTATTTTGGACACAGTTATATTCGATCCATATCTGGCTTGCAGTGTCGTTCCATGAAGTCTTGGAAGCAAGGTGCTATGGGAGGGGGAAAGGCAGGCATGGACTCCTTATCCCTCAAAATGTTGCCAAAGGCCTTTGCATAGCTGAACTACGATCAGAGGCTACAGAATAAAGTCTTATGACATTTGTTTTCAAAATGTTTTAAATGGCAATTCTTGATAGGAAATTCCAAGTCAGTGGTTAGAACATAATGCTTGTCCTTCCCTTTTTACAGGTCTTGTCTCCCCTGGCGAAGGGCTTGTTCCACAAGGCCATTTCAGAGAGTGGTACTGCAGTCAGGGTTTTGTTCACTGACCGGCCTGAGGAGGAAGCACAAGTGGGTATTTTGTGGTATTTTAAATTATTTTTCCAGATAGTTTTGCATATCTTAAACTGTTTATTCCAAAATGTAAAACCAGAATTTTTTTCTTGTGAAACTACAACCACAGTCATTAAAGACAGGATTTCTGTGTGCAAATAATACATGTTTAACGATGCTTTGCTTTTCAAATACCCAAATATCCACATATGCATGAGTGAAAGCAAAAGACTAAGGAAGCGAAGAGAGAAGGCCGGGAAGAACTGTGAAAGGTAAAGGAATACTATAACGTGTACCGTCCTCAAGAAAAGTTGAGCTATAATTTTTGGCTGGAAAATGGCACCAGATTCTGAATATTCTTCCTCTCCCATTTGATGCCTGTTGTGTGTACATAAACAAGACTTTATTCAATTTGTTTATATTTGAAAAGAAGAGCTTACTTCAACCAAATTATTTTTTTGTTCAACTACAAGAAACAACTTCCAGGAACCTAACTTAATAATCTGGGATATAAAAGAGGCAACATTATAATGAGCTCTGTCTCTCTAATGACAGCTGTTACTCGACCCAAAAAGACATCAAGAATGGTATGTGCTCTTTGTTACCATCTACATGGTTGTATTCTGACTGTGCATCGCTCTTAACTCCTTTATGTCATCCTGTCTTCTCAGCCCAACGTGTTATTTACCAGAATTACTATCTTGGTCTATTTCTGTATCAAAATATTTTGGAGGCATATGTTTTGTCCTTCTGCTCAGCCCACAGTGCAAAGGGTCATGAGGGCTTTCTATTCTCTACCTCTGCAGCTGGAACATGGCTGGCTTCAATAATCCTTGTACAGAAGTTTAGACTCCTCCCTGCTGGACTCTCAGGCTCGGTTGCGCTTAGAGCCTTCTATGGGAAGTATATGAAAAAGTGTTTGTTTGTTTTTATTGATTGCAGAGAATTGCTACTGCCTCTGGCTGTGAGAAAACCAGTTCAGCTGCAATAGTCGAATGCTTAAGAGAAAAAACAGAAGAAGAGATAGTACAGATAACACAAAAAATGGTAGGTGAAATGGTACTTCTTGCATTTAAATGACATTTCAAATTTTATCATAACGGAGTATGCTATTTGTGTGTTGTAATATTAGGAGAACTTGAAGTGAATGTAACATCTGACTTTCTTGACCTTTTCAGGATTTGATGACACTGCAGCTATGCTATACTTCACCTGAAAAATGCAAACAGGTTACTTCCCTTTCATTCTGCATGAACTTTGAGCTACTTGTGTTTTGCTGTCATGCTCTACCAGGGGAAGGAAAAGAGTGTAGGAAATGTCACAGTTTCTCCTGGAGAACCTGAAAATTAATTAATGTAATATATTACATCCTACTTAAAATTTCTTATCACAATGCTGGATTCCATGTTTCTTTGCAGTTTCAACGCAGAAGTTGGTTTTTCCCTCACTGCTCCACATGTCCCATAACAGGATTGAACTAACTAAGAAGATATGTAAATTGGACATCATCACCTATGTTTCACAACATTAAAAATACAGTGCTAATCTTCACAGAATCTTCTGCTTAGTGCAGAAAATCTGTCAAGAGAAAATTTAGAGATGGCTGGAATACTATTACTTCTTATATCTTCACTTGGCACTTAATTTGTTTTGCTTTGGAACTACAATAAAAATCTGAACATTTTTTCTAGAAGCAAAATTCATGTATTAATGAAGATTTCTTTTTTTTTCCCTCCAGCCTTCCCTGTTTATCAGTGCATCTGCAGATGGTGTATTTTTTCCAAAGAGTCCCAGGCAATTACTATCTGAAAAAGTGATCAATGCAGTCCCATATATAATAGGAGTAAATAACTGTGAATTTGGATGGGTACTTCCTACGGTAAGAGACTTACAATGTTGTTATTTATATATCATTTTGTTAATATAAGATTATCTAATAAATATGATTCTCTGTATCATGCAGACAATGAAATTTCCTCCTTACACAGATGGTCTGGATGAAGATGTTGCACATCAAGTTTTACAGAGCTCCCTAGCAGTATCACTTAAGGTAAGAGGCCATTTTCAGAACAGCCCAGTGCTGCTTCTTCACTGGTCTGGTTCTGTGTTTGTACTCCTGGAGAGGTATATTTTAGAGGCAAACTGTTCAGTTTGACAGCTTCCTACCATGGGGCAGTAATGGGCAGCAGATGGGGTGTATTCCTGTTGCCACTAGTGTTTGAAAATGCACTCTAAATTTCTATCCTAAATGCCCCTCTTTTTAAAAAGGAGTTCTGTGGAAATCCAGGACCGATTCAGGTACCTAAATATAGGTGTCTTGTGACATTTTAGATACCCTAGGTTATCCAAGACAGGCATAGTACTGGCATGTATGACATAAGACCTAGATAGAACACACCCTTCTGAAGCAGTAACTGGAGACTAGAAAGGATAAACCTGAGATGTTTAAAACGGCACTGAGAGACCTATGTTCAGGTTTCTTGAGGTTTTGCTTCCCTGTAATTTACAAACCTCTTAGCTTTCATGTTCCTTTGTGCTCTCCTGAAACTACTAAATATAGAAAAATGCAGATTAATAGGTAAGAATTAAGAACTTTATAAATATGGCCAGTACTTGCAATGGATCATTCAGTGTCACAGACATCCATCATGAACTTGGAAAGGCAGAGCCCAGGCTTGTTCTGAAAGGGAGTAAATTATGGTCATCTACAACAATAAATGAATTTTATGAAATCCAACAGGATTTCTTTTCTCTTATGAGGGTTATTTCCACAGAAGGGAGAACAGACTACCATAGCTATTTATCAGCATCACTGACTGATGTTTATCTAAAGATGCTTGATCTTTAGATCCTGAAAACCTCCTTTCCCTGAGAACATCTATATCCAGTAGCTCCGTAACTCCCAATTCTGAGCTCTGAGCCACACTCTAACACAGTTGAGGATTTTCTCTGAAAGAAGGTAATGTTTGGGGTTTAGCCAGGGACATGCAGATGGCACACTCAATTAGTGCTGATATGCTTTATAATATTAATCATCATTATAAGAAGTATTTTTATTGTTCACTTCAGGGTGTTACTTCTGAAGTTGTCGATCAGATATACAATGAATACATAGGGAATGCAGAAAACCGTGCTCAGGTGCGAGATGGCCTTCTCAATGCAATAGGAGACCCTTTGTTTGTTCTTTCAGCCATTGAAGTGGCAAGATACCATAGAGGTAAGTCTCTAATTCAGCATCTATTAGAAGAAATGTAGAATTCCATCCTGGGGTGTGTTTGTGGACAGTATGCATCGTACTTCATTATCCAAAGAACTGATAGCGTTTTCATTTTATCAAAATAGTTTGTAATGAAAGTTTATGATCTTTGGTGGCAGGTATTTTCAGCCCTCAAACTAACACTCTTCTGTATATTTTCCACTAGATGCTGGCAACCCAGTCTACTTTTATGAATTTCAGCATCGGCCAAGTTCAGCGGCAGGTGTTGTGCCAGAGTTTGTAAAAGCAGATCATGGAGATGAGATTGCCTTTGTCTTTGGAAAGCCATTCTTAGCCGGTGATGTATCCATGCTTACTAAAGTATTCCTTTTAAAACATTATTATTCATTTTACTTACTGGAGGGCTTTAGAATAGACTTTCTCCCTTACAAATACTGGAATCAACATAAACATTTTCTGCCTTTATTAGTAGTTACTTTTCATGAAATCACTCGTCTGCAGTTCTCTCCGAGAGCTCTGCTCTGGTAAAAGTGCCATAGCTCAGAGTAGCAAGTAGAACTGATTACAGTCTATTGGAATTGATATAGCTACTACTTTTTTGATTATTAGTTTTTAAAGTTGCCATTTCATCTCTCACTTTGTAGGGTATGCTACAGAAGAAGAAAATAAACTTAGCAGAACTATTATGAGATACTGGACTAACTTTGCTAGAAATGGGTGAGAATCATAATGCTAATCACAGCTCAAGTTTTGTCTGTGCTGCCTGAAACATACTTACTTGCCTGAAGCAATACTTATATGGTGGTTCCTACAAATTTGGCAGAATTTAAGCTAAATATTAAAGCAAATTATTTCTATTCTTAATGATTGCAAGAAAAACCTTTTAAATGAACCTGCAGACCAAAAAAAGAAAAAAAAAATCCAAGAGCTCTTACTCCATCTGCAATGGAGTTTTAGATCCAAAAGTAACGGCAATTATCAAACTTTTGCTATTCCACTGATGAGCATTTTGATTAAAAAAATCCAACTATTCAGGTACTAGAATCAATCTGAGCTCGTGTTAGTTTTCTGAAATGCTCTCAACCTGAGCAGTCAGAGCACAATTGCTAAGCAAATGGAAAGCTAATTTTTCGTTATATTATTTCCAGAAATCCCAACGGAGAAGGCTTGGTCCATTGGCCTCAGTATGATCTGGATGAAGGATACCTGGAAATAGACCTAATGCAAAAAGCATCAAAGAAATTGAAAGAACGCAAAATGGAGTTTTGGACACAGCTCACAAAACAAATGATGAATGAAAGGAGAGAACACACAGATTTATAAGAGTTGTGGAGGGTACAGTTTGCTTTTAAAATCTGAAGTCAAAGAAAATTAGTTTGTCAGGATGCAGAATTCAATAATAATCACCTTCTAACTCACTATTGTGTAACCTGCTGTCATGATCACAGTGAAAGGAGAGAATCAAGGGAAATTTGGAATGTTTGTGGGACTAAAAATCACTATTTAATGAAGCAAGCAGAAAAAACCCACAATCTTTCAGGCTTGAAAAGACCATGGTGTCTACTCAGTGGATAGCAAAGCTGAATAATGATCCTGTGAGAAGGGGGAGTGAGGGGGAAACTGTCAAATATATTGAAATCTGTAAGAAATTAGCTATACAGAATATATCATAAGTGTCAGACTATGTTGTATGCTTATTCCCCTCTTCTTTCAGAAGAGAATGGTCAGTTGTCATTCTTACAGCCTCTTTCCACTTTCTTTAATTGGAAATAGCTTGTAGGGAGCAGAGCATCCATCAAAAAACATCTGTGAGATAGGCTTGACACCTCACAAATGAGAATGGAAAATCTCTACTTGTTGTTTTGTAAACTGTTATAAATAAATGTTGCTTTTGAATTTTTACAACTTCCTTTTCTTTCTCCTAACTGGTACAGGCTAACTCCAAGAGGTTAAATCACACCCAAGAAGCCAGAAATGTGCCCAGTTTCTTTCTTCAACCTAAAGGGTTTCAGATATGAATTTTCCAGCTTTCTTTGCAGAAGCTGAGTCTCAAGGCTCTAGGGTTTCACAGGCTATTCTGTGGTATGATTATCTATTCTTCAACCCTTCCTGGCAAAGAATTCACAATTCACTGTCTGGAGGGAGGAAGCCTTGCTGGCAGGACAGACACCCACTGAGACAGAGGGGAGAGCAAAGTATGATGGTGTTCGCTGCATGTTGTTAGCTCAATGTTGTCCATGGGCTCACAAAGGGAAGACCTGCTGATGAGCAAAGCATGCACCCCCAGCCTTCCTCCTTTCAAGGGCACCAGCAGCTGTGACCACATTTTTGGCAATATCTGGAATGCGTCAGGACACACAAGTAGTGGAGTGGCTTTTTTGCAAAGTTACATGACAAGCAAGATACACTTGCTAGGCACAAAGGAACACACAATGTAAGCATCCAAGAATCTATAAGAACTGTACTCATAACAATAAACGAACAGCAATAAATTAGCTGTAACTACTCCCTTAACTGGTGTCAAGCTCACCCTCCCATCTCCCACAGCATCCCACAGTCTATGGCTGCTCTTCCCAGGAGGGGCTGTCACAGTGACACATTGGCAGCCCAAGTTCCTGCCTGCAGGTGTTGATTTCTTGAGGATGTCTTCTTCTTCCTCCTCACCTCTGGGTTCACTTGGGCTTGCCTTTACAAATTGGTGGACCTTGAGCTGTGTGATCTATACTGAGCTTCTGCCTGGCTATTCCCTTTTGTGCATTTTTTCCATAACTTGCAAAAACCACTAGTTGTTACCATTAATTGCAAAAAGCCATCAAGTAACAACTAATTGTAGCAACAGTGTTCAGCCATACTGCTAGTTCTCTCACACATTTCATAATGCAGCATATGGGGCACACTGGGCATTTTATTCCTTCCCATTTTGATCTGAAGTAGCCTTTAAGTCCGTTATTGGTTTGTTTGTTGAATCAGTGTTTCTGTCCTAGTAGGTTCACAAAAATCATTAACTTAAACAAGATACAAAAAATCCCATGTGTTTGTGAATGCAAAATCATAGCTATAACTTCTGTGGAAAAGTGAGGCCCCTTATTTCATTAGGCACATATGATAACAAAGTACTTTCCAACTGTGTGAGGAGCATTCTGTCCATCTGTCTACTTAAAAACCCCAAATATAAAGAATGGTATGCTTTCAAACAGTTGAGAAAGGAATAATACTGAGGCCACAATGTATAAGTTACCTTTAAGCAGCAGATTCCTACATTATGCTCCAAACTGCATTTTATTTTATATTTTTAATATTAATGGTCACTTGGTATAGATACCCAGTTCAGCTCAAGGTAACAGTACATATACATTAAATACAAATGTATGCACTGTGCACCTATATCTGAAGAAAATCTTAGCAGTATATTTAGTTGATAATATTCAGCAAGAACTGCTGCTGTTGTTATTTTTCACATTCTGTCAATAGAACACTTAATCTTTCTTAAAAATGTATTAATTATACATAATTTCTATAATTGCCTAAGTCGGTGACCAAGTATGTTTGTCAGGTGCCATTCCTGCTTCTCAGGTCATCTCTCCTCTGCCAAGGGTTCTGTTCCATAGGGCTATCTCAGAGAGTGGAGTTGTAGCCAGAACTCTGATAACTGACCATCCTGAAAGACAAGCTAAAGTAAGTAATTTTAAAATGTATACTGTTCCACATTTTAGTACTTTCACAGTATTCAATATTATTACTAGCTTTTTAATATTGTAGCTTTCCACACATTGATGCTTTCTGTGAAAAAAATCCATTTGCACACCCATTTATGATACTGCTTTGCTCAAACTTGCAAATACTTAGTATTGTGCATGCTGCTGCAACTTATTTATGTCACAGCTTTTACACGAAACATGCCTCCAGTCTTCAGCTGTGATGGAAGGAATTGGGAGTTCTGCAAAATCACTTAGCATTCCCAGCACAGTGTAGCTGATGACTGTTCACTGTTGACTCAGTTGCTGAAGAAAGTACTGTCCACGGAGGAGTAAGTAGCGTAGTTAATATAAGAAAACTGTCGGTCTTTTGTTACACTGATTGCAGAGAATTGCAACCACGCTGGCTGTGAAAAACCTGATTCAGCTGCAGTGGTTCAGTGCTTAAGAGAAAAAACGGCAAAAGAGATGATAAATGTAACTCTAAAAACAGTAGCTAGTGCTGTACTTTGTTTTATAAGATGGAATAAATCCTTCCCTAAGACTAAGATAACTTGAGGCAAAACCATTGTATGACACTTGCTTGGCTGTTGCAGGACTTCACAACAGTGCACTTGAACAATAATACTGCACCTGAAGAATCAGAACAGGAACATTCCCTACCCCCCTGCATTTCAGGGTAGAAGTGCATCCATCACAGGAATGTAAACAACAAATTCTTTTTTTTTCCCCTGAGAATGCTTCTGAACAAGGCAGGCTCACAAATACCAAACAGAAAAGTTAATATTGCAAAAATGGAACTGGCCAGCTTTGCACAGTCCATCGTGTCACCTTTGTCATCAGCAACGCACTTCCCAGCAGCTGGCTGATTTTTTAATACAGTGTGCAAGACGGAAGGACTGCATATTGGAGGAAGTAATACAGCATTTATCAAACCTTTCTAGGAAGTAGTACAGTCATTGAAAAAGCTCTCCTTTTTGCAAAACTGACCTTTTGTTAGTAGCTATTTTATCTGTTGCCATAACCAATCTTTCCGTATCACTGTGCTGGCTTGTCAGTTCTTTTGCAATCTTACCACGTAAGCTTATTTTGACCCTGTTACTCATCCAACCCTAAGAAGCTGGAGTTACAAACTGGTTAACAAGTCATCCTCTGTCTTGAGCATTCAGCATTAAATTCTTGTGCAGTACTAAAATTATGTAACAGAACCTCAGAACAAGGCCTAAAACTCAGTTACCTTTGACACTATGTATTATATTATAACTAAAAATAGGTCACTTGGGTGATTTCTTTCAGTCAATACTAAGAAAGCTGAATTATCTTTCTGAGCAAAACCAGTATGTAAGTAACAAAGTGGTGCTTTTTTCTCTAGCATCCTCTCTTTATTGATGCAGTTGTGGACAGTGTATTTTTCCCTAAAAACCCATCACTGCTACTAGCTGAAAAAAGGATCAATGCAGTCCTGTACATAATAGGAGTAACAAACCATGAATTTGGATTTCTGCTTCCAACTGTAAAATGCATATAACGCCTTTTATTTATACGTTGATTTATTAACTATTCAGGAGCACAGGAGCTCACAGAAAACATTTTTACTCTGCAGGTGCTGAAATACCCTCCTTTTGCAAAAGGATTGGACAAAAAATGTAGCAGTCAAGCATTAAAGAGCACAGAGTCTTTCACAGTAAGAGGCAATTTTAATGTGCCAATTGACTTCTATCTGAGGGTTGGTACCTCAGATCTGCACTAGTCCCTGCTTTTTTTCCCCCTTCATTTTCTTGGATACAGACACTGCAGCAGAATTCCCCCATGTCCTGTGCTGTCCTTGAACTAAGTGCCAGGTGTAGGGAGGGCACTAGGTTGTGGCTCAGGCTTTGCAGAGGCTCCATCCATTCAGGGTCCCTGAGGCTGGTTCCCAAGCTCCAGGAGACGCTCCACGGATCTGAGGAGAACAACCTGTCCCTGAAGGGAACAGACTGAGCTGGAGATAACTCTGTGAAAATAAGATTATTGAAATTCTGTTTTCTTTATGCAAGTGATTTCCAAACAAGGAAAACAGCAGGCATCGCTGACGGGTAGTACCTGAGCAGATGTCAGTGTAATTCCCCTTTGAGCTCCTGCAAACCTCTTGCTTCCAAGTGGAGCTGTAACAAGTAACACGGAAGCACCAGCTCCAAGTTTTGATTACTTGTCTGTTAGACAATCCAGTGTACTTTTGTGAATGTCAGCATCAACCAAGTTCAACTAAAAGTTCAAAACCAAACTTCGTAAAAGCAGGTCATGCAGATGACGTTGGCTCTGCACTTGGAAAGCCCTTCTTGGCAGGTATCTGACTGGGGTCTGCTGGAGAATGTTTACTCGTCATCTGCGTTTGAGCACTGTTAAGATAAAAACATTTTTAGTCAAGTAAGGAATTTCAGTATTCTTGTAGAGCGCTGGCCTCGTGCTCTTCCGAGACGATCTTTACCTGGAGTCAGTTCTGGGACGCGACGTCCCTGTCACCCTGGAGCGACTTCCCACAGCCGTGTCCGCACGGAGAGGCACCGAGAGCGACCCAGGACCCCAGGACCCAACCTCCCGCGGGCCACGCTGCAGACGACGGATTTAAACGCTGCGCAACAGCCTCGAGGGGCCCGAGCGCCTTTGGTCGGAAGGGGTAAGTTTTCACACGCCTGCCTAAATACCGCGCCAAGCCCTGATTATCGCCGTTCTTAATGACCGCAAACGAGACCGCCGCGCCCGCTCAAGCAGGCGGCTGCCCAGTACCCTGCGGCGGGGAACGGGCGACCCGGTCCCATCCCGGCGGCCCGGCCCCCTTCCCGCCTCACGGGCGGCCCCCCCTCCCCGCCGCCTCAGGGGCGCCGCGCCGCGGGGCGGGCTGCGTCCCGCCGGACCCCGCGAGCATGCGCACTGGCGCGCCGCCACCAGCGGGCCGTGCCGGGGCGCGGTGTGTCCGCCGGCGGCTGCCGTAGCGGGGCGGGCAGGGCGGCGCTGCGATGGCGGCCGGGCCGCCCGTGCTGCTGGGGCTCCGCGACGCCGCCATGGTGGGGCCGTGCCGAGGAGGCGGGCGGGCCCCCGGCTGGGCCACCAGCAAGCTGGGCGGCTCCGCGGTAGGGCCGGGCCGGGGGGGGGAGGAGGAGGATGGCGGCGGAGGGGCCGCGCCCTGAGGGGGCCGGCGGACGCCCGCGGAGCGTCTCCAGCCGTGCCCGCGCTGTTCGTCTTTCAGGACTGGGTGCCCGGCGTGCGGCCGGGCTCTCCCTGCTGCGGGGTGTGCGGGAGGGCGCTGGCGCACCTGGTGCAGGTGTACTGCCCGCTGGAGGGGTCCCCCTTCCACCGCGTCGCCAACGTCTTCGCCTGTGCCGAGAAGGGGTGCTGGGGAGCGCCCCGCAGGTGAGGACGCGGCTTCGCCTTTTGCTGCTGAACGGGCACAGCTCGACGGCGGCTGACAACTGCCCCTTCGGCTCAAACGTTGTGTTCTTACGTGTCTGGTGTTGTGGTTTTTTCCTTGACGCGGCACGTTCAAGCTGGAAGGTGCTGCGCTCCCAGTATCTGCAAGCAGAAGGAAAGGAGACGGGCGATGACAGCCTAAACCAGGTATCGCTAGCAAACTGCCTTCTTGGGTTCTGTCCTTTGTTTCCGCGTGCCGTGTGAAGCGCAGTATCGAGGAGGTTTTAAAATAAAAATGCAGCTGAGCTGGGCGAGTTTCGCACCTTGCATACACTTGTTTAAGTAACCATAACCTTTCTGAAGAAGCTGCGCTCTATGCTAGTTTCGAGTCACGGATGTGGTCACGTGGAGAAGTCGTGGTCGTGGAATTTTTGACACCGTGAGTACTATGCGTTATTTACTGGAAGATTAACTTCTTGTCTGTGATCTGTGTTAGGCTTGTTTTAAAGTGGAGATTGCAGTCCAACCCGTATGGTCAAAACTGATATTTAATTACTTGAGCTACCTAAATGTTATTTTTCAACTTTAAATGATTGGGCTATACTGTTTAGGTTTGGATCTTTAAGATGTTTTCTTTATTTTCTAATTTAAATAGATTTTTAAAAATGTAACCATCAGTTTTAATTAATCTGACTCCATTATCATTAATGTGCTTTGGGTATTTTTGCCGATGGAGGAAAACTGCATGTTGGCTTGAGAAGATTGAAAGAGAAGGATGGCTATCAAACTAGTGATGACAGGGAGAAAGTTTATTCAGCCGATGCATTTGCAGTCTGATATTTTGGTAAATGAGCTTGTACTCTGATAAAAAGATGGTATTTTCATTGTTGTTATTATTTTCCTCCATATTCTGCCCTTTGAGCTTACCTGTGGTGCAGTAACTCTGCTTCAGATAAACGTACCCAAACTAGCTGTCAGTGGTCATGCCAGCAGCCGAGGTATGGCAACAGTATGTACAAAGGCCATTCAAAAAGGCAGTGAATTCTTGTTCTGTTTCTCCAGTGTGAGATGCGTTTTGCCATAAGTATGGTGCTGTGAAAAGTAAATGTGGGTATGCTGGTAAGTACCACTGTGAGGAGAATAGGTGAAATAAAACTAAGCATTAGGCTAAGGTTTTAGTTTTCGTATCGGTTATGAAGCTGTATTTGAAGTGCATTAGAGTGGCTGATATTAACAATGTTCTTTTTCCTTTTTTTGTGGTGTTGGTTTTTTTTTTTTTCCTCAGAAACAAGGATCGAACTTTGCTGCAAAGGATTGGTGTGATGGAGCAGATGACTGGGGAGTCTGTGATGGAGCAGAATCTCCTGCATGTGCCTCCCTTCGGCTGCTTGGCTTAAATGAAGCTGTGAGCAGCTCCTTGTCCAGAGAGGTGGAGTGTGCATCCCAGTTCCAACAGCTTTGCTTGTCTGAAGCTACTGATGGGTCAGATTCCCTGAATACACATCCTCCAGTCAGTGGGGGAATAGTAATGGCAACATCTAGTTCAGCTCCTGTGTTCCAGCCCTTTTACATTAGTGTTGTGGATGAGGAAGACTACACTGGTTTCCTTGATACAGATCATGCAGATAAGCTATTGAAGGAGTATCAGCAGAGGGAGGGTGTCGATTTGGAACAGTTGATGTCAGAAAGGTGAGAACCGGTCTGGATTTCATGCTGAAACTGAAAGGATTATGCAGTTTCCTGTATGCTGATTGATGATATAAATCTGACTGGTTTTTGTTCGTAACTGGGTCCTTCAGGAATCATTGATGTGTAGTACTTTGGTGGAAGAACATAACAATGCACCCAGTTCTGTCAAATTTTGAGTTATTCAGAGATGCATCTATTTCTGAGTGACTGAGCAGTTGGAATGTCCTTGGGCTCCAGATAGAGCAGTGGACTGTCAGTCTCTGAAACCAAGCCAGTGTGGTTTAAACAACATTTTATGCTAAATGGTATGAGTTTATATCGTAACATTTGTCTCTTTTTTTGTTGTTTTTTTTTTCTCTTTACAAGGCTAAAGCTTTTCTTATATTCCAGTTGCATTTTTAAGAGTTTAATTACATAGGGATTTTGACTAGAGGCTGGGATGATGGTAAGACTCCATAAGGTTTTGTAGTAGGTTGTCTGAAAAACGATTTTTGAACGTAGTTACGGAAAATATTTTCAGTATTAATTTAAGTGAGCACTTATATCCAGACCATTTCTCTTTTGATTATATTAACATGTACAGTGACTTTTCCTGGATTGTGGGCGACATTGAATTTTTTGATAACTAAAGCTACTGTCAGTTGCAGAATCTGCATAGAACGCTTTTTAGCGTAGTGCTGTTCCTGTTGGGTTTTGTCGATCTTTATAGAATCGTAGAACTTTAATTACATTTAATTCAAAATTTTAAAAGACAACATCGTAATTTAAAAACAAGCAAAACTTCTGAGAATTTACTAAAGGAATGACTTTTTTTAAGGAATAAGCAGGTATCTGGTGGATTTGAATCTCTTGTGGTAGTTTGAAACACTGTTAGTAATTGTAAACCACCAGAAACCAAAGAACTAGGAGCAAAATGTTCACTTGCAACATCTAACAGGAATTGCCTCTTAATTTAACATGTATAGGGCTTTTTTGTATACTTAGTATAATTTAATGTGAACGTGTAGTAACCATTGCTTATTTAAAGCAAGCATATCGTACTGAAAACCTTATTGGAAATCTTGTTTCTTTTCTTGTTTTCTTACAGTTTTGCAGGAGAAGGTGGTAATGAAAAATATGAGAAGAGTGAAGTCAAAAGCAGGGACCACACATTCCATAAATTTATGAAAAGAATATCAGTGTGTCATGAACAGATTCTAAGGTATGTTGATCATCTGGTTGTAACAGGGAGATCCAGAGCAGAGACATGGATTGTTAGTACATCAAAATAAACCATTTTATTGGAAATAGATGTATATTTTTGTTTCTTAATTAAAAAAATTGCTAAGAGGGCTGTTACCATGCCTGTGTGGTTATACTTCAGTCCCTGGTTGTGCTTTTTTATATAAAGTGTAAGTTGATGAGAAGCAAAGCAGGATCAGAGACCCCAGATCTGGCTATGGGAGACTTTGTTCAACATAAGACCTGATGAGAACAGTCCCAGACTGTCTTTGAAGACTCGCTGAAATCCAGACATAGAGGTTTTAAAGAGGCAGTTTTGAGGTGGAGGTATAATACACAGTGGTGTGCTGTTGTGATAGATTTCCAAGGCTATCTGCTCCTCTGAAATTTTGTAACCTTACTTTAATTGCTTATATCTCACTCCTTGAGATGTCACTGAAGTAAGAAATCACTCGTTCTAAAGCCTGAGTTCTGCAGCTTATTGTGATTACCCCTCGGGACCCTGCAGTCTTCGGTTCTTGTAAATCTGTTGCTTTTCCTAGAACAAAAACAGAATGAACCTCAGAGCAGCTACTTTCCTGAAAGAGGAGTTAATTCTGAATGAAAGCATAACAAAGAGTTGAAATGATAAATTATTCACAGTATCAGATAGTACGCATGAATTTCAGGGTTCATACCAAGTGTTAGTTTTTAACTTTGTTCCAGAGAGTCCAATGCAGCCTGTCTGGTCAAGCTGTCTCAGTGTAGTGACAGGACCCTTGTTTATCAAGTTTCCAGAACCAGGTGGAAATAACTGGTACCTTTTTGATGAGGAGGTGAAGTTTGAGGGGCTGGTTACACAGATAAGAAATGTAAGAAACTTTCATTAATTATCTATCAAAGATTGTACAGAAAATATACTAGTGTAGAGTGCAAGTAACATTTTCAGACCTTTTTTTCACTGGATCTGTCGCACTGCAGTATTATGCTCTTCAGTTCTTCTACAACATCACCTCTGGTGATCCCTATGACTATCACCAGTTACAATCTTTATATAGGCCTCCCTTTCCCCTTCATGGGTATTGTGAGTATGCCTGTCAGACCCCCAGTTCTCCTGGGCTGCCAGATCTCTGTTGGGCTTTCAGCACAGCACAGAATCCCCTGCTTGGCATTCAGTGGAAACTGTCTTTGATCTTGTTTCCTGTTAGTTGTGGAGCTGCGGTAGCTTTTACAAATAAAGCACCAGTTCTGTGGCATAACTACAGTGATTTTGAGACCTATTCTATGTTGAGAATCTTTAACTGCCACTGGTTAGGATTCCATTTTTCAGGAAAGTGTAGTTCACTTAATTAAATGAGTCAGGTACAGCTTATTTTGGAGGTGTCAATTCAAAGCATTTGTCTCCTTTAGATCCAGCTCTTTCCTTAAGACTTCCCAAGCGTTGACCTTCCAAGTATTTCCCCATCACATCTTTATTCTTTGTTTAATGACTCACGTGAAACTTCGGTAATGATTCTGGCTCATAACAATGTTTTTTACTTCAAGCAAGTTCAGAGGTTTCAAAGAATCCTAAACACTGTTGCCAACATGTATGTTTTCCTATGAAATTTAGATACAAAAAATGAATACTTTTTTCCTGTCTTCTCTTAGATACTCTTGGGGTGGCCAGCCTTTATTCATAACGTGTCCTCCAGCCAACATTGACAAAGGTATTCCAGCCTGCAGTAACTGTGGAAGCAACAGAATATTTGAATTTCAGCTCATGCCAGCGCTGGTCAGCATGCTCCAGAGTGATTCAGGTGTTGACCTTTGACTTAGCTGAATGAATATTAGAAACAGTCACCTTCGTGGTAAAGTGTAGTGAACTGCAATTTGGGTGGTTTCTTGCTAACCACATGCACTGATGTGCCTAACTACAGTGATCGTCTTTATTTAGAATCCACTCTGTTTCCATTATAGTTTTCACTAAACAAAAGGTAAAACTCTGGTTTATGGAGACTCTATGATTGCAACTTCATTTGCTCATAATAACAGCAACATAGATAATTCCATGACCTTGGGAGTAATTTATCTTTATTGCCTCTTAATGAGGCTTCGGAAAATAATAAATACTGTCAGTAAGATTGCAGACACTTAAAAAGCAATTTGAAAATTGAGTCAGCTTGCTTTAGAATCTTTAAAATTAGAAAATGCTATGTATGTAGGAGATCAAATATGAAAAATATTCTCTGACTTGGCAAAGATTGAAGTATAACAATAAGCAATAGCCCCGATTATGTCATTTTTCATACCTTTACATTACATACCTTTATTGCTTTGTTTTTAGATCTGTCAGTGGAATTTGGAACTGTTATAGTTTACACATGTGAGAGAAGCTGTTGGCCAGCAAATCATCAAACCCCTCTTGAAGAATTTATTTTTGTACAAGAAGACCCAGATCAGAGATTATTTAAATAATAAATTGTATTTCTCCGCATAGATGGAAAGTCTGTTGGGTTTTTTTTACTACAGGTGAAAGCGTGTAATTATGCAACAGAATTTTCCTCAGATGTGGTGAAAAATGAAACTCATTAGATGACATTGTCCTTATTTCCAAGAATAACTGATTGAAGTATATATTATCATGCCTATAAAATGTGGCAGCAGAAAACTTGCATACTTTGGTTACGCACGGAAATTTAAGCGGAGATTGTTTCATGGTTCTAGTTACACTTAACATTTGGAGAGGACAGTAGAGGAGAAAGGTTGTCTTATTGCAGTGTGTTATACTGTTAGCATTCATCAGCCGAACAGGGTCCAGTTTTTAGAAACTATTAGCAGTGAAGAACTTAATGTAGGCTCGATTTTTTAAAAAACAGATCTGCTTTGTTTTAACCACAGATTGGAAATTCAGTCACTACAGTCTTCCTATGATTAAGCTTTTCTATATGTTTTTCCAATGAAGGCTAAGTTACATTTTCATGGCCAGATGAGCTCTGACAGTCACATTGCTTTGGATGGGGAAAAGCTGGGAGTTTTTGTTACTGCTTTTGTTCTCACAGGTACAGAATGGCGGGGTAGGTACGGCACCTGCCTTTGTTAGGGCAGTCTAGTGCTCGCGGGCTCATCGTGCTGCTTCAGTTAAAACAGTCTAATTCTTCTGTCGAGCTCCCTGTTGGTTTAGGCCAAATTGCAGTATTTCAATTGACTTAACGGAGGAGTAATTCAAGTAAGTGTCCTTAAAGGTTTTTGTACAGGTTTAATGCTGCAGCGTAAATTAACGCACTAAAAATGTGGGTTTAAAAAAAAGGGGGGGCGGGGGGGAGGGGGAGCTAAAATAGTGGAAAGTGTTTGCAAAACCGCTTTTTTAAGGAAGAACTGTACCTTGCCCTGTCAGCTTCTAGAGGTGAGCCTGTTCAGTGAGGCTAACTGACCTTACTCCTCGAATCCTGCCAGTGCTCCCCACGGGTGCTTGGCCTGCGCCGTTCCCCAGCTGTGGCAGGTAGCCCAGCGCACGCAGTTTGTGGGCCGAGCCGTGGCAGAGCCGACGGCTGCAGCAGACAGGCGAGGGCCGGCTTTCCGGCGAGGCGAGGCGCTGACCCCGGCGCCGAGCCGCAGCCACGGCCCCAGCCGAGGCGGCCCTGCGGGGGCTTGGGCGGCGGCGGCGGGAGCGGGACTCGAACCGGCGGCCAGGGCCGCCCCGTCCCGCCCGAGCTCCGGCCCCGCCGCTGCCTTCCTGGGCGGCGCGCGGGAGAGGGCCGCGGCCCTCCCCGCCGATAGGGGGCGCTGCGGGCGAGGGCCGCTCTGGTCTCGCCCGGGCTCGCTGTCCGGAGTGCGGCCCGGCTGAGGAGAGCCGCGCGGAGTCGCTCCCGCCGCCGTCGTTCGCCCGCCCGCCCGCCGTCATGTCCGTGCCGGTGTCGGGCCCCCTGCGCAGCGAGCTGGCGGAGGCCGTGGCCCAGGCGCGGCTCTTGGTGGTGGGAGCCGGCGGCATCGGCTGCGAGCTCCTCAAGGACCTGGTGCTCACCGGCTTCAGCAACATCGACGTGGTGCGGGCCGGGGCCGCGGCCGGGGCGGGGGCCGGGGCGGGCGAGGGGCCGGCGGGCGGCGGCGCGGCCGAGGCCGGGGCCGGCGGGGCCGGGGCCGGGGGGTAGGGGGGCAGGGAGCGGGGCGGGGGCCTGAGGGAGGCCGGGGCGGCGGGGCCGCGCCGCCACAGCGCCCCCGCGCCCGCCGCGGCCCCTCCCGCCCGCCGCATTGTCTGCGTGTTTTCAAACTGCTCCCGGCCCGCCAAAGCTGCCGGGCCGGGCTGCCGCGCCGCCCGCGCCGCGCCGCCCCTGCCGCCGGGGGACGGGCTCCGCCACAAAGGGGCTGCGGCCTGCCGGCGCCATCCGCGCCCCCGCCTCCCACGGGGCTTCCCCCCGCGGGCCGCCGTGCCCGGGCTGCCGTGCCCGGGCCGCCCGCCGGAGCGAGCGCCGGGAGGGGGAGAGGGGGGCCGCCTCCCCCGGGGCAGCGGCGGGTCTAGCCGTCGCTCGGCGGCGGAGCGGAGCGGCTGCGCCGCTTTGGGAGCCCGTAGATGAAATCTCCTGGGAAACGGTGGTGGTGTGCCATATTTTTGCTGCCCGGCGACTGCTCCTTAAAGTCTTAGTTTTGCCTAATGCCGCCTTTGCCACTGCTGCGGATAGTGGTCCGGTGCCGGATCGCAGCGAAAAACAGAATACGTGGGAGGCGAACTGTATTTTTAGATACCGAGTTGTAAAACTGTCAGTCTCAGAAGTCCGGTCACGGTAGCTTCCCGCGGGCTGTTGCTTTCACTTTTGCTTCCTGATGCTAATCTCTGAATGTGTATAGGAAGGGCAGAATTGAGAGGGTGGCCGTGTAAACGGGATAGAGATAAATACTGTTAGCAAAACTCTGATTGCCTAGTTTCCAGATCTTTATTAATTTCTTAGTGTAGTTGTGAAAAGTATATGGTTTTAAGAAGTCGCAGGAGTACAAATCCAGCTAGAGCACAGGTCCCTTTCCTTGAATGCGTTTTTACTTGTGTGTGCCTGGCCAGGAGTCACATCTGAGAGTTTTGTATCACAAGCTGCAAGAAGTTTGTTTTTACAGTCAGACTTGTTGAGCAGAGCTTATTAGAAGCAGCTCTTACCTAAAACTATATCAGCTTGTAGAAGAGTATAGCTAGTGGTCTGCCTTGTTATTCATACAGCTCAGGCTTTTCTACTGAAATACTTTTTAAAACTTGTAGGGTATGCTTAAGTGCATTTCTAAATTGTCCCTTTGATTTGAGTCTGCCACTGAGAGCCTGTCCAATTTTAACATTGTACTGGTGAAGTAAGCAACGCAGAAGAGTGGAAGCCTGTATTTTCTGCAGTTTTTTACCCTCTTTTTTTTTTTTTTTTTCCCCTACCTTACTATGTCATTTGTGGATTCCTGTAGTCTGTTATAATAGAAAGAGTTTAATATCTTCTAATTTTCCAGTTAGTCATTAGGCATAAATCTCATTGGGGTATGCTTATTGTTTCACTTATCATGGTTTGATTTTTTTTGTACTGTCTTTCAAGGCCAACTTGGACTCCATTAACTTAAGTACATGTTGGAGCAGGGCCATCTTCATTTAAAAATATCATTGGTAGTGTTTTATGCAAGACAGTAACATTTTGATAACATACGGAGTGGGTGGGCAAAAGGCAAGGTGAGAGCAAAAAGAAAATTGTTAGCAAAGAGGAAATTCACTATTAGAAGAATAAATTGCTTTTGTCAACGTTTGTGATATTGTTGAGAGTTTTCCTTGGTAATTAAATACTAACAAATTTGAACACCTGAAAATGCTTTTTACTTTTATAAGTTGTGAAAATTTTTTAAACCAAAATATTGATACTAAAAAAAAAAAAATCTAATAGTTTTGAATACCAGATAACTCACAAATATGTAATTTCATTAACTATGCTTTGTTGAAAGGCAGTGCCATTGTCCTCCTGAATGAAGAACAAAATGAAATTACTCAAAATGCAAGTCTGAATTAAGAACACCAATATACATTCTTAGGAAGTTCTGAGGCCTTTCCTTCTAACTTACAAAAATGGGAGCAGTGTAAAAGTTATTAAAATAAAGAGAACTGTTGAATTATGATCATTCTTAGCTAGATTGAAGCTTCTGTTGAGGTCTAATGGTCTCAAGTATTCTCTGTGGAGAAAAACTTCCTCTGTTTCTTTTGCTCTTGGTAGTACTGTTTTCAGTTGTAGCTTATGTCATTTGTTATCATCTCCAGTTAAAATACTAAAAGCTTTCTGGGTAGTGGAAGTTTTAACAGAATTATGCACTTAATTTTCACTTGAGGTTCTCGGGCTTTTTGGCTTTGGACGACTAAGCAAGCTTTCTGAGTGTGTCTTATGAGAAAGAAAAGGAGGTAGAAATGGTTTTTTTCATGCAAATACCGTTTTCATGAAAAGATACAAGACCATGGGTAGTTACTACGATACTACAGGCAATAAAGATTAACAGTCTCTGCTTTATAACACATTTCTAAAACATTTTATATTTTCTGTTTGCTCTATATCCGCAGGTGCTCTTATTTAGTGTTTAAATAGAACTCTTTAGCTATTTACAGTTCTTAGTATATTAAAACTTAATCCTTAATTTAAAAATATTGGGAAGTTTAATCTTGGAGCTTGGATCTCGCATGCGAAGGATCTTCAATGAGAAGTGTGTGGCATGCTTTTTTTGTTATTCAACTTTGGTTAATAAAATTAAAAGCATATAAGCATACCCTTAGTAGGTCATGTTTAAACTTCACACTGCACAGTCAGTCTGATAGTACTCTCCATATAGCTGAAAGCGTTACTATGTTGAGTATGTCAGCATTATCTGTGGGAATTTGGGATAAATACCTCTGAGGGTGAGGAAAATTGTCTCCCCTCCTAGTTAAAAGTTAGGGACAGGAGAGCATTTCTAAAGAGTGGTTGATGAGAGAGAAGTGTTTAATGAAAGCAAAAGTAGTGGCATCAAAGGTAGGAATAAATCTTCTCAGAGTTCTAATTAAATCTTAATTCTTGTGGTGGGACATAAAGACATTTGAAATTATGATGTTCATGTGCATATATTAATAGAAACATGGCTGTTAGGGGAATTGCAGTCATGGCATCCTTTGAGGTGGTACATCACAGGTGTGCTGTGGTATATGTTTTTAAACATTTTGATTGCATGATTGGAATTTTTTTTTTTTATAAGTAGACTTCATAATTTTTTAATATGCACTTCAGCAGTTAGTCCTGGTGACAAACAGTAAAAGCTTTTGCCCTGCAGTATATGAATTAGATGACAATACAGCCCTCGGTTTACTGATTCAGTTGCTCAAAGCTATGGTCAAATATAAAGTAGAAATACTAATTAGTTTGCTGAGTAGTCTTCTTGGACCTTGGGGAAATGTGGTACAGAGCCAGCGTTCAGGGTGGTTAGTCCCATGTAGAGCCTGACTGGACCTATCTAGAGAGATTTCTGCAGTATCTCCTCTGAGTTTGTACAGTGTGCTCCTGATGAATTCTCACTAAAATCTTTATTGTCTGGTAAATAGGACAATCAGTTACCAACTTTCTACTAACCACTGTGCAAATGTATGTCAAAATTCATGTGCGTTTTTAGTAGGAACTCTTTCTTCGGAAAGTTTGTTGTCATGTAGCCCTAATTTTTGACATATGGCTCTGTTGTAAGTAATTATTTAAAATGTATGGATTTCTGAAGATGATTAGGTGATCATTTGTGCCTCGACAGTTCCTATAGTGCAGGCATAACACCTGTATGCAGGTCTGAAAAGGGATCTGTAAAGTTTATGCATTTTGGTCAATCACATTTGCTTCAAACTCTGTTAATGATTTTGTTCCTTTTATTTCTGTAAAAGTGAAATGGCTGTCTTTTGTGTGTTTATAGATTGATTTGGATACTATTGATGTCAGCAATCTCAACAGGCAGTTTTTGTTTCAAAAGAAACATGTTGGAAGATCGAAATCACAGGTGAGGAAAAGGTCAAAGCTCAAGTCTTACTTAGTATTATTTTATGGACAGTGTTAGACACACGTCACAATTTTGTTTCTACTGGGAAGAGGTAAGTGTTGGCTGGTTGATCATGGCTATCCACAACATTTCATTATAAAATTATTTAAATCTCTTAAGGTAGTCAACTTAGACTCGATACCAGTTGAGTATCGAGTATCTTTAGAAGGAAGGAAGAAAGAAATAATAAGTGGTTTTTTTTGTTTTTGTTTTTTTTTTATTTCTAGGTTGCCAAGGAAAGCGTGTTACAGTTTTATCCAGAAGCTAATATTATAGCTTACCATGATAGCATCATGAAGTATGTTTGTTTTTAAGCTCTAATTACATGTTTTGATTTGCAAGTACTGTGTTATTTAAATGCTACAATGGTGTGCTTTAAGATATTTTACAAAGCTACTGCAGTAAGAAGAAATAGCTGTAAATAAGAGAGTACCACACACCCGAGTGGGAGTGTGGATTTTGCATGAGTTTTCTTAAGTTCTGGTAGTAAGCTGTAGTCAATTGCTTGTGTCTATTTTTCATTTTATTAGTAATATTTACTATATAAGTTTCTACACTGTAAAGATGCCCTGATGTCTTAAGCAATAATTAGATAAAATGAATGTGAATGTTGAGTCTGTGATTAAAAAAATTAAGTCCTTTGTGTGCCTGTAGGTAACTGAGTATCATTTATATATGCCCCAAACTGTTAAAATTTAGTCTTTATGATCCATAACCAATGAGTAAAATATTATGTAAACTTTCATTAGCTGTTTCCCATGTTTTAATTTATATTTGTCCAGCTTCTTAAAAATTGATATTCTGTAATATTAAGGTTTGAACTCTGATGTTGCCATTAGCCACTGAAACACTGACTCATTGCATCCTTCTCCTGAAACTGTAAAACCGTTAATCCTGTTTCCTCTTTATTCTCTCTTCTTTGCCACCTTCTTCTTTAAATCAGAAAAATATAATGTAAAGATAATAAAGCATCAAGATTTTAAAGTCCCATGTCTTGGCTCCTAAGGGTATGGAGGCACGATCAAAACCAATTGCGCTATCACAGTATAATGAATTATCAACAGTCTGATGAGCTATGGTAATTACAGTGTGCATGTTTTAGCCTCAGCTGATGGTTTTTAAGGTCAGTTACCACAGCTCAGCCAATTTACTCATTAGGTCAGAGCAGTATAATCACTTTTTCGTTGTCTGCCTGTTTCATTGGTCAAATTACTACTAATTGCAATAGCTTCCTTCCAGCAGCATAAAATTCATGTTTTCACCCAGCTTTAAAATGGGCAGAAGACAAATGGGGCAGTTAAAGGCTAGCAGTAAATGTATAATATGTGTAATTTACCACACGAACATCAATCCACCCTTTGCATGTGTATAGTTTCTGTTGTGGCATAATAACCAACAACTTTGATAAGCCATTTTGAGTATTGTTTTTCTTTTCTGTAGCCCTGACTATAACGTAGAGTTCTTCCGCCAGTTTACGTTGGTTATGAATGCTCTGGATAACAGAGGTGAAGTTTTCACTATGATTTTGTATTGGAGATGAAAATACTGTTGCTTGTTCATAGAAACAATTTTCATGTGTTCTACTCTAGTACTTCTGCAGTGTCAGTTAAATAACAAGTATCCTCTTAACCCATCTGTAGTTTGACTAATGCTTGTGTGCTTCACTAGAACCTTGAAAGGGTAGTTAGTGCTTTTACAGGTGTTTTGAAAGTAAACATTAACTGCTATGTTGTTGCTTTATGGGATCTGATGAGTATTGTGTGTACCTATGTAATTTTATTCAGTTGAGTTTGCTATATGTAATAGCATCGATATATTTTGTGTTAATTGCAAAATTGACTTTGTGAAAAGGCGTAGTGCTCTATAATGAAATAAGACAGATTAAGGATAAATGTTTGCGTAGGAAGCTACCTTGAATTTGAAGAAGTAAAACTGTTTTTTTTCTAATTATTCAAATTTTTCTTTAAAAACTCTTGATTTGCAGCTGCCCGCAACCATGTGAACAGGATGTGTCTGGCTGCTGATGTTCCTCTTATAGAGAGTGGAACTGCAGGTTACCTTGGACAAGTCACAGTTATTAAAAAGGTTAGGCTGTGTATTACTCTTGTTGCTTTAAGTTTAAATCATTGTCTCTTTAGACAACAGGGAGTTGGGTGTTTTGAGATACAGTTACAGTTCATCTGGTAATAGGATATACTATCAGTAGCCTTCACAGTGTGACAAATATTTCACTTTTCACCAGGGAGTGACAGAATGTTACGAATGTCATCCTAAACCAACTCAGAAGACTTTTCCAGGCTGCACAATCCGAAATACGCCATCGGAACCTATCCATTGCATTGTGTGGGCTAAGTATTTGTTCAAGTAAGTGATTTTTTTTTAAAAAAAAGAAAATAGGTACTGTGGTTCACTCTTCTGGTTTCTAAACCTACAGACCGAGAAATAAAGCGAACACGCGCTTTGCGGGGGGGGGGGGTTAATTAATGTGAATTACAGCAAAAACCTCCAGTTCTTTGACCTGGTTTTTGGGGTGTGGGGTTTTTTTTTCTTTTAATATAAAGATGGACGGTTGGTTAGTACTTAGGCCTTGTTCAAATATCACAGAAAATCTGGCAGAGTAGTTTGGCGCAGCAGTGTAGGTTGACCGTACTTTATTCTTCACCTTTGTGTGAAGTTAATGCATTTTTTAGTTTAATGCATGTATAAATAGATGTAAAGTTTGCTTGGATCTTGGAGGGTTATAAGCAATCTATTCAGTACTGCAATGTAAATATAAGGCTAGGTGAACTATTGAGTGAGTTATACAGAACCATTTTGCTAAATTCATTTTTGTATTGGATGTTTTGTGTCATCAGTGTTAAGTTCACATGTGATGAATCCCAACAATTTAAAAAGCGATGTATGAAGAGGCACGCTGATAGCAAGAATTGTAAAGTGGATATATATCTGTTAGCAAATATTTCAGTCTTTAACCAGATGTGTTGGAATTCTAGTGTTGTGTTCTTGTTCTTAATTATTATATAGCCAGCTGTTTGGAGAAGAAGATGCTGATCAAGAAGTCTCTCCTGACAGAGCTGATCCTGAAGCTGCCTGTGAGTGTGATATAACCTCATAGCTTACCCTGTTACTGAAATGTTCTATTTCAGAGATTATGACTTGTTTCTGTACATTTCTTAAAGGTAGAGGGTTCAGCTCCATTTTCTTTTAAGAGGATTCCATTTACTGTACCCTTGGATAACAAGAGTTTGGGGTGTGTTAGCAGTAGTTTCACTTACAGACCTTCATGCACACTGTGCATAATTTAGTTCCCTCGTACTGACACTTATTAGATATTTGAAACAATTTCAGTGTTTTTAGTCAACCTGATGCGTAGTGCATAGCAGAGGTTTTTGCATGGGTAATGCGCAAAAAATACTCTTCAAAATGACAACAGTTTAATAGTTTCACTTGTTGGAACTGTGGCATTTGTGGGCAGCCTAAAACATTATTAAAATGATTACTTCAGCTGTTGTGAAAACTTTTTAATACAGTGTAAGATGGGTCACTGGCATTCACTAATTGTTCTCAGTGTGGGTAGAACAGTTGTGAGGAACACAGTACACTCACTAGTAATAAAGTTCCAGTTAACACATCCAGGTGTAAAATATATGATTTAGATTAATAGGCTTGTATCTGTTTGGATACCCCTGTTCCCTGTGCAGTGAACAGTCTTCCCCATGTGCACAGAAACTTGAAGTGAAAAGTAAGCTTGAAGTGTAAATTAAACATAACTGATCTTCACAGGGTGGCCTTTTTTCTTCCTATGTATTTGGATTTGATGGAGCGCTTCCTTCCCTGCAGCTGGGAGGCTTGTCTTTTGAACTGCAGACTGAGAACTGAATGATATTTGTAGTCACTCTGCATTTTCCACTCCTAGCTGAGGGATTGCAAGGAAATACAGGGATTGTGTTTGAACCCTTCTAGCCTGAAACACTTCAACGTTAATCTACATAGGAAATATGCCCATTTTGAGTAAAGTTTTTGCAGCTATTCAGTATTTTTCTGTAAGGACAGTAATCGTAGTTACTGTGAAGGGGAATAAGCATCATTGCTTCTTTTGGATCCATTGATAGATGAATGGACTTGGCAGAGGGAGCTTAGAGGATCCTCCAACTTTTCAGATTCTCTGAACATCAGATAGTGATCACCCGACAGGTTGTTCCTACAGGAAGTGCAGAATGAAATAGCTCAGTCTCGAAAAGAATGGCGTATAAATTCAGTTAAAACAACTGCTGCTGGAATACTTGGAAAGTAGCAGACACAATGCCACTTATTTAAACAAAGGTATCAGGGCAATTATAGGAAGGCCTGAGCTTGTAGCCTCATGTCTGTAGTGAGTAAACTGACTGTAGCAACAATGCTGTTTAGAATCAGGGTGTATCAGGGAAGAGGCAATGCAAACTTTGTAAAGGGAAGTTGTGCCTTGCATAGCTCTGCAGGTCCTTTGAAGGAATCAGCAAACCTGTGGACAAGCATATCTCATTTATGCTGTTTTGAATCTGCAGGGGGCACTCAAAAACTTTTTTTAAGGAACCTGAAGGAGCTAAGCAGCCACGGGGAAAAAAAAGGATGAAGATCCTGAAGTGGATAAACTACTTAAATCATAGAGATAAATGGTGATTAGAGGAGTGTGTCAGACTGGGGATCAGACCAGTGCTGTTCAGCATACATGATGGATTAAAGTCACTCAGAACAGTAAAGATGAGGACTAACTGCAAAAAGTAGTAGAAGGCTTCACAATACAGAATGACTGGGCAATGAGATGTTAGGTAGATTTGGTGCAGATAAACATGAAATGATGTATTGGTGAAAGGGGGGAAATATTCACAAATTTACATATAAAGTTACGGTCTCTGAATTTATTTTTTATCATTCGGTCAAGATGTTAATAGATAGTTTTATGAAAACATCAACCTGCTGCTTATTAGGAATCACAATAGCAATTGCTGGATGTGACTGGGAAGGAAACACAAAATGAATAGCATCTGTATGCATGGAATTTTTTTGTATAGGAATAACCAGAGGTAGGAAGCTGATTTTTTTTTTGCGTGTGTGTGTGTTGAAGTTCTAACCAAACTAAGACTTTTCAGCGAGGAAGAGAGACTACTAAAAGGGGATGGTTAGACACTTACAAAATCGCAACATTATGTGGAGAAAATTAATAGGAAACAATTGTTCACTGTTTCTGCCAATAAAGGAGTTAGGTAACATCAAGTTAAATTAGTGAGTTGCAGTTGCAGAAGCAAACAGGAGGAGTTGCACTGTGTCTAATTCAGCTTTTGTTGGGCGCAGTAAAGCCATTTTATGGTCCCTGTATAATTTTGATTATTGACTCTAGGGAAGTATTTGGATGTGATTTTCCTTTTTTTGAATTAAAATATTAGTTAACACTTTATTAATAGGGGAGCCAGCAGAAGCAGAAGCCAGAGCACGAGCATCCAATGAAGATGGTGAGATTAAACGTGTTTCAACTAAGGAGTGGGCTAAATCAACAGGATACGATCCAGTTAAACTTTTTACTAAGGTATCTTCTTTACCCTCAATAAATGTCTTTATCTGAAGTGTATGAGGTGCTTTAAAGTTGGGTCAAAACCCAGTTTGGATACCTAATGGTAGCCATCAGTTATGCAATTATGTTATGACTTCCAGCAGTTTTGCTGTAGCATTGGTCTTTTACAACACTTGCTTGGTTTACGGCATTCCATCTGCATCTGTACAGACGGCTTCGGCAGCTTGTCCATGCTGTACAGAAAAAACTTAATTTGAATTACTTTTAATATGAAGAGGTAAACTTGAATTATGTAGGAGTTTCACTGGGCATAATGAGAACCAATCTGAGGACCTAAAAGCTATCAGTCATCTTCTGTGTATAATCAGGCTCTGGCATAAGAAAATACAAACCGGTTTAGGAGTTTTCTTTCTAAATAGTTGCTGAAAGTGGATAAATAGAGGAAATTAGTATAGAATGTAATGTTGATACATAGTAATAACTTTAATCTGGAGATTCATTGGCATGTAGGTAAGAGTATCTCAGGGAGAGTATACAAAGAGCTATAGTGATGGCTTCAGTAGGCGCAGGAACCCACTGCTTGGACTATTGTTTCTTGATTTTTACTTTATCCCCCCCCCAGATTAATCAGAGCTGTGTCTGCTTTATGCAATAAGTGTTAGAGAATGGGGAATAAGAAGTTTTTCGAATCTGGGGTTTTTTCCCTCCTGTGGAGTTTGATTTTTATTTACGTGGTTGAAAATATTTTCAAGGAGAAAAGCAAAATCTCATAAATCTAATGCTGATTTTTCAGTTTCACAGCAGATGTAAAAATAAAGTATGTCCTTTTTTTCCCCCCTTTCATTCTAATGTTTTTGGGGGTTTGTTTTATTTAATGTTTCCTAGCTTTTCAAAGATGACATTAGATATCTGCTGACAATGGATAAGCTGTGGAGGAAAAGAAAGCCTCCAGTGCCACTGGACTGGGCTGAGGTACAAAATCAAGGTAATTGTCCCTCCTCCCACTGTGTATTTGTAAGTCATACTTGCTGTTTGCTAATGCATCTCTGTGATATGTACATTTTCACTGTCACAGTTGAGTACTGATAACATCAAATTCTTTGTGATTCCTGAAGATTTTAAATTTCTCTATATAGAAAATGGTTTTTCTAAAACTGTTTTGCAATTGTTATTTTAGATACTTAGTATTGGCTGTAGAAAATTCACATTTCACAAAATGAAATGTGAATTTCATGAAATAAAATGTGAATTACATGTCAGCTTATTCTAGGAGACCTTACCATGAGCACTGATACATTTATCTCTGAAAGCTGAGTTTTGCTGAAAATATACATTTGTTGTAATTTGTGCATGTCTAGATGATAGCTATAGTTGCAGTTCTAAATGCAGATTTGTTGTAAAATGTTTGGGCTACTGTAGTTTAAGTATATTGTTCTTTGATTTAGAAAATACTTAATTTTGCTGAAATTGGAAAATTCTTAGCTCTTTGAGAGAACTTATGTGGGATTTATGAGTATTCCTGATCTTAATTTTCTTTTTTTTCTTTTCCCAAAGAGAAAAACATATCTGACCAACAAAATGAATCCTCTGCAGTCTTGAAGGATCAGCAGGTTCTCGATGTCAAGAGCTATGCACACTTATTTTCAAAGAGTGTTGAAACCCTGAGACTTCACCTGGCTGAGAAGGGTGATGGAGCAGAGCTTATATGGGATAAGGTTAGTTTGCCAAATACATAGGAACCAGTTGTATTCTACATATGTAGTACAAATATTAATTGGACTCATTCAGTTTCATTCCAGAATAGTACTACTTAGAACAAAAATGTCTGGCACCTCACTGAAAGGACTTTCCATATGTAAACAAATATATACTATAAATGCTATATTTTGTAACTCACTGAGTGTAAGGATTAACTATTGTGATGTAAAATAACTTAATTCACCAACTTTAAATAGCACAACTTCAGAAGTATTTTTCATATTTTTATTTTTGAAAATATTCTAATAATGCAACTCCATTTTTTCCTTTTTAGCTTTCTCTAAAACATGCTCTTATACAGTGGTTGGTAGCTAGAGTTCTACTGAGTTGTACATAGTAGTTAGCTCTGACGATAGGTATGTATTATATTATGAGTTTTGCTGAAGAAAGGCAAGAAAAGGATTTTCTTTTTTAGCACCAGAGACAGTGTAATCTTCCTGCAGTCAGTTGTCATTTGCAATAAGAAAAAAAAAAGTATTTTGTAAATATAGGGGGGACAAAATAGTATTACAACAAATAGTAAAAATACTTCTTTCTGAAACACCTGTTTTTGCAACTGAGCATAAAACATGGTAAGATTTAGGATTTAGACATTATTTTGAACATACAAGGCATTCTATTAATACTGATACACTAATTCACTGTTAAAATACTAAGTACAATTTCTAAACACGTCTATTTAAAGTATTACTGCTCTGTCTAAACATACCTTCTGAAAGAGGAAGTATATTGACTTTGAAATGGAATATTGTGCAGACTTTTTTAACTTTCTGTTTTTAAGGTTTTAGGAGCCATGTGTTGCAAACTTTTTCCAATGAATAATCTGATTTTTAAATACTTTTTGTATTAACTTCTTGTCAGGATGACCCTTCTGCAATGGATTTTGTCACTTCTGCTGCGAATCTCAGGATGCATGTTTTCAGTATGAATATGAAGAGCAGATTTGATATCAAGTGTAAGGATAGAATATAACATTGTTTTATTTTAAATAATAATCTAAACTTCTCATTTTCATTTACTGTTAAAAATCTTCATACTCTTGCTTATTTTGCAGCAATGGCAGGAAATATTATCCCAGCTATAGCTACTACTAATGCAGTAATAGCTGGTCTGATAGTGCTGGAGGGTTTGAAGATTTTATCAGGAAAAATAGATCAGTGTAGAACGGTAAGTGGGAATAAGATACTTTTACTTTCTTGCTATTTATTATTTGTTTAACAGTCACATTTAACCTGCTTTGACTATTGAGTAGTTTTACTGTCTCACTTGCTGCTTCAGTAGATTCTGAATGTGCTGGGAACTTTTAGCCACGATGAAAAGAGAAGTGGGAGTCTCAAGGATCATTAAATTCCTCTGATTTAATGAAAATTGGCTGCTGGATAGGAGAGAGAACCAGACTGACATCACTTGAAACATGGTTGTTTCATGTTACAGATCTGTTTGGCAATAGCTGGTCAGTCAGCACAGGTGTCATTGCAGACTGGCTGTTAATATGCATTTTTCTCCTGTTCAGCAGGCATGTCAAAGAGGATTAGGGAACAGGAAAACCTGTGAGACCAAGAGAGTAAATCTGTAGGAAAACAGGTTTTATGAGTGCTATTACTTACAGAATAACTTGTTTTATTCTTGTCTGTCTTCAAGATTTTTCTGAACAAGCAGCCAAATCCCAGAAAGAAGCTATTGGTTCCTTGTGCTTTGGATCCACCAAATCCTAACTGTTATGTATGTGCAAGTAAGCCAGAAGTGACTGTGAAACTTAATGTACACAAAGTTACTGTGTTAACACTCCAGGATAAGGTAAATCTTGAATATTAGCTACAGCTTTAATTTTTATTCTAATACTATAAATTATTAAAGTTAGGTTTTTGTTCAGTATATTTTGACGGAACATCAGCTGTTTATATTTGCTCTACATTTTGCACTTCCCTCAGCTACAAGAAGAGCTAGATTATTAGCCAGTATGCTTCTTGCTCATGTGTGCCTGTGTATCTTGTGAAAGAATGTTTGTATTTTGTAACTTTTTGGTGGTTTTAAAGCCTATTCATATCCAACAGTGAAAAACTAAATTTGTATTTTGGTTGAATAGTTCAGTAGCCACATTACAGTTGCGTAGTCACAACTGATTTGTAATTCTGTCATTTTATGAATTATACTAAAAATTTTTTCAGTGTTTTTGAACCTGTAGGCTTCAGACAGCAACAATACAATTATTTTGTTCATGGAAGTAAAAAAAAAAAAAAGTATACACTCTCAGGAGATGCCTGAAAATGAGCCAGGATAAGAAAATCAACATAATTCAAGTTTTTTTCTTTTATAAGTGTTTTTAAGTCAGATATTGATAAATAATCATATTCATCTTTTCAGATAGTGAAAGAAAAATTTGCTATGGTAGCACCAGATGTACAAATAGATGATGGAAAAGGAACTATTCTTATCTCTTCAGAAGAAGGAGAAACAGAAGGTATGCATACTGAAGCCTTTTAGATAAGAGTAGATAAAAACTAGGAAGAAACCAAGATACACAGAATGGAAGTATAGCAAATGTTCTAGTGTTCATCCTGTAGACTAATATTTGAAGAGGACTGGATTTGCAAGTGTTTAAGTGGCTCAAGAATAGCTAGTGGTATTGTCTACAAGCCTGCAAGTCCAGTTCAGCTTTCCTGCATAAAGTACTTTTCACCTGGAGTGTCAGGATTCCTTTCAAGAATAGATATTCAGCTATAAAAGTGCACCAGTTATCTTCCTCTGTTTACAAGTCCCGTTCATTCTCCTGTTCTTAGATTGCGGTCTTTTTATGATGCTTGTAGGTACTGTTGTAATACAAATACTATCTGCAAAATGTTCCTAAATGTAATAATAGTGAAGTGCTTGAACATGATGGATGAGGGGTAAATAAGTCAAACATAAGTAGTTTTAACTCCTGATAGGCTTAAATGTCAGGTTTTACTTTAAATATAGCTAATAAATGTTCATCTTACGTTTCTACGTAAAATTTCTGGAGTACTCATTTCATTGTATTTATTCAGGTGTAAAGGGTCTTTATATAAGTAGCTGTATACACTGTAGTTTTTCACTATTTTTCTAGCAAATAACCACAGGAAATTATCAGACTTTGGAATTCGAAATGGCACTCGACTACAAGCAGATGATTTCCTCCAGGACTATACACTGTTAATCAATGTGCTTCATAGGTAAGGATTATTTTTGTGTATACATGTAGAACAGTTCCACAGGGAATTTCCATCTCAGAATTTTAAATTCATCAATAAAGCTCAAAGATAAAGCTGCAGAAAGAAAACAATAGAGGTAAAAGAGGAATTGGGTTTTTTTTTATGAATTTATAGAGTTTAGGGGGTTTTGGTTTTGTTTTGTTTTTTGTTCGGGTTTTGGTTTGGTTTTTTACACAATAATTGGAAAAATTTATTTGAATAATTTGTCATTACACAGCATAAAAATACAGTGCAAAACCAAATTTACTTTTGAGGCAGCCAACAAGTGAGAAACTGCCATTTAAAAACCAAAACAAAATAAAAAAGGGCAACCCCCCTCCCCCAGCCTGCTGGAGTGGTAGCTCCTGTGTTTGACTACCTGTGTTCAGATACAGCAATGCAAATAGAAGTCACTCTGAACTCATTGGTCTGTGTATTTAACCCTGGATAAGTAATAAACATTATATACAGTAAATTAACACACTGCACTTTCAGTAAGAATAGGAATGTGACATTGAGGAAGAAAGGTAAGCTCAGGTAATGATTTTTCTCATTCCTAAGCATTTTAAGCCATGGCACTGGGTAGAACAGTGTTTATGACTAGACAAAGCATAAATTATAAAGGAGGACTGAACAGGTTTTCCTCTCTTTTAATATGTTTTTCTCATTTTGTCATAGTTACAGTTTGCTCTAATACTTGAATTATATACTTTCTTTGTGAAAAAGACAGGTTTTTATTTTCACCTGGTTGTTTAAAAGCATATGTATTTTTTCTGCAGTGAAGACCTAGAAAAAGATGTAGAATTTGAAGTTGTTGGTGATACCCCTGAAAAAGTTGGCCCTAAACCATCAGAACCAACATCCAAGAACATTACCAATGGTAGCGATGATGGAGCGCAACCGTCAACATCAACAGGTAAATAACAGTAATCAATATTAAATAAAACAAAATAATCTTTTAATAGTGCAGTCCAATTAAAATAGTTGTCTTCAGTTTTATGACTTAACTTTGCCAAAATGAAATAAATGTCATTTAAGTTGCCTCTGTGTATAAATATAATATTAAATAGAAAAATGCACATTTACGATTGTTACAAAATGCACATTTAAGATTGTTACAAAGGTTTACAGTAAATACACCTTGAAATTGTATTTAACGCACAAGGGCTTGGTGGGGTGTCTTAAGTGCATCATTTGCACAGTGATTTAAATAAAGTTAGACCCATTCTATCTGATGGTCACGCTATTGCTTGACAAAAAAGAATCAACCAAATTTGTCACTTTCTCCCTACGGATTAAAAATTACTTTGTGGATGTCTTTTGATCATGTTTCATTTTTTTAATTTATTATCTGCTTACAAAATAATTGTTCTTCACCTACCAAACAAAGCAGGGCAAGAAAATAGTATTTGCTATCCAGGAAGAAGTACCATCACCTTCCTAATGTAGTGTTTATTTGAACATACTCAAAATAGTTCAACCTAAATGAATATGGGTTTCTTAAGCACTGAAGGCTAATGTACTGGAAACGTCACACTGTTTTATAGGGATATAGTGTATGAATCTGAATACTTGTTGTGACGGATGTAAGTTAGATACCTGTAGCTCTGTCTTGCACTTTTGGATGATGTTCCTTTGCCTGTCAGATGGTCCTATTTAAGATATGTGCCACAGGTATGTAGTCACTCCCACTTGCCTCTTGTTTCAGGGGAGACTAAATGTTAAGAGTATTGCTAAAATTTATTTCAAATTATATTAAAAAACTAGCATAAAATTAGTTTTTACAGTGAATTTGTACTTCAAAACAAACAAGATCCACTAGATGTTTTGAAAATTCACATTTGGTTCTATTTTCCCTTCTTTATACTACCCATTGTTATCCTTTAGTTCTTTAAGTCGGCTCACCCTTCCACTTCTCCCTCTCTCCGTGTTCTCTCTCTCTCATGGAGCATGGTTTCTAGTGGGAGTTCTGTTGAATGCAGTAGTGAAAGGAGCGGCTAGACTCTACAGCTCAGTGCGTGTAAAAGTTCTTTTCTCAAGGACTGCTGCAGATAGCGTGCAACTTCTGTTTTGTACATGGAAAACAAAAATCGTGTGAACTAATGCATTTCCCATACTTTTGGGTTACTGCAATATTTTTCATACCTCTAGTGAGGAGGGAATAACCATGTGACAAGCCTATTTTATACTGATTTCAGAGAAATTCAAAACACTCTTGCAGTTGAATGAATGGATAAAGAATGCTCCAGGACATATTTGTTGTATTAGACACATCCTTATTTTTATGTATGGAATTTGGGTTGAGAGTAGATTGTCTTTACAGTATCCATTTGAATTAAAAATGTGTATTTTGCAGCCCCAGATCAAGACGATCTATTGATTGTTGATTCTGAAGATGAAGGTACTTCAAGCAATGTTGATGATGATATGGAAAACAAAAGCCGCAAGAGAAAACTAGAAGATAAAGAGTGCATCAGTACAAAGAGAGTGCGTACTGAGCAGACAGAAGAACAAGATGAAATTATAGCATTAGACTGAACGTGCAAATGCCCCTTGACAAAATGATTTGGATAATGTAATACAGTAACAGCATATTATGTTGGGATGTGAAAAATGTCCAGAACTAGCCTAATTTTAAGGCCTTTGTTCCAAGTGAATACCAAACCACTGGCTTAAATAATTTGTGTCTTTCTCTTGATGATAAAGCTCTCATCTCAATAGACTTTTTCAGAAGTTTTTCCATATATTAAATGTAGTAGAAACATAGTTTATAAATACTTACAGATGAGTATTTGCTTAAACAGTCATGAAAAAAGCATGTTATTTTTGTGTAAATACCTCTTTGGTATAATTCAGTAGGATAAAAAAAACCTGCTCTTGTTTAGTAAAGGGTCATCATCTGATGCTCAGATTTTAAGTAACTACATTTTTATTTTTTTGCTTGAAGAAGAATATTTTTAGCCTAGTCCTAAATATTTTTCACATCCTGAACAAGTAAAGAAGAAAATTCAATAAAGCAAATTAGTGCCATGTTTTAACAGTGTTCTTAAAGTTCAACTGGCACTATGTACATTACTGTAAAACTGTTAATTTACTCAAGTTTTTCAGCTCGTACTGCCTGGTATGTCAATGTAAGAAGCAAATTTTTGTGTATTGTTACAGTTTCAGGTTATTTATATTTGATGTTTTGTAAACTCAGATACTACTACTATACTGTACATCTGATGGACCAAATAAATGACATCTGAAATACTTGCTATATTTGCTTGCACAGTCCAAGTTTATGCTGACTTAATGGGATTTTACAATGTATAGCCTTCAAAAATTACTGTATTATTTTCATTTTTCTAAACATAATCTAGTAGTACAGAACTTAAGCTTCACTTGTTTGAGGTGAAAGGGGAATTTTTTTAATAAAACTTTTGTGAATGGTTTTTTCTTGGACAATCAATTATTGGCCTCTTCAGTTGGAGCATTTGCACCACCACACGTGTTTTCACCATCTCATGCCTTCAGAAAGAGGAAAGTACTCGTCTTTTATACATTACACTTTGTGCATAGGACAAAAGTGCAATGTTTAGAATCAGTATCTTAAAACCTACTGCATTTGTTTAACTATTTTGGTAGCTCTCAAAACTGTCAGTGTTGATTCTTAGAATGCGTTAATCAGCCATTTCTGTCACTGTACTGAAATTACTTTCCAACTTAGTGAACCGAAACTGCTTCTATTCATAGATAAGTATGCAGAGTTAGCCTTACAGAGCAGAGAAGTTGAGCAGACAGAATTTATTCTGTTAAGTTTGGAAGCTGAATGAATTTTAAACAAGATGTTAACCGTATAGAAGGAGAATGTAAAAAAAACCAAAAAAACCCCAACAAGCACCTTTTTAGGTTGTGGTTCCTGCATCTGGTTCGGCCTAGTACAAAGGTCAGCTTGTCATCAGTGCTAAATTGCATCGTAGAATCGTAGTTTTGCACTGCGTAAGCAATTATTCTCTCTCCTTTTAGGTAGTAATAGTCATACGCAATGGCTTGTTTGGAGGCATAATACTCCACCGTGAAATTAAATCCTTTTGAGTTAGTTGCTTCTTGACCAGGGTGAGTGAAGACTGAGAGGTAAAGATGTAAATAAGAGGCGCTACAGAAAGGATTTTCAGTGCTACAGTGGGAAGCTTCTCTAGTTCTTGCCATAAACAGTTGAAGCGCTAGAATTTGTCTGATTACATCTTCCAAAAATTAAGGACAACATTTTCTTTTTTTAAGCTTTACTAGAACTAAAATTATTGGTTTATTAAATTGGTTGTCAAATAGCTTGTTATCTGTGTAATAATACATGTTTCTCATTGTGATGTGAGAAAGCTTTATCTAAGCTGATGGCATGTGTAATGTGTCTAAGGTAGTGTGATCCTATCTCACTCGCTACCAGAGAAATTTCCCTGCTGGTACTGGTTGGTATACAGGAATTTAGCTTTCTAAGTCTTTTTTGATTATTTTAACAATAGAAACCATAATTCTGGTAATTTTATTTCATTAGTTTTACTGAAGTTAAGAGTGTTCATGACTTGGAAGTTGAGTGGTATATGAGCTGCATCGAAATAATAAGCAACACCAATGGTTTTGGGGGTGAAAAAGAGGTGGGGAGCTATTCAGTCTCACTGGCTTCTACTCCTTAAGTTGTTAGTGTTAACAGCATAAGATGACAGTACCCAAATGATTTCTTCAGTGTTTGGGATGCTGCTGTCCAAGAAGATACTCATACTAGTTTTTTAGGGCAGTAGACAACTCTGTCAATAAGGCCAGATTGCAAAAATGATCAGAATTAATCAGGCATTGTATCTTAGATGGGAGGGGTGCCACTGCAGGACACTGGTTAGGTTAAGTTTTAGAGAAGCATTAAGTAATTTTAACAATGCATCATCATTCGGCTTGCAGCATGAAAGGTAGTCTAGAATTTAACTACATAAGCAATTACATCTTGATGTATTTAGGAGATGCAATTGTGCTGCTCTTGGCTGGGTAGTAAGTAGTTGGATGGCCAAAAAATGCTCCTAGATCCTTCCTGTAAAATGCTTCAAAGTGTATGATTTTTAATATATTTTCTTTACACAGGCTGCTTCTGTAGAATGTGTGACAGACTGTTCATATAGCGTCAGCTGTTCTATTCAATTCTTGTTCAGTTTGGCAATGCTGAATGATGCACTAAAAATGCAAACTGCTTCTGTGCTAAATGAAAAACTGGGTTTCAGAACTGATGGACTATGAATGTCCTTAATTGGCCAATATTGTATTAATGTAGAATTTTCCAACTTGAACTTTCTCTTGCCCTTGAGAGCAAATTATAAATAGAAGCATTTATTAAGCTTTCAAGTAATTTAAAAAAAAGGCAAGCCACTTTTAAACTGACAATTTGCTCAACTCCTAATAGCAGTCATATTGATACGGAAGGAAGTGTATTCGGAAGACACAAGATGGAAATGTTAAAATGGAGGAGAAATTCTTCCCAGTGCCTTAGCTTGGCAACCCTGATGTAGGCTCTGTCTTCACTAACAATTTTTGAGCCAGGCTCATTAAATCAGTCTACAAATTGCTATTTGCAGTGCTACAAATTGGTTCTTCTGTCACACAGCATTCTCTAGTTGTTTGTTTATACTGATGCAAATTTCTGTAACGCAGATAAGCTTTTCTGGCTGCTTTTCATAGTAACAATTCATTCTTGACACTTGTATTTTTTATTTACTTAGCGAATTTGAGTGCCATGTATGAAAAGGACAAGAAGAATACTGAAATATTTTCACATAGTTGAACGCAGCTGAGAGTGCATCTAGTACCTGTCTTTGTATGCTATTAGTTCAATATCCCTTTTCTGCAGTAGAGCATGGAAAGGGATATTGACCACCATCGATAGACAACAGTTAACTAGAGATTTCATTAAGCTGCTCTGACTTATGGTGAAGAAATTTGTAATGACTTTCCCACAATTTTATTGTAAAAAACAACAACAACAAAAAAGCAGAAGTGCAACCTGATTCTCAGAGCATCTAGATAATCACCCTTAAGGAGCAATTGATAACCATTCAGGAGAAAGAACTTTTGGAGCCATGACAGACAGACTTGTACCAGCCCATTTCCTAAAGAGCAACCTTAACCTGTAGATAACCATTTAATGTTTGTAGTAGTTCTATGTGACATTTTAATTTTACTTCATGAAACCATTTCATTGTTGAACCACAGAGAAAGATACATGCTCTCCTAGCCTATTGACTCTTGAGAGCTGGCAAGCAGATTGATGGGCTATTTCAAGTTTCCAACAAAGACCTCGAGCTAACCATTTATTAGATCCCAGAAGATAAAATAGGCTTGTGTTCAGTTCATATATACCATTGATCTTCAAGTCTTACCTCTACTGCCCCAAAATTTTCAATTTGGATTAGAAAACTGAATAAATACTGAATTAAGGAAAATAAATTTGTTTTTTCCTGTGTTCTGTTTCTATGCCTATAGGTAGAGATATTTTCTTTCTTGTCTTCGCAGCTATGAGGACAAGAAGCCTTCAATTTTGTGCATCTAAAATACTGAACGTGCAAGAAAGCAGAAACTAGGATCAAAGTAATACAACAAATCTTACATAAGTCAGTCATGTGGTTTTTGCTTGCCTGAGATTATTTCTGGGCTAGTGTCTAAGCAGAATGATTACAGAGAACATACACCTACAGACAAAGGAATAGGAGGGGGAGGCAATTTAATGCTTTGATTTGGAGGCCTCGATTCTTTAAGGGAGGAATGGGATGAAGTAAATAAATGTACTCCTAGATACAGCTTGATAAACGTTTATATTAAGAGATGAAAACTGCTGTGTAGATACATGTCATTATCTTTGTCTTTCTCATCAGCATACTTCTTCACTCATGAGGAAAAGTGAGAAATTTTCAGTATGATTTCCTAAACAAAAGATACTCACGGAATTGCTCTGCCAGTCCTCTCCAGCAACGTTTGAAGCTACTTGCAAACATGAAGCAATTACGTCAGTGATCTCAAAGCTACTGCAATTCTACAAGTAAGTGGCCGTAGATATGGAGATACAGACCCACAGAAGTGCTTCTGCAGTAGCATTTAGCCTTTTTAGGTGTGGTACTCGCACACCTACCTGCTGGTGGGTCTGAGAGTTTGCTGCATTTTATGCATCTACTGGAGGTAGCAGGAGTGTGCTGGGGAAAAAAAAGGGTGGCTTAGATACCTAACTAGAAGCTTAGGAAGCTACTAGGAGCTGTGGTTGTTACAAAGGGGACAGAGAGAAGGCAGCATATAGGTGCACCTGGGAGAGAATTAAAGACGTTGTAGAGGAGTGCCAGAGACAGAAGAGCACTGACAAGTCTATGGAGGGATGTAGGTGAATGTGGTGGGAGGAACCTGGAGGTACTGTATGTAGTGGCTGAGGACTGGGTAAGTCCTGCAGCAGTGGAGAGCTCTGTGGTACACAGGGTGACAGGACTGCAGCATTATTGGGGATTTGGAGAGGAGGCTACAAGCTGGAGAATGTGAAGGATTCAGAATACAGACCTGTAGGAGACCTGCCTTCATTAGTTCCATTGCTTATGGAACAACTCTATGCTTCTTGCAAACTTGTTCATTATTTTCAGTTAACAAGTGTTACCTCTATAATACTATTTTATATGGAAGATACCATGAAGTGTAAATGTAATTGGTGTTCTCAACAAACCAATGTCCTCTTTCTGCTGAAATGATCCTTCTCATCATAGCTGAAGTGCATTGTATTGTCAGGTCAGGAGGTCAGTACTCATAGCCTGCCTTGTTTCTTGAATGGGTATAAAGAGGCGCATACAGTAATGTCTGATACTTTTCACCAGCAGAGAACAGGGGGGCATGTGTATAGCAGTCTAGCCCTCACGCAGTGTTTCTATTTTTTATTAAATGCGCTAGTGCTATCTCATATCTTTGCTGGATGATGGTTTGCAGTATTGTAATCAGGATTTTCTTTTTGTCACGTCAAGATAAATTTTAGCTCTGTAGAGTCACAAGTTTGTTTTTATATTTCCAAGTGTCTGAAACAAGAAGCTATAAAACCTAAGACCTCGTTAAAAGTACTAAGTGGGTGCACCTCTAACTGAGCTGGCCAACTAAATTATGTATTGATGCAAATGTAGTGGCTGCTCTTAAGCTAACTGATTGTGTTTGAATATACAGTGATTATGTCCTGTGATTGCAAGGAAATATGACTAAGGCCATGTGCAGTCTTCTAAGTATGAGCCAATACACTGCTTTGGCCAGAAGTTTTATTATCTGAAATATGTAAGAAAAGTGGAAAATTAAACTATATAAGAAATAAGATACATAAATGGTGTATTAATCATAAGCACTTGGACGTGTGTTGTCTGTCTAACCTAGCACGTTCACAAAGTGCCTGCTGTGAATGGAATTTTACAGGGTCTGTCCCAAGTTGTATTTGTGCAGCACAGTGAATAGCTGCACTTGCAATGAATAAGAAGAATGTAAAAAATGTTAAATAGTGTTTTATTGCAGTTTTAGAACGAGAAATTACCTGTAAGCCTGCAGAGTAGTGTTAGTCAAAAATATTTTAAATAGCTGTGCCTAGCAAAGGTAGCTATTCAAATAAAATGTTTTCTGTCTACCAGAAGATGGTGCCCTAAAACTCGTTCAATAATTTCAATTTTTAAAAGCTGTGATCAACTGCAAATGAGTATTTTTTGAAAAACATGTCAGAGCAAGGTGATTTGCAAACATATCACCCAAGTCCAAATAAATATTAATATCCAAACTTCATATTCCAAAAAGCTTGCTTATACTTAAAGTTATCCCAACACAAATTAACATACAGGACCCAAACAAGCAAAACAAAGCAATATAAAACACAATACAGCTACCACTTCAAAGAAAATAAAAACTTCAATCCCCCCTCCCAAAATAAAAACATTCCTCAGCATAATTTTTGTTGTTGTTCACAAGTTTTTTGGTGTCTTGTTTTTTATACAGACTTAAAACAGATCAGAAAAAAAGAATAATTATTACATTCCTCATAAAGAAATCAATCAATTTTAAAACTGGAAATCAGAACAGTAAATCCCTGAGTAACAATAAGTCTTACTCACCTTGTGGATTTCAAGATATAATTTCATTGTTTTCTTAAATGTTGGAGACAAGGAGGGAAATTGCAAAAAATCAGGTAGCATACAATTCAATAAGCAAATCTATGAAGCAGCTTCAAATTGTTAAATTTATGAAGTGAGACAAAGAACTCCCTCCTGCATTGTGTCCGTAAAACCACATCTGATAATAACACACACTGCAACACAAGTCTGAGATTTTTGCCATTGTCTTCAATAGCTTCACAGGTGAATTCTTACATTTACAGATCCTCTGCTTTGTTGGTAATAAATTGTTTGCAACTCAGGGAGACAAAATCCCCAGCAGACCATCAGGTCTCGGTGCCTGTTGGCTTGGGCAGCATTTCCTTGAAGGCACTAGTAATTAGAAGAAACAGGAGTGCACTGCCTGTGAGACCCTGCCAGCTGATATTCACAGATCAATAACTCCACCTGGCTTTTTTGCTCCCTTTAAGTCTTAGACAAAGGAGTTTATTTAACAGAACCAGCTGGCTTTCCCTAATGTCTGATTTACTGATATAACTTAAAATCAGGTGTAAGGATTACCACACCAAATGAAGAGATGAAGTTCAGCTTTTATAATACTTTGTGATAGCTCTCGCACTCTCAGTTGCGGAAGCGTGAGTCTTTTTGCAGTATGTACTTTTTACTGCTGGTTGTTAAAATTAAGCAGATATATTTAAAATAAAGTGCGGAGAAAACCACATCAGGATTGTCAAGCTGTAATTGCCCAGTGCTTTGGGTTTTCTTGTATATAACAGTAAGGAGAATGATGGGGGTACTTATTACAGCAACAGCAGCTTCAACTCTATACTTTTTGTTTGCACAGCCCAGTACATATGGTCCTCCATGAGAAATGCAGCAGTGCTTGAGTGTGCTATGTACTACTGCAAACATATTTATGTCACCCATGTGGGCTACATCTGTGGCTACAGTGTGGATAAATGTTATGTTCATTATGTGTATGACAGAAGTACGATTTACTGGTGAAGAGTGGGTCTCTAGTATTGCCCCTGCGGCAGGGCTGAGATGGGAACACAGTGCAGGAATACTCTGGCCCAGGGCTGCAGCAGACCCGGCTGGGCCTGGCTGTGAGGATTTACTTATTGAGCATAAGCTTTCAACAGTAAAAGTAAGTGATTTTGATCATTTGATCCACATTGCTTACTAGAAGAGGAACATTTCCCTAGATTTCCCAGATTCTCTCGGTCCCCAGTACGTTTTTCCAGGGAGTTCATACTCAACAAAGCATGTACTTTAACAACTTACGTAGCGAGAGGCTTACCATAGAAACTTGCTACCTGCTGGCAGCAGAAGCAATATAGAACTGTGCTGCCTCAGAAGGTGGAACAAGGGCAGATTTGTGGCTCAGAAGGACAGAGCTACAGAAGGACAACAAGCTCCTGCTGTAGCTTATACTTTGGACTTCACACAGCATCAGCTCTGCAGTTCCTACTGTAAAGACAGCTACTCAAAATGCTTCCTTGCATGAGCACACAGGCAGGGCCTCCCAATATGTCTTACCCACTCTGTTAGATTAATAGTAAAGTTATCTAATGTTGTAAAGTTTTGGGTTTTTTAAAGAAAAAATAGAGTAAATTAATTTTTCTTTACATATGCTCTGATGGACCAATTTCCCAGGTTGTCCATAAGCCTCTCCTAGTTTCTCAGGAAGACAACCTTACAAAAATTGGCAGTAAGTAGTTCAAAGTCAGTAAGAGGATAGAACATCCTAGTACAGGCCCCAGGAATGATTGAAGAAGGAGCTCTGCACCAGTACACTTGAAGGCAGCGGCCCGTGAGATGCCCGCTGCCCCAAACCAACTTTGTGCAAGAGTCCTAAGTGGGGTAGATGAGGGCTCCTGTTAATAGTGATTTCCATGTGCTCTGTGGAAGGAGCCTCTCTTTGTTCTCGGTGGGTACGTGTCCATGCTACACAACTAACAGCACAGTTTGTGTCTTTGCTGACAGCTTTACCAGAAAGTCCAAGGCTTGAACGGGACGGGGACTTGAACTGCTGCTTTGATCCTGCTCAGTGCCGTGGCACGTTTGCTGGGAAGCTTTTGCTGCTGAGGACCCACACTATTTAGATGGAGCAGCAATGGAGTGCACCAGGATGCACAACTGCAAGAGGCGCTTTCGACCACACACCTGCAGACTAGAGGTGAAATGTAGTAAGCACAAGCAGTAACCTGCAGAAGCACATGGTAACAGCTTGTCTAGATCGGCAAAAAGTGTAAAGAAAGATGTGAACGCATATTAGAAAAGAGCACTTGACTCCCAAGATTGGTTGTATTTGCACACATATGTTCACATTGATGGTGGACCACCTCTCCCATGTCTAATAGGTTGGCTTTTCAAGTCTTGCTCTGCACGTTTACATGGCTTGTTGGATTTTTTTTTTCACTTGCCACTCCTGCACACACAAACAAACAGATTGCCAATCAATTGCCCTCCACAGCTGGGGACATTTTTGAGAACACAGTTGCTTTTAATGTTTAATTAGGTATGATAACAGGATAAAATGTTCTTGGCAGGGCAGAGCGTGTACAGCTCAAACTTGCAACATATTTCTCTCCCCACAGGGTGCTCAGCACCTAGCAGTGTAGGGACACAGCTCAGGTACCTAGTGTTAGGGCTTCGTCAGCAGCTCTGCCATCAACACAAATGATTGTCAGCTAGTTGCAGCTTAGCTGCAAAAACAAATTAACCGTAGGCTACCGTTTAGCGCCGGAGGTCTCAGTTCAGTAGCCATTTCGGGGGTGTTGTTTTCTGGCAGCCTTTTTCGTGCGTACACGGACGTAAACGGCAAGCAGCGCTGGGTCTTGTTACCGCATCAACAGATGAAGCTCTTGCAAAGTTACACAGACAGTAGCGTGCTTTCTTAAACTCGTGTCAATTCATAGATTGCTTTAGGCCACAATATGTTTATCATATGTCTTAGTACTGCTTTTTTTTTTTTTATAAAAAAGACTAAATAACTGCAAATAATTACCAGCTGCCATGCTAAAGCACGGGTCCCTTCAGCGGAGCCACCCGGCCAGTCCCGGGGATTTTGCACAGGTGTGAGCCATTCGCAGCAGCGGGGCCGATCCCGTAACCCCCGGCCCCCGCAGACACCACCGACATGTCGGTTCTTTTACTTGGCGCTCCCCGGCCGCAGCCGCGGCAGGAGGGCGGCCGAGAGCTGCCCCCTTCCCGCGGCGGGACGAGGCCGCGGGTCCCGGCGGAAAGTTCCAGTCAGGGGCGAGGGCGGCGGAGCCCCCCGGAAGGCGGGAACGGCGGGCGGCCGTTCAACGGCTCCCTCCCTCGCTGACAGACCCCTCCGAGTACGGCTTCCCGCGGGGCGCGCCGCCGAGCCCCCGCGCAGGGACCCTCCTCAGCCGCCGGCTTCCCGCCCGGCGGCGGCGGCCCGGGGCGCGGTGACAGCCTCACCGCCTCCCGGTCCGCGGCGAGCAGCGGCACCGCCCGCCAGCCCCGGGCAGGGCTCGGCGAGCGCCGGCCGAGAAGGAGAGCGGGCGGAGGGGAGCTGCCGACCCCGCCGCCGAGCAGCGCCGCGGCCGCCCTCTCCCTGACTGACTCGGTGAAAATCATTGTTTGGCTCCGGCATTAACTACATTCCAGCGGGACGCAGCGCCCAGTCTCCTTCCTCGCATTCCTGCCCCACACAAAGGAGTCCCTGCCTCGCCGCGCCCCGCGCCCCGCTCGCCGCGCCGCAAAGCCCCTCCGGGCCGGCCCGCCGCCTTCGCCCCCCGCCCGGGGGTGCGGGCCGGGCCGCGGCCCCGCCGCGGGGCGGCCGGCCGGGGGCGGCGGGGGCAGGGAGCCGCCGAGCGCAAATTCCTCCGCGCAGCGCGCCATTGACTGGACCGAGCAACTTATTTAAGGCTGGAAAGTGACACAGGGGTTCCTCGTCTCCGCTCGCCGCGCTCCGCCGGGCAGCCCGGCCGCACCGAGCCGAGCGCCGCGGCGCGGGGATGCCGCCGAGGTGACTGCCGCTTCGCCTGGTCGCCGCCTGAGCCGCCCTCCGGAGAAGGAGCCGCGTCCCGCCGCTGCCCCGCCAGGACCGCGGGAAGGGGCTTTCTTTTGGGGTGCATTTTTTGGTTTGGGGTTTTTTTTGTTGTTTTGTTTTCGCGTTTTGGTTTTGTTTTGGGTTTTTTTTTTCCCTCCCCCTTTTTCTTTCTCTGCTCCGGGCTGTGCTTTCGCAGAGAGTTCGCCGTCCCTCCCCCGCCCCGCGCCGCCGGGCTCCGGCCGAGCATGGAGAAGTACGAGGAGAACATGGCACTGAAGGCCACCAAGTTCATGGAGGACCTGTCCCTCTACGAGCCCTGCCCGGAGGGTCCGTACGGCCGGGGCGGCCGCCGGGACCTGGCGCTGCACCCCGACCTGGAGGAGACCAAGCGGGTCATCGCCGCCCACATGACGGCGGAGCAGCGGGGCCGGAAGATGAACGGCACCGCCGCGCCGCCGCCCGCCGAAGCCTTCCCCGCCGCCGCCCCCTGCGGCAAAGCCTACCCGCCCGCGGCGCCGGCCGCCCCGCTCCGCGCCGCCAACGGCCGCGCCGCCGAGCCGCCGCCGCCGCCGCCTCCTCCGGCCGCGGGGCCGCCGTGCTGCGAGGAGGGGCTGTGCACCCGCTCCGAGGTGGCGCTGCCCTGCTACAGCGGCTTCGCCGACAAGGGCAAGCGCTACTCGGCCGAGGGCTACCGCTACGCCGCGGGCAGCGCCTACGAGGGCGGCTACGTGGCCAAGGGCGGCGGGCGGGCGCCCGGCGGCCCGGACGGCAAGTACGGCGCCGCCAGCCCGCGGGCCAGCCTGGCCGCCTCCTCGCCGGGCCCCGTCGCCGAGCACGGCAAGTTCTCCAGCCCGCGCTCCAGCCTGGGCGGCGCGGCCGCGCTGCCCTACGAGAAGTTCTCCAGCCCCCGCTCCAGCCTGGTGGTGCCCGGGCAGGAGAAGTACGGCAGCCCCCGCGCCAGCCTGGTGCAGTACGACGGCGCCGCCCTCAGCCCCCGCTCCAGCTACGCCAGCACGGCCAGCGACACTAGCAAGCACTCCAGCCCCCGCGCCAGCCTCACCAGCTACGACGGCGGCGGCGGCGGCAGCAAGCCCAGCAGCAACCGCACCAGCGGCATCAGCATGGGCTACGACCAGCGCCACGCCAGCCCCCGCTCCAGCACCGCCAGCCAGTACTCCTGCACCACCAGCCCCCGCTCCAGCTACTCGGACTCCAGGTACGGCCCGCCGGGCAGCGCCGAGCCGGAGGGGGCGGGCGGCGCCGGGCTCGCCCTGGCCAGCCCCCGCTCCAGCCTCTGCGGCCCCGAGGGCCGCGGCGCCGCGCCGGGCGCCGCCGTGGTCAGCCCCCGCTCCAGCATCTCCAGCCAGAGCTCGCGGAGCTCCCGCGGCTCCATGAGCGCCTACCCCGAGCTGCAGCTGCCCTCGCCCCGCTCCTCCCTTCTGGGGCCCGGCCTGCAGGAGGACGGCGCCGTGCCCGAGCTGGGGGACGTCTACCACAAGATCCATGCCCAGTCCCCGCCGCGGCACGACCAGCAGCAGCAGCACCCGGCCGCCGCCCCCGAGCCGGCGCCCCCCTACGCCTACAGCCCGACCAAAGGCTCTGCTTCGGCCCCCAAATTCAAGCTCCCCTACCAGGTGACGCCGTGCCGGGAGAGCGGCCCCAGCCAGGCGGAGAGGCGGCTGGAGGCGCTGACGCTGGAGCTGGAGAAGGAGCTGGAGATGCACATGAAGAAGGAGTACTTCGGTGAGTGAGCCGCCGGGGTGGGCTGCGGCCGGCCGCCGGGCCTGCCCGCAGCCGGGTGGGTTTGGCTGCGGGGAAGGCGAGCGTGCCATGCCCGGGGCTGCTGTGGAGCAGGTACCTGCTGAGGTCCCGTGTCGCCACGAATGCTCTCTGTCTAACTGGTGTCGGAAGTGCTGGCACCGTAGCTCGTTCCCGGTGTTTGATCTCTCTCCTGTCTACTCTGCACGCGGTTTGCCAGGGTGTGCGGTGCTTCCCCGTCCGTGTGCGGATGGGAGACTTGTCCGAGGTGTTACTGAAGCTGTTCGTGCTGTCGGGGCTCACAGTGGCTCTCGTTTGCCTCTCTTCCTCTTGGGCTGCTGAAGCTTCACCAATAACCTCCAGCATCCCAGACGCTGTGGCATTTGCGGTCGTGCTCTCAGGCCTTCTATGATAACTTCTATACGTGACGAGTGTGGCTGGTGAAGCAGTTTTTAGTGCCTTGTTCAATAAAATCTTTGTGCGAGTTCAGAGTGCCTGTGGGAGCCCGGCATTGTTTCTGCCCTGCGAGGCCTCGCAGCGTCTGCTCGGCGTGCAAGGCTGGTGGGGGTCGGTGTCATCCCTGGGGCCGGCGGGGGGCTTGGGGGAGAAGAGAGCCCGCTGTCCTTGCTGAAGCTAAATCAGCCTGTTGGTCATCTGAATTTTTGTTGCTGCTTTATAGAGCAAAAGTAACCTCTTGAAATGAGCGAACACATTTTGTAGTCACACTAGTTAGGATTAAGCTCCCCTGTCTTTCTTACTTTGTGCTGGGGGGAAAAGGCAAAAATGCCTTTGAAAGATGATCCTGGAGCGTGCAAATACTGCCCTGTTTCTCCTGGCTTGGGACTGCAGATGAGCCGGGCAACTGCTGGACCTCCTCTCGGGCAGCCCTCGGAGCTGTTTGTCCAGGGCTGAGGGCTCTCACACAAGAGCTCCTGGCAGAGGAGGGAGAAAGAGGCCTAGGAAGATGAGTAGCTGTGGATGAGCTGGCCCCTATCCGTGGTGTTTGAGGGGACGGTTGTCTCTGTGCCTTTGTGTGCTGCCTGGGCGTGGGGGAGAGGCTCCCTGGCGGTGCGTGATTTCTGACTGACGCAGCGTTGCTGAGGACAGAGACGTGCATTACCTTGGTTGCTGATTTAAACATGAGGATTCAAATTGGTTTTGGCATAGCATTAGTGCGCTCCGCGTGGAAGGGAGGAGTTGCAGGGCTCCTTGCAAGTATCTGCGAGATGCTTGTAGTGAGACAGACCTGGGCTGATAGCAGAGGTAGCTAAGTAAGCCGTATCCTCTCCTACTGGGAAAAACTTTCTGTGAACTGCATGCAGTGGCATGGTTTCTACAAGCTCTTGTCCCCAGACAAAGGAAGCTGAACGCAGTGTTTACTGCCTCCCTCTGTCCCCCGTGGGGCTGATAAGAAAGCTGATGGTTATCCACCGCATCTTTTCTGGGGTCTGGCACCTGGTGTGGTGGTACTTGCCAGCTGAGTGACTCCAGCTGAGGACAATAAGGGTTCACTTCCGAGTATGTGCTGAAGCTGGATAGGAGGGCTTGTTAACACACTAACTGCAGGAAATGTTACCTTCAAAACTTCCGTGGTATGTAGTGAGAGACTGAAAAATAACAGTTATTCAGACTAAGAAACAAGTTATAGCTGTGCTGAGCCGCTGAGAGGGGTTTCCAGTGGCCAGGGAAGCTGTGTGTGTGATCTGGGACTCCAGGAGCAGACCTGGGGTATCTGTGTTGTGGGTGGGTTTTTCTTATAAATAAAGAATTTGCCTGTTGCAAGTGTCACTACTTGCAGGTATATTCTGTAGTGATGTGTTGCAGCATGCCCTAAACCTTGGCAGATGTGTCCTATGTAGGATCAGCAGTAAGCTTGTGCCTTTATGCCTAGAGAGTGTATGTACCATCTGCTCTGTAGGTATTTGTTGAAGCAGCACAAAGATGTGCTGCTGTGACTTGCACCCTGGAAGCAAATGAAACCCAGAAAAATGAGGTGCTTTAAAAGAGAAAGTTGATTTCTGTTGAGTTGTGGTTCTGATAAATCCTGGTGGGCTCGATCCTGCATTTCTGGTTTAGGTCATCCATGGAGGCAAATGCTGAGCTTCAGTGGAGTGAGCGCATGAGGTGTTGGCAGGAATGACCACAGGCTGATGGGTCAGAGACAAGGAGAGCAAGAGCAGAATTGGGGGGGAGAATGCTATTTAGTTTGACTTACCTGAGAGGGTCTTGAGCAGTGTTGATAAAAAGAAGCAAGGAGGAATGCATTGATCTGTGTAGCAGCTTGTATATGCTACAGCTGAAGTCTTTGCTTATGCATTTGCTCCCTTAATGCTGGTATCTGGCACGCTCCAAAGGCAGTCGTGGGGTGTTCTGTGATGCCCATGAAGAACAGAAGTGTTGAGCCAATAGTCTTAGCAAGGTAGAGGGAACAGAGGAGATGATTTAATGCTCCTTAATTAGATGAGATCAGTTGTCTAGTGAGTAAATGCTTATATGAGGACACTGGTAATTTTACTGTGTTCTGTTCTTGTCCCCCACTGCCTGCCCACTCCTGCCCCCCCCCCCCCCCCCCCCCCAAAAAAAAAGGAGCAGTATGTTACTTTGAAACTGAGGTCAAGTGACTAACCAGTCCTGTTCAGAGGAGGAACAACTCTACCCTGCCTTCATTCTGTTTGTGGGTCAGTTTGAGTCTTCCTCGAACTGCACTCATGCTGGCAGTCCCTGGCTGCTCTCCCACACCTCACTGCTCTGCTTCAGGAGGAACCTGTAGTCTGGGGCAGATAAATACAGAACGGAGGATGCGTGCAGGGTCTGAATGTTGGAGGCTCTGGGGGAGCCAAGCAGTGGGCAAGCTGGCAGGTCTAGGGTTCTGACAGCCAGCTCTGCCCATGCTGGTGTGAATGGCGCTGAGCAGCACTGTGCTGGGGGCTTTGCTTTACTGCCTCACCTTCTCCCCTTCTCCATCCTCCCCTTTCTTCTGGCAGGCTTCAGTGCCTCTGTAGAGAGAACGAAACGCCCTTCCGCAGTTGGTTTAATCTGACTGAAGATGACAGTGCCACAAAAGGAGTGCTCTGCATCTGCCCTACCCCCAGTTGCACAGCTGAGAGGTAGCACCCTGCCACTTCAAGTGCTCCCACCAGCATGTTGCAGCCACATGTGCTCACTGATCTTACAGAAGACAAAGTCTGCAGAGAAGGAAGGGGAGAGGGAGGGTTGTTTAGGGCTGGATTGGTGACCTGCTCCAATTCATCCCTGTCGATGAAGCTGGAGCTGACCCGAGGGAGAGGGTGCAGACAGAGGGCTCTGGGAGGCTGAGACTGTTCCTTTGGCAGCAGCCTGCAGTTGGATTGGGTAAAGCTGTGAGAGACTTCATTCCCTTGTAGCTGCTTCGTATGCAACCCCTGCCCAAACTGCTTCATCCTCAACCCTCTGAGACCCCCGTCTGTCCCTTGTCAAGGTGCTGACAGTTTAGTAAATGTGCTTGGTTTAGTGGCAGATGCTGAGAAAAGAGGTAATAAAAAAGTACTTCCACTCACTTTCATAACTGTTCTCAGCTGAGGATTCATATGTGATGAGGTGAATTGTCAAAGTTGTTTCAGGGATGTTTTAAATTGAATGTGCATCCTGAGGTGTCAGCAGGACATTTGTGGGTGTTGGAAATTCATCAGCTGAGGTGCTGTCTTAAATTCTGTTTACTTTGCGGAATTGTTCAGTCTGATGTCTAGGTGTCGAAAAAGACAGTTTAAGGAAGAAACTGGGTTTTGGCATGCCCATCCAAGTTGAGCAGTCCTTGTGGGACTGACTATAAACCTATGGCTTGTCATCTACCAGGCAGGGAAATGTCATCCTGTTGAACAGTCATATTGATTTTGCTGTTGTTTTTGAACAAGATCTCTCTGTATGTCCTGTGGTTCTGCTGGTGTGTTGTCAGAAATGGAAGGAGAGTCGGTGGAGGGGCACACGCAGCCATCGCATGCTCTTGGCAGCCCCGCTGTGCTGCAGTCGTCACCCAACAAGGGCTGTCTGCCCATCTTGGTCAGGATGGTGGGATCCAGTCCGAGAAGTGACTTAATTGTCTCACCATCTTGAACAAAAGAGGAGATGGAAAAGGCACTATGAGACTACTGAGGTGGGGGGAGTGCGGATCATGTCCTGCCTGTGCAAGGTCTAGAGAGAGACAAGCAAGTCTGCAGTCTTTCTAGCGTCCTTCAACACCCCTGTACACTGCCCTTTGTGAAGGTGCTTTTCCCCATCTCTACACACTGAGTGTCTTCCCTGCCCCTTGCTGCCACCTCACCCCAAATCTCTCACATCTGATATGCAGAATACAGCCAGTTCATACCACATGCGCTACTCCTCAGTGAGAAACAAGCGGTCCTGTCACAGAGAGCTGTCACCTTTCTTGTCTTCCACAGACACCTTTGTTCGACCCTTCTCCGCCCTGAGGTAACAGCCCCTTTCCCAGTCCTCTGTAGGAGGTTTACCAAGTGAAGCAGGGGTTGCTTGATGTCTCAGAATGAGACACAAAGTCTGGATTCTGTTAATAACTGTAGTCATCTGTCTAGCAAAAGACCATTCTTACCCTGGCAAGCAGGCTTAACTTCTGAGAGCTCCTGGATCTTTCCAGGAAGCCGCGCAGTAGTACCAGCACACGTTTTTTGGAGCACCACCAAGAAACGCTGCTGATAGCATCCTGTTGAAAAGCCTTTGGCCTAGTAGGTAGGTAAAGGGAAGAAACAGATCCCTAAACCCATCCAGGCCCTTTCTGCCCTTTATGTACGTAGTCATCCATACAAATCTATTTCTTTGCATCAAGAAATCCTGCTGGCGTGGTAGGATTGGCTTTTGGGCTACAGTGTGTTTGTGTTTCTTTTGTGTGTGCAGGTTGATGTGATAGAAGGGTGTCTATACAAGTGAGATCAAAATTAAGACAGATAACAGTGGTAAGTCCCTAGAAGCTGTATTGCTTAAAGATGAAATTTGAAAATCTGACTGAAATTTAGGTGAGCTTGCAGTTGGTGACCAGAACACTTGAGATATTTGCTAAAGTGTTGTTTTCTCTCTTAGGATTTTCTGAAGCTTTCTTTGTGAAATACTAGATCTTTCCTATTTCTGTCAAAATAGAGGCAATGGTCAATACATCATACTGTTTTTGGAAATAAGAAAAGATTTATTGTCTGGGAATTACTTTGTATTTCTCTTTATCTGGGCCTAGAAATCCATTCAGCTTTGATAAGCAGCTGAGATCCTTCAGCTTTTGCAGTTGAGGCTGTCCTGTGAAAAATTGTCTTTTCCACCAAATTTGAGCCTTTAATAGGCAAACATCTAAATAGAAGTAAACTGCATGGTGTGGTCTCCTGAAGTGTTCAAACAGGTCACGTACTTTAGAGTTTGGTTTTGCTAATCTCCCAATTACAGCTGGAAAATACATTGCTGAAACTAATTTGAGAGTGGTCAGGCTTTTCTAGCTGAAATGCAAGAAAGCCCTCAAAAATGGGGTCAGACAAGGGAGGTGTGTGTTCACTGGGGAAGGTGCAAGAAGAGCTGCAGTGGGAGATGCTGGGGTACGTGTGAATTAGCAAGCATCCTGGTGGCTCACAGCTAGCAGGAGCCTGCCCTCCTGTCACTGATCCTACACTGAGACAACAGGCAGTGCAGACTGCGTGAAGGGGAGAGTGAATGGTGCTGCTGGGTGTGTGAGAGTAAAGGAGAGGGGAAGAGAGTGAATGATGGGCTGAATGAGTCAAGAAAATAATGGTAAATAGCAAAAGGGAAAAGCTGGAGGGTTGTCCAAAGGGAGGAGGGAGTAGGAAGGTGAGGGGAGAGAATGTAGAAAGAATTCAAGACAATGAAGAGGATGCAAAAAATAAGTGCGATAACGCAAGTCAACAAAGCTGGGGGAAAAAAAAGTCTGGTTTTGTCTATGGTGTGAAATGCCCTATGAAGGATGTGGGAGTGGTCCTAGATGACTTCTTGCAGTCCCTGCTAGTCATGCACATGCTTGTGAGTCTCCCTGAAGTTGGGAAGTGATAAACCATGTCCTGTGTAATAACAGGAGGGGAGACATGTGGAATATAAGTGTGTTTATATTTTATTAAGTACTAGATGCATGTAACATTGTACAGTTAACATTAAATGGAAATTTGGGGACTATAACTTGCACAGAAGCATGTGTTATGAATGGGGACAACTGCTTTCTTACCTTCAGTTGCCGGAAACTTGACTGTGAATAGGGGTATTATTTGATGACAAATGTTCTTTGCTTGTTTTTGTTGTTTGTGCTTTTGCTCTTGAGTCCTCTCTGCATTGTTATGAAAGCACGGTGTGCAGAGGGGAATGGTGACTTCCAAAGAACTGCCACATGTTTTATTAGGGCTACTGCGGGTGAAGTTTCTGATACAGAGGTTTGGGTGTATAATACAAGAGTTGACATGGGCGTAGGCACTGCTGTGGTGTAGTAACTCCTGGTTTAATTGTAACCCTTTCCTGCTGCCTTATGGTTTGGGAAGTGTACCTGTGTGTGTACCCCTGTGAATGTCTTACCTGGTTGCTTTGAGCCACAGGGTGATGCAGCAGTGTGCCAAGGGGGAGGGAAGGGACGAGCCACCCAGCTCTATGGGTCTGAAGTAAAGGGGATTGTTTACATTTGAAATGAGTGCGGAGAAGGAAGTTTCTTTTTGCCTGTTTCAAAGAGTCCATATCCTTGTAGAAAGGATACTGGTTTGCAAGGGCTGAGTGGAGCCCGTGTTGCAGTTTGGTTTGGAGCATGCTGTGCCCCGATGATCGCAGAGCCATGGGGCCGTTGTGTGAAACACTGAGCAATTCATTAGATCTTGTTTTTTAGGGCTCTGTCACAAGTTCCAAGCCAGGTCTGTATTGCATTCCTCAAGCAAAAGGCTCTCAAAATTCCCAGAAGTCACATCAGGCTTTTAAGCACACCCTTCCCCCTGTGCGCACGCCCCAAAAAATGCCAATCAGGTATGCTCTCTTAGGGGGTCAGGGAGAAATCCTAGCAAGATTCAAAGTAAAAAATTGTTCCTCTAGCGGAGTTTAACTTGCATTGGCAGCTGTTTACCTAGCCTCTGTGCCTGATCCTCCACAAAGATTTATGTGTGCAAATGTCCCAGTTTGATGTTAAATCATGCACTGGAAATTCATGCACAGTGGCGTGTGAATTGGGAGTAAATCGTTTAATGGATTCTGTGGCCGCTGTTTTTTGCAGAGCAGAAATGTGACGCTGTTGTGAAGGAACAGGTAACTGTCAAAGTAGCTGTAGTTACATGATTCAAGTTGATGCTTCTTAGTGAAAAATTTCCCCGAAGTTGCATCATTTTTACATTCAAAATGTGTAAATGATACAACTTTGTGTGTTGCTGCTGATGGCTTGGTGGCAGCAGCAAAGGTACCAGTCTAGGCTGACATCCTTAATATCCATGGTTAACAAATTAGGATATAAATGTCTGTTACAGCCATGTGGATATTGGATATTTAGAAAACTTTCTCAAAGCAAGAGAATTTGCCAAATACTAAAATGATTATTAAAAAAAAATAAAAATCTGGCAGAGTAGTTTTCAGATGTTTAAAAGAGTTGTTCATCAACAGAAAGAAAATAAAACAGCAGCAGTAAGCCAAACAGTTTTACTAAAACCAGAACATTTTTGCAGAAATTCAGTAAGATCTGGGCTTGGCCTCCTACCTACATCATATATCCCAAAAGGTATCACAGGACAGTGCTTTACAGCATGTTGGCAGAGGGTTTTCCTCAGCAGTGCCTGGAGCCGCAGGGCATTGGAGGGGTGTCTCCTTTGCGCTGGACCCGGCTGGGGTGCTGGCAGAGGATGTAATCCTGTGGTGCTGTCTGGTGACGGCTGCCTGCCAGCCAGGTGCTTGGGCAGCTGTCCACATTGGGACCCTGTGGGGACCCTGCTCCCCAGCCCCACTGGTGGGAGAGGAGGTGCAGCCACTCCTGTGGTATCTCAAAAGTGCTTTGTGTCGCATCCTGCTAAAGCGGAGTGGTTCTGCTGTCGGCACCAGTTGCATCCAAAATAATTTCTTACTCTGTGGCTGGAGAAACTAGGTGTCTCAGAGTATAATGTGGTATTTGATTTTTATGCCTGTCCTGGATGTTGTGGTTTAACCCCAGCCAGCAACTAAGCATCACACAGCTGCTTGCTTACTCCGCTCTCCTCGCCCACCAGTGGGGTGAGTGAGGGAATCAAAAGAGTAGAAGTGAGAAAATTCATGGGTCGAGATAAAGACAGTTTAATAGGTAAAGCAAAAGCTGCACACACAAGCAAAGCAAAACAAGGAATTCATTCTCTACTTCCCATCAGCAGGCAGGTGTTCAGCCATCTCCAGGTTACTTGGGAAGACAAATGCCATCACTCCCAACGTCCCTCCTTCCTCCTCCTTCCCCCAGCTTTATGTGCTGAGCGTGACGCCATACGGTCTGGGATACCCCTTGGGTCAGTCGGGGTCAGCTGTCCCGGCTGTGTCCCCTCCAACCCCTTGTGCCCGCCCAGCCTCCTTGCTGGTGGGGTGGGCTGAGAAGCAGAAAAGGCCTTGGCTCTGGGTAAGCACTGCTCAGCAGTAACGACAACATCCCTGTGTTATCAACACTGTGTTCAGCACAACTCCAAAACATAGCCCCATACCAGCTACTATGAAGAAAACGAACTCTGTCCCTGCCAAAACCAGCACACTGGACAAAGTGCCTCCTCTCTGACAGGGCTGGAAATGTATGATACAAAGCAAAACTGAAGCAGTGAAAAGGAAGAAATGCAGGAATGTGCATGGTGTCTGTAAGTTTTATTACAAGCTTTAAAAAGGCTTGTTTTGGAGGCCTGCTTTCAACTGCCTGAAAGGTTCAAGTCCTGACAGGACGGAGGTACCTGGGGCTGTGATGTGGCATTGCTTGGAGATGCTCCAGGGGCGTGACGGCTCCTGAGGCTGGCAGCAGGATTCCTGTTGGCTTGTTTGGGACCAGGACCAACCTTCAGCTCTTAACAAAATTAGCAGATGTGCTAGTGATCGACCAATAAATGTCAATGTTTGGCTGGATTTTTATGCAATTTTTCACTGTGTCTGTGTGGATGCTGTCTCTGGAAGTGGATTTTGTCCCTTTTTTCTATATTGGAGCAGATACTTCTCTTGTGTGGTATGCGTTATCTCTTTCTGTTAACCTCGCTGTGTTGTTTTAACTCCCTATCGGCATAGCCTTGTTACTATGCTGTGAGACAGAGGAGCACAAGAGAATGTCCAAGTCATATGTCTCTTCCAGCTGGAGTATTTCACATTATCTGAAACTTCATTCCTTGTTTTTTGGAGCAGTTTTACTAAATCGCTAATGTCACACTTATGTGTTCCAGCAAACTTTTAAGAAAAGGCCTATGACTCATTAAGGAAAAAACCCCAGCACCCCAGAGCACAAACACTCATTTAATGCTCAGCTGAGAACTCCTGTGCATATAAAACATGTAAGAGCTTACACAAGGGGACTCAGCTGGGGGTAAGGATTTATTGCTAGTGACACCTATTTCCAAATCTGAGATGCTGGAAAAGTTCCTTTTGGCAGGTTTTGCACGAAAACCTGTAGGCAGTTGGGTTTAAACCTCTGTGTTGCTGGGGTTGTGGTGGTGCACGTGTGCTGACAAGTGCAGCTCAGCCATTGTCTCACCCGGCATGGCTGCAAGCCCTGACCCTCCCTGCTGCTGAGAGAAGGGGGCAACAGCGGCAGCTACTGCGTGACTTGGAAGAAGGGGTATATTGGGCTGATTTGGTTGGTGCTGCCTGTCAGGGTTGGGCTGGCATGGGGTCTGCCAATGGGTGCCCCACGCTGCCTGCGCACTGCAAGCATGCTTAGAGTTTCCCCCATGATGAGTTTTTGGGAGGTGAGGTACCTAACAGAATTGAGTTCCTCCAGGTGCCAGGGATGAGAAGTCAGACGACTTCGAAGAGGGATGTGATCGGGTTGGAATAACAACACAAATATTTAAGGCTAGATTTGGGGGAGATGGTTAATTCTAAAGTCTGTAATTGCAGGTAGCAGCACTGAAATGCCTCTAGCTTGCTGTGAGAGTTAATGTGTGTATTTGTGAATATTGGGAGGAGTGCAAGGAAGGCAGTGTGCGAATGTTAAAGAATATTACTATCACATATTGTCATGAAATAGCCAGGGAGTGGATCAAATGGACAGTGAAGAGGCATTTAATAGGTTACAAAAGGTCATGTATGGCTATATACCATTGCTTTTTTTAAGAATTTTGCTGAATAAGGCTCACTTCAGTTCAGAATATGTTTATAGTTTTTGTGAAAAGTAGATAGCTATTGTGGAAGAACTGCTGGGGGACTCAGATGTTTTCCTGGCCATCCAAACATTTAATTGGTGAACTGTTTCACTTGTGACACTGCAGAACTTCTGGAAAGTGAGAACAAGATTTTTTTTTCCCCTTTTAATGTGGCCACTTGAAAAAATTAGAAAATTTCAAAGTTAAAATAAAGAGAAATGAAAAGCCATTCCCAAATGCAGTTTGACGGTTGTGCATATTTAGATGCTCCAGCTTGCTTGGACCGTATTTACTGTGGTCCATGGAGACCCTGTGGCCTCTCCCAGGCATGGGAAATACCCTTTTGTTCTGGCAGTCATTGCATAAACCTTTCTCCTGTGCCACAAGCTCGTTCTCAAGCATAGGCAGCGTAGAGAACTGGAATCCCGTGAGTAAAGCTCCTGGGCTGGAAGTTGGGTGGTTCTGCTGCGCTTTGTCCATCTCCTTCAATGTTATGTCTGTCCTGGCAGTCCCAGCCTGTGGGGTTTCGGGGAGCATCAGGTAAGGCCAGTCCTGAACGTTGGTCCCTGGTTGCATCAGTGTGGTGTGTTGTTGAACTTGAAACACAGGGCCAGACAACTGTTTGTGGATGTCCCAAATTTAAAAGCGAGTAATTTGAGGTTCATTTTCATGCATGGGCTTTGCATGTGCAAAATTGCAGCATGCATGCAGGGCGTAGTTGATTGGAAACCTTTGTTAGAAAGGGATTTTTAACAAGGTGGGGAGAAGTATGATTATGATTGTTTTTTACTGTTGTAAATCAAGTGCTGACCTGACTGAATTGAGACAGCTGAGGTCTCTGCTGCTGTGGCTTGATTCTGTTTTCCTGGCCTTGCAAATATGACATTGCCTTCAGTAGTGTTAGAGTAGGATCTTGGGTTTGTGTTCTTTGTTCCTGGTGTGAAATTCCTACAAATTCCATTTGTTTGGGCCAGATGTCAAATGATTGGAAAATAATCACTTGGCGAATGGTTCTGAGCAAGGGATAGTGAATACACTTTGCCACTTATCTATGGTTTCCGCCACTCACAAAAGTGTGCAAACCTGGCCATGTGCTGCTGTCTGCTGCCCTGCCTGTTCTTGTCATTGACATGAAACGCAGCAGGATTAGACCCATGGTCTCTGTGGAGTGTCTTGCCTATCACTCTTCTTTCCACCTCCCCATAACTAGGTTAGTTCAAAGACAATGATGATTTTGGGCTTTCTTTAAAAAAAAAAATAGACGCAGCAAAGGACATTGGAGTCCAACATCAGCTGAGACAAAACAACTGTTTATACCAGGCAGTGGAAAGAGCTGTAACTGGTGAAATTTTGGATCTCTCAATGTTTTTTTCTGTGTTGTGGCAGTTGCTGTTCTGGTAACGTTGAGCATCCCATTTCTCAGGTATAGATGGGGAAACAGATAATTCCTCGGGCAACAAGGCAGAAGTTTTGATGAATGGCTAATAACTGTTGCAGCTCTTTTTTTTGCTAAGCAGTTATGTGAAAATTCTGTGCAGTTGGTGGGTTGCCCATTTTTAATCAAAGACATGTTTCCCAGATCTAAACACTCAATAGAAAACAGAGCTGCACAACAATCAAGTGTGTTAGAGTCCAGATTTTGAGCTGGTTTGAGAAATAAGCATGTAATTTTCTGAAGCGTAGGTCAGTAGCTGGTCTTCTTAGAAAGTGTGTTGGCTCGTTGTACCTGTTCCCGGCTAGAGCAGGGCTGAGCCTCTGCGGTGCAGCCCTGTAAAGTAGCAGTGGTTCACAGCAAGCAATGCACTTGCTCTGGTGGAAAACCCCTGCGGCTCAGGTGCAGACTTCAGTGACTTGGAAAAAAACCTCAAGACATGTCAAAATAAAATTCATACAAGGTATTAACTAATTCAATTTTTATTTACAAAATGGAACACTTACCTGATAAATCCAGACCTCCCTCATTCGTGACAGTCCTGTTTAGGTCACGGGGGCATGTTTGACTTGTTTCTGACAGCTTGGAGTCATCTCTAGTTGTTTTTTATTACACCACAGAGATCAGGGAATAAGTAAATTCACATCTGTGTTTTACCCTTGCTGTGTTCCTCTGCCTGGCCTGCCCAGCCGGCTCTGTACCTCCCAGGACGTATCCACCATGGAGCTGTTGGGTATATGGTTGCTTTGTGCTTTGGCTGTAAAAGCAATGTGTGATTTGCCTGGGAACTTAGTATCTTGACAGATAGACACCAATTTCCTGCAAATTATGATGTAAATAACAAAGAGCAGGTGGAGTTAATGGTGTGAAAGAGGGCTATAATGCTCTGTTAGTCGTGCTGACCTCTTTCAGCTTGTACAAAGCTAGTACATTGGCACTGAGTTCCCAAGTCGCTCCACTTGCTTGCATGAGATTGGTTTATGGAAGATGCATGTGAATCCTAGGAAAGCTCCCTGTTGCAGAAACTGGGATCCCACCGTCTCGGGGTACTGAATTCTCAGTGTGAAGAGATTAGATCCAGAGACTGAACCTGACTTTTCCATGCATGTGATTTTGGCAGGGTGGGGTATAGGTTGTGTCTGGAAGTGGAGTTCTGCATCCCCTGCTCTTCCTTTCCTTGTCTTCTGCCCAGAACAGAAGTCACTTAAAGGTATCAAGACCTACACCTGGAGAAGATGTACAGAGCAGAGGAACTGGTATGGACATGGGTGATGCATGTGACACCAGTTGCCTCTGATCTGCAGGTGGTTACAGAGAGCACCCTGACACTCTGTGTGCTCTGAATGAAGTGCTGGGGGCTCTAGGTACTGTTGCCACTTTTTTCCTTTGCTTGCCTTTTTTTGCAGCAGAGCAATAGGTCCTGCTTATTGATACTTGTATGTTTTTTCCTGAAATTTTGGCAGCCATCAGGTGTTGTCTCAGATGCTGCTTTACAAACAGTAGAAAAAAGCGTGCTGGTTTGCTTGGCCTGGAAGGAGAATCTCCCAGTCTTATTTCTGTATGTTAGTTTTGAGGGGGGCATTCCTGTGCAAAGTTGGTGAGAGCAGCTGTGCCGGGAGGTGTTGCCCAGTCTTGGAGAGTGGTGCAGGGCTTCCTGGCAGCTGCACGAGCAACACCTGCAAAGCAGGTCACTGCCCAATTCGGAGAGAGGAAAAAAAATCAAATCCACAGCAGGTTTGGGCTTGGAGCTTTGAACTCAGCACAGGGCAGGCGCAAGGCAAGGTTTGCCCCTTGCTGTAGTTTCTGGCAGAGCGGAGGTGTGGCAATTCACTTGCCAAGTCCCATGTTGTCTCATGTCCCATGAGCTTCAGAGAGCCCTTGTGTTTTGAGGTGGAAGGACTCAGGAGTGCCAGACCATGCTCTTCTAAAAAGCAAACCCAGATAACCTTCCTGACCTATTAGGAAAAGAGGAGAAGAGAACAGGTAGCTTGGGTTAGGCCGAAACAGTCTTGCATGCTGCGTAAGAGCAAACCGATGTTACTCTTTTGGGAAAAGGCTTTCTCAGCCCCTGTTCCACACCTGGGAGGAATTCAGGCTGTTTAAGAACCAGCCCAGAAAGAGGTGATCCCCAGAGGCTGATTTGCATTTATTCACAAAGAAAATACTTTGAAGATGCTCCAAGTGCAGACTTGCAAATTGGCTTCCTGGTGTGCCAAGTGTGTGAAGCTCTGCCTTTCCCTGCTGCCGCCTCTGCTCCCCACCTTGCAGGGGCTTTGCCTGGCTTCCCTGTGGGGGGCTGGGAGCGACAGCGGGCAGGAGCGGGAGCACCTCGGACCCATCTGGCTGCAGCGGTGGCCGGGTTCTGGCTGGGCACCCCGTCTCACTTGTGTCAATCTAATTTATTTCTGTAGCTCATGAAAGAAGAAGAAGAAAAAAAACAAACCACAAAACACCCTAGCTCTTGAGCTTAAGGCCAAGTCTTGGACTCCTTTGTGGGGAGAACTTCCTTTGAAATTACTGGGTGTTTCGCTTGGTTAAAGACTGACAATTGGGAAATCTGGTGTTAGATTGTTGCAAGGTCGGAGAAAAGGGTGCATTGCAAGGTCCAGGGGGAGTACTTTCCTTTATTTTTCTGACAAAGTACCTCATGAATAATGAGTATTGGCTTAGAGCTTTTTCATATACAGATAGGTTGGTCTGCACAGCATGCCAGCGTGGGGAATTTCTAACCCTGCTCCGCAGGTGGGATGACAAAGTGAGGGGCTGACGAAGACCACTGCGCCTGGGTCAGAGCAGAGCGGGGGACTCGTGGACCTGACTGCCCCGTCCACCAGCAGTGCTGTGTGTTGTGCCTGGGGACTTTCAGCATGGAGCTGAATCCCATGGGTGGTCAGCAGCAGCAGCACTAGTGGGGTGAGGGTAGGCTCTGGGCTGCTGCTGAGAGCACACGACCATGCACAAACACTAGCTGGACCTGAAGCCACAGATGTCAGGGTAACAAGTGATACAAGAGTTTTTCCCTTTTCCTTGTTTACATCTAAGCGTCTCTTCCTCCAGCTCTCCTGGCCTCTGTGGTTGGGTGAGGATGATGTGCACCAGCTCATCCCAATAGTTAGGGTTCCTCTCTTATCTCTTCTGATCTTGTGGGTGGGGGTTGTCCCTGCCTTAACTCCTGTCTCCTCTCAACCTGCAAATACAAGGCCTGTGCGGGCTTGTACAAAGACCATGGCTTCTGCAAGGAGGTTGCTGCTCTGGTCCCTGGTGTGATACTTAAAAGCAGAGAGGAAGAGGCATGCAGTGGTGGGGTGGGGGGGAACGGCTCTTCAGAGGGTGAGTCACTCTGGGAGTGCCCACTGTGACTGGGCGTTTCACCAGCATGTGCATTTGGGGAGCTTTTAAATTAATGTTCCTAACCAATGTGTAAAATGCAAGAGAGAACTTTGATGCAAAAAAGGAGAGGGAGGCTGCTGAGAGCTCTGGCAAATATGTGGCAATATTTGTTTAAATGTTTGAGAAATATGTTATTTCACCTTTATTATGAAGCTTAGGCCTGTGCATTTGCCTCCTGCCCCGTTTTCCAGGCTTTTGCCATATCAAGGCATTGTTCATTGGTCCAGAACTGTCAGCACCAGGGCTGAGCTGAAAGTGGCTGTAAAACCACTTTGTTTATATTTTGAGCTGTTTTCATTTTGAGCACAGAACCAAATTATAGGGGCACTGTGGGGGAATGTTAGGCTGTAAGTTTTATTTTGCTTATATATGTTTTAAATTTGATTAGGACTATGACCAAACTGCAGTGAGATTGATGGGAGCCTTCCGTTCTCAAAGGACAAGAACTACACACCCAGGTGGCAATGGTTTGTAAAACTATCTCCCTAAATAGTAGATATTGCTGTTTGAAGAAAGATCAGTAGCTGGGAGCCCGGTAAGCTACTGCTGCAGGCTCAGTTCTGCACACATCATTTCCTCCTATAACACTACTGTTTGGAAAAAAAACTAGTTGCCAGCCAGAAAAAGTATTCAATAAGCCTGCAAACAAATTGCTGTTTGAATTTTTTGGAGGGGTATGCAGCTTGCAGTTTCTCACCAAGCAGCTGACTTCAGAGAACAGAGTAAGCGTTGTCTTGGGGTCTAAATTAGAGTAAGGCTGACTCCAAGGTCAAGTGTGACCATTTCATAACAAATGAAGTCGCATGTTTGTTTTTATGCTGTAGCTCAGGGCCAGGGCACTAACTTCTAAGCCTGATGGGGAAGAAGGTGAGATAATGTTCTGTTCTGTGCAGCCTAGAGTGTAATCTGAACAGAGAACAGTCCACATGCTTGATCCTAAAGAGGAATAAAATATTTCAAGTTTTCTTCTCAAAGAGCTCCAGGATCAGGTCATTAAGAAATAGTAGGAAGTAGTGCACTGGGCAGTATTGTACAGGGGAAGAAGAGGTTGGAGGCTGAGGGATACCTGGTATTTCAGGTCTAAGCTGAAGGTCCTTCTGCTGTCAACAGATGCTTAGATATTACCTACTTCAGCAGGTAAAGATACCTGCCAGGATTTAAACTTAGTACTGTAGAGGAGCACAGCTTTTTTTCTAGGCAAGATGTAAGTTGCTTGGCTAATTCTTACATGGTATCACACATCTCTACGGCATGTCGTTTGGTTCAAGGAAAGATAGGGAAAAGGATACATGTTCATCCTGTGTTCCCCCGCCAGAGACTTGCATGAGCCATTCTTGTCAGCCGAAGTCATTGGCACCACTGCAAGATAAAAGGTATGGCTCCCATCAGATGAAAACCAATGGGGGATAACCATTTGTAGTGATCACTTCATTTTTCTTGCTTTGCTTGAAGAGACATCTCTCTTTCTGGCTATGGTGGAAGACAACCAGAGAAGACATTTTGCGACTGGTACTAGATGGAAACAGAATCTGTTTTGAGGATAAACAATGATTCCTTCTCTAAAATGGACAAATAGCTCCTCTCCAGAAATGATAAAATCCTTCATCTCTCAAAGGCATCAGTGGGAGAAGCAAGGGATGTGTAGGCACCAGCCCAGTACCAACTCTGTACTTCACTCTTAACCTTATAGAGGCAGCACAGTAGAGAGATTCTTCATTGATTTTGTGAAAGCTACCCTTATTTCCATGGATTTAATTACAGAAGAGGCTAGATTCATCTAGAAACAAGGGCTCTAGTAATATAAAAAAAAGGCAAAAATAAATAACGCGTGCACACACACTACCCCAACAAATACACTAATTCTTTTAGCTAGTTTTCAAGAGAGAGGTTTTGTGGGTTGTGGGTTTGGGTTTTTTTGGTGTGGGTTTTCTTGGGTGGTTTTTTTTGGTTTTGGTTTTTTTTTAGGGAACATTTACAAACTTATTTCTTAGTGGGTACAGTGAAAGGAGAGATTCCGAAAGGGCTTTGCTGCAATTGAGGGAACAGTTGCATTAGGTTGTGCTGTAGTGATTTAGCATGTGAGAAGGAAAATCCCAACTGAGTGATTTACACACTGATCCTGAATGTTGTGATTAAAGGTCAGACTCAGAAATGCTTTTATGCTTATTTGGAAGTCTAAAGAGAATCCACTGGGGAGTTAAATTTCTAAGTAGGAGTTAAATGTGTAAATATTCACAAGTAGCTCTTTACTTACCCATGTCATTTTGTTGTGAATTCAGTTAGGGAAAGCTTTACTTGAGACTGGACTTCAGTTTTCTACTCGTACCTACTATGGGGAGAGCATTCCTATAGGCTGTCCTGACTTTGGATATCGCATATGTAAATTTTGTACCTTACTGACTTAAAGGAGTTATAAAGTAGTTAGGAAGAAGAGAAAAGGGGTCCAGGAAAGCTGGTTGATTTTTTTCAAGGATTGCTGTCTCTAAGCTCTGGAATGGTCCATCCTGACATGCCAGAAGTCAACCAAGAGTGGCAGGAGGCCTGCATGGATGAGCAATTTGCTCCTAAGAAAGAAATGAAAAGGAAATGTATAAGAGATGGAAGGAGGGACAGGTGACCTGGGAGGAGTATAAAAACACTATCTGAGCATGCGCGGTTGGGGTCGGGAGAGCCATCGCTTGCCTGGAGCTGAATCTAGTGGAAGATGTGAAGGTCAAGAGGTGCTTCTGCAGATGTATGAGCAGAAGGAAGACTAAGGAAGATGTGGAGCAGGGGTACTGGCTTAGCTGCCTGTGATGAAAAGCTTGGTGAATAAGGGGATGTTGTTGATCTCAGCTTTAGCAAAGCTTTGGATACTGTAGCCCATAACATCCTTCTAGACAAACTTATGGGGTAGAGACTAGATAAGTGGCCTGTGAGATGGACTGAAAAATGGTTGAGCTGCTGGATTCAGAGTTGTGACCAGCAAGATGACATCAAGTTGGAGGCCACTCACTAGTGGTGCACCTCAGAAGTCAATACTGGGGTCAGTACTGTTTAACGTCTTCATTAATGACCTGGATGATGGGATAGAGTACACATCTAGCAAGTTTGCAGATCGTACTACACTGGGAGGAGTGGTTGATAGACTAGGTAGATGTGTTGTCGTTCGGCAGGACCTTGACAGGCTGGTGAAATAGGCTAAGAGGAACCTCATGGAGTTCAACAAAGGGAACTGCAAAGCCCTGCACCTGGGAGCAACATCCTTGTACAGTGGTAGGAGCTGGGGGCCCACTGGCTGGAAAGCAGCTCTGCAGAAAGGCCCTTTGGGATCCTACTGGACATAAGCCAGCAGTGTGCCCTTGTGGCAAAGCAAGCCAACAGCATCTCGAGCTAGTGTTCAGACCCGACAGTCTTGGATCATGGGAATACCGAAGCTGAGTGCATGTCCTGGATGTCTACCTGGGAGCTGGGTGCCCCCACGCTCTGTCCATGCACTGCATATCCTCAGTGTCTGGGCAGTTTGCCCACTAGAGCTGTGTCTAAACAGGAGACTGCAGGGCCTGGAGGATTGGGAGTGGATCATGTCAGCTTCTGGTGTGGGTAGGTCTTGGGTGGGAGAGGTGCCAGCTCCCACCCAGTGCTGAGACAGAAGGTCCCACTGCTGTGATGTGAGCCTGTGGGACAGCTCAGGTCTCATCTGGTCTTCCCAACAGGAGCTCCTCGGGTGCTCACTTCTCAGATGGACCCTCTAAAACTTAAAAGGCCACAAAACACCTACCACATAGATGTAATCAGATATGAATTATGTTTTATTACTTTTGTCATGATCCAAATCTGAACCACTGCTTTAGTAGTAGGGAAAATATTTACCACCAACATTGCATGTGATGTTTCCACTGGGCTCTGTAACAATGGATTAACAGACAGCAATTGAGGTGGAAAGGTTTACCTCTCTATCACTCCTCTGTGTTTTGCTGAGTAGTTTAATTAAAACCAGATAGAGGAAAATTTTCCACACTGTTTCCAATTTTTAGTGATTTCACCTGCTGTTGAAAATTGCATCAAGACATACCACTGAAGGGATGATGTAAAGAGGAATGAATGCTCCTTTTAGCTGCTATGAATAGAGGCTTCTCATATCAGTTAAGCATTGACCTCATAATTATGAGAAGATTACACATTTCTGTTATTTTTCAGCTGGTCCTCTAAGACATAAATTAACTAACATTTCACCACTTCGTGTAACCTTTCAAAATGGAGAAGGGAGGTTTGGCTGATAAATTGCATAAGATCACATTTATTTGGAAATGTTTACTGTAACGAACAAAGTGGAAAATTACCTTCCTAACCCTTCAGTCTTTTCTATCTGCTCACTCTTTCCTTGGTTTTGCAGTTCTTGAGTTTTGTTTTTGCTGCCTCTAGAAAGATGTTTGGGGTTTTTTTTTTAATGAATAATTGTCCCGGAGGAGTTTGCTCCACAACTGTGCTTCAGTTGTATTTTCGTAAGTTTTGCTAAAAATTTAGCCACAACTCCTTTGCTGTCTGATGACTGTGGGTGGTGGAGCTGATGAGTTACTAAATGAGTGATGTCTGGGTGGTGGGGTGTCAGGAGTGGGAGAGAAGAGCATCTCACCTCTTGTTCATCACTTGGACTTTGAGTCCAACATCCAGCTCCAGAAGCAACGGAGTCTGTCTTCCGAAATTCAGCTTAAAAAGAGGATGCTTTGCCTTTTTGGCATGAAGATGGTGAGCAGGGCAGGTGTGGAGAAGGCACCTAGTGCTAGATCTGGGAACAGGCCTACCGTGATGTGCAGTTTGGTCCTGCCATGCTGATGGCTGGTTGGCAGCTGCTGGCATCTGTTTTATGAAGACAAGACTCATTAGGCACTGGGGTGCCAGTGCCAGCGCTATGCACAGTGATCATTTTGAAAGATAAATCCTTTCTCTCCTCAAGCAAATAGCCTTTGACATTAGCCATTGAGGCCGAAGTATATTTCACTGTTTGCATCTCGGTGCAGGACACACGTTCTTTAACAGGAGCAGCTTAGCACTTTGGCTAAGTGGTTGCAGGTTTCTCTGTAGAGGTTATGGGCCAAGGGTTAGGCTGTAGGTGCAGTGGGCAGGTTGCAAAAAGAGCAGATGAAGCCAAAACCCCATTATGGTTGGGGTTTGCCTTTTTTGCCAGGTCCTTTCTGAGCTAACTCACTGATCAGTGTCTTGCATGTTTTATTTTTTTGTTTTCCTCTGTGCCCAGCTTTTGCAGAGGAGCCAGGTACTTCTGTGATTGGTCTGTCTGTGACAGTATGAAAGGTGGGTGGCAGAAAAACAGTTGTGTTTCTAGGTATGCAGTCTGCTAACTCTGGGTGATGGTTTATCACTAGCTGGGAAACAGTGCATAACTGAGTGCATAAGCAGAGTCAACACATACTTCTTAGTTGAGTGCCCATTTCCCACTGTTTTCATCTGAGAAAACTAGCTCTTTTTTTCTAATTTTCTGACCTTTTATACCTGTTTTCTGTGAAGATGAGTGAGACAGGGACAAAGCAGGGGAGAGCGATGGTCCCGAGTGTGATATTTGTGCATTTCTGGATCGTTCATCAATACTAATTGGATGTGGATCAAGTGCGTGTTCACATTTTTGTCGAGTTAGCCAGACAGACCATGTACCCTGGAGTTCACGCCAGCTGCTGGAGAGCAGACCGTTACCTGATCCAGAACTGACAATACCTGATCCAGCAAAAAGCCAAAGCAGTCCAGACAGATGATACCTGACCTAGCAGAAATCCTGCCAACATGAAGTTAACCATCAGTACTTTACACTGTGTGGCATCTTTTTATACGGTACTAAGAGCTGTAAAGCTGGATTTATTCAGTCATTGGAACATGGCCTCATCTACTGCAGTGCTGCTGCCCATCTCAGTGGAAGGGTCGCTATTGAGTGAAATGAGATCTGCCCGCTTCTACAGGCCTGAGCAGTGCTAGCTGGCCACAGCTGCCTTGGAGAGCAAGTCACTGAAGGTGAAAATGGAGCTCAGGTCCTTTCCATGGTTATGCAAAGCTCGAGTTATCCCCTTGTAAGAATCATTGCAGGTAGGAATCTGACTAAAGCCTGGAACAACCACTACTTGTCTGACTTAGGTCTGCAGTGGAGAGCAGCCAAACGCATGGGACTGCCCAGGTCTGTAGAAGCCTCATTTTGCTGTGGAAGTTGGCAGTGTGTTGATGTTCTAATTTTTACTTTTTTTTTTCCACCCAGTTGGATCCATAGGAAGGAAATGAGCCTACATATATAGCATTTAGTGTTACTGTTTCCCGGAGGTGGAGGCGGCAAAATTAGAATATCCTGTTTACATGTTGTTAGTGCTGTATTTGACCAGCTGTCCCAAGGGTTTTCAACTTGCTAGATCAGGACAGGCTTTTCTTACAGTCTTGAGAGTCTTCCTGTCCTACTGGAGTAGAGGAGTGTGGCTGTTTGCACTAGCACTGGGCACCTCCTGGGACTGAGCCTTATAGCTGCAGAGGAGACAGGGCTTTTTACTGTAGCCAAGGCAGGGAAAGTGAGGCTTGCCAGGTTAGGTACTTTAGAACTAAAATCTTTCATGAGCTGGAGGTGGGAGAAACCCATGGCAAATGACTTTCTGAAATTGTTGTTCCTGCAGGATGTCCTTACAGGAAGGTATATCCCTCCTCCCCATGTTCTCAGAGCATCCTTGAATTGCTTCACTTGCAGTGATTAAAAAAAAAAAAACTGGTTTAGGGAGTTGAGGTGACAGAGGTTTTTAAGTAATTTCCAGCTTCTCTTAACGGTCTTTCTAAATAGCTTGGTTGATACCTGCCTATATGCATGCTTTTTATTAAGCAAACCTATTTATACTTCTGGAAATTATAAAGAACCTCCACGTGGCAGATAAGAACTAGTGAGTCTGTGTCAGTGGCACCTTTGCGGGGTGGGCAGTGGAAATGTGGGGCTGCTGTGGACGTGTAGTGCTTGGGTACTGCTTGTGGAAGGAGCTGCTGAATTTATAACCAAATGTGGTTACGTAATGCCATGCCTTTTCCAGACTGTCATGCTTGTTCTGGAAATAGACCGTTATCTAAGAAAATAGAAAAGTGCACCTGGAAACTTTTAGACTAGTCTCCTTGTTTAATCATGAACCCATTTTAAATATGTCAAGGAAGGCAGCTGTAATATATGACCTTTTTCTGCCATATATTAGAGTGATGACTCATATGTGCAATGTCAGGAGAATGTAATGAAAAGTCTCTCCAACTTGACGTCTGTGCAGCTGATGTTTTCAGGTCTGACATGCTGTGGAGTTCAGGGTATTTGGGCTGCATTGTTGGTGCTTTCAGTATCGCTGTTGCTACCTGGTTGCATAGATTTTTCTAAGATGAAGCATTTAAGTTGATTCCGTCTTTTCCCTGTCATCTCGGAAGGCTTTTTCTCTGAAGACCACACAGGTGTCAATGGCTCCCATTTAATATAGAAAAGAACTAAGACACAGAGAAACTAAATGGTTTGCGAAAGACAACTAAGAAAGTCAAAATTGGAAGAGGAAGCTGGTACAGTAGAGTTGCTGGCTGGTTCTGTACTGTGATCACCGTCACTTACATAGGAAAATCTGCGATGTGTAGATAGATACACTTTTAGTGTGTGGTTTCAGTAAGCACAAAGGGAAGATAAAAATACGAGCTTTAAATATTTTATTTTTTACGTACTGTAATAAAACTGTTTTGATGTTTGTAAACCTGCCACTGGAAACAGCTTAAATAAAACTTAGCAGGTCCACATTCTGACCTGCATTATGCCAAGAGTAAGTCTAAAGTAATGGTGTAGACAAGCATCTCATCCCAGAGCTCAGATGATCTCCAGTTGGTGCAGCCAGCTAAATGAACTTGTAGAAATTAAACCAGTGGTAGAAATTGCAGTATCCATGTTAATTAAAACCAAATGTTTACGTGTGAGTGCATCTGCAACCTGAATTTTTGTGTTTTCTGAGAGGTCTCCTCTCTTGCCATCTGTGAACTGCCACTTCTTCTGTTGCCTGTTATATTGGGGTATGCGGTATGAAGGTCTGCCCTCTTCTTAAATCAGTGTGAATATACAGCTGGGCTGAATGCCCCTGGTGCTCTACGCCAGCTTCCTGACAAGAAGTATGCCCAGGAGCTCTAGGGAGCTTTGGATGTTGGTATTGGATCTTTCTGGACTGAAACTAGGACCTGCAGGAGCATCACTCGCTTCTGCTGTCTGTGTGACCTATGTGTGTCTGTCTGTTGGGCTTGCCTGGCACCTCTGGATGTGCTGGTGTGTCCTCTTCTGCCAGCAGTTGTACAAGCTCAAGTTTTTGCTGGTCCTAGCCTGTCTTCACCTGATTGCTACTACCACTGTGCTAGAAATTTTACATACCTCAAATAGGCTGAATTATATGTGTGATCACACTCACTATGTTCCAGGCAAAATAAGCACGGTTTGAGCTGAAAGGCCTTGTTGACCTTGTCCTTTTGGGCTGTCGGAGGATGCACGTCCACAGCGAGACATTCAGATGTTCAGTAGTGGAGGGGCAGTTGGACAGGGAAGGAGCTTTACAGACATACTTTTCCTTCCAAGTCATTCATTCCTAGTGGTGCTCTCCTTTATGCTCCCAGCTGTACATGTCTTCTTGCTTTGCTAATCCCAGTAATCACAAGGTACTTTTAGAAGCAGGATTTTTTTGGGGGGGGTCAATAATTCAGTTGCTAAAGTTATTTGCATGTCCCCTTGTGCTGTGGTTGTCAACTTGAGCATGAAGCTTGAGCAGTCAGCTGAGCTCTGAATCACGGACAAAGCAACCCAAAGCAGTACAGACGATAGAGCAGCCACAAGAACTACTTGGTCTTCCAGTTCATTGCCTCGGTAGCAAAAGATCTTTCTATAAATGCCAAGTGAGAGGTATAAATCATCCTGGAACTGCCATGCACTAAATCAAGAAGCAGAGAAATGAATGAATATTTGTAAACCAAGTGTCAGTGTAACTAAAACACTGTGCAGAACAATAGGCCTGTGATATGCCTTGTGCCGTCGGGAGGCTCCACGGCAGAGTTGGAGATCCGCACAAAGGGAAGTTATGCAGAGGCATGCTGGCTGTGGCCAAGGCAGGATGAACTCTGTGCAGATAGCGTCAGTAATTTCATGGTTCAGAGCAGTAATTTCACATACTGTATGAAGCAATAAGCATTTGCTGTGCTAGCTTCAGGCTTTCCCTGTGTGACTGCGTGGATCTACTTAACAGTAACAAAAGCCTTCCAGTTTCCAGCAGCTGCTAATCAGAGCTGATACCGGCTCCCATGACATCTACTCTGCAATGCTGACCTGGAGCTGCCGTGGTTTAATTCACCAGCACAGATACGCCCTAGGCTCATAGCTGCTAAAATATGGCATTGGGGAGGGTGGTGTTTGAGAGTTGCTTCTACAACCTCCTGTGTTCGTAAACTCTCGGCCATCACCTCACCCTACATCTGAAACTCTGGAAAGTTTCTGACAAAACAGAATGGCCCAAGTATTTACTGAAGCAAGTAGCAATAGGCTGAGGCTGAGCCTTGCTGACCTGCTAGCAGTGCTGATCCCTCAGGCAGGTAAAGCTCAGCTCCTGTGTCCTGATCAGCACTGTTGTTCTGGAACTGCTCCCAGTGCCTGCCTTTGTGGCCATGACCTCTCCCAGCAGCTTTTGCCTTACACGAGCCACAGCCTTGTAAAGCAATAGGCACAGTGGAGGTAATGAAAGTTATTCCAGGAGCTGGAGTTAGAACCTAGAGCTTGCTTCTACAAAACTTCCGGTGAATGTGAACTTCACTGCATTTGTAACCAAACAAATTAATCTCAAACTTTGATTTTTCTGAGTAAGTTCTACCTATGCATCCCTCCTGCCCCAAGCCTGTATATTAATTGAGTAAAGCCTCCTGTAGGAGGCAGGTGCTGAAGTGATGGAGATCTTTTTAAGTCAGCAGATATATATCTCAAGGGCTTAAGTAGTTTATTGGTGGTGGTTTTTTCCTTCTTTCCTTGAGGAGGAAAGCAAGTTCAGGACAATCTCAATAAGATCTAACAATGACAGCAAAAAGTTTCCTGGTCCACAGCCTGCTTCTTGTCTTGCTTTACTTAAGCTGTGATAGGTGTTAAGTGTTGTGGCCCATCTTCCTCCAGTGTAGCCTACTCCAACCTCCAGCACCGTCACTGCAGGGAGCGTGTAGGTACTTGGAAGCCACAGTTAGGTTACTGGATGGGGTCAGGTCCCTCCCAGCCATGGGGTGTTGCAGAGGCAGGTGTAGTTGGGCTGTGGCTTGGGAGGGGAGCTTAAAATGTTTACCTGAGTATTTCCCACTTTTCTTAGTCTGTCATTTTCAACCTTCATTCAAGTTGTAGTGTCTTCTGATCTTCACCCGGGGCAGAGGGCAGTGCTGGTAACTCAGCCAGACAGTCCCCTCATCGTTCCTATCACAAGATGTTGCTGCTGAGCGTGTCCAGGATATATTTATTTACTTGTAACTTGTACATACCAGATTTTATGTTGGGTATTCAAGCCTTGGTACGTTTGCCAGGCATCTGCCAGGTGACAAATGAAAGCCCTCTGCCTGTGGTGGCAAGGACTGGCAGGGTTTCCTGGGCTGCCTCCCTTGCTCCTGCACAGCTGCTGGGAAGAGGCTCTGTCCCTGTGCCCTGTGTAGGTGCGTTGTTTCTTTTATCTGCCTCTGACTGGGACATGACGTGTGCATTGGAAGATCCCTCCTCCTGTGGTTGTTGGAAGGAAGGGAGCATTCTTCTCGCCTGAAGTCACCTCTTGGCATCTGTGCGGCCGCAGTCCAGGACGTCTGCACAGTAGCTGCTGTCAGCTTGGGCAGGTGCTGCTGCGGCAGTGGCACGGCTGCCTGGGTTTGGGGCAGCTCTGATGCTTCACTATTTACCAGCTTCTTAGAGTATTTTTTTAAAGGTAGCAGCAACACCCTGTGTAAAACCTGCCTGGGCATGAGATCACCGGCTGCAGGCACTGCCACCTGTGTGGGAACACCTCCCACGGCCAGTGACACCTGCAGGTGTCTGATGCAGCCCGTCCAGAGTCCTCCTACTCTTGCAGCCGGCCCCTGTTGCTGCAGTTTGATGTCTTAAGTCGAGTTAAGGCTTCCCTCCTTTGTTCTTCCTGCTTTATGGCTGTAGGTTTTCATTTCCCTGCCCCTGCACCTTGGCTAGGCCACAGGTGTAGAAAAGCTTGTGGAGGACTTAGGTAGAGATGGTCTTTTCCTGTCCGAGAGAAGAAAAGGGGATTTTGCAGTAGCCCACTGTGACGTTCACCCGCTCTTTTCCCGGCACTGCAGCGTGAACAGAACTGTGGAGGCAGGGAGGGAGTCATCTGTGCCATGTGTTAGTTGTTAATTTTAGCTTTACCATAACTCTTGACGACAGGACTTGGTTGTTTCCTACTGTAGGCAGCATGTAGCAGTTATCCTGGAGATACGGTGTGGCTGTAAGACAGTAAAGCTGCGGCTCATCCCTGAGCCGTGGCATGCTGTCAAGGAGCGCGATAGCCAGATTCTCTCTTCTGACTCAGCTGCTGCGTACTGAAGTTGAGGGGCCATATGGTAACATTTTTCTGGCCTTTGTGCTAAACTTTTGACTTCAGGTTAAGTGAGGATGGCATGAGGCAAAGGCTGAGTTCCACACATCTGAGGACAAAGCTTGACCAAAAGGTGGTTATGTATCTGCCATTATACGTACTCCATTTAACCTTTGCCTACTGCCTTTTTCCCAATTCTGGGTACCTGGTGAAGTCTGAAGTACCAGCCTGTACTGGCATGGTCAAAAGAGCGCCCCAGAATTTGATGTGCAGGTCCCAAACTGATCTTCTAATGTGTAGGCTGCTACAGGGAAGTCACAGAAGTACATTATAGCATGCTGAACAAAAAATCCTTATAGCTTTAATACCTCCTCTAGGTTGTTGCCAATGCCTTTGCTTGTTGTAATGCATTGCATTTGTTCTCTTGAGTCTGGAGTAAAACAATTGACTATATCAGAAAATACTTGTCTTGATTTCTCCTGGTGCTGATATTAGCATTTTGCTAATGCGTGAGTTACCCAGACAGCATTGTGCTTCTGATGGCTGTGTTGCCCTGCAGTGCTGGAGGCTTGCCTGGGTTGTGTCCAGGTGGTGTTCTGACTGACACAGCCAAGCTCAGTGAAGTGGACTGCTTAAAGGTGTGGGGAGCGCTGGCAATGTGCCGCAGCTAACTCCAGTGGGGAGTCTCTGGGAGCTCCTTCTCTTTCTAGCATCACTCTTGTTCATGGTCTTTTACTGTGGTCCACGGAGTATTTGTTCAGTCTCTACTCTTGTGTTTGGTTAAACACTGTGTGAGGATGCAAACATCTCTTCACCGCAGCGAAGGAGCACTGTGACACTGTGCTCCTGCTCAGCTAACCTTTATGCAAACTTTGGGTATATGCAACTTCTTATAACATCTTTTTCTAGCTGAAGAGGGACACCAGATCTGCAGGAGAGCTGATGACCTGGGTTGGAAGTGCAACAGCTGATGAGTTAAAGAACTGGAGGCACAGTTGGCTACTTAGAATAGAGGTGTCAGGAGGGACAAGGAGTTGTACAAAGGCTGAAGCAGTTGATCTGAAGTCATGTCAAGTGAAGTGTCAGAAACAAGACATGCTTGCTCTGTAATGGAACATTCTTCATAGGTGGTTTAACAAGCTTTGGAATTAAATCGGGGTTTAAAAAAAAATAATGATGTAGCTGTTATGTCAGGGCTTTCACAAGCTTGCAGTGTGCAGTCTGGGCTGTGACTGGTGGAAAACAGCCATGTAATCAGTGCTTTTCCTAGGCAGTTATGAGCTCACACTATACTCACACCACAGCTGCATATATATTTTCCAAAATACACTTTTGGAATTATACATGCACTGTTTTAGTATGCTAATTGTCTCTGTGGTTATTCATTCCTGCAGTTAATGACTAGTCTCTTAGAGAAAATGAGTTAACAAACTGACAGCTGCTCATAACAAATCACTTGCTGGAGAGGCCAGTGTAAGTTTAACATCCACAATAAATCCTTCTTTTGCTTCTGATGGTTCAGTGGAGCAATGGCAAAGAAATGAGGCAATAACTTCATTTATCAAAGCAGTTCACGGCTGCACTGGATTTGTGCATGAGAGCTCATAGGCAGAAATGCCAGAGAATTACAGACTCTGGATTTCTGCTCCTCTTTGAGCAATATTAAGTGTAACGAGGAAAAGGTAGAGCTCTCAGTGTATAGACTGTCAATAGCCGCCGGTCCCAGGTGCATGGTTGGCATGAAAAGATGGACAAGAAGGGTGCAGATAGCTTGGGGAGTTCTGAAGGGCTCTCTTCTGGCTCCAGTGCCAAGAGTGAACTGAAATGTCATACCAAAACCTGATGCAGAAGTAACACATTGCTCATTTCTGGTGTGAGCCCCATGTTCTCTGTGGGCCAGGAGGGACCAGGGTTATTGCAGAGCTCATGGTGTGTGATGAGACAGAGCAGGTTTGTGGATGCTGTGCCGCTGCTGAGAGTAATTCCTGCAGCTGCTGGCTGGTGGGACGCCTTTTCTGATCATACTGTCTACAATAATCAATAACCATCTTTCATCAGCAGTTAACCATTAACTCCTGGCAAATAGCAGACCTTTTTCGTAACCTTTTGTTACAAATAAATAAATAGATGTAACAGCCTTGGATAAGGCAACAAATATTCTGAAATTCCCATTTCCTGTGTTGGAGCTGAGCTAGTCTAAGGACCAGCATTTTCTTAACACTTTGTTTGCAATGAACTGATGGATCTAGCTGGCAGCTAGTTTGTATTGCAGGTTTAGCTTGGGACATTGGTATGTGATAATATTATAGTTCCTGCCTCACTGAAACACTGAAATCAGGTTTAATTTGTTTTTTAAATAATTTATTATTAATAGACTTACTGTTTTTTAAAATGCTTGTTTCATTTGACAGATATGCTTATGATCCAAAATGGCAACATTGTGCCAGGATGTTGAAAGGGTAATCTCTCTTCATGATTTGAAATGAGAGAGTTAAAGGTATAAAGACCAAAAACCCCATGATTTAATGAAAGGTCTTTCCATTTCAGTATTTGAATCAGTAGCATGGGAAGATTGCTTTCTTCAAATATTTTTATTTTTTTAACTTGACAGTATCCCATTTAAACTGATCACACTACACAGCTGATGCAGGTGGCTGTGTTAATGCTGCACTGAACTGAAACAGTTTGGTTTCAGAAACGGTGTTTAAAATGTGTCTTGAATAGCTGGGATTGGGGGGCAGAGCTACTCATGGGCATCGTGTTGTCTATGACTGTTTCTTCATCGAGAGCCCGGATGAAGTCTCAGCTGTATCACTGGGTGCTGCTCTTCTGCCAGCTTTGCTCATCTCCATACAGCTACCTGCCAGGGACAGATGGCATTTTTTTCTCTCTGGTGTGGCAGCTTAGGCCAATTCATATACTAGGAGTGAATAAAAGCAAAACCTATGGAAACTGAACTGAGAAACTGAGACACCCAGCACTTTGTTAGCTTAACTTTGTTCTTTCTGCTATTAAAGTTTCTACCAGTTTGTAATATGTTAATTCTGCGCCCCCCCCCCCCCCCCCCCCCCGAGCAGCTTGCATTTGTATTTTCTGTGTGTTTGTGTATAAAATGTTCACAACACAGCAGGGGAGAATTTAAAGCCCAATTTTGTAGTTCTTGAGTTCCTAGACTCTGAAGTATATTAGCAGCTTTGTTGATGCTGATGATTAATGCTAAGCTTGTGTGTGCTTTTGTAGAAATAGGGCCTCAAAGAGCACATGGAGCACAGCAGCTTCATTATAGAGTTGTATGAGGCAGAAATCTCAATTTTTATTTTCTACTCTAGTGTTTTCAAAATCACACAGCCTTGTCTTGAGATGCACTGTCCTGCTACAATCAAATAGAGACCAGCGGACATCTCGGGAGAACTTAGAATCTGTGGTCCTGAGTATGTGACAGAAGGACATGGATTCTCCAGCATTTCATTTCCTCTTCATGGGGATACAGAATTCTTGATTTATCTCCCTGCCTTGGTTTGAATTTAGAGAGATTATGTGTAGATAGAAATAAATGCATAGGCAAAAGACTCTTAAAGCTATAACTATGAGGAAAAAGCTTTTTAAAAACAAACAAAAAAATACCCCAAACCCCCCTCTTTGTAGAGCTTATTAAAATCATGACATTTCCTGTGAGTCTGCTGTGTGTGGAGCTAACCACTGACTTTGCCAGTGCTACATTGGCTCTTCATACTTTGGTCTCATGCAGACTTCATGGGAGGCATCCCCAAGAGCAGGCTCAGGCAGCAGAGGTGAATTTCTGAGCCTACTGAAGCAAAACTGCCAGCCAGAATTTTTGCCCTTAGACTATAAGGAAGGTAGAAGCCTTGCACTTCTGTTTTGTAAGGTGCCAGGTTATGTTTATGAGGTTACATACTACTATTTGTGGAAAGTTAAACAATTACTAAATGTGACTGACAGACCCATTTTCCCAGTACTGCATGGCCTCCACATGGACCAACGCTCTTGATGTTGCACTGCTGGAGAGGGGCAAAGAGAAGTCTTTTGGTTTTGGACCGAATTGTTGTTTTATTAGTGATTATTGAATGTAATGTGGTGGAGCACCTAGTTGTGAAGGTCTAAGTTATCTCTTGGGCAACGGGAATTATTTCCAAGAAGTGTGCAGGTTTTCTGTCCTCTCTCATTGCACCTGCCTCCTTCGGATTTCTGTCTTTGGCCAGCCCCAGTCTCCATGCATGGAAACACCAGCAGAGGCTTCCCCCACACACTCTCTTTTAATTTGGGTTAATTCCCATGCGTTTGTTTCACTCAAGCCACCTGTTGCTGTCTTGGGTACTTGAATCTATTCAGGGTGAGGAGCTTATTGATCTGGGGCCTGATGGGTGTATCATGAGTGTTATGAATCAATGGCCTGGAGCTGTTTTTAGGAGCCGCGGAGGACTCTAACTTTCATTCTCTTTCTGCTTTGTAGGTATTTGTATAAAATGTGGAAAAGGTGTGTATGGAGCGAGCCAGGCTTGCCAAGCAATGGGTAACCTCTATCATACCAACTGCTTCACATGCTGCTCTTGTGGTAAGTCAGATCTACTATAGCCTTATTAAGTGGCTTCCTTTTGTAATATATATTCTTTAGCAACCAGTGCACAAAGTGAGACCTCATCTTGCCTGCTTCCCGAGGCGAAATTCCCATGCAAGACTCCAGCTTCAAAAGTTGTTTTTTATTTGCCATCTGTAAGTGTTCAATGGTGTTTTCTTAAGCAACAGCCCAGAAAAGTAGTATTTGGTTGTTCTAAGGGCTGCATTTACAAAATGGCTTCAACCTGGCCATTATAAGCACTACATACTTTAAATCACTTGTGTTTATGGAACTGGAATATGCATTTATCATTTTTACAGAAAAATGAAAGAATCTGTGCAGCCAAAACTGTGTTTTCCCTCACTTTCTATTTGCAAATGTAACTCTAGTCAAGCAGGTATATTTGTCATTTCTGTATATATATAATGCTCAAAATGCTCTCTTATGTTTGAATGTGATAAAACCAAATAGAAACTGCATGTTGAAACACCTTAAGCTATTACAGTATTTTATTTTTGTAGAGGAAAACTTGCAGGTAAATAACTCTCCTCCTTGCCCTTCTCAGGACCTTTTCAGGTTTCTCTTTTAATCTGAACGCATCTGAAAGTGATGCATTTTGTATGTGATTTGGAGAAGTCGTGGCTTTGCCAGAGGAAACAGGACTTGGAAAATTCAGGGCAGCACTTTCAGAAGTGTTTGCCTTAAGTCAAGCATTGTGAACTTAAGTTGGAAACTTTCTCACTGTCTTGTCTAACTGCTGAGAGCTCACAAATTCCCACTGAGTTCAAGGGAAGTATGAGAGCTCAATTTTCAGGAGTCTGGTAATTTTTCTTGATATACCCACACACTTATTTACATTCCTAATATATGAAAACATTTGCCTGGATGTTGAAGATCTTGTTGCGTTACGTATACACAGCAAACGATATACTCTGAGCAGAATATGCCGAGTGTAAATTGTTTATAAAAAGGATTAATTAAAGATTAGAAAAAGAGTAAAAGATTATTGGCATAGAACCAAAGAAGTTGATAACTAAAAGACCATTGTAAAGTTCCCTTGTAAAAGGAGACGTGTTGTCTTTTCTCCTGAGATTTGTACAGATAAATATTGGTTTAAAGAAACCTACAACCTGAACGTGGAATTTAGTGACCTTTATAAATTACTCTGGACCATCACCAGGTTCTAGAATAAACTCGTCTCAGACCTTCAGGGATTGCTCTCGACTTTGCTCAAGTCTGACAGTGAATGAGTAGCTATTTTGTTGGCTCCCAAAGGGAACAGCATCCTGCTTAGCAGAGGATTACAAAATACGATATCGGATAATATCTATCCACTCATCGCCAACATTAACCTAACCTAATTGCATGGGTGAATTCCAGCTTCCTTTCTGGGGCAGATGTGTTTTTTTTAAGTAGTGAGGATGCATGTTTGCTACCACAGGGGTCTGTACACAGGTCACTCTGTTCCTCAGAAGAATGTATAAGGGCCAAGGAATGTATTTTAACAGCAAAATACAAACCTAAGTTAATTATTCAAAAGCAAAACAAGCTTTTCTGACTGGGCAAAGTGCGTGTGGCCAGCATACATCTACCGTAGGGCGACTTCAGACATGTCTGTTCGGAGAGTAGTTTTGCCCTACCCCACCGTGCTGGTGGAATTTTGTGATTCACACAGCTTTCCGTGAGTCACGCACACGCACAAGGAAGCAGTGCTCCAGGTTGTCTTCTGAGCTTCTTGCTGTACTGCTTGTGAGCTGGAGGGCCCAGCTGTCATCCGCCAGGATGTTTCGCAAGCAAAAAGGGCTTGGATTTCCTTCTGTCTGCAGCCTCTGATACAATCCCATTGAAAGGGGAATGTGTGGGGACTTACTTACGTTAGGCACCGAAAAGGTGGATGTGCCGCTAACGTGGCAGTGGTGCCAGAGCGCAGGTAAAAAAACTTGATCAAAGCTTAGGGTCAGCTGCATGCGATGGTGAGTCAAAACCAGAGCTTTTCCTCTCCACTCAACTCTGAAATGGTATCAGAATGAGCATAGCTGGAAAGGGGTTGTTGCATTAACTCTTTGCTTCCCCGCTTTATCTGGGGCTGTGTGGTCCTTGGGAAAACCAGAGTGATTCAGGACAGTGCCGGTAGGTCCAGCTGTTGGGAATGAGGCATGCAGGTCTGTCCTGGGTTTGGCTAGGATAGAGTTAATTTTGACAAGAAGCTGGGAGGGGACACAACAAGGGTAGCTGACCTGAACTAGAGATATTTGATACCCTATGACTGTCATACTCGGTATATATACTGGGGGAGCTGGGGGAGGGGCAGGAGGAGGGATTGAGGCTCAGGAACAGGCTGAGCATCAGGTTCTGGGTTGTGAGCAATTGCATTATACATCACTTACTTTATACATTCTTTTATTAATATTATTGTTATTATTACTTCTCTCCTTGTGTTGTACTATTAAACTGTCCTTATCTCAACCCACAAGGTTTTAGAGCAAATGGCCACGTGGTGCTTACCTGCTGGCTGGGGTTTTAAACCATGACAAGGTCCCACCTATGGGAATTGCATCCTGCAGTGTGCTGCTGAAAAGGCTTTACAGGACATCTTGTACAAGCAACCAAACACAAACTTCTCATAGTAGTGCAGTTTATGAACAGGTAGTTCATTTTACCTTCAGTGTGACATTTCTGAGAATTCTGCGCTCTGGTTTTGGTGCCCACCTTTAAAGAGATGAGTCAAAAAGTGGAGAGGGTCTGAAAAGGAGTTACAAGATGATTAAAGGCTGGAGGAAGAAAGCTAATTGTGAGAGCCCAGTGTATTTTGGGTATCAGAAATTATGAGAGGGACATGTGGTTGGAGCTCGTAAATACTTTTACCATAAAACAGCATTAGAAAGTGGTTTCATACGTACCAGAGACAAACACAAGAGAGATCTTTCTGGAGGCTGCAATTACACAATTCAAATAGGAAATCAAAGACACTTTTTATACAATGAGGATGATTAACTGCTGGAATGAAATAGCAAGAGAAGTGGCAGATTCTCGTTTCTTCTTTGTTTTCAAATTAAGACCAAATGTCCCTTTGGAAAGTGTTTTAAGTTGAGCCAAGCTTTTTAGATTCAGTACATAGGTAACTGGGTGATCATTAATGACCTTTGTGAGGCAAGAGGTCACAGAACACAGACTAATGCTCCTTCTGAGCCTTTGACAGGAGAGTACAGAAGTACGTGAGTACTCTGCCTAAAACAGTTCCTATGCACTAGTTCCTATGTATTCTTAGAAATATGAGAGTACAAGCTTGCCTTTCTTTTTTCCTCTTTTTTTCCCAAATAACAAGAACGATCCAAACTCTCCTCCAGCAGTTATCAGTCTTGCTTTCAGTATAACGGATCTAGAAAGTAAAAGGCAGTAACCAAAGAAGATGAATTCTGTACCTGAAGATGTTTGATTTAGATAAGGGCCCAATATTTAACCAGCAACAATTAAAAAAATAAAATAAAAAAAGTATATATTGCAAACCCTTGGGAAAAGTTGTGATTTGGAGACCACTCAGGCTGAAACATGATAATGAGTAATGAAGCCTCCAAGGGCCTTGTTTCAGCACTCAGCAGTTGAGTATTTTCAGCTCAGCAAAGACAAGTGCAGTTATGCAGAGAAGTGTGAAGAGACCCTCAGTAGGAAATTCTGCCCGAGTCAGAGTCCTTTCTTAGGCATTTGTTTGAGTTTAACTTTGGTTTCGGTGCCAAGTGCCATCTGTCAGGGTGCCCTGGTTGAAAAAGGCAGCGGGTGGCAGAATGGGCCTTCCTGCGCCTTCCAGGGAGCATACAGCGCTTGTCCCACTGCTGTCCTTTTCGACTCCCACCATCGTATGTCACACCATCGCTGGAGGGTTTGTGTTGCTTGTAATTAAGGGGAGAACCTAGAACACGCTCACAGATGCAGGCACCTCTGTGAGGACACCAGCCCTGCTAGTGTAGAAGTGTGAGGATGCAAGGGTGGATTCTCAGGGGTCTTCTGCAGTGATGGTGGTTAGCTCTTGGGAACATGAACACAGAAAGATGAAGAAATATTTAGAAATACAGTAAATAAACAGGAGACTTCTGTCCTGTTTAGATGTTTTGGTAAAATGCTCAGATGGTCAATCTCTTCATTGTCTTACTAGGTTCTGGCAACTTCAGGATAAAACTCAGTAATATATTGATTCAGAGCTGTACAGGATAGCTTTTTTTTTTTTTCCTTCTCCGCCCCCGCCCCCCAAGGTCAGATAATTCTCTTCAGGTAATGTAAAAGCCAAAGCGATCTGGTTTCGCTGGGATCAAGTAGTTCAATGTAGATCTTTATCCACAGTCTCTTAGAGAAAACAACTGAAGCTTGTTAGGATGGTTTTTAAATGTAGATTCAAATCCTTTCCCAGCCCTAACGCCAGTGGAACCTCTTTTAGGCCTTGATTCAGCAAAACACTTAGATGTGTGCTTAAGTCTGTTATATTACTCATATGTAAGCATGCTGTGCTGAATGTTAAATAACAGAGATGAATTCAGGCAACAACATACACTGTCCCTTCTGTTAAGTGTAAAATTTTAGTTTTGGCAGGAGTTCAGTTGCAGATTTTGCTTATGGAAGACAAGAGCTGAAAAATGTCTGCCTGAAAAGCTCATCATCTAATTCCTCTTGGTAGTATTTCAGAGCATGACAGGATTTCTTGAAGAATAATTGCAGTAATGCCAGATTGCTTGTATGCTCTAAGTGCAGGTGATCAGTTGCAGGAATTAATGGGCTCTATTTGATACTCATTACAGAAGATAACTTGCCAGGTGCCTCCCATTTGCAGATCATAATGCTATCCATAGCATCTTTTCAGGCTGAAAATTTTAATCCAGTGGCAATGATTGTAGAAACTGCAGTAAGATAAATCTTTACAATGAGGAATATTGGTCTGTTATTTGTTACTCTGATGGTGTAGGAGATGGGCAGGGAATGAGCTTTGCAGAGCTAAGGGTTTGAAGTCTCTGTACTTGGAAAGCTGAGGCATACTTTACCATAAAAAACAGGAACGTGTTCTGCTCTCTTACATGAAGGCAAATGTTTGAGGATGCCATTCGTCTTTAATTTGCACTTTTGCCACTGGTTTTAAGGCACAGGAAATCACCGCAAGAGCAATCAGAAGCCTAAAGCAAACTGTATAATCCCAAAGGTATGCAGCTCATTTCTTACCTGGTAGCTATTGATCAGACTGGAGCACTCACAGGGGTTTCGTACAGCAGTTTAATTTTAAGGGACAGCTTGTAAAGGTATCACAGTTCAGTTGATTACTGGTGCTGCTGCTGCCTCAGCACCAGCCTTTGTCCAGACTTCACAAGCTCATTGCTACAAGGCTCTAAGAGAAGGATCACAGCGAGGGCTGACAGCACTGCCATTTTAAAAGGCCAAGTGGGACAACTGTAGTAGTAGGTATTGTTACCCTGAAGGTGTAAAGAGCAGTTCTGAATTAGCCCGTGCCCTCCAACTGATGTGAAAGAGGAATTGGTTCATGGCTGTGGATGCAACCTGCCTTTTCACTTGTATTAAGTCTTGGAGACAACAGCTCCCTTCTGACTGAGGCCACTCAGTGCTGCTGTTTGTAGATGTCTATTAATAGGTGGTTCCTCGTGTCCTGGCTTGTATGGAGAAGTTCCTTGCGACCCTGGAAATGGTCTTTTGCGTATTTGCTGCCCCGGGTTGAACCTTTGTTTGCTCTTGGTGGTAGTAAGGCACAGAGCATCTTAAGGGAGCTGTGTCCCTTCAGTGTATATTTATCAGCAGTTGGTGAGTTTTTAAAATACCTAAATTCCCAGTGGAAGGTTCATTTTCAATTTGTATTTGTTCTGTCCCCACAGCATAAGTTTGGCATGAGTCACTGTATCTAAATTGCATGCTGCCAGTACTTGCTCTGTAGCCTTAAATTAAATTCTCTGTGAATGTGATTTTCACACAGAATAAAACAAAATTTGGTGTCAAATCTATGAGCTCTACACTGTGTGTCCACCAGTGTTAGAGTTGGTAATCACGGTGGTACAAATATGTGTGTATGTGTCAGTGGCTTTTAACTCTTCAGTGCCTTGTGGCTGACTTTTAGGTGACTCAGTTGCAGGTTCAGTATCTGTTCATCTGACTACCACCGCTTTATGCAACTATTCTGAGCACCAAGGAAACACAGCAAGAACACTTAAGGGAGAGGAGCTAATGACTATTGCTGCGAGGGGTACATTGCTGTGCAGTGAAAGTCTGCTGGGTAGCTAATGTCCTTGCACGCTTTGCCCTGCCATTTTCTAACCACATACTGTCAGACTGGAGCAGACTGGAATTTTGGGATTTTTGGTCTGTAATCCTGCCAGAGCCATTGGCTAATACCTGGTGCTCAGGGGAAGACAAACCGGCGGGTGATTCAGTGCTGTGCATGTGGGAACATTCCTCCCCGACCCCCGTGGCCTGGAGCGTGAGAGCTGGATGCCCTCAGCTTGCATAACTGCGATTGTTACTCATCCCCAACTCAGACCCCGCATTTGGATTGAATTCACAGCCACCTGAATGTTTGGTGGTTTCCAAGCCATAACTGGAGCTAGCAGTAGGTCCTGATGCACTGCGTGTGGGGCACTTACTTTGAGGTGTGATTCATGGGAAAAGCCAAGCACTTTGGAGAGGTGCGAGTTTGGTTAGGAAGAAGGACCGAAGGATTTGCTGTATGGGTTGCTAAGACTGCGGTTTGTGTAGACATGTAATTGAGATAACTAGCAGCATTGCTGCAGGAGTGCGGAATTTTGCCTGAGTCATTCTTTGTCTCTGGCATAAGTTACAGGCCGTGCATAACTCCATGCTTTCCATTTTAACACCTATCAAGACAGATAGTTAAAAACTATTTCAGGTATGTCTGCAACTGCAGTCCTGGATGAACCCATTAACGCAAAACTCACAGAAAGGGAGGTGCTCACTTTAAAAAGAGGCAGTCGGATGGCAGAGATGACAGCTGGCTTCAGACAGTTCGGGTTCACCTTGCACAAGACTGAACCATGAATGAGTCTCAGCAAAGGAATGTAATCTTGTCTTCTGGTAATTAAAGTCAAACTTGGATACCAGCCCATGCGAAAGCCCAAGTACCTTCGGGTACCGATTGGTAGAAAAATGTTTCCTTTATCTTGATCTGTGGTTAGTCTGATAATATTCCAGGCTTTAGAAAAATAAAAAAGGATGGGATATGGGATGGAAAAAGGGTAATCAGAAGTGTTTGAGATGGGACTGACACAGGAAACTCTTTTATTTATAATGTATTTAGTTGGGTTTTATATTTTAGGAGGTATTTAGTAGTTTCTCTGCATTGCTGTCATCCCAGCTAGCTTTGGTCCAGCAGGGACTTCAGATAAATAGACCAGTCCATTGACCATGTCCCTTCTACAACTGATACTACTAGATGTTATGTCATGAAAGGTTTTAAATTCTGTGACTACTTTAAGTCAGTTCAACTCTAGGAGAGAACCTGTTTTTAAAACATGGCTCATCTGATTGGCCCAGTCCTGGGCCTTACTTCCATGGGGACATCTCAGATGCTTGAAGATGCATGTGCTTAAAGGTTTTTTTTGGTTGGGGGGGGGGGTGGGTCTTAATACAGAGTATCACTCTTCTCTGAGGACTGCTTTAGCAGCTAGGGTTGGTAGATCTGGAGGCTGACCCCCAGGGAAGGGTGGTGTTGATAGGTAGCTAGCTGATATAGAAACAGAAAACATTTCCATTCCCTATTTCTGATTATCAGAGGGCATGGGATGAATTGGTTTGTCTCTGTCTCCTTGTTTCCTTGAAAGGTAGTAATTGCGTTCTGCTATTAATTATTCCAGCATGAAATGCATGTCTTTTGATGGTTATTTTAATTGGTGGGGGTTGCCTGGCAACTAATGATGGAAACTTTTCTCTGTGTTGATTGACTGACCATAGATGTATTCCTCACACAATATTTTTGTATTCATAATGTGGAAGCAATCACTGACAGCACCTGTGATCTTTCCAGGGGTTGGAAAACACATAAAGTAAAAAAAAAAACAAAACAAAAACTTAATTAACAAGGTTTCTGCCTCTGATTTTTATGTCTCTGTAAAAACCACAGAGAACCTAATTGCTTCCTTGCATAGTTTTGTGTGTTTGGAATGCCACCTATTGTTTAGTGTAACAAGATTTGCTAAAATTTCCTTGTTTACTTATCAGCATCTATTATCTGCAGGTCTTGATTGTCTTAGTCTGAAACCCACATCTCTTGTGTGTTTTTTTCATCTTTCCCTTCTATTCTCTTTTCTCCTCTTTCTTGCCTTCCCATCCACCCATTTAAAATGTTTTCTTGGAACATATCTCAGTTTCTCCAAAAGAAAATATTCCCTCGGGCTACTGTTGAGTTCATCTCTCAAAGGGGAAGAAATCCAGATAATCCAGAACAGAGCGCAGGCAAGTCACTGACATTATCAACAGATGTTTCTGTTTCCTATTTCCAGGTTCTGTAATTCTTAAGTATTACCTAAAAACAAAGGGAAAAACAGGTGGAAGGAAAAAAGTGAGGAAGAAAATGAATGATAGGAGATACACACAGCTGGCTTCCTGTAATTTTAATGATCTACATTTCTGCTATATCTTGTCCCTATGTATTTTGCTATATGCCTAGTCAACGCTTTAGTGATGTCCTTGATCCTTTACTCATCTGAAAACAAGACCCTGGAACGCCATAGCTTCTGAAATAATTTCGATTTTAATATAGATCATCATTTCTTCAACAATAAATCAACCCTTATCTCTACATGTGTCAGTTAATCAGTTTTATCCTTCATCACTTCAGCACTCAGTAAATCAGTTCTTCCTCCCACAAACAACTGATCATTTCTTTTCCAGTGCCTGTCTCAGTGCATTTGGTCCTCACACATAAACCTGTCCATGTACAGCAACATGTCCATGCTCATGTGTTTAGCCTCCCCTCTAAACCTGTGTCACCTGGATACTCTCTTGTCATTTGACTGAATCTCCATCTTTCCTTTGTCCTACCCTTTGGATGTGTGGATCTCGCCATTAGTGCTCTGGATTGACCCAAAGTGTGGTCTGTGGGCCACCATTACCTGATAGTTTTCCTGGTGCATTGGAAGGATTGAACTTCAGGTTTTGTCTCTGATACATCTTCTGTGAAGAAGGGACGGCCAGCTTTCCATCTCCCTTGACTTTTTCTTCTTCTTTCTGCTTATGTTTGCTCTGGCATGTGCCTGTTCTACTACTGAAGAATTCAGACTTTATTGTTAACTGCTGTGTGGGCATCTTTTGTTCTTCATTTCAAATGAGCACATTGGATTTCTTTAGTAAAGATCTTAACTGTGTGTTAGTACCTTTTTCTCCAGAAAATAGTGAGCTTGCCCCCTTGCCCTTGGCACTGTTTGAAATCTTACTGTACCCTGGTCATTTCCCGTTTTGACTTGTTATGCATATCTTAGGCTTTTCCTGGATCCCTGAGTTCCCAGGGTTTAAAGACTCTAGACTGCTGGCAGCTCATCATTCCCTTACCAAGGAGGCAAATTATACCACTTTGCAGCTGTGGAAACTTCAGTCTGTCCTTCCTCACCAGCAAAGCTCCTTTTCCAAACTTCCCGTGTACTTCTACAACTGAATCGTTTTCTGTTCTTATTCCTGTTCCCTGTTTTCCCGCTGTCTCCAGTCTTGGACTTCTTTCTGTCCCTTCCGCTGGTGACATTCTGCAGCACAGTGGCAGGACCTCTCTCCTCTCCCCTCTTGCAAGGCTGCACGCCCACCTCTCGCTCCTGCCCTGCAAGTCCTGCCTAACAGGGACAGGAGCTCTTAGCAAAGGACATGGTATGAAGTGGAAATCTGTTTTTGCTGCCTCTGTTACCTTCATCCTCATGTGCTGCCTAACAAAAGGACTCTTTTGCTTTGCACCTCATCCATGCCTCCTATCCAGGCTAGGTTACTAACTCATCCTTTATAATAATTCTTGTTTACTGCTTATTTCAAGGGAGAGATATCTGTATGGCCTGAAAACTCATTGATGTTCCACACCAGAAAGCAGCCTGGGTTTTATCTTAGAAATTAATTTTACAGATCAAAGGTTTCCACTGCCACTCTTCACCTTAAGGGTGCTTTTAGTTCTTGCAGGTCTAGAAAAGCTGTTTCCCATGAGAAGCTTGCCATGCACAAAAGAAAAGATTTTTTTTTTTTTGGTAAAGTTTGTCTTCACATTTATAAAATAAACAGTGGCAGCAAACTTTAGCATTCTGTCTTTCAGGCTTTCTTCTGTCAGAAGGTATTGGCAAATGACAGAGAAAAAATTCTTAACTGAGAGGATTGATAGGTTGGTGGTCACAAAGGGGTGAATTGGCCCTGTGAGGCAGAGGACAGGGTTTTACTCCGCTTGCTGTGGGCTTCCTTGTCATTTTGGGCAGATCACTTAGCCGGTCTGGCTTTACACATGTGGAGATAATTCTTCTCACCTACCTCACATGGGTGATATTGTGCCGATTCCATTAATATTTTGAAATTATTTGGAGATCCTGAGGTTGAAGTACTGGAGAAGTAAGAAGTTTTGTAAGTTACTAAATAATTATCATTATACCACAAATACATGTATTTGCTGGAGGAAACATTTGCAGTGTCTGGCAGCCAAGCCATACAGCTGCTGCAGTATGCTACTGAATATAATTACTTGCTCAAATAATGCATATTTACAGTTTATGGGGGACTGTTTTGAGGATTATATATCATTAAATACATGGACTAATGTAAGATTTTAAAAAGACTACTTTCCCAGCACCACTCCCCAGAGTCCTTAGTGCCTGGGCCACGTGAATAACGTTCCCATTCCTCTGTCCAAGCCCAATGTTGTGTTTTTAATTTATTTTAAGTATCCAAGGAATGCTGTCTCCAGTATTCAGAGGACTCTAAATCGGATGTGAGACACAAATGCACCAGAGAAGCTTATCAGAGAAACAGGGTTGGCGCGAAGCCTACATAAACAGCCATAAATTTTTTTCTCATTTAAATGATGGGACTCAGGAGGATTGGCTGGTTATAGCTGCAGTGGGCTGTCCTTGGGCACCAAGGAAAGTGCTTTGGTGACCCCTGGTATTTGACATGAACTGAATGTTTTGCTTGCTTATAAACTTACTGTTACAGAATGACCAGCTTGGTTCTGGTAAATTGACTTCACCGGTCACTTTCCGGAGTTGTTTACCAGCCGTGGATGTTGTCTCCTATCCTTGGACTTCTCAGGAAATTTTAGCTTGGTTTTAACCCAGGTAGGAAGAGCTCTTGTTCCCAACCACTCTTCTCTGCCTCTCTCCCTCAAAACACAACACAGGAAGAAACTCAGTAAATTTGATCTTAGCCAGAAAGTATTTTTTTTTTTCCCCTTCCAGTAAATATCTCATTTCCTGAAAATCTTGCCTTGGACCAGAACTTCTACTGGGACTTTTTAGATTTAATATTACTCATGGCCAAATCCAGTTTCAGTTAGCGTCAAAGTATTCTTGACTTTGTGGGGAGCAGCATGAGCTCTTAGCTGGGCAGCAGGAGCCTGGTCCCATCACACCAACATTAATGGTGTGGTTTGCCCTAGCTGAGCCTGTTCCTTGTACTTGTATAAAAAGCAGGTAATTTTGCAGTATAGCTTTGATTATGAACACCATGCCAGAAATCGTAAGGAATTATTTTATGGTTTTACTGAGAAACTCCTAGTATTTTACTAGTGTAAAACCTATATGTAGGTGCCCTGCATTGAACTGACACAAATAAAAATAGGAAATCTTCATGCTTGCAAACTCAATCCCACAGTCTTGAATTAGGTACTGTAAATACTTTCTAAAAACAAACCTGAAGCAAAACCCTGCCATGGCCTGCCTGATAGCCAATGTCCAGTCTGTATTCAGTACTCCTCCATTTATAGGATTATTGACTGCATTTGGCAGTTCACAGGACTAGTATCCGATTGAGCGCAGGCAGTGCGCTTTGGCAGCCAGCAGAGATAATGCAATATGCTGTAGTGTCGGTGCATGTCTGGAAATCGGTGCTGGGCTGCGGAGGATGAAAGCAGTCTGGCTGGGGCTGGCACCTGATGTGTAGATGCTCTGTGCTGTCCCTTAAACAGTCGCCTTCTCTTGATGCTCCACCCTCTCATGAAAGCTCAACAGCCTTCCTGGCTCAACATTCAAATAAATTAATGAGAATTATTTTCTTAAAAGTGGTGGAGAAAGCAGGAGTGTAATAACTTTAGGTGTAGTCCTTGCCTGTCCCAAATGCCCCAGCAGGCCCAGGGCATGCAAGGAGTGAGGAGGGGTTCCTCGGGGAATGGCACTGAGCATTTGCTGGACACTTGGTCCTCTTGCTCCTCTTCTCATGGACACTGAGTACTTGAGGAACAGGTCTGTGTGCTGTGGTCTGGGGCCAGAATAACCTCCTAGCGTTGTTTTGGAGTAGTGGGGCCTCAGGTCCTTCAGCATTTCACCCACAACATTGCTGTTTCTGGGTGATGGAATGACCACCCGGCCAGCTGAAATGGCAGAAAGCGTTCCCGTCTCTCTGCAGTGTCCCACAAAGCAGAGTGACGGGTGAAGGTGTAGCTCAGTATGTTTGCGTTTAAGTTTTCGTTTGTGCATGACGTGATTAGAGAGATGTGGAAGCATACTGGAGGCAGTAGGTGTTGCTTACGCTCTCAAAGTGTCTTCTGTCGAGTGGTTTTGCAAGCGCGCTGTTGCCTCGTGCAATTTGGGAGGAGTGCTTTGGGACAGGAGAGCGTAAGGGAGGCTGTTGACAGTCGTGGCCTCTGAGATGGGGTTCAAACCTCGTGGTAAACTCAGGTGTTTGTGAGGTTACTGGGGCTTTGCAAAGTCATTCCCAAAGTCCCCCATGAGCGCTTGCTACCTTGTGGTGTCAGGGGCAGGCTTGCAAAAACAGGTTTCCAGTTGCATGGATACCCTCCCTTTCCTCTGCCTGTTCATCCCATGCAGGTGGCACAGGCATCAAGTGCTTGGCAAGGGGTTCTGTCGCTGCTTTGTGCACCATCCCACTCTTTTCTGTCTTCACAAGCTTCCTTTATAGGCGCAAAAAACCCCTGTATTCCTTTCCTTTCCTGTTCAGGGCCCCACGTAACCTCGTCCTCACCGCCGTACCTGCTGTTACTGCTTCTCACCCTGTGATTCAGCTGGTCAGTCCCTAGCACTGCCATCCCCTGCCTGCTCCCTCTGTCCTGCTTCTGCAGCTCAGCCTTGGTGCAGGCAGCCTGCCTGTGTTTGGGAAGAGGCTCCCACCTCCTGTCTGCCCAGCCGCCCTGCCTTCCACTAGCAGGGACTCTGCGCAGTTCTAGCAGTGCTCCCCGCTCTGGATGCCTCCTTAGGCTTGCTTCTTTCTCCTTCTCTCCCCCAGCTCCCAAGCTGATTTTTCTTGCTTAAAACCATCGAGCCTTGACTCTTTGTTTGCCATGCTCCTGTGAACTTGCACTGCGTTTGGAATAGTAGCAATAGAAGTGAATGATGAGCTAGGCAAGAAATAGGCAAAGTAGTGGAAGAGATAACCGTTCAAAGTATCGTATCTCTTGTAAGAAGAAATAAAATCGGCAGTGGCTGCTGGCTTCTGACAGCACAGCTGACTCGACTGGTGTAGGTGACTCATGGTGCCAGTGCACATGCAGAATATGGCCACTAATACCTGCCAGCTCTTTTAATTGTACCTGTGCAGAGTGAAAGGTGTCTGATTTAAAGCATATTTAAAAGCAGGAATGAATTTGGCAATCATTTTTGGTTACTGACTGCTGTGTCTCAATGGTTGTTTATCAGTGTATTTTAAAACACAAGTGTGGTATGTCCTAACATTAAACTGGATACAGTCATAGAACCTCAATCACTTAACACAGCTGGCTGCCTGGGTACTCCACACTGTCACTCTTCCAGCTGCATTCCCTGCAAAATTTTTCCTGGAAATAATGCAAATACCTTACTTGAGTGAGTCAGTGGATTACCAACCTTAGGAACCACAGCAGTGTAAATTCAGACCTATGGAAACAATTTGCTGAATCAATATTAACAATCCAGTGGTCTCTGGAGCAGCGGTCTCCAAAGTGGGGTGCATGCACCCCAGAGAGTACTTCAGACGATCCATTGGGGTGTGGGAAGAAAATACTTCAGTAGTAGATGTATATAACTTATAAATAAATAAGTATACCTGTATTGGGGGTGCATGCTCAAACCCTTTTTACTGATAGGGGAGCATGATCAAAAAAGTTTGGAGACCACTGTTTTAGAGGAAGACAGAGTGAAGAATACACAGCCACCAGGACTTGTTTTGCTGTTTCTACAAGTTATTTAACAAAGGAGAATGTATATGCTTGGGGAAATGAGGGTGGAAATCACCTACTTAAACTCTTAAGAAGGCATGTAGGTGAGGGCCAGACATCATGTTTTCTAAGCCTTGTTTTTGAACAGATGTTATTTTTTAATTAGCCTGGTTAAATTCTAGTAGCAAATCATCCCCATTGTTACAACTGTTCTTTTTCAGGCAGTGCTACATGAGGTTGGTTCAAGTAAAGTGGCCAGTGGCTAATATCTCAGAAGTACTGTGGTGTTTAGATGATGATGGTGAAGATAATTTGATGTTACACACAGAGATGGCACAGCATGGATGCTGGCAGATGCAGACATACAGTACCTGCATATTGAAACCACAGGGAGGTTCCAGTTAAATATATGCAAAGGGGAAAGTTGTCCTTTATCAGTGAAGTTCTGCAGCTGATTCTGTATGGTTTTGAATTATTAACTTTGGGTTTTACAGCAGCCAATGCATTTGGGGTTTGTGGTTTGCTGTATAGCTGCTTTTTCTATTTGCCATAGAGCTGCTTTTCCACCTAGCCCAAATGTTGGGCTAGTGAACTGGGTATGCAAAAACAGAAAACCAGGGAAAATCAAAAGAAGGAATAACCAAGTTTGATATGGGCATGGCTGAAGGCAGAGGTTTTCATTGTCTTAGTCACCACTGGCTGTAGTGGTGAGCCAATGTCTCATGCTGGGTAGGGAAGAGAGGAAGGAAGTGGATTTAGTGGAAAATTGATTGCATCTACTTGGGCTGTTTCCAGCTGAATCCTGAGTTAAGTACATTCATCCTGAACTAATCGTTGGGGAGAATTGGCTGAAATCTCACATACTTCTTAAAAGGAAAGCTAAGCATTAAAGGAACAATATCCTTATTGTACCTGAGTGCCAAAAGAAGTGAGTGTACTATCAGGAGTCCTACCTATTCAGCTCTCTGTCTTGGAAGCTGCTTGCGATTCTAGTTCTAATGTGACCTGTTGCAGGAAGCTGTGGTCAGTCCACCACAAAACATCAAGGACAGGCCATTTTGCAGGGCTGATTTCTGATTATATTTCAAACTGGCTGTGCAAGGCCCAGTTCATTTCAGTAATTCAGTACAACTGTAATTTTCAGTTTTATTTTATTTACAGCTAAGTATACTGGAATATTGTCTAAACCACATATCTAAGGTCCTAACAAAGTTTTGTTCAAAGTTACACAGAATAAATCTGAGGTAACATTATTAGCATCAGTATAATTGTTCACCAGTGTGAGCAAGAGGAGAGTTGTCTCTCTGTGCAGTTCTTTCAAACTTAATGCTAAATAATCTAAACCCAAACAATGTGCTTCAGAACTGGCAGAATATTTTAATACTTTGCCATCCTGAGAATATTTAGATTTTTTTCTACTGTGTACTAACCTTTCGAAGCTTGCTTAGCACTTCTGGTCCTGAGGACTATTCCCCGATGCATTCTTCCATTATCACGTGAAGAAAAAGGTTATAGCTGTTGCTCAAGGTGCTATCTCTAGGCAGTGTGGATCTCAACAATCTCACTTTATTTCAAAGATTTATCTCAAGGGAATGAGAATTGAGCACTGTGAGCTTGATTTCACAAACACACGGGTGCCATTGGTGTTGGCTGCTGAACACTTTCTGGATGTGACTGAAGCATTGCTGGTGTGTTTAGGTTCATCAACAGCGCCCTTTGATGCTGCTCACACTGAGGTGCTGACGCATATGATGCTACTGGGAGGAAGAAAGTAAACTGTTCCTGTGCAAATCCATTCTTGTTTTTCTGAGACAACGCAGAAGATAGTTTAGGGAAATTGCTCATCTCCCTTGAGGCTCTCTTGCATGTTGCCACAGGATTGGGCTGTGTCCACTCCTTTTGTTCAACATACTTTTATGTATAAAGTATTAGGAGAGAAGGTGATGCTGCAGCTCACTCCATGCAGAGATGACATTCAGTAATCTGACTTGCCATTCCAGCTCTTGATCAGATTTCTGATCATCTGCTTCAAAGCCAGGCTAAGCTATGATTTTTAGTTGAGGCTGAACTTGAATGAAGAAGAGAATAATGCAAGAAGAACTTGGTAGCAATGGTGAGAGGTCTGCAGTGCCCTCAATTCAGCAAGTTTACCTAACTTTTGCTAGCTAAGTTGTCAGGTGGAGTCTCTGGTGGGTTCTTGTCCTGATCTGAATGTCCAGTTGGCAGTAGGTATGAAACATCTTTTTTATTTTTTCTTTGGTTTTGGTTTGGTTTGTTCTTTTTTTCTTCCTTTAGTCTTACTGGAATACAGTGGCTTCTTCTTTTGGATGTATTCCCATAGAAATTACCTCCCTTGTGTATTATAGCAGTTCACTCCTCATGAAGGCTGCTCATTAACTTCAGGCGGGGCAGAACTCGGTGGCTTGGTCATGTCTCCTGCAGGGAGCTCACACGCAGAGTGCGAACCTTTTGAGTCAGGGACTATCAGTTCTACTTGTATGAGTCCACTTCTGTGTTGTGCAAAGAGGACAGAGTCTCAAAAAGCTGCTAGATAAAAATACCAGTTGTGCCTGTGGTCTGCATGCTGTTTGCTTCCAGGTGCAGCTGAAGACTGAAGTTTCAGGCTTTGACTTGCAAAGGTCTTCTCTAGTCTGGTGGTGATGACTGTAGAGGCTGCTTTGTTCTTTAGGATGTAACAGAAGCTTGAGATCAGCAGAGGTTTAAAACAAACAAAAGGGAACACTTCATACAGTGCATAATGAAATTGTGGAACTTGCTGCTATAGGAACAGCATGGAGGCCAAAAGTATAAATGATCTCATAGAGGAATTAGATAAATTAAAGAAGGATTTGTCCAGCGAGGCTATTAAGCGTAGTAGTTATGATGCAACCTGTGGTGCAGGAAGGCCTTAAGTGCTGGCTGCTGGAAGCTGAGAGGTTATTCTTGGGAACACATCAACCTGTGTAAGCCCTGTTTCTCATGCTCTTTCCCATTGAGCTTCCACTCTTGGCCAGAGCTGGAGACAGGGTACCGCGCTAGATGGATCCTTGTTGCTGCCATTTTGGTGGTTCTTACTGGAGCTTGAATGAAAACCACCCGCCACGTTGCATGGGTGGTGGCCAGCAAGGCTGCTCAGGAAGGTTGCATCCTGCACACCAGTTTGGTGATGGATTTATTTTGCCATAGAATGGGCTGGCACTGGGACCCTGGGATAGCGTGGTAAGACAAGTACTCTTTTAAGTCCTGGCTTACAGGCAGCAGGTGGAAAAGTGGAATTCTTTGCTAGTAACAAGCAGGGTCTGTGATGGAACTATGAAAGCTTCACACAGTGGAAGCGACCTAGGGGAAAGAGCTATACCCCCTTCCCTCCCAACTTGCTGAGTGGTGTGGAGGCCTCTCATGGCTTTTACCCAGTGGCCTGTGTTGCTTTGCCCTTGTTCTTCGCTTTCTTCTTGAATTTATAAGCCCAGCCCTGAAAAAAAACCAACTGAAGTACATTTGGAGATTTATTTTACATTTTCCTGTTAGTGTGTCCGCTTGATAGTTTATAAAGAAATATATTTTAAGATACATGTTAATATATAGGCGCAAAATAGCTATTAGATCAATGCAGGCTGTTGTATTTCTGTTTTTAAATATATGCTTGGCTTATGTTTTTACAAACTTCTTTGCAACATAAGTTCTGTTGGAGCTCCATGGAAATAATTTATGCCTTAACCCTGAAATTGGTGAGCGGTATGGGATAGAATAAATACGTAAGTGGGAGAGAAAGGAAACATCTGCCAATTTTAACTTCTGCAAATTATATGGAAGCTTGAAAGTATCTGCTAAGTTTATAATATGGTCTGCACAGGAACGCTTCGCCCACATACCAGAGGTCAGAGATTTGTCTTGTCCCTGCAGCATTAAGTAACCTTTTGGTTAAATAACCTGACCGAAGAGTAGGAGGAGAGAGGAAGGAAGAGAGAATTCCACACTAGAGTAAACATGGCACTGAGATTATGGGTACCCTGCCAAGAAAGGTGGGGTTTTCCAGCAAGGTAACAAAAGATACTAGCTATCTATCTACATAATCCTGCTGGAGACTGACAGTGTAAGTCATGCAGCTAGGTTGGGGCAGAAACCAGGTACCCTCCACGTCTTCTCCACCCAGTCTTGGGCTTGCTGGCTTTGGTGGTGGTGAATGCTGCAGAGTGGTCAGAGCAAGACACGTTAACTGCCTCAGTGCAGAAATGCGAGTTTTTTTGGCAGCAAAGGCATGCTTTCTGGATAGAAGGGTGTTCCTTTCAGTGCAATAGCTGACACGAGGCAAATCCTAGGGAAGATAATGAAGTTTTTCATTTTGACATCATGGCAGGTTAAGGTAAGCTGCAGAGGAGAGTCTAGAGTTTACCCTGGGCTACAAACATGTCAAAATGATAAACTGCCTTGTTTTCATCTGGATTTTACCACACGTTAGTGAGTGCATAGCAAAGACAGTCTATTTTCTGGCAAAGATAGTACCTTGGGGCAGGTCTACAGGTTGTATAAATTGTGATGAATTCAGTGATGCTGTCACGATTTACACCAGCTGCAAATTCAGCTTAGCGCAGCCATCTGTGGCAGGAGGTGTGTGGTACTAGCATGTCTGTGTGGCAGGAGCTGGCACGCTGCTCCCATGCTGGAGAGGTAGCAGAGAGCAGTGCAGAGCCTGGATAACAGCCCAGAAATGGAAATGATAATCGTATTATACAAGAGTGTACTTTTGTGAGAGTCCAAGTAAGAGCTGGGCAACGGTAACCGGGAGGAAAAATAGTTAACTGCCATCTGCCTCTCCAGGACAGATCAACTTGAGATAGAGAACGAGAATGAATACTGACTTTGTAGCCACAGTTACTTTGTGCTGAAAAGCTCTTTTTAGTGTACAAATATGAATTAGTTTAAGAACTTAAACTATGAAGGAGTTTTCAACTAAGATTTTAAAAATAATTTATTTTAAATGATAATTTAAATTATAATTTTAAACCATTTTTATGCTTTCCCTGCATCAAAATTTTTAAAAAGTAAATCTCCCAATCTCTTAACAGTGTTCATTCATATCTTGCTATGTCTGCCTACCTGATGATAATATTTGATTAGAATTTGTTCACAGACTCTGAATACTCTTTCCTGAAAGAATCTATGTAAAGGGAGAAAACAATACACATCCTGTACTCCACCTTCATAGGCCTCTAGCATACGATGCCACCTTTTGTTTGCAAGAGTTTAAATTTCAAATAAAATCCCAGCATTCTTTTGAAAAAAAGGAAAGGGCCTCTCCCCTGCTTAGATTGTCAAATCCCAGACTAGCCCGGAATTGAATAGGCCAAGTCAGTGACCTCAGGCAGAAAGAATGTTGGTTATTTACGTAGGGCTTCTGCTATTTTAGCAGCAAACCTTTTCTTCTGAAAGGACAATGTATACTGTTTTGTGTTTATGGCCAAGTAAAAAGCTTGTACATTTGAGATTTGCATCGTAATAGCCTCGTAACTCAATATACAGCATCCTCAAAAATAGCAGTGCAATTGTTTTGTCTTAGTTGGTGCAGGTCTTTTAGAGGCTTTTACAAAAGTTCTCTAAAAAACCATCCTAAAGATACAGCTGCTTATGTTTGCTTTGGTGGCTTCCCCCCCCCCCCCCGAGTTTTTTTGTGTTTTTTTTGTTGGGGGTTTTTTCCCCAAAAACTAAAATTACACGTGGTTTCTTTATGAGCTATCAGGCCAGTGCTCAAAATATTTTGATGCATCTCAAGCTAAGCTGTGCCTGCAGCTTGAAACCAGGAAAATGTGTGAGACTGTGTGTGTGTGTAATTCACGCACCGAGCATTTTTGCTGAAATAATGGAAGATCTTTACAGGCATTCTGGCCTGGTGGATGAGCCTGCAATTCCAAATGGTTTTTAAAGTGTGCCTTTCTCAATAGATCGTAACCATGAGGAGCTATTGTGTGAGTAAAGCACACATTTAGGATCCAATCCTGCATTCCTTAAAGTCAATGGGAGTCTGAGCGTGAAAGGAATGCAGGATTGGGTCCTGAAACAGGGGAGCAAAATTGTGTGCCAGATTGCTTTGAAAAGAAGAATACAACACATCCACAGTAGCCACTTTTTAGTGTTTCAGATTTCAAACGGCTGGAGTCTGTGAAAAGTGGCTTCTGCCAACATGCAGTATCTTCTATTCAGAGGAATTTGGCATTGATTCCCCCCCCCCATCTTAAAAACCCTGAAAGCCCTAGAAATTCACCCCTCCTTTCACAAAGCCTGAGCAATTGAGCATTGTGAGGAGGGGACGGGGCAGTGGCGGTGGGGGATGGAAGTTTCTCCAAGGCCAGGGGCTGGGGCTGGAGCGGAGTCCTCCTCGCTGCCCCTTCCCGCAACGAAGACCCTGCACTGCCCTGGCACCCGCCGTGGGGGCTGCGGCTCAAACGCAGGACCCCGTCACGAAGAGGTGGTGCTCACGTTGCTTGGTGGCTTTGTGCGAGTCCCCTGTAGGAGACGGAGGAGAAAAATTGAATTAACAGTTATTCAGGGGCTAAAGCAGCCTCCGTGCTCCCCGTTCTCAAGTGGGTGGAGTGACAGAAGCCCTGTGTAAGGGAAATCGCTGTGCAGATAGGCAGTCATAAGCCAGAGAGAGGGATGGAGAACTGCAAGCCTGAACTCACGTGCTAGTAAAGGAGAAATGGTAACAAATAAAGAAAAAGTATTGGAAGCTTGTGTTTTCTTTTGGCGTGTCTTTAATTCCTGGGCAGGTGAACCTCCTCTACCAAGTGAGAGAAAACGGATCGCCTGGGTGAAATTCTGCATCAGTTTTATCTTGAGATGACTGGGTAGAGGAGGTAGCTGAGGTGGGTTGTTAATGTTTTCAATTATTTATTCCATGTGTATGAAACTTGGTACTTCTCTTGAAGTTTCAGCTCCTGGAATAATCTGGTGACTTAAAGTTTAGCTTCCACTCTTCAGAAACAGTAGTTGTCCAACCTGGGGCTTTGTGGAGAACAGATTGGATTCTGGATGTTTCGTTTGCCCCTCAGCTTTTGAGTTATTTTGGTCCCGGTTTTTCAATAATTAAAACGGGTACTTGCAGAGCACACAGGCACTCTTCAGAGGGTGGGTCGCACCTTGCATGGCAAGAAAAGCTGCAGCGTCTGTGCCAGAGTTTAGTTTAAGGCTGTGGACGGTGGTCCCCGTCATGGCACCCTGTGCTGTCATGATGGTATCCACAGGCCATACGGAAGATCGCTTGGGCACTAACTGCCCCTGCATGGGCTCCGCGATGGGCCCCGCCACAGCCCGTGGGTGGCACGTGGGGTGTAAAAGTGCATTTGGGGGCTGTCTGCGTTTGGGAGTGTGAGCGGCCTGTGGATGGCCACCGCAGACTGGCTCTGAATCAGAGCAGCCCCAGACCTATGCCAGGGGCTTTTGCAAAACAAAATTATCAGGTTGGCCTGGTAAGGTTCATGTTTCCGTTGAGCAGTGATGGAGACTGTGGCCACGGGTGGGCAGCAGGCATGCAGATAGGTTTCCTCAGCCCAAGCCACCTTGTGTCTGGTTTCACTTGTACAGGGCTTTGGAGCAATACATGGGAATTTTCCTTCCCTGTTATGGTAACTGGGAAATACTTGAGCAAATGTTGTTGTGTAGTAATCCTGCCTGTATGTTTACACGTCGCTTTAGTCTGAATGCCTTGAGAAATTGTCACTTAAGGTGCTAACGTGAGACCGGTAACGATGCTGGTGTCACATCAGTCACTACAGAGGTGGCGTCTGAAGCAGTTAATAAGCAATTAGGTCCATGTTTAACATGGCTAGCTAAAACAGATATGCACAGTTCTTTGGTCACTCAGGCATGAAGAGCCAGGGGCTGCCATGCTCAGAAAGCTGTGTGAGTTGTGGACCAAAGCTTCCAGAGCGCAGAGGTTCTCACCGAGTGCCCCGTTCAACCTTAGTACTGACAATTTGTAAAGTAAGGGGTAGAAATCCTAATGAGAGAAGCAATGTGATATGCTTTTTTCCTCCAGAAAGAGCTGTTAAAGGAGGATGCTGTGTATTTGTGTTGCTGCTGTGAGACAAGGCAGGAGCTCGCGGGTGCCACTTTCCCAGCAGGAGCAGCGCGTGGCCATGCCAGGGCTCGAGCGAGCCCCTGATGCCGCGGCAGGGCAGCCACAACCATCCCGCCTGGTCCTGCCGCAGCCCGCACCTTGCTCGCTGCCTGCGCGGGGACTCTGGTGGGGCCATGCCCCCATGGGAGAAGCAGCAGCAGAGCTGAGGTCTGTGCTTGCGTGTGGTCAGACCTACCCAGGCACGTCCTCAGCCAACAGGAATGGCAGGTACTTGTATAATATTCCACGGCGATAGCTTGGGCTGTTCGGGCTTCTAATTAGCTCTGCTTTAACAAATTTCTTATCTTCAGCAGTGATACCTACAGCTGAACTCTTCAATTGCACTCCATATGGGGAGGTTTTAATTACGTTTTCTGACTAAAATACAATCGTCTTATTCCACACAGCTGTAACATTAGAAATAACAAGGACATTATTAGTCATCTCGCACTTCGTTCCCTCTAATGCTGAAACTTTCCCAGATGGAAGTTACAAGAAGAGGCACATATATCACGAGATCATGATGGTGAGAAGGTATGCTGGTGTATTTTTTTTTCAGCGTGCTGGTAGTCTCAGGGACGCACCAGGCGTTATCTGGGAGGCGAGGCTGGGGCTGCAGCATTCCCATTATGTCAGAGGGGAGTTGTTTGTTTTTAAGTAGCGCCAGGCACTGAGACAATGCAGGCTTCTCACATGAACTTGCTTACACTACAATACTAGTAAATCATGATTATTACCCAACAGTTGCGTGTTTTTAATCATCAAAGTACTTAAAATATTATAATAATGCTTGGCACTTTTTGACTTCAAAGCACGCTGCAAACAGTAATTAGGTTTAATAACCATGCTGTGACAGTGAGACATTGCTATCTCTTGTCTTACAAAGGCGAGGGGGGGTTAGTCCCCGACACGGTTGCATCATCCCATGTGAGAGTGCGGATCTACCACTGAAGGCTGCAACTTGATAAACTCACCTCCCTATAGGCAAATACCCCACTGCCAGCAGCGGCAGGGAGGGCTTTGAAGATGCTTTCTGGGCTAGCGGGGCGGGGGCAAGACATTTTCAGTGCTGTTTCGGAGCACCTCCTCAAGACTGTAAAACCCGATCTGATTCACATTTTGTTCCATGAGGGCCTGGAGCAGCTTTTGAAACAGCGCTGGAAAAAGTTTTACCCCATCTTGGCTTCCTGGCTGGTGTGTTTTCACCACCCAGCGAAGTGTTGCGGAGACTGGAGAGAATAGTTGTGGACAGCCTGTGTCAACTGTAGGTCATTTTTCCTTTTACAAGCCAAATCTTTGAGTTGAGTCCTTTGCTAAAGCAACAGCTCTCCCATTCCTGCCTTTTAGTTTGCATCACATAGGAGATAAAAATTGTGCAGGAAGTCGTTGCTAGACACATTTAAATACCAGAGACTCATAAACTGGTTAAATTTGAACACTGATGTTAAAATCAGTGCTGATTAGAGCCGATTCTGATTTTATATATTTTTTTAAAGTTCCAAAAGCCTGCACTCTTTGGATGTTTGTCATGTTGGTTGCAAACACCAGTTGTGATAGTTCCTTGGGACAGAGTAATTTCTAGCTTGCGTTTTATTAACTACTAGATTATCTACATGAATCTTTGCAGTCTGTGCTGGAGCATTTGCGAGGTGCTCTGCCTCCCATCTGAGGTGGTGGAACCCCCTTATCCTGGCAGTTGCTAGCTCTCTAATGTGTGGGTGTCAGTTAAGAAATGTAAAAGTTACTTGCAACAAGCACTTTTTGTTACTATGAGTGCATAAGCTTCCTTTTCTATAGTAAAGCAAGGCTAAAGAGCAGTCAGGGAACAAAGGGCTTCCCTATAAAAGCTAGTGGCCGCAGGTTAGGCGGCTTCTGCCCTGTCCCGTGGTCCCCTCTCGTGTTCTTGGCCAGCTTGCTGGTCTTCTGGTCGGGTGTGAAACGGAGCCTCTTCCTCACTACTGTTGAAAACTGGTCTGACAGGGCAGGCATGCCAAGGTGGGTATCCAACAGAAGGAGGAAAGAAGCACAAGGAAAGGTTTGTGAAACCCCGTACTTGTGAACTCTGCGCTAGGCTGCTCGTTATAACTGCTTGTTATTATTATAACAAGCTATCAGCAAGCTGCATCAAGTTTTGTCAGAAACTTTTGACTTCTTTGTTTCACTATTATGAAAGCAAATAGTAACCCAGGCTTGGCTATACTCAGTCATTCAAAGGAAAGCCAAGCAGCAGGTTCTGTGTACCAGTGGGCAGGATGATATTACCTTGTCTAGCTGGCCAGGCGCTTGACTCAGCTGGCTAAATCAGCATTAGTTTTTTTTAAACTTTTAATCTCTGCCTGATTGACAATAATAGGTTATGGCTACACAGAACAGGCTGGTGCTGTGCAGGCCCCCGAGTTACTCCAGGACCCGGAGAGGTGAAACCGCCTCATCCAGTGCATCGAGTTGGAGGCAGGTACCCTCACCTCGAGGCGTTGCACCCACCCTGCTGTGCACGGCTGCCCTGCGGCTTGGAGGTACCAACGCTGCATCTCCTTGGGCTTTGTGTCTCCCCGGCCGCAACTGCCAGCGCTTTCCTCGTGATTGCAGTTCTCACGTGATGCCCGGGCATTCGCAGAGTTTGGTGTTTGACTGTGTTCAATGCTGTCATTTAGCAAACTCTTCTGGAGGGCAAATAGAACATATGTTTTTGCCTTTATTTCTAAAATGCAGTATGTAGAAGCCAATATAGTGTAGCCACGGCTATTTGCGTGATAACTTGCTGTTTCTTGTTTATGAGGTAATTACTGTATGATCCCCAAATGAAATTCTTCTAAGGGAAAAGTCCTGTCAATCTTATTAATTATTGATAATAATAGTAATTATCATGTGAGCAAGCTGCTTGCCTGCTTTATGAGTTTAGGCAAGTCGGTTCCCTAATAGGTGGCTTGGTTTTTTCAGCTGTAAAATGGGGAAAATGGTATTTTTCCTCAGTTTTGAAAGGTGTTGCTCTGCGAGTGCTGTGTAAACAGAGATGTTTTTACCACGTCAGCTGTAGGGAAGGGGAGGCCAGCTGCCTGTGTTTGGCAGGCGGGGGTCTTGCAGAGCAGGGTGTGAGCAGCGTGCAAGTTGTGCAGTGGCTGAGGTGGAAGCTTGCAGCTTTGCTGCGCTGGGGTGGGGTGAGGTTGTTTCATGTTGCAGGGCAATCAGCTGCCAAATACATCTGATAACATAAGCGTCTTTGAGAGCCAGTCGAAAACATCAGTTTTGCCTTGCTTGCTTTGGGTCATAGGCTTCCCACTCCTTCCCAGTCTGGGAAGGCTCTGACCCCATTGGCTTCTGCCAGTGATGCTGTGCTAAGGAAACGACAGGAGCAGAATTTGGAGCGTTTCTGTCGACCTGAGCGCTGCCAGGCTCTGTGCACTGGCATACAAAGCCAGATGTACGGGTCCTCGTGCACCTTGTGCAGTGCCTCTGGAGATGCTGACGCCTCCCCGAATTAGGGTGTTCCTTTCCTGCAGAGATCCTCCAGTAACGGAGTTCAGGATTTGTCCCTAATGGTCTCTGCTGCTTCTAAGCATAATGGATGCGGGGTGAGGGTGATGGCCAGTGCTTCTCCACCTGAAACAGATGCCCAGGCTCTGCACTGGTGCTGCGTGAGAGCAAGGTGGAAGTGCTGCATCAGCACATCCAAGGCGAGTCCCCGTTCTGAGTGCAGCCACTTCATTTCCATCATCTAAAGACAAGTTGTGTATCGAGGCTGGGTCTGGCAGAGCCAACATCCTTTAAAGAGCCATTCTGGCCTCTTTCCTTGTCTTCCCTCCCTTCCGTTTACCTTTCCTTTACCTTTCACTGGAGAGGTTTAAAAACAGCTCGGATAAGCAGGAGGGAAGATCTAGAGGTGGTTGCTCCTGCATCAGTCAAGAGAGGCCCTGTGACCCCCCGATTGCTGTCCCAGCCCTGCGCCTTGTTTGTGTGACATGTAGGATGGACCAGTTTTATCTAAGTCTCAGAAGAGATGGGACAGTCTCAGTGGATTGCCCATGCCACCAGGCTCCTGGTCGCCACCAGGCTCCTGGTCCCCACCAGAGCTACCAGGCAGCTGGAAAGACAAACAAGAGCTGACTCCACCTACCAGCAGTATGGAGACAGCAGCCCGTGAGATCGACAGCCCAAGAATGTGCACACAAAAGAAGCATTTCCCTCGGCCACGACAGTAAAACCGCCAGACAACCACATGCAGCATGTGATTTCCCAAAAGCATCAGTCCAGATCCCAACTTCTTTGTGCCACACACTGTTTCCCAGGATCAGATCACAGTGGCAATGTGTAAAAGGCACTTTCAAGCACTGAAAATTAATCATATTTTCCTCAACATTGTTTATGGAAACCGTGGAGAGCACTCCTGCCCCTCTGTGCTTGGCCAGCTGGCTCAGCTCACCGGCCCTCGGAGTCAAACCCTCCGCAAAGATCGGTGGTGTTTATGGTGGAGCTACTCTGCCTTGGTAGAAGATGTCCAGGCTTATTTTGTGGGGTAAAAGCTTCAGCGCTGACCTGGGAGGGGTATTCTGTTGACCTGTAAACACAGAGCATCTTGCCCTCTTCTTTGCTTTGTGTCACTGCTTAACGGTAGCTGGTATGCAGCCTGTAGTAGGCACCATGCCATCTGCTTGCCAAGGCTGAAAATGGCTTGTGAGAGCACCCAAATGCTTGGGAGCTTTGGCCAGCAGGACCCTGGCACAGAGTGGAAATAAGGTGAGTCAGGATGAGTGTGGTTTCCCTTCTGCCTCTCTGGTTTTGCACTGATAAAATGGCATTGCTTTCAATGGAGCAGCTCTGGTGTAAGACAGATCTGATCTGCTGTGTGTAAAAACTGGTTGGGCTCAGTGGTTTTTGAATTCCTGGTTTTAATCCTTTTTGTTGGGACTCTCTGGAGTCTGTTGTGCATTTCTTAGCTGTAAAGGGAACCATCAATAACGATGATCACAGGCTTTGTCAGTAGACTTCCGCAAGTGCTAATGAAATGGCAAATGTTCAAACTTGAAAATGAAATCTCTTGTTTTCAGTGGGATTTTTCTGCCCTTCCCTCCATCATGTGTGCCTTGTACTGCTTTAGTATCACAGGGAGCTGTGGGTGTAGTTGCTGTGGCATTGATTAATGTATTAATATTTTTAAAGCTGACAGGAACCATCCATATGCAGTATGGTCCTTTGGAGACAAACACGTTGCTGATGTTGATTGCAGTGGATGTATGCCTGCTGTGATTTCACCTGCTAAGAAAATTGTCTCAATTTACAACTGGGCCTTTCCCCCCAGAATAATCATTTTTGGGTTTAGATGTCAGATTTTCCAGGAACTGGCATCAGCTGGGTTCCGTAACCTGCACTTAGAAGTAATATTTAGTTGATAAGGAGTTTGTTAAGGGACAGTGGAGCCGAGAGCCTAACCCTCACCCGTGTCTCTGGATGGACCCTTCGGGGAGGAGAGGGGCCAAGAACTGGCCATGCATACAGGTGCAGCAGGGTGTGCTTTTCACTTTGCATCTTGAATGACTGGGTTTGGGGACGGAGCGCAAAATTCTGACGGTACCGTGTTTTAACAGGGAGAAGACTACGAGGAAAAGCATTCTACAATGTCAATGGCAAGGTGTACTGTGAAGAAGACTTCCTAGTAAGTAAGATTTCAGGCATGTTTTTTTAGTTGTTTTTAAACTAAATTGTTCTTTTATATTGGCTTGTTTGCTTTGAGAGACGGTTTAGTCATCTGGGGCCTCCTGCCAGTGCTGCAATCGGAAAGCATTTACCACTAGCTCTATAAAGGCAGGATCAGGCCCTTGGTTTGAAGTGGTGGCTATGAAACCAAGTACATAACTGTCTATAAGCCATCACAAAGTGTAAATTATGAGAGTAAACACTGGAGCTGCTCAAGCTTGGGACTTGAATTGCAGCCACAAAGCCTTGCCTGCCAAGCTAGAGCTTAAAGTCAAACATCTGGGGAATACCAATCATAACAAGAGGGGAGACGTTTTTGACTGGAGCACGTCATCGCTGTGTACAATGTTGCTTTGTTGCAGGCGCAGTTTTAATCACTGCTCTGCTCAGAGTGGTGTGGAACTGCATTGTGATTAGCTAAAAACTGTTAGCCACGGAGGAGCAACTAATTTTCTTTCCATGCGCCCGTAGCTTTTATAAACGCTTTACTTTAATAGAGACTGAGTCATGAATAGAAAAATGAAGCTTGTTGCTGAGCTGTGTTGTTCCAAAAATAAAATATTTGTGCAATTAAGGGTGAGGATTGTGCAGTACACAGAGAATGACTTGGATAAGTGGCAGACCATTTATAATTAAGATAAAGAGGACGGCATGGCTGGGAATTGAAAGTAGAGAGGAATGATATATTTTAGCTTAGAGGATGATGAATTGGAGAATCAGTATGCTGAATTTATGCCACCTTTATTTATTGAAATACCATTCATTTAGAAGCTTGAGTCTTCCAGAATGACTTTCCATTTCTAATGAATATATGGCCATGGTTTTTGCAAAGGAATTATTCAAAGTACATCCCACAACAAAAATGTTACTGGCAGTTCAGAGTGCGCAAATGCATTTCTCATCAAGGCAATCCATAAAAATAATGGAAATTCCTAAAATATAAGCCATGTTTGCCTTCATGTGTTACACCTTTACTTTCAGCCTACCACAGCTGGAGCCTGTTGAAAAGAGCAAATTGTATTTTGTGCAGAAAATAAGTTTCTTGTTAGAATTGCAATGTGTTACTGTTTTGCTTGCATTTTGGAGAGAAAATTATTTTTTCTCCCTTGCTTTTTTCTTTCCTGTGTTTCTGCAGAAGCACAGGGAGAAGGTAGAAGAGGTGGAGTGTGAGATGGAGGGGCTTAAACCTTTGAGATTTTAATTTTTGAACTGTGTTGGAATGTACTTTCCCCATGATCAAAATCTTTCATCCAGACTTAATGACATGATAGTTGTTATTAGCTTGTAATTTCAGCCTAAACATGGGAATTTTAAATCTAAAAATCTCAGTCTTTTGGAGAACACTCAGTTTTCAAGTGTTTGGGGGGAAACCTCCTTAGTTCTTAGACATGTTCTGTAGTAGGCTTTTGAAGGGAGATACTTGCAGTGATTTTTCCCAAGAAAACTGAGGTTAAGGACCTGATAGGAATAAACTTTCTGCAAGTTAGGGAACTGTTGGGACATTTAAGGCAGAGATTTAAAAACCCAAACCTCCCACAGGTGTGTCTTAGCAGATTCTCAGTAGCACTGAGTGGTGGGAGAGAAGCAGACCAAGGGACTCACTGCTGCAGAAATCAGTAAAAGAAATCAAATTCTGATGTTGTCCCTGCCCGCGTTAAGCCATCTGCTTCTCAGAAAGCGATTTCATCTTCTCTCAGCTTCCCCTGAGCAAATGGCTAGGAATTGTCTTGTTTCCCTAATAAAACAACTTTGCCTATTTTAGAGTTCTGTGGACAGGGAAAGCTCAAAGCTTTTCTGAAAGTCAGAGGAAGAGGCTGCAAAGTAGCAATTAAAAAGGAAATAATTTTAACTACTTCATATTCCCAGGTCTTGCTCCTAACGACTTGGAAACCCCCAATCCTCTCTAAAAAGAAGTGTGTTCAGTCCAAAGCAGATAGCCAAATGCTTTTTCTGTATAACTGAGAATATCAGTCTCTACCGTAACTCCAAATCTTAGTGCAGCTTGGACTCCCTGCTGACAGTATGGTAGTGGGATGTTAGGGAAGTTAAAGATGGTGGGGAAGGGGTGGTTCAGGGGAGAGGGAGAGGGAATTGCTTGAGGGTGAATTAGGCTGATCTTGCACGTTGTCCTCTGACCACTACCATGCAAGCTTTGCAGGCCAAGAAGAGAGTGCCAGCAGAGCTATAGGAGCTGCTATGCGTCATAACAGTCTGTGGAGTTTTCCCATAGCCCTGAATCCACAGGTCTTCCACAGAGACATGCCTCCTCCCTCTCTGCAAGCCTCTGCCCTGCCCTATAGCAGCTGCGTGAGTACACGCTCCTACCTTTGACCATTCTTGCACTGGGAGACTTCTCTCTTAGCTCGTTGCAGCTTCTCTCTGGCCAGTAAATGCAGTCAGAAGCAGAGTGGATCACATTCTGGTCTCATTCTTAGGTAAAAGTATAAGAAAAAGGTGATTTTAATTTGGGGAGGTAAACAGAGGCAGTCTATCTATGTTATAATTGTATTCCTTCTAAGAAAATAGTCTTCTGTTGGTGTCCTTGCTCTTCCTTGGCTTTTGTTTGCCTGGGAACTGATCAGGAGAATTAGCTGCTCCTATATGGGTATGGGAGCCTGGTCACAGCTCTGTGGAGTTGCAACCCCGCAGCTTGCGACCAGGTTATTTCATGTATGGCACAAACATAACAGGAATTAGAAAGCAGAGCAGCTTCAGAAAATTTGGGCAGGAGGTACTGTGCTGTCACACTGGGGTCTTTGGTGAAATCCATGTAATAACAACTGAATTGGAAGGGCCTGTGTGTACATGGTTAGGCTTGCAACAGCAGGATTCCCAGGGACAGATGTGAGGAGTTGATGTTTCATTGCTGACAGTCCCACCGAAGCAGCAGTGGTCTGAATGAGCCCCTCGTTTGCCCTCCCAGTGAGAGGCATGCTGATGGGAAGCAGCTGACTTGCAAATGTAATGCAAACGGAGAGCAGGGGTGGTAGTGGGCTGAAGCCTCCCTGCTACCTGGGGGAGAGCCCGTCCCCTTCGCACCCTCAACAGGCAGCACAGGGCAGAGCTGAGGGCTGTAATTCTTGCAGAGCTCTGTCTGTCCCCACTGCTGCCTCTGTGTATCCCATTAATTTGCTGCAGGTGCTTCTTCCCCATCATCCCTGGCATCATGCTGGGGATGTCCTTCTGGCCAGTCCAGGCAAGACCCAGAGACTGCAGTAATTCCCGCTTTGGACTGCAGTTAATAGCACATGAACAACAAGGGGCAGAAAAGCTGAACTGGTTCTTGCTGTGAACCAGTCAATGTACGAAATTTTAGGGAATGGGTATTATTTATGGGTTTCTTCTTATTGTAACTGTTAGAAATGTTGAACATCCTATAGATGTCAGTATTTTAAGTCTCCTGCAATACTGCTGTTTTCTGTCAGAATGGCTTCTGCTGGAGCAGAGTCTCCAGAGCTGTAGTTGATGGCTCGTATGCAATACCTGGTTCTTTAACTCCCACTCACTCAAGCCAGATCAGCTCTTTCTCTCTATCCAAGACAATATGTAGAATTCAGTGCAATATTATGTACGGTCCTTGAAGCCAAGACCCTGAGAAAAGCCATTACCTGATCATTATAGATGTTTGGCTCCTGTTGTATGAGCAGGGCTTGCCCTCCTTGGCTAAACTGTCCCTGTCGAGGTTCAGCACAGCGCTGGTTGCATCCCTTTCACCCCAGAGGCAGTTGCACTTCAGTGGTGAAATGCTGTGTGGGTCCCATCTTTTAAGAGAGCTCAGTTGTCTCTTAAAGCATAGCAAGTGCCAGAGAGCTTTGGCTACCAAGTTGTTTCAAAAAAATTGGTTGTAAAAGCATGACATGAATAGCTACTAGCATCAAGCATTCAAGATCTGGCTCTTTCTTTGAAAAGTGCTTTTGATTTCTGGATGAAAGGTGTTAGAGAAATGTAGATGTTATTCATTATAAGCAATTTCCACTGTGCAGCCATAAAGCTATCCAAAGCGCAGATACACCCATCAAAACCTTTGGCAATAGCCACAAGGTACATTCTTCTAGCAAATAGTTTTCCCACATGTTTGCTCTTACTGAGGGCACAGATTATCTTTGTCTGAATCAGGCAGCTTATTTTGCTCATTCTTTCCATGGAAGAAGTGCTGGAAGTTTTTAGACCCACTTCTGGAGTTGTAGATGGGGAAGGGATGCCACATGCCACAGTTGTCCTCACAAGAACAGTGCCTGCCTTTTGTGTGTGGAGTTGCGAATCGATGGGTGAGGGCTGGTAAACCCTTACCACCTGGAGGACATGGCATACCTCTTCCTTCTTTGTTCATTTTTGTCAGCCTCCTGCTTCCAGCCCTGATTAGCTGCATATTCTCTCAGTGCTTAAACCCAAGTCACATTGGCTAAAAGTAGTGAATGAATCAGATTTTTAGAAAATCCACAGATAATTCCACTTTTGTCTAAGCAGGGTGTAGAGATTGCCTAATCTATGCAATTTCCAGTAGGAGCACTTCAGTAGCAATATTGCATGTTAGTGTAAGGAGTAAAAAGGACAAAACCAAAACCCCAGACTTTTCATTGCTTTGCTTTAGCTCCAGGGAAGATCCAGTTACTCTTTTTTTCATGCCACCTTAAGGTAGCAAGTCCAGCAATATCCAAGTCTTGCCTCACCCCTGTTAGGATAGTTATTTCATGAAAGGAAATAAAACAAATGACAGTTTAATCCTTCCCTGAAAGCTCTTAGGACACAGATGGCTAACTAGCCATAACAGGGACACTGTTCCTGGTGAAGTGAACAAAAAATAAATGCCTTACTGTATAATAAATAATCCGAGTCAGATGTTCTTGTTCTATTTTGTTGATAAATTGCTGCATAATCATGGGTGAAGGAAAAATAGCTCAATAATTTTAATTTGTCTTTCCTTTTCAATGCTCAAATATCACGTAAAGAAATTTAAAAGAAATTACTGTTTTTCTTGGCAAAAAAGACTTTAAAAATGTCACCAAAGCAGCCTGAATCTTAGATCTATTATCTCTTTTTTCTTTTTTTTTTTTCTTTTCCCCCCTGCTTGATAGACTTTTCCTTTTTCTCTTGAGGTAATGAACATTATTGAGTGGGGGTCCAGCAGAGGTTAAGAAATGAGAGGATTTCCCTCCAGGGAGGAGATGAGAGGGAAAATGAACCTCGTGACAGATGTTAGTTACATTGCTTAATGCACTACTGGAAGACGCTCAGATGCTCTGGAAATAACCTATTACAGACACCACAAGCTGCAGTGCATAGCGTTAAGGTCATCCAAAACTTCCCCTTTTAAGATTATCTCTTTCACTGTCTTATAACTTTGCCAAATTTAATAATTTAGGCTGAACTTCTTCACGCCAGGTTTTTGCCTCCGGCTAACTTTGCTGTCATTAGTCGTTGAAAGTTTCATCTAAAGCTGTTCATCCATTTCAGTGAGGAGTAAGACTGGAGGACGATCTGTCACTTAGCCCATAAATCCTCCAAGTGAAAGGCTCTAAAAACTTCATTTTGCACATGCCAACCGTAAAGAGAGACCTAGCGCATTGCAAGCCTCCAGGAGGCCCTTGGGTGTCCCCCTTCTGCCCTTCCCATCCCGGAGGGCGGGCAGCCCCTGCGATGGCTGTGTGCGGGTGCCTCTGTGCCTCCCTGCCCTGGCCTCCTTCCATCCTGCCAGGGAGAGGCTGGGGCTGAGGCTGTGGCAGAAGGAGGGCAAGGAGCCCACAGCTGTGCCTTGCAAGCCTGCAGGCTGCCCCTCAGGTCTTCCTTCTCCTCTCCATCCAGCCTACTGTGGTTTCTAATCCTTCTCTCCCCTACACCAGTGACTGGTACCTGCTCAGGATGCTCTTCTTGCCACAGCTGTAGCCTCTTTGCTCCATAGCTGACCACTGCAGTGCAGAAGTTGGCTACAGAGAACACAGAGGGGCTCATCTTACATCCACAACTGTAACACTCAACGATTGTAAAAATGTGAAAGGATCGGGGTGTGCAAGACCAGTAGGGAGGTGACGAATGGAAAGGATCAGCCTTTCATGGGGGAAAGCGATCGGATATCAGCGAGCTGGGTGATCAGGGATTCATGAGAGGGAGGGCTTGCACCTTCATCTCCTGTAGCACCAAACACAGGACCCTTACCCTAATTTGGGCCCCTGGGCACTGCTGCAATGTAAATATTAATACTAACGAGGCAATTCTTCTCAGTTTGTGCACATGCTGTTTTCCAAGGCTGGTAGTGTGGGAAATGGCCCATACCACTTGCTGGGGCCCTAGGAAGATAGTTGTTATCAAGTGTAATGGAAGCTGGTGTCAGCTGGAGTCAGAGGCCTGAATTTCCATCTCAGCGAGTATAAATGTTTGGAGATCCCCCTTGGGAGGTGAGCACTGGGACTAGTGCATTAGTCAAAGAACCCACTGCTGCTAAGCAAGACTCTCTCAGAAAAAATAGACTCAGTTGAAAAGGTAAATGATTGAAGTTGCAGCTTGTGTTCATTTCATATCTAATGGGAATCACAGAGCACATGGAGTTACAGATAATTGTCAGGATGTTGTATTTAGGAGAGTTGCTATTAAAATGCATACTGCAGTCAGAGAACAGACAGACATGGGTGTTTATTGGTATGTTTAACAGAATAATGGAATCAAAGCTCAGAAAGGGATTTGCTGCAATATTGCTAATGTACAGAACTATAAGGAAGTCTGTGAGCATTTTCAAGGTGCTGACAGCTCTAGGTTGGGACAGGAGGTGCTTTCAAGTTCCGCAGGCATCATGAATGCTGAGTGTTGCTGTGTTCCCAAATACTGTCACTGAAAACAAAGCCAAACAGATTATAGCCCGTTACTGTAATCAGTGCATGAGGGAGTAAAGTTCATGTTGTTACTTGTGTGTGTCTCACTCCAGCCCCTCCCTGCCAAAAAAATTTGAATATTTTCCTTCCATAGTTTTTCCTAAGTTTGTAGTATGCCAGTGGTCCTGGTTTTATTTTATAAACAAATTTGACAGTAATGACGATTAATTGGGGTGTTCTGAATTGAAGTGTTGCATCAAGCCTACAGATGGGCTTAAAATTCAAATTTCAAAATATTTAAGGGTAGTCAAATATTGATTGGCCTCTGCACTTTGGACTTGAATGCAAGTCAGCATGAAGAGTGTGTAGAGCTGGCAGTTGGGGTTTACCTCTTATTGCAACACAATACTGTAGTGCTGTATCCCGTATCAAGAAGTTACAAGTCCATTGAAGCTAGTGGCAGAAGTCCCATTGACTTCAGGGAGGTCTGGATTTTCTCCCAGGAATTCATCCCAGAGGACAAATTTTTAAAGCTAGGGCCCATATAAAAATGTTGGCACCAAGGCTGAGAAACTAAGGGTGAATGCTGCAAACACTGCATGGCATGGCAAACTGCAGCTCTGCTAATTGAAGAAAACTGGTGTTTTGAAATAGGAGACCAACTGGAGTCCAGAAAAATTTCTCAAGTTTACAGAACAGCAATACACAGGCAGTACCTAGACCCAGGTGATAATGTAGATAAACATAATGTGATGAAATGTCAATGTGCGAGTAAGGTGTGTATTCTCTAAAGGGATGCTCAGCATTTCCTGGACTGGGTTACGGATTGTTAAATGGGCCACAGGAATCACTCTCTGGGCCATGACAAAAAGACCAAGGAAAGACAAAGATGGGTTTTTTTCCTGCGATGTATCACTGTGGACTAGCTTTTGCAACTATCTCATACTTTACATTTGCTAGTGGAATATTTTGAAGTGTGTTACAAAGTCCAGTTGGTTTCATGCCGGATAGTCACTCCCCTATTTCCTTTTGAGATGGTGACCCAAAAAGTCAGATTATCCCATTTTTCTTAATATTAGATTGAAAAGTAAATTACAATCACTGAAGCACACGTGAAAGAACTAGAGCTCTTTCTAATTATGTGTAACTCCTGCCAAACACTTGTAAGCAGACAGTACTAATTTTTTTTCTATGGGAGAATTAGAAAAAAAAACGTGAGAAAGTGGTGTGTTTCCACTTCTGTAGTAAACATTGGTATTAGTTGTTGTTATGTTTCAAATTGAAATCTTTCAACAAGTGTTTTGAATAAAATGCAGATTTTTTTTCTTTCCTGGGAGGATATGTTCTAATGTAGACAGTTTCTCTCGCAGTGTACATAATAGATAGTAGCAATGACAATAAATAACTCACAGCAAGAGTATATAGCACTGTGCAATATGAAGTGCTGTACAGTGTGAATCAAGTTAATAGATTTTTGGGCTGTATGATATGATGCAGAGTTAAAGTTGTCACTTCGGGCTTTTTTCTTGATCATTGTCACCGCAAAGCTTCCACAGGAGTTTGTCTAAGGAAGATCTAGGTAAGAAAATCATTATTGGCTCTTAATTAATCAGACAGAAAGTAAAAGTAGCCTTGGTGAGTGCTCACACATGGGTCTCTGTAGGCTCTCTAGGAAGTTAAATGGCTCTTCCCTTCTCAGAGGCTGTAAAATGCCTGACTGCTAAGGCAAAGTTAGCTACCAGCTGAATTCCTGATTTTTGGCAACAGTTTTGTGCATGGCCAGACCAACTACCTCTGTGCAGAACATAAAGTCCCTCCTTGCCCTACCCATGTCCTTCAAACATAACAAAGTGGAAACACAAGAAGATAAGCTGCTGCGGTAGTGTTTCCTCACTGGCAGCAAGACTGGGTGAAGCAACAGGATATATGAAAGGGTTTGAGTGAGATGAAGAGTAAAGTTCTAGACGATTTTCCTTTAGTTTAATCTCTGCCACCTGCCATGAGGCTCCTGTATCTTTGAGCCTGAGAAGGCCCCATTTTGCTCAGTTCCGTTTAATCGCAGCATTTAAATATGTGTGTAAAAAACCAACATCAAGAAAACCTCATCTGCATGAAACCAAATTTGATATTCTGTCCCTCTCTTAACGTGATCCCATGAATTTCTTGCATTGTTGTGTCCCATGTACTAAGGGTCCCATGCAGAGAGCAAACAATAAAGCAGTGAGAAGACAGATGCTCTGCTAATGGGAAACCAAGGAGAAGAGAGTCTGTGAGGGATTACAGGCAGCCTGGGGTTGGAATACATTATTAGCATAGCACCCAATTCAGAAATTAGTTTTCAGAATTAAACGCCTGAAGCATTTTGGCAAAAACTCCTGATCATCCCTCTCAAAGGCCCTTAAAGCATAAAAGAGTAGGAATCGCAAGCCTAGGCTGAGCAATCACATTCGGTGACCTTGCAGTGCTGTAACAGTGAATTGTAGTTTTTACGGCTTCATACCATTACCGGGGCAGCAACTGCCACACCTACTGAAATGTAACCCACTCAATCTGCTTGCACAAACCTTTAGCAGGTTTTGAACATCCTCATCAAAGAAGAAAATGGGCTGGAATGAGATTCCAGGGTCTGTTTCCAGGAGGAGGGTTTTGCTTTGTTGAGTGCGTAACAGCAGGGAAGGGCATCAGCCTCTCCTTGGGCACGGTTAGGCATGCGAAGGAGAAGAAGCGACATGTCTTTTCAAAGATCTGACATTGCCTAAGGTAGAAACTTTGGGTCCTGAAGCCTTTTTCAGGCGTGCTGTTTTCTGAATGTTTTTGCTTTTGAAAATCATGATGAGAACATCAAGCTTTAAAAGACCCTGGGTAGACAACCAAGATTGGTTACAGGATTGAGGGCAGACAGGAGAAATTGTTTCTCATAGTACTTGGTGGGATTATCCTCCATGCATAATTGTTCATTATATGCTCAAAATTCATTGTTAATTTCTTTTGGATATATTGCACATTAGACAGAAGAGTTATAAACCCCAAGATTATCACAGGAGGACACTAACAGGCCTAAATATTCAGGACAGAAGGGGACTTGTTTTCCTCTTACATTGAAACAAAGACTGTTGGACAGAATCATTAGAGATTTTTTTGCCCGTTTGATAATCAAAGTATAGTGGAAAGCAAACAAAAGAAAAGTTCAGCCAGCCAAGTCTTCTACTTTATTTTTACTCTTCTATTCTAACATAATTAACATATTTCTCAAGGTTTATTTAGTTTCCCAGAGTCTTACTTTATGTAAGTGTATCCATTGGGGAGCTTGATTACAAAGTCTTGATTCATGAACATAAAGTGAGATTTTATTATCCTGGGAGAGAAGTCAAGGATGAGGTGAACATGGGAGAAAACAGCTGGGACCAAACTAAGAAATCAGGAAAAATAATATACCGGCTCTTCAACATGCATTTGTGTTCTTTGCATCCTGGTAACTAACATCTTATTTCTAAGTCACAGAAGTGAGAGGAAAGGATAACACTTCATTTTCATCTTTGAATTTCTGAGCTGTTCTTGTTAAAACAACTTCTTTCAATGTTTTTATATATGCTTAATGAGCATCTATAATGAATATTTGGGAAAGTTCAAAATTACACTTCCTGTTTGTCCTGGGTATGGACTGTTTGTAGACTTCTGAAAGTTTCTGTCCAGTTTGAGATTGGTCTGTATTTACATCATCTTACTGGTCTGCCAACAAAACTTTTTACTTTTTTTTTTTTTTAAAACTGGCATGTACAAAACCTGTATAGAGTAGGGCTAGAATTGAGCTCAGTACTGCTTACATCCTAAATGAAATTGTATGTATAAAATACTATGTGTACAGGAAGCATAGCTGTGATTTGGCTTAGGGTCTTGCCTATCAGCCTGTATTACTTCACTGTTTCACCTCAATCTGTTTTTCACGTCTCCAGATTGCAAGGGAGGGGTGGTGTGCGCAAAAGCTCTTTTCCCCCCTCCAACTATGTCAATAATAAAAGAGGCTACAGACCTGTAGAGCATACCCTCCTCTTCTCTTGCAGTGACCTAGTCCACAAGCTTTGGGGGACCAGTGCTTCTTCCACCCACCCACGCTAGGAACCCCGCACTGGGGAGGCTCTTGGGTGCGTTGAGAGATAATAAACGAGGCCATTCTGCCTTGTGTGCCGTCTGGAGCAAGTCACAACTTCTCTTTCGTTGTACACGCAAGATTTGTGTGGGTTAATAATAATAAAGCGCTTCAAAGACAGATGTTGCCGATTTTCATTAGTGTTTTAAGACTTTGTAAGTTCTGCTTCTGAAATTGAAAACTTAGCACAACAGCCCTGTTTGAACTCTCCAAGTTAAGAACAAACACTGCAAAGCAGAAGTTGACAGGTGAGCTACAAAAATGTAGAGAAAATAATTTCTTGTTTACCTTTAAACAGCAGTGTCCGCAGTACTACCCACATGTAGAAAACAGTGCTGCTGGGATCTGAGGCTGTTCTTTTCCAGTCCAAATAGATTTAAAGCTCAAGCAGAGCTGAATCCAAAACAGTGATCTCACTGAATCAGGTCTCCAGTTTGTCTGGGATTGATACTGTGATCAGAAGAGTGTAGCAGTAAAGGACAGCTCCCCGAGCCCATGAAATATTTTATCACTGCTATTAGACTCACTGCCATTTTGCAAAGTGTTCTTAATTGGGTAATCCAGTTCTGGATGTGTTTGACAAATAACAATTCTCTTGTTAAAAACAAATCATGGTTTTAATTTAATAGGGTTAGTCATATAAAGAGTGATTTTGTGTCAGCAAAACCTTTCTTTCTGACAAACAGTGTAATTTATGACAATCTAGTTAGCAATAAATAAATGACATTAATCTGACCACTATGCCATTCTGTTCCTGGGGAATAATGTTCCCGCTTAATCAATAGCTGGGTAAATGCTCCTTTGCATTCCTTATCAAATGACAGCCAGATGGTACTAGTAAATTCATTCCAGCAGGATTTTAGAATTAGCTGGGTTTGTACTATTGTTAATCCTCTGCTGTTTGCGCCACTAGGACCTACCCACCTGTTTTCCAGTAACCCTCGAGTTTGCAACCTTAGGAAATAGTCTAGCCAGATGGTTACTCAGATACAGTGCAGCCAAGAAGCATCCCAAGCAGTGAGGCCTTTTTTTCTGCATCAGTAAGAAGAAAAAAGAGAAAAAAACCAGTATCTTGCAGAAATAGCCAGCTAGGATTGTCTGCCTCTGTATTTGTTCCTCAACACCCTGGTCTGTTTTGATGAAGTTTCAAAGTTTAAGATTGCATGAGCTGTGTTCCTTAGTGCATAGTAAATTTGGAGCTGTGACAGCTGCTATACTATCATTTACTGACTTTCTGCGCCCATCAAAGTGTCTGCGAGACCTTTTCCTTCATAATCACTTCGTTGCATAGCAACAATAATTTTGCCTCCAACCTATTGATCTGAAATAACATGTAATCCCCTCACACCGATAAAAAGGAAAACATATGGCAGCTCTAGGCTGGGAACACTGGCTTTTGAAGTGAGGGGACAGTTAATCCCCACTAAATCAAGGGGGGAATGGAGCAAGCCGTAAACTCTGTTGGGCTGAGGCTCTGAGGGTGCATTAGATGCCTGAGCCAGTTAACCTGTGCTCTGGGAGAAGAGTCCAGTTTACACTCATCCTCCCCATTCCCTGTCTTTTATCTTGTGCAACTGAAGCACATTTCAGGTGAGCTTTGCTAAAACCTTAATTGCTGAAATAAGCATCACTGTGCAATACTGTACAAATAACTGGGCACCCTGTCCCTCTGGCAGGAAAGAATGCACATGCAGCACTTCGCTTGCAGGGGACTGCAGTGGGTGAGGATAAAGTTCAGCCACTGCAAATACCAGTTTCAAAATTACATGGCTGGAGTTCTTAAGGCCTCTTGCCTGTGGGGTAGTTGTTTGGTAGGTCAGTCGTCTGGCCTGATAACCTTGATTTTTTTTTTTTTTTTTTAATATACTTCTAAACACAGGGCTAAAGACAGACTTTGGTATCTGAAACAGGATCTGCTTTGGGGACGCAAGTACAAAGTTAAGGTCAAAACCACTCAGGCAGGGAATGCAGAGCTTTGGTCCTAAGTGGGTGAAGCATCTCCCTGCTGCCATGCCCCAGGCACCGAACCTGAGAGGTCTCTGCTGCCAGGCCTGCCCAGCCTTCCCGTTTCCCACTGCAGGATAGAGCATGGGCTGACGGTTGGGGTTTGTATCGTCTTTCTGAGGTACCCTACTGTTGCCCACATTGTGCAGGAGGCCCAAGTTCCTACGACTGGACTTTTAGATTCTTCCCTGGATAAAAAGCTTGGTATCCACAAGGCAGCTAAATCCTCCTTGGCCTGCATATAGCACTGGTGAAATATAGGTCCAAAATCTGAGGTCAGTAAGCATCTGGTCACTAATTTGAGCAGGAGTTGGGAGGTAAGTCCTATGTTACTTCCTCAACAACAACCAAAAGAGTGAAATCAAGCTAATTCCAGCACGCCAAATGCAAACTCACCAAATAGGCTTCAAAAATAAAAATCAAACTTAAAATAATATTGTTACATTGGAAATCTCATTGGAAATCCTGCAGTGGATCAGAAGGCCAAGCTGTTATCTGAGCGTGCTGCCAGAGCAGAGCGAAGGCTTCTGAGTTCCTGTCTCCCAAACCTTTTGTATAGTTTGCTATCATATATGGCACAGGCTGGAAAACAGCACAGCGTTGACTTAAAAGGTATTTCTGCAGCTAGAGGAGTGGCTACTAATAATCCTTTCTTTTCTGTCATTTGAACAGTATTCAGGTTTTCAGCAAACAGCGGACAAGTGCTTTGTTTGTGGACACCTCATAATGGAAATGGTAAGAGATCTAAATTCCTAACTGCGGGGTAGCTTGCTTTTCATGTACTTTGGGTAGTGCACTGTGAGACGTTGTGCTTTTTCCCTAGTAAGACTACCATTGTGTCTTCACTGCTGTCAAGGTAATTTTTTTAACTGAGGCAGTAAATAAAAGTATCTTTATGCTCTATTACTATTAAGTACAGTAAATTTGGCTTCTTTTCTACCTGAGATCGTGGGAGGCTGTTGTTCTGCCAAATGCCAGTTTAAAAAAATAAATAAATAAATAGAATTTTAATACTAAAGGGTGACAATACAGCATAGCTTTGTAGGAGACTATGGTAAAAGAAAACAGAGGCTGTGCTCTGTAAGACAGTAGAATAGCAAGAGCTCTGTCAAGTGGATGGAATCTGGAGAGGGACGTTATCAGTAGTCCTGAGGTTTGTTACCTGCTCTGTGACTTGTTTTATTTACCTTCTGCCACTTGCTCCATGTCAGGTAAAATGCATTATTGCCACTGGGATTTGTAGGGAGCCAGTAGTCAGAGTTACTTTTATAATTAAAAAAAAAAAAATCAAAGGGCTATGGGCTGGACCAGATACTGCTGGCATCATTTCAGTGGGTGAAAGTAGGAAGAATTTAGTCTGTTCTTCCTAAGCAGAAATTCCCAAACAAACAAAATTAAGTGGCTTGCACATTGAAGATGTGCAGATCGTGTAGTATATCTATTTTCCTCTTGCTTGAAAATGTATATGAACCTCAGTATGCCTAATAGAAGTAGCTATTGCATTGCAAACACAGAGGTTCAGTAGGAGCTGGAACGGAGACTTCGCTAATGAGGATTCTGGCTCATATCCTGGCACCACTGGTTGGACAAGGATATTGTTCGTTTTAGCCCAAGAGCAAATTTCTAGAGTTGTGTCACGCTGGGAGGGGGAGGGGTATCCTGACTTGCATGCTTTGAGCTGGCCATTAATTGCAGAATCCAGGCAAGAGTCCATAATATCTCGTTGGTGGAGCTCAGTAGCTGGAAGCTTGGCAGGTGCTTGTCTGCCTCTCTCCCATCAGCAAGTGTGCTCTGACAAAAGGAAACAGCTCTGGGATCTCGAGGAATTAAGCAGTCTTATTTGGCTAATTCCTTCGTGTTCCTCCCTGGGAGCGCACGTAACAACAAACATGCCTGCACAGTAGCGGTGCCTGTGTACAGCTAAGGAGCAGAGAGCTGCAGCCCCACAGGCCTGGGCACAACAGAAGCTGTTCAGAGCTGAAAGTGCAGTTGAATTACGAGCTGCTCCTGCAAAGGGGTGGCTGCACAGCCATGCCAGGCTAACAGTGTGTCTTGTGTAGCTGCCTAGATAGCAACGCACACACAGAGACAAGTTGTTTCTGGCTAGGAACAGGCTTGCAAACCAAATGGAGTCTGATGCCACTCATTGAATGGAGACCTATAGGGCTTCATTAGAGGGGGGAAAAAGGTTAAATTGACTCTGCATTTTTCCTGTGCGCCACTTCTTATTTCCTGTTAATTTGATCTTTATTCATAGAATCATCTACAGGGCCATGAGAGCTTGGCCTGTGGAGATTTTTCATCTCCAGCTTATTAGCACCTCTAAGCTGAGCACTGCTGCTAGCAGATAACTTTTTGAAATTATCTTCCAAAGGTATTTCTTACACTGGAAATGTATGCAATTGGTGCTATAACCTGTTCAGAGCTGCCTGAAGATGGTACCATGTTTCACTCTACCCAGAGGCTTGTTCATGGACTTGGCGCATCCTCCTTGATACATGCCCCAGTGCCGTGCTGAGCGTTACACAGGAGGACACTAGGAGGGAGGGGATCTGTTCTGTAGTAGTAGTGTAGCTGAGACTGCATCAGGCCTTTTGTTGAAACCTTTAAAATGCAACAGGGAAGGTCAGCATGGGAAAAGCCTGGGCAGATGGATGGATCTGTATCCAAACACATGGATACAGATAGAATTTTAACAGAAACCGACAGGCCCCTGTTACTGAGCGATAACCAGTCAGTAACTGTGGTGGATTAGGATCCTTAATTAATAAAGGGACACCTATTTATTTGCTTGTTTTGTTATTTTAAGTTTGAGTAATGACTGCTTTGGATTCTGTCTGTCACAGCCTGTTAAGTTTTGTGAATTAACTCTGTATCCCAGTAACTTGTATTTGGCTGCAACAGATTTGCCAAGAAGTGGCCTCTGAAGCCGTTTTTAATTTCTGTTAGCAGTATTGGCCCTGCAGAGCTAAGACTGATGGGCGTTTGCCTGATTTTCACAGTTCTCTCTCTTTATTGGGAGCCTACTGAAACCCACTGAAATAAGCAAGTTGATTGTTTTAAAAAGCCCCTTGCTGACAGATCTGCAGAGTGGTAATTTCATCCTGAAGTGCTTTTCTCACTGTCATTATTGAGTCAGACACAGCAGTATATGGGGGGCATCTCATGCAATCATGCATCCACTTATTTTGCTGTTTGCCTCTTAAGATCTTACAGGCCCTTGGAAAGTCATACCATCCCGGCTGCTTCCGCTGCGTGGTGTGTAACGAATGTTTGGATGGAGTCCCCTTTACTGTTGATGTGGAGAACAATATTTACTGTGTCAAAGACTACCATACGTAAGTCCACAAATCCATTGCGTGCTTGGAAAGATTACAGTAGTTAAATTATTGGTTAAGTTATAAGCCTTGTAGTAGATAAAAAGGGTAATTCCTATTTGCTCAGATGCTCCTAGAGTGCTGCTCTCACATGTTGCATTTGTAAAGTATTTTAAAGTTACATTAAAGGTCACTTCATGAGCCCAGTGTGGCATGCGGTGGCCAGGTGAGGTTGAAAATCAAGTTGTGTCGGAGGATGTACTTCCCTGGTGGCTCTTTCTCTCCTTCTTTCAGAACTTCAAATGCTAATTAGATCAGGCTAATTCTGCAAGTGGTGGTAGGTTCTGCTGGCTGTTTCTAAGAGTTGAGGTTCTGGTAGTGTGTGACACCGGTAAGCATAAGTTAGGTTAACCTAGACTGGGCAGTAGACATGTAATTAGCAGCTAGTGTTAGAATGATTTTAGTGTCACATGACACAGAGTTTTGTGGTTTAAGTGATTGCTTTGGGACTCCTTTCTTCTCCCCCTCAAAGGCAATGTGAATTAGCTCCAGTCAACCAATAACTCAGCTTATGCAGCAAGAGTAAATCGCTCTGAACTCAACCGTATTGGTACCAAGCTGACTGTGTTACAAGGATAGAGTGAATGTTGGCCCAGTGATTGTCATAAAATGCAGCTGTGGATAATAAGATGGGTTGATGTATTTGGTTTAAGTAGATCCTAGCCATGATCAGCCCCTCTCCTATTTAGCATGGTTATGTCTTCCTGATGTCAGATGGTGACAGTCCCCAAATTAGAAGTTGCTTTGCAGTCAAAACAGCGAGTCTCTGAAAGAATTTGAATGGCTTTATGAGTAAAGGAAGGTAAGAGAAAGGGCATATGTGGGAAGAGGGCTGGATTCATGATGCCTAGAGGTCAGGAAGACCTAAGCAATAAAGCTGGGGTAGATCAGCCTCTTCCAAATCTCCTTTTCCCTGGATATCATCAAACATTTAGATGCATTTGAAATCCTGTGCATCTACATTTTGCTAAAAACAAGGCGTGGTTAGAATAGCTCTCTTGGTTCTACTTTTTGAAGAAACTTTAAATGTGATTTTGAACACTTTCTTCTTGCACCCTAGGGTTTTTGCACCAAAATGCGCTTCCTGTAACCAGCCGATCCTACCAGCACAGGTACATGTTAACATGCACTGACTCTTTAGAAAAAACAACTATTGGTGTATGAACGCTTTCTAAAAACATATTAGATGCTTTTCTTCCCTCTTCCAGAGTCTATACTATGTCAGATACTAAATTAAATACAGTTCAGCAGTAATGTCACTCCCAAACATTCTCAGAAGTTGTAATAGTCACACTCTACTTATGCAGCGTAGTACTTTGTATCTTTAGGGTACTTTCCAGGTCTTAGTTATGCTGTTATAAATCTCATTTAATTGAAAGCCCTGACAGGGCTCCATGAATGACCAAAGAATTAAAGCCCTGTTTATTTTTAGAATCTCCCATTAGCTCAAATAGCAAATTTCCTTGTCTGCTACATTTGCATTTCTAATGTGGACCTGTTAAGATGCCCAAACTTGAAAAGACATCTGAGAGTTACTCTGACCCTGTGAGAAGGCCAGACAATCTGTCATCCTGGGATGGCAATGTAATGAAAGTGCTTAAAGGGGTGGAAAAGGCAGCAGAAAAGGTGGCTAAAAGGGAACCCAGGTGAATTGCCTGCTTGCAACCTCAGCCTATCCTGACAGTATGGTTAGCACGATAAGACTTGTGCATTAGGACAATCCCACTTCTGCCTGCCCACAGTAGTGCTCCCTTATACTCTGGTGGGTGCAGCACCATCTGAGTTCCCGTTGCTGAGGTCATCGACCAGTTCATTTGTAAGCAATGGCCTCAGCACCTCCCTCCTTTTCCTCTTCTCATGTTTATAGAGCCAGAGCTTGCATACTATAAGCCCCAATTAAGCCTGTGGCTAGAGCCTCTCAGCATGCCCACCTCCATCGCTGCATGTTATTCTCTGTCATTATTATTTCTGTTAATTGTGTGAGACCTGGGCATTTAAAACCCTTGCAAAGATGAGCCAGAACTTCTTGTCCTAGTGATGGCATGTGAGGAGAAAACCCCTATGTAAATTTCACTGGATTTGTGTCTTACAAAATGACTTTCTTTAAAAAAAAAAAAAAGAAAAAAAAAGCAGTCCTACTGCTGACTCATCTGATGATGGCTAGCAAGATAGACTCCATGTTCTTTCCCATGGAGGTTTCTTAGGTTAGTTCAAGTCTAGCAGTGCAGGTACTAACTTGCCCACAGCTTCTCTCAGACATAGTCTACGTCATATCTGATGCTCTAACCAGACCTGGAACTGGAAACAATGCAAGGCAACAAATTTAATGAGCTCTGTCTTCAGAGGCTTCAGAGCGGATCAGGGAAAGAGTCTGTGAGGTTACAAGAAGGGTATGGGCTGCTCTGCAGGGCCTGGGGCTCAGCCAGGAATTACACAACTCCACTGCATCCACCCTCATGCTGAGGTTTTGGCCTGTGCACATCATTACCTGCTGGACTGGTATGTAAATCCCTATGGGGTACATACAGTGACATATGCATGTGCAAAATAGCTGTGCAGCAGATGGTTTGAGGGGAATACAAGCCCTGGAAAACTCAGCCCAGGATGTCTACAAGGAAAAGTTACCCAATCAGCAGGTCATAGTTTTTGCCTGGTAATTCGTTCAGATCCTGGGTGCCCTTGAAAAAAAATATTTGATTTCAAGACTAATTTGTCTCTTAAGGATGAAGTTTTGGCTACACTTCCCAAATGACCTCTGCAGGTTAGATATGTCAGGCACCCACGCTGCTGCTGAACAGCAAAACTAGCGGTGCAGTGCTGTGCACCAGGGGACAAGACCCTCAGTGGTCACAGACCTCTGCTCTGCGGAGGAAGAGGGGGATCCCCTGGGGAGACAGCTCTCCAAAGCAATAGGTTGGGCACTGAAAGAAGATTGAGAAAACACTGCTTTACAAGCCCACTCTTGCCTTCTCTCTGCTTCCCCAACAGGGCTCCGAGGAGACCATTCGGGTTGTGTCAATGGACAAAGACTACCATGTGGAGTGCTATCACTGCGAGGTAAGCATCAGGCACCTCTGCTGGCCTGCCCCACAGCAAGGCTTTGCTAATAACTAGCAGCCTCTTGGTAGGTGCCTGACTCGCACCTCAGGGTGCACTTGCTGGCTCTTGCATGCCTGGGCAGGTAGGGCTCTGCCCCACAGCTCCTGAAGGGAGGCAAAGGAATGAGTGCTAGCTGGGCTGCAAGTGGTCCTGCCATTTCCAGTACCAAATTAGTTTCTTTTTTTTTTTCCCCCCAGTATATTAACTTGAAAAGCTGGGTTTGGTTCTTTGGGTTGAATTTTTTTCAATACTTCAAGGTGGGGAGAGGTCAAAGAGTAGGTGCCAGTTCTCTTTTTTCTGATCTCTGGATACAGCTTGTATGGCTCTGATCTGAGGAGACTTGAATTCACATTGCCTGTGCAGGGAAGGACATAAACTGGAAGGCTTTTGTAGGTGATCTGTGTTTTTTCCATGCTGAATGAATATTGATTCTTTATTAGAAAAGAGACAGGGATACCACTGACTTTCTGTCACTTTTTTCATAGTAGTTTCTTTTGTGCAGCACATTTAAAAGTTTATTGGGGCAGATCAAGGTTGTGGGATTAGTGCTCTTGTTTCAGAGAGGAGAACTGAGTTCAGTCCTAGCTCTACATCCGGCAGCATGAGGAGGGAAACAAACTCTTTAATTTGAGATCAACCCAAACTTCCCTTTTGCTGTAGGTTTGGCACTCTGATATAACATGCAAATATCCACACAGATCCTAACTGTGCTACCTAACTGTCTTAGCACCAGAGGCAAAAATGCAGCAATGCTATCTTCCATGCACTTTTGTACAAAAAGGTTTTACAAAGAGACTTCCAATAAAGGGAGAAAATAACAAAATGCAGGGCATCTTGAAATGTACGTGAACCTAAACGTAAGGAAGACCCCATCCACTCAGTTATCTCCTTCCCCTAGAGATATCTGGATACTCCGTCCTTTTCTATTAATTTTTCAAGAGAAATTGGCACAGGAAATTGCAGCATTTTGGAGAGCTGTACTTCCCTCCTCCTTCTTCCCCCATCTATTGCTTTGTGCAGGCTTCACCTAAGATGACAGCTCCCTCCCCTTCTCTCTCAGGCTATTGACTTTATATTAGAATGTCCCAATGGGGGTTTATTTTCAGTTCTGTTTCATTATTCATTTCCCCATTCTCCTTCCAGTTTGAGGCAAATGAAGCTGCCTCCACATCTGCCCAGAATGGCAGAGTGTGTTTACATGCAGAAGTCAGGGGGTTAGCCATGTGTAAACAGGGGTACGTTACTGCCTAAGGTTCTCCAGTCAGGCTCTCAAACTGTACACACTGGGTCACTGCTGTCTCCAAATACTGCTAGAAAAGTTAGTGCCAGTATTTCGAGGTATTCACATGGAGACTTTTGCAAAGGCTATGACGACTTAGGCAGCCACTTCTGAAATGCCATTAATGTCATCATCACCTGGTGGGCATGCAAAGCCAGTAGTCAGTTTGGAAACTTCGCTGCTTTTCTATATCATCTCTTTCTTGCAACCACATAACTTCTGCTGAGAAGTTCAAGCTGTTTTACAGATCAGCAGACCCCCATTCTAAAACTGAAATCCACTGAGAAGGCAGGCTTTCTCACCGCAGAAAAGGAATACAATTTTGGAGAGGGAAAAAGGTGTGAACACTTGGCACAACTGTAGGTTATCCAAAATTGTTAAATTCTAATGAGGAATTGAATTTTAAATCTTACATAAAGGACTATAAAGTTATTGTATAACGTACAGTAACACACAGAAGACTACCTTGGCAGAAACTTTGATTAAACCCTCCCTAAACTAACACGCCAGTTTTAAAGCTTACTTTAAAGCCCATTTTTCATTTTTATTTCAGCATTGTAAAATTTGAGGATTTTAATTTGAGCTATGAAAGCTGAAAAATTGTACTTCGTGTCCAATTAAAAAATTTGCATCAGTTTTCAGTACTAAAATGACCTATATGCCCAACTTGTTCAATTTTTTTTTTTTTTGCTTTTCTATTAAGTGTGCACATACATACTCGGAATCTCTGGTTTGTCAGGACTGGTCACAGTAACAATTTTTAAGTATTTAACATACTTGGGACATCAAATCCAAGCACAAAACTGCCATGACTTTCAAATGTCCTCAAAATTATAATGATAACTGAAAACGAGGATTGTCTCTATTGCAGTGTACGTAATAGCCAGCAGGCAGGATCATTGTTTGTTGTTGTTCTTTTCATCTCTGTTCCTCCACTGTTGTTCACCCATGTCATCCCTGTAGTTACATGCCAGTCCTAGAGGTACTACCATATTTCCACTAAAGATAGGCCATTGGCCTTGAAGTCTTTTTTTTTTTTTTTTAATTCCAAATTAGAGAAAGATTAGCCCTGCTTCAGAAGTAAAACCTGTCTCGTCTCCCCCTCTTCCCCACTCCTCTCATTCTCTACTTATGCTCCCCCATTTCTTGCTCGCTGCCTTGCTGCAGAATTAGCTCCTTCTCTGTTCTAACCTCTTCCAGGTTTTATGTGTCAGAGTCAGTCCTTGGCCTGTCTTTAGTTAGTCTTTGGCCTGTCTGATTTGCATCAACATTTACTAGATGATGAAGAGACCAGAATGGGAAACAATGGGGAAGAAAATGCTGGGTACTACTATAGACTGTCCTGTTTGATTTCAGTGATGTCATTTTGCTTAATATGAGATAATCAGGGTCCACCTACCAAAAACTCTTGAGGTTGCTGGCTTTGGAGGCGTGGGAGGGAGCTCTCAGGGCTATGCAGGATAGATCAGCATTGTTGTGAGATGACCTACCTGAACCATTCACTAATCTGGGATGTATATGTTTCTTCTAGGATTGTGGCTTGCAGCTCAATGATGAGGAAGGCCATCGTTGTTACCCATTAGAGGGCCACTTGCTCTGCCATGGCTGTCATATCAGGCGCCTTAATATTAAACTGCCATCACATCCACCTCCAAGCTATCCAATGCATGTCACAGAACTCTGAAAGACATTTCTAATACCAATAAGCCGTTTGAAAGAGAAGACAAAAATCTAAAAATGACTTTCCTGTTCCTTTAAAGATAACCATCTAAACCAGCTATTTATTTTTTAAATCAGAGGTGAGGGGTCCTTTTCTGATCTTGTACATCTGCGTTCTTTTATCTAGACATTTTCACTGAGACACTGTCTACTTGAACAAATAATTCACCACTAAACTGTAACTGTAAATGGCAGCATTTCTAAAAACAATGGTACAAAGGGCTGTTCTGCACTCCCTACTCACTTTCCTTCAGTGGAGGTTTTGTCCAAGTAAGGAGTGTAGAATTACTTCCCAAAAGTTAGCACCTTATCATATTGCAGCAAGCATGATAAGATAAATGCTAGCATTTTAGCTAGTTTTGTTGAATTCTGGTCTTAGAGAATACAGTCTCACATTTTTTTAAAACTTAGATTCCCAGAGGTAGTGAATAGGAAGCAAACAAGTGTTTTTGGCAATGGCAGTTTTCAGCATGAGTTAAATAATGGCCTTCTGTGAAGAAGCATCGGGCCGGCTTTCCATCCTACAAGGTTCCACAGTCATCCAAAGACTATTTAGCTTGTTAAAGAAATCTGGTAAGCATCTCGCATAACAACCGCATTACAGAGAAATATATTGAAAAGATTGGCACATGCAGAGTCATAACTTGAAGAAAGTTACAGACCTCTGTAATCACTTGCTGTGTACAAATGTAGCCACGGTTTCAAAATGCATTCATATCAACTTGATGATTTGGCACTTACTAAAGAATTCATCTTTTAAACCTGTTTTTTGTTTAATAGGGTTAGCAGCCCCTTTCTATGCAAAGGTACACTTGTCTTTATACTACTTGTTTTATACAAGACTTCATTTGTTACCAACTGCTTTATGATTGTATGTTGATACATTATTAAAAAAAAGAGGGGGACAGTGGTTTTTGTATTATCTTTTCAGCTTCGTGTTCTTTTCTAGATGTACTTTTGAACTGATTACAGTGATTGTCCTCATTGGAAAACAAAGTACAGTTTAGCAGAAATAATAATTTAGAGATTCAGCAGACCATTTTAACATTGGTATTTTATAACAAGTATTAGATGTACATAGAATGTACACACTTTCATATTTTGCATAAGCTTTTACAGTAACCTCAGAGCTCTGGGGAAATATATGTCTTCCATATAGGAAGTTAGATGAATCTTTTATATGGTTTGTTTTCTACCATGTGTTGATGATTTACATGCAAATCACACATCTGTATGTTTAAAAAATTCCTTGCATTCTCCTGAGAATTGATCCAGCCTTCCTGAATTTGTATTTTAAATAAATCCATCATTGCTGTCTTTAACTGTATCCAAATTCACAACAAAATAAAACTCTTTTGCTCCAGAGGAAGTGCAAATACCAGACCAGATTCTCCGCATGTGTAAACTGGGACATTTCCATGCCAGTTCTCAACACATCTAGAATCTGACCCATCCATTCAGAAATGATCCCATGTTAAATTCAGCACACAGACTGACAAAATGACTTATTTATTTGGCAACACCATTGCAGTTTAGTTTCTTATGCTCCATTGATTTTTTGAAAGCCGTTTGTGGTGCACTTGAAAAGTACAAAGAGCATCCAATGGACACTAATTCCTAAGTGGAATAATTAACTCCCTTAACAGAACTTTTTGATAGTCTGGAATTTCCTTATGGGGGGAAGAGGGGGGCCAGGAAAAATTCTTGTGAACTGTTTTTTTTTCTGTTAATAAGGAACAAAAGGTATGTTTCCTGAACTTTTGCCAAACTTCCATTGGCCTAGATTAACCTGTCCTACTGAATGCTCCTTGGCAAGTCAGATGCTGCTTTAAAAAGTCGTTTTCTAATTAATATGTATCAGTTTGTAATTAACATATTTAATGTGATAGCCATGTTTTGAAGGAATTGGAGTGCAACCAACTAGTGCCCTGTTTCTACAGCGTGACCTAAGAGGCCTGGCCTGCAAAAGAGAGGACATTGGGTGCATGCACAGTTTTTCTGCATTTGCAAACATCACCTCTGTGTCCATAGTCACCAGCCCAGCCTCAGAAGGAAGTGGAAGTACATGTGCCTCTCGCCCAAACAGCAAATGCTGGAAAAGGGAAAAAGAATTGTCTTAAATTGGATTGTATGACTAGGCCAATTCCTTAAGGTTCTTACAAACATGGAAGATAGATAGCAGAGCTTCAGGATAAACTTTTAGCATCAGCTGCAATGTAATACTTTTTCCATTTAAGGAAGCTGCTTTAGATCACATTTAGCTTTGAGGCATTATTACTTGCTTGTCTTTATATATTAAGGAACCCAAATCAAGAAAACAATCATTAAAATACACAGAGAAGGTTTGGGTCTGTTCCTGTGAGCAGGTCATCCCATAACAGTACTCACTGTACTGGAAAATGCTTTGCTCTACCACTATAGAAGCAAAACCTTCAAAATCACAGTGGCCAGAGATGGAGATGACTTACTCTGACATTCGGCCCAGTCTTCTGCCAGTACCTTCCTTAGCACTTTGCCTCCTTCAGTGGCAAGTTGTAAGTTTCCACTCCCAACATACTTTTCAAGGGACAGCATACTAACATGTACATACCATATCTTTTCTTCCTTTTTCCAAAAACGATCATACTGTAGGAAAAAAAAATATTTAATGTCATTTCACACGTTAACTTGTCAGTCTCCTGTAGTTCTACTCAGTTCCAACGTGTTAAGTATCAAAAGGTAATATTTCAATATAGAATAAGCAATTTGTTTAAAACTAGAAAGCAGCAGTTGTTGTTCCAGTATTTTCTATAGACAGGTGCATTCCATTACTGTATAATGAAGTACAGCTTTGTTTTTCCAGCATTTAGTATAAAAACTGGAGCTTGAGTGAAATTTGCCAGGTTTTGGTTTTTTTTTTTTTTTTCCAAAGAGAAAAATAAAAGCAAATCTAAAATAATGATGTGCTGTACTCTTTAGTGCTAGTGACAGTTTCTGCACATTTTTACTTCCTGTCTGGGGAATTACGTAAATGAGAAAGCTTCTTTTAATGATTTTCTTAAGGAGTATTCTTATATTAAATCAGTTCCAACACAGATGTAAACTTTCTAGAGTTCATTTTATGATGTGATTGTTCTTCAGAAGCTTTTGCTGTACTTTCAGAACATTTCCATAAAGTCAAAACAATAACAACTTGTTCTCATTTGCATCAGGACTACACCTTTCCATTTTGGTAAGGAATCTTACACAGTCCCTACAGCACAAAGCTGTTGCAGGTGATTCAGAGTCCCTCGTGCACTGAAGGACATGTTCCAAAGAAAGGACCAAAATAATAATCTGAAAACAAAACAAAATAAAAGAATGCACTCAGTAATTGAGCTTTCAAAGAGGGTTTGTTTGGGTTTCTTTCCTTTTCCTTTCACTTGGGTGCACGTGTGTGTGTGTGTATATTTTGTAAGGTGGAGCTTCAAAAGGAAAACATGGTTAGAGGAGCTCTTTAAGACCAGAAATTCCAGAGTAGTTAAGTAAACCAAAGCTCTAAAGGAGACAAAAGCTGCTTTCTTGTGTTTCAAGAAAAGTTTAAAAGTTTGTGATTCATCCTGTAACTAATGCCGTAACTAGAGTATATAATTTGACTTAAATTAAGTTTTCATTTGAGAAATATTTTCATTTTCTTTAAAAGAATATAGTTTTCTTCCAAGAACTTGGACCAACGTTGATTTTTATTTTGTAGGAAATATATAAATTCCCAGTTTGTATATCATGTAACTAGTTTACATGCTGAAAATATACATTAGTTTAACTATTTTTGTGTATATATCCTTGTAAAACCTTTCAATGTGCTTCTGTCTTTTAGTCCTCAGAATTACTTGTGGTTTTGTGTTTCAGTGTTTGATTCCCTTGATTGTTGAAGAAAAAAAATTGGGAAATGTAGATTTATTTATCTAAAGAAGAAGCTACTTGCTATCATCCTAAGTTATTTAATATTAAAGTCAGAAGTTGCATTTAACCTTAGATGCTATAATCTGCTTTTTTCAATAAAGACATTTTGTAGTTATCTTTGGTTTTGTAGTTTGTTGCATGTAAGTATTTTATTTTTTTTAATCTAGGTGGGCACTAAAGCAGTTTTCAGGAGACCCTTGTATTGCCTACAGAAATGTCTTAACTGATATTAATTGATTGCAGCTGCATTCATGAAGGATTTTGGTCCTCCAGTGCAAGTGTTACTAATTAAGGTCTAAAATATGCCCACAGCTAACATTTTGCAGCTGCACTTAGAAAAGAATTTAGTCACTCTGGCAATTTTTAATTAAGCTTTAACCAGTCTGGCTAGTTCACATGTAGGACAGTCAGTATTGAGGAACACTTCCTTTTCAAGACTACCATTTGGAGTGTTCCAGAAGAGAAGTATGTGCCTGGGCTATGAACTTGCATAGCTTTAAGCTTGGTATGGGGAATTTTCTCAGTTTTCTTGCTAAGTCACAGTAATACAGAAACTACAGCCAGAGCTTTGATAGGATCGAAAAGGTGCTTTTTTTAATATGTTTTACCTTTCTGAGGCTCTTTGCCACTTTCTTATCTCCTTCACGGCACAGACGGGAGCTTGGTCACATTTACCTTCCACACACAGTGGTCCTGCAAGAGCAGCTATGTCTGTTAGGCAAAAGGTTCATCAGCACTGGTATCTTGTCTGCAACTATGGCCAAAAGTGGATGCCTGGGGAAAGAGTACAAGAACTCGTTTGTTCCTGGTTTCCTCATGTTCACTGGGTTTCCTTTCCATTAAGCTGGTCAGTCTACCATCCTTGTGGACGCTCTTTCCTCTAGTGACTTGGCAGAAGCCAAATACTCACAAGCTGCTATTCCAGTGTGATGCCACCCTCTCCTCCAGAGAGGCCTGCTCTGCAGCTCTGCCACCCTGGCTTTGCAAAGTACAAATGACTTACTTCAACATTTGGAAATGAAACTCAATGGTGGTTTTCACACAATGGCTATTTTGGCAATTTTTTCTTTTGCACAGTCAGAATGGAAAGAGTTACAAATGCCACAATTGTTTTAGGGACACAGTCTGCACTTCTGTGCTTTGAAACAGATGTACCACACTTCTGTACGGCCTTCACATACATGCTATTTTCTCACTCTCATAGTTTTTTTAAATTCATTCAAAATGAGCAATTCATGCCCTCCTTGAAGGAAAAAAAAAAAGGCACAAAGACTGGCCAACTCAAAGCATTTTAACAGTGCCTCACCACATGGGTGACACAACTATAAGTCAATAAAATCTAGGACATACTCTTAATGCAGCAAGAATTTATACCAACCCATAACCAGCCTGGCTGAAAAGAACAGAGTACTTACTTAAAAATATTAACTGCCCCTCGTGGGCCTCCTTGCAGGAAACACATACTGGAAAACGAACATACATCCACTGCAGGAAGGGTGTGAGTCAGGACCCAGCTCCCAGAGGGGAGCACCACAGAAGTCTACAGTGTCGTACGTAGGACTCCCAGGCATGGCATCTGAGCCACAGGGCAGTGTGTAGCTGGGAGCTGTTGCATGACGTGCAGTTCCTAAGTCTGGTCTGCAGATGATCCGGGAGGGCTTTGCTAGCCCTGGTAAGGTGAAGAGCAGTCATCCCCACATCTGCGCCCTTCACCTGGCAGCTATTGAGTAAAACAAGGATTTTTCCAAGTCATCCCAGGGCCAAACCAGAGACACTTGGCTAGTGCTGGGAACCATTAGGAATATGTGAACTAGGCTGGTGAGGCTGCCTTCAGCTCACATCCCTGTTCCTCAGCTTTTAGTCCCCCTAATTCATAAACTATCAGAATTAAGTGAGGTGGGACAAGACTTCAAGAGGTCATCTGGTGCAACACCTCACCACCAGCACACACTCAGAGCAAAATATATACGTGTGTGCACATACATATATGTGTAATACCTTAAATATTCCCTTCAATGTATTGTTGGGGAAGCTGGAATTGCAGTCTCATTCCTACCACTACAGCATTTCTTAATCAGCCCAGTCTGACAGGTAGTAACAAAGCTGCTCAGTGTTCACATTTGGCATTGCAGGTTTCTTTCCAAGACACCAGCTGGCAGGATCACTGGTGCCCATGCCTTTAACTTCACACCAACTAAGAGAGAAAAAGGTGGCAGAGGTTAGCAAATGTAGAAAGGTAAAGAACCAGGGCCCTGCTGAAAACAATGCAAACAACATCAGATCAAGTATGAACATGGCAGTTTGCAAACATTTTGCGTTGGCAAGGCTTTTTGCAAAGCCGATACCTGTGATGTTTTGTTTGCTAAAACATCCTTATTTCAATCCCCGATTTGTTTACATTAAACATTGAACATGGCAACAGACAACTTTACTTGTGAAATCTATTTAAAAGCAAAGGACAATAGTCCACAGTTAGAGCCACTCTCCTATCCAAGAACTCGAACTCATTACTCCGAACACAGTTAGGGCAGCAGCAACCTACAGGTTTCTTCCTGCTTGCTGTCCCACTTGCAGGTCTGTGATTTCATGCAGCCTTAAAAAGCACTGAATTTAGTTGAATTTGCTAAGACTATGGTCCCAGTTGGTGCTACAACCTCATGCTTGAAGTTGACTTACAGATAAGAAACTTTGAAGGAGGAACTACTAAGCAAGGTCTGGAAATAGTGAGTGAGAGCTGCTGGATGTTGAGCAGGACACACCAGTCTTCTCTGGATGCCTAAGCTGGACATGGAAGTGTCACCCATTAAGCAGAGGACACTGGTTTCTGGAATAAATTGCAGGTCATCCCTCAGTCACCACTGCTGGTCTCATCAGCAACTGAATTACATATTTTATAAGCTATGGAGTTAACTACAACATTTTCTTCCTGTTCAAAATTCATTTAAGATTCTATCCTAATGCTCAATGCAGTTCTCGCCATCTCTTGACTTAAAGCTGAGACAGCAAAAGTAAGTTGCCATATTGTTTAAGAGCACATTATAAGAACTATACGTTTCTGCTGTACCTGCATTTTCCTTGTGCTGTCAGCTTCTGTGCCATCAGAAGAAAATAAACTACATCAGATAGCATAAATCACTGTGCTCACACACACAGCATAGAAGTACAAACTGAAAACTGCACAAAAAGTAAGAAACAACGTGGAGAACTGGTTTGCCAGAAGTGATAAAGTAAGTATCTGTCCAGCAACACGTTTAAGAACAAATTCTTAAGTTTGTGTCACAGCTGAAAAAAAAAATTCCACAAAACCCCACGTGTATGTACATCTGGAAAGTCATCACCTCGAAGAACAAGTACTGCATTGGCTAGTTACAATAACTGAAGTGGTTAAATGGACTATCCAAAAAAACCCTGTTCATTAAAAATTTGGCACATTTAAACTATTGCAGGAATGTTAAAGCCAACTGATCAGTTAATTACTGGCTGCTCTGGCGAGGCAAATGAAAGCCAGAGGCACCCCTCAGTGCTTCCACACACAGTAAGAAAACAGTGACATGTGCAGTTCCCAACGGGTGCAAATGGGTCTTGCGCCACTAAAATCAAGGAGGCTGTGGTGGTTCATGCTAAGTGAGAGTGTCTCATACCCTCTGTAAGACAGGACATTAGGAAAGAACATTATTGTATCAATCTCTGTCTTTTACCACCTAAATCCTGCAGCTGAAAGCTTCATGAGTCAAATGCAACAAGCTTAGCAGAGGGGAAGTGAAGCAGCAATAAATTCTGTTCTGTGAAGGTCAGTTATTGTGTGGGTCTGGTCTCACCTAAGTGCCTTTACCTGAAGCTTGCAAAAGTCACACACTGTGTGTAAGAACAGATACAGCAACGGAGTAGGGAAGAAAATGAAAAGAGCACGCGTGGCAGGGTGCAACGCCAGGGAGAGTAAGACTTACCGGCAATACTTGCAAGCCATGCATTTAACTGCATTTACCTCTACCAGTGGACATGGCTCCCAGAAAATTTTTTCCACAGAGCTTCTTTAAAGTGGTGAGGAAAAAAAGGGCACCAGTGTCCTGCAGCAGGAACCACTGTCTTCCAAAACAATGGTGGTGGCATTACTCCACACCTGGCTGTGCCTGGGCTCACATGGAGGCTCGTCCTTTTTCTCACTACTCCTTCCTGTATCAGAAAAAGAACAGAAAAGAACAAAAGCATCACAGCTTTCTGCACCATTCACTTCTCCATTCCTTATCAGGGCATTTCCCAGCAAGGGAGAAGAGGAAGATGGCACCCTGCCAGGCACAAGGCTGCGGCACCTAGGCACATGCTGCTTGCCAGTGGTCACACTGTCACTGAATCCCTTTTATCAAAATAGCAAGTCTTGGTGCAACAAACATTATGGTCACTTTAGACACACCCTATTGCTTCTAGCAATGTCTTATCATTTGTCGTGGTTTAACTCCAGCCAGCAACTAAGCACCACGCAGCCGCTCACTCACTCCCCCCCATCCAGTGGGATGGGGGAGAAAATCAGGAAAAAGAAGTAAAACTCGTGGGTTGAGATAAGAACGGTTTAATAGAACAGAAAAGAAGAAACTAATAATGATAATGATAACACTAATAAAATGACAACAGTAGTAATAAAAGGATTGGAATGTACAAATGATGCGCAGGGCAATTGCTCACCACCTGCCGACCGACACCCAGCTAGTCCCTGAGCGGCGATTCCCCACCCCCACTTCCCAGTTCCTATACTAAATGGGACGTCCCATGGTATGGAATACACCGTTGGCCAGTTTGGGTCAGGTGCCCTGGCTATGTCCTGTGCCAACTCCTTGTGCCCTTCCAGCTTTCTCGCTGGCTGGGCATGAGAAGCTGAAAAATCCTTGACTATAGTCTAAACACTACTGAGCAACAACTGAAAACATCAGTGTTATCAACATTCTTCGCATACTGAACTCAAAACATAGCGCTGTACCAGCTACTAGGAAGACAATTAACTCTATTCCAGCTGAAACCAGGACATCATTTGGAATAGATCATTTGCTACCTACATTCCCAATCCATAAAAGCTATACATACAGTTTATTTGGCTCACTGTTCTTTTATCACCCCAGTATACCACACTTAATGGTAAAAGTGACAGACACTCAGCTGCAGTAAGATCTGCCTTTAGTTGGCTATAAACATTATTTCATTCTCTAGTTAAAAAAAAAAAATGGTTTTAACCTTATTTTAAAATAACTTACTTTACTTGCAATAAGCTGCTAGCTGCTCTTACCCACAGCACATTTTCCAAGCTCTAGATCAAAAACATTTTTTTTAAAGCCAGAAAAAACTATTTTAAAAATGAATACATTTACTGCCAGTTAATACGTAATTGGCCATTTATTTTCCAGATAATAAAATGTCTATATGGAAGAGTCCATGAATGCCTCTGAAATGGAGCAGAAGTCCTTAAAGGATGTGCCGTTGCATCTTCCAAACTGAATCAAAAAAGACGGAAGGTGGAGCAAAACAAAGTTTTCTTTAAATGTTTCTTATTTTATTCTGCAACATACAGCAGAAAATCTGCTAAATCAATGGCTCTGGCAGCTGCCAGACAACACTTTGATGAAGAGGCTGGATTTCATAATGTAATTTAACTTTGATTTGAATTTTTTTTTTTTTTTTGCATTAATCATAGTATCTTCAAAGTTGAAATATTTTCCTTTGCTGATGAGGCAAGAGATAATATGAAGATAGGCACCTACTGCACCGCAGTCAGTAATTTCCATATCACTTTTTTTACCAAAAATTTTATGGCTTTATTTGCACCCCAGGTCTAAGGATCTTCTGCAGCAGGAATTCACTTGCAGTCTTAGCAGACACAGTCAGGGAGTGCAAAGCAGGAGGTACCAAAGATTGCTGTTTTCTTTGAGCTAGATCTTCAGTTGCAGCCTTGTATATAAATATGGAGCCTGAAAGAAAGCAGCGCTGTAGAGAGGATGCTGCAGAGGCTCAGCAACGCTTCCACATTAAACAGGAGTGAAGAGGTGAGCAGGACTGTATGTAATGTGCCGGCTGCCCTCCCTGTTTGCAAAGGAACAGCAAAGCAACCTGTTAGCTCTTGCTGTGGTGCAAGAGCAGCCTCTTGATGCTTCATCCAAAATCTCTGCAGTTTTACTATCACTGCCCATGGTCCTTTGTATCTGCTCGTGGAAGTGGCAGAGGTTTTGTTTGTCCTAGCAGCACCTCCCACCTCAAAAAAACCCAAACCCACATATATGAACTTACTGTCTATGCTATACACAATACATATAACTAATAAATCCACATGTAGAGGAGTAACTGGGCTGTAGGGATGTTTTGTGCAAAGATCTCATTTTAGAGGGAACCAGGCCACATGAGATTCACTGGCAAAGGGTTATGGAGTATCTTAAATGTATCACAATATTATTCTTTGGAGACAGGCAACAACACTTGCACGAACATAAGCATGTTTCCTCACGCTATCTGGCAGTGTACATTATTCCTTACTCCCTCTCCAGCTGAAGTTTACTAAATTTCCTATTTACCAGCAAGGAAATTCTCCCCGAGTTGCAGATAATGCGCTCCAGGACAGGCAGCAGAGGCGGCAGGAAGAGGATCCATGATCTCTGCCCACTGCAGCTGTAGCGGGGCACAGGCTGGGGCCAGGCTACAACAAAAGATGGGGACCAAACTCCTGTGCTGCTTTGGGTGACTGTTTCTAGATACTGCCCCGCAGCCTGCTGCAACAAAGCACAGGCTTGTACACACTGCAAGAGGCACCCTCCTGGGTTTTGTTGTGTTTGGGTCTGGGATGAAAAAAAGTTGCAGCATGCTGAGCTAAAACAAAGGCAGTCAAAAGGTGGGACAGCCAGAGACAACCCAGCTAGTGGCTCAGTTTGAGGAGCCGACAGCCACAGCTTGGCCTCCTGCACGGTGCCAAGTGCACCAACTCTGAAGGACATGGGAATGTCACCAGAGGACCTTTTCCAGTGGAAATATCAATGTTATCTCAAAACAGATACCCCTGAGGAGCATACCCTGTCTTCCCCAGGGCCCCCCAGAGTGCATAGCAGAGCCAGTTACCAAGCAAGCATTAGAAAGGCAAGAGCAGCACCACTGGTCCCTCTCCTCCTCTTCCAAAGTGGCTGTTCGGAGCCAGGGGCTAGCACAAAGCCTCATCAAACCCTCCATGTTGTGTAACCCCAAGAGGCCTGACAACGCTTCTGCCACGTTTCTTGCCTGGAGGAGATCAGTATTTATTCCCTGGCAGGCTGCGGAGGAGACCCTCCTCTCATGCCTGCTGCTGTGAATTGCAGTGAACTCCACTAAGTTCCACCACAGAAAGTCCAGGTTTAGCTGCGCAACTGTCTCTCTCTTTTTTTTTTTGTTTTTTAATCTGTAGAAGAAGCTTCTGGAAGTCACTAAAAATAAGTTTGTTTGGATTTTTAAACCTAATCCAAACACATTTGTGTTGTCTTTCAAGATGGCACTTCCCCCTTGTCCCTACTTGACAACAGATTTTTTCAGTCATTAAGAATGCTCTGCATGCACAGAAATATCTCGGGTTATTTTTCCCATAATCAAAAGAAAACAAATCCCAGAGCAGCCCTGGCAGGCCGCTTCCGGCCAGCGCTGCTGGCCCCCCCAGAGACACATCATGCTCAGCTGCTGCCTTCAGAGGGCAAACAAGAAAATTTGCTTTCAGTATAAAATTAGACACTGAAATACACTGACTTCCCCCCCCCCCCCCCAAACCCTAAGCTCTTGCCCAACTACTTTGCCATTAAAGATATTTCAAGACAGTAATTTAGATGTATATGAGGGCTTGGATTGTATAAGCCAGCATTTATGTTCACACCCCTCCTGCTGTCAGTACCATTTAATATATTCCTGGTCAGTGCTGGAAGCTCCTATCCTACTGCAGTCACTTGTAAGCATCTGTGACACAGCTCGAACCACGCTCTCAGCTACCAGGGTGCCCTCTGCTATTGCCTGCTTGTTCTCACATGCTTTCTCCTAGAAGGCCCTTCCTGATTATAGAGGATTGGCATTTAGAAGGAACTGCAAAGTTATTTACCTCATTATCCTCCTTCAAATTCCTCCCTAATACCTTCCTCTGCTGCGATATCTAAATGAATTTTGCCAATTAGAGCTGGTAACGTGCTATGGCTATCACATGTAATCATCTGTCCCAACTTAAATTTGGACAGTAAGTTTCTGAGGGCAAAAAACTATTTTTTAATTACAAGAAAGACGTTTTTGCAACTCTACAACTACAAGTTTACAAGTAAACACCAACAAATCTTTCAGTATCGCCAAAATCTTCTTGGCCTAATGTAATGGCAGTTCTGCTATAGGAAGTATTTCTATTTCTAGCACTGAAAGCTGTAAAAAAAAAAAAAAAAAAATCTATTACAGCCATCCTTAGCAGTACCATTCCTGCAGTAGATTTACATTGCTAAGTATAAATTAAAGAGATTTCATAGCGGTTCACAATAATTTATCCAATTAGTCTTTTGCTTTCCCTGTCCGTTATAGATAGCATTGGTGAGAAAATTGCTAGCCACTATCTAGAATTGTTGATGAAAGCTTCTGAAATGCTTTGCATTCTTGTGATGGGGACCTTAACGAGAGACCACTGTAGGCACTCTTAGCCTTGGGTCTACAAGGACAGATGAGTCACTGCAGCATCTCCTTTTCACATCTGATCACGTGTACAAAAACCTAGGGACAAACGCTCATGCACATTACTCTTATGTCCTGGCGATCTTCATTCAAGGGCACTCAGAGAAAGCAAGCATGAAAAAAGGCTGCAAAGCGACATCATTTAAAAATTTAAGCAGAGTTACAAAAAACACCTGGGGACCTAAACCAACCTTTTGTTAACCACATAGACACCCAGCACAATGGAGACCAAATGTATTATTGACCCCCTAGACTTTATGGTTTAATAAACATTTTCATTTTACCAGATCTGCTAATTCATTAGATGTCTCGCCTTTTGCATTTACAGCAGCTCTGAGCACCCCAAGATCTTTAATCCTGAGCTAGGCCTCTTCCCTTAAAAATACATATCATCATACTGGATGTGCCACCATGAGAATGCAAAAAAATGCAAAAAATGAGAATGCAAAAAATGTTTCGTGTCATTGTGTTTTTCAGTGCGGAGTTGCGTGAGCTACACTCCGGAGAGCTCTGGAAAAGAGGAAGATTACAGTAGCTCCGATCACTATAAAATATTCAGAAGGTAAAGCTCATAGACATAAAGGATCCCAGTTCACGAAGGTTCTTTCACTGCTATTAACTGCAAAGAAATAACCAGAGACACCACTGAGTATCGCCAAACACCCGCTGCATCAGGCTTTAAACATGTAGGATTGCACAAGCGACTACACTAGGATTTTATATTCCTTTTTAAGCTGAAACCTAGTTCTTGGTCTTGTTCTTTGCTAATGAGAGGGACATCCTGGCCAGGGAAATGCACAGAGACTACATCATGGCTGAGAGAAGAGCAAGGAGAGAAGACAGTACTGCAAAGAGGAAGGAAAACAACTGCTTTTCTTTCATTTGGAGACAAATCGCTTCTAAGGACTGGGCTTCATGAAAAAAAAACTAACAGCTGAGCATGGCTCCTGAGGCAGTTCACTGGCCTTGGCAAAGCCACTTGGCCCAGGGGGAGGCACTGCCAGGTCTTAGGACAACTTAAATCCTCCCCAAGTTTGGTCCATCGGCAAGTCCTTCATCAAAGCTTAGTACAGCTCTGCACCCATTGGGGAACCTGAGGATCACCAGAAGTCAGGGACCTACCAACCGCCCCAAGTCCCCTGGTAGTGTGGACACCCTCTGCCTAACCATTCTCATGTCCTCTGTGGAGCACCAAGTGGCCTTCAAGTAGTATGAGCATTTGGAAAGATCAGGACCGGACACTACACACATAGACTCTCCCTTTAATGCTCAAATCGAAGCCTCTAAGCAAAAAGCAGCAGCAGCAACACCAGCCAACTGCAGTAATCACAGTCCAGTCACCAGAGTCACTTCTGTGGTGGGCTCCATACCCACCTGGGCTCCACAGAGATGAAGGTGTCTGCAGCCAGTAACAACTTCTAAAAATAAAATGCATTTATTCTTTGATTGTCTAATCTTTTTTTTTTTTTCCAAATCATACTGAAGAAGAGGTATGAAAAGCCAGAAACTTTTCCATTTGAGAATGGCACATTCCCCAACTTTTAAAATATTTGTTACACAGGATGCTGCAGAACTCCATACAGCCACCTAGTGCCGGGAAAAAAAAAATAAATCACTTCCCCACTTCTGTGACTGTCCTCTGCAGTCCCATAAGTGCATTTGAGACTAAGTGTCCAGCAAGGAGCAACAAAAGCCAAGTCTCTGCAAAAGTCAAGACTGTGCACTTCCAGTTATGGGCAGCAGCAAGTCTGAGAACAAAATGGCCGATGAACTGTGCATACAGGAAATGAGTTTTATCCTGATAAAGAAAAAAGACAGATATCCCACAAAAGACATGGCTACTGACTGTGGATTCGCCAGTGGTTGTTATCTGTGGCGTCTCTCCTCTGTGCTGCTGTGCTAAGCTGAGTAGCAAGTAGATCTGCTTATTTTTAAGGGTACCCAAGCTGCCCACCCCACTGCTGGGCTCCAAACATGTTGCTCTCTTCTCTTCCTAACAGGGAACAACCAAGATTTGCTTTAGTCAAAACCTTCTCATTTCTCAGCAATTCCTTGCCTTCACTGGACCAAGACTGCCTGTCCTCATATCTAATCACAGCTATAAAATGGAAGGAGCATGCTCCTTCCAAGTCACTTGCTCCTATGTTCACACCTCCTCCCACGTGGTGGCACAGGGAGTCGTGCAGCTGTGCAGTGGAGAAAAGCAGGGAACCAAAATGGGTTAAGACTAGAAAAGAAAAGAAAAGAAAAGAAAAGAAAAGAAAAGAAGGTTTGCGTTCAGCCATATCAATGACTTGGTTCCTGTTCACCGCATAGGTGAACAGATGCTGGTGCCAGCAGAAGACCTGGGGGGGGGAGAGGGCAGCACCACTGCAAGGTGGTGGCCTGATGTATTCAGCAAACTACAGCCCAAGTCATCAACTCTGCCCCCACGACAGCCAGAAATAGCCAACAGGAGTCTGGAATATGCCCTGTGGTGCATCCATTAGGGCATAACCCTGATTAAAACCAGGTTAGTTACTTAATACCTTTCTTTAAAGTCATTATTTTTCCATAGCTTTTAGACTGGTTGCCTGGAAGACAGCAGACCTAACCCCACTCAGGAAGCATGCTGTTTGGATGTCAGTTTGGAATATCCAACTTTAATGGTTTTTTCCCCTCAGAATTCAAAAATATTTTGCCATGCAGCTAGCTAACCAGGTCTTAGAGGGATATGGTTTCTTGTTCTCTTGCTTATAAGGGAAACTTGAAACAAATTAAAATTATTCTGGCCTTGTACTAAAGGTCAGCATTGTGGGGAAAGATGACTTGTTCGGAATTCAGTCAGGAAGTTTAACACAAATAATCCAGCTTGAAGTTCTGTGAGAACAAGTCCTAGCCAAAAAAAAAAAAGTGCTGATAGAACTAATTTAAGTACTAAATCTCTCCTTTCCAAGCATTTTTTCCACCGATAAACCCAGAGGTCTTTAAAGCAGCCATGTGAACAACTATTTAGCTGAGGTGTAAAAGAGATGCTGTTAGTACCTTTCCAGATAAAACCAGGCTTTTATCAGAAGACTTAAGAAGGAACAAGCAGGGGAAGGAACAAAAGGTATTGTTGTAAATTGCTGTGAAGATAGACTGCACTGTACAGAGTGTCACCATTACTTGTAAAGCATTAGGCTGCCTCAAACTTTTTTAGCAAAATGTTCATGCCATAAAAAAAGGGAGAACAGCTGATAAAATCCAACAGCTTATTTGCAAATAACTAACTAATTCTTTGTTAGTAAAGAAATGCCTTGCAGGTATGCAGATGCCTTCTGTATCTGTAAAGCAACATTTGCCTCTCTAAGGCTACATCATGAATTACATTTGGAAGTGTTCATGACTTAGAGAAATCCCAGAAAGACTTTAAGATATTCTATTCCCACTAGAAACGGGTATTAAAAACCAGATACTAGAATTAGTAAAAAACCAGTAGGTACTCTACCCTCATGTCACTGCCAGCCTTGAAAGGATGACTTCAAAAAGAATTAGAAAGAAAGCATTTATGTTTTAGAGACTATGTATGTACTTGTGTGTATGTAAATACCTATGTACATGTATTTTTCAATGAAGTCCATAGGGACACAATGGGTCAGGAAATCCCTCCCAAAACTCTGGAAACGAGAAGAACGTGAGTTGTCGATTCCTCACAGGTTTATACCTCTGTGGTTGGTCTGACTGAAGCCAGCAGGGCTATAAAAGCATCTGCGTCCAGAGATTTAAATCCAGACTCAGCCAGTCTGGTTTTGTTTTTCTGGCTGACCAAAAGCTGTTACCAAGAAATGAGCCTTTCAATCCCCTCTCATCGTTACAGACCATTCAGTTCCACCAGTAAGTGGCTGCTCATATCAAACAAGCTGCACCTGGGACTACAGAAACATCAAAACCAAAACACCTGCAATTTTCCTATAACAGTCAAATAATACAGCAAGTGCAGAGTGCCATGGTCAGTGATGAAACTGTCCTGCAGATAGAAAAAGCCATGAATCGACTAAGAAGCCTATGTAGTTCTTAAAAGAATTTCAGTGCATTTCCAGAGCTGCTGAGCTGGAATAATAATCAATTCGCTTTCAAAAATCCACTAGTAAGCTTTAAATTCAGTTTCTATACATGAATCTAACAGGACAACCTGCCAAATACTAGTAATAAAAAAGTCTTCATGTTTTATGGACAAACATTTTTATAATTGTGCAGGAAGAGTTTCTGTGGCCTACATTTCACCAGCAAACATGCGCTTCAGAAGATTGGTGCAGTGTTTTTAGCACAATTCAACACTTAAGTCTTTCCAAAGAGATTTCTGCTGTGTTACCTGCACACCCAGTTACATCCCGTCCGATCCTGCACGATCGTGACTCGCTGCTGCCCTCTTTACTCCAGTACCGGCTGCAGTGCACGATAAATACGGCAGCGCCAGGAATCTTTCTCCCACTCGGTGACTCAGTCTCCATTACTTGAGTATTTGTCCTCTCTTCTCAGCAAAAATAACCAGGAGAAAGTTACACTTCATTCAGAAAAAAAAAAAAATCCCTGTAGTCCAGGGGGGGAAAACACAACAAAAAGCACAACTGACTCACTGAGTGCTCCCTTCCAACAAGCAACATGATGTTTTGCCACCCAAGGTATTGTAATCAGACCATTAAAATGTGGCTTTTTCCTTTCACCTCTAATGAAGCATCAGCAAATGGATAACATATCTATTGCCTCTCTCCTTCTGTCTGTCTCTGGGAGGCAGGTGCAGGCTAAAGTAAGGTTCACAAAATGGATTCAGATGCGACCGATTTGTAAATTCCCAGGCAGCTATCCGGAGAAAGCTTACCGCAGCCAAAAATGCGCACTTTGGAACATCACTGAACATCTTCTGTGTTTACAGTAAGGGTTTCACTTCATTCAGTTCCTCAAGAGAAAGGATCAGAAGGACATCAGAGAAATATTAAATGTTATGGTGTTCAAATGAAAGTGCTGGGACCAGTGCTCTTGCTCCAGCTGGTTAGCAGGGAGAGACACCTGCAAGTGCTCTCCTAGGGCAACTGTGGCATTTTCCTAATGTATTTTCAACAGTTATTTCAGTGGGAAACCCCCCAAATCTCAATTTCCTAGATAAGATTACATAATAAAGTATAACCACAAGCAATCCAGCTCTGCCTTGGATAGGAGAGACATTTTAGAAATGGCTTTTGGAAGGTTAGTTCTTCTGTACCATGTAAAGCATCAGCTTTGCATTAGTGATATCAAAATATGAATTTAATTCATGGTCAACTTACTTTTTGCCAGTTGACTTGCTTGGGATGTTTTTTTCAGTTTGTCTTGTTTCTCAAACCAGCAAAAATGAAAGGATTCACTGAAGTGTCATTTTTAATGCTGAACATTAAGGACAAATGTTCCTTTTGGCCAAACCAAAAAAAGTTCCTATAACTCTTCTGTTCTCTTGTAATAAAGAGTCAGGCAGTCTATTATTTATTCTGTTTCATGATTTTGTCCACACAATGTACTAAAAAATAAGAAAAAGCCATACTAACCCAAAGAGTAAAATTCAACCTAAATCTCTGTTTATATATGTAATGCCAGCAAAGCCATATGGCGTGACCATAGCACAGCAGCAACCCCATTTTTATGCCCCGAAGGAAGAAAAACCAACAAACCTGTTACAACCTTCAGCCAAATTTGCTAATAAGAATACCTGTATGTTTTCTTGTTCTTTGCTTGCGTATAATATCCATGAAACAGAGATATGTGTTATCAGATATGTCTTAAACTGCACCTTATCCCTGAAAGACAATGACAGTGAACCAGATGCAGCAGAGTATTTTGGGTTTCCCCAAGAAATATCTTTCTCCAAAAAAGGGTATCATGTAGAGTCCTAAAGTATCAACTTAACTTTAAGCCTATGAATCATGCCATAAGCAACCAGAACAACCACCATTTCTGAGTACCAAAGCCTGACAGTCATCCTCCAAGCAGCTGAGACGTTGGAAAGGCAACGGTGTTCAGAAACAGCAGACAGTCAGGAGGCTTGGAGTTTGCCATTTATAACTCGTTATATCTAAAAGACAGTCACACAACAGAGTACAGTAATGCAAAACAAGCAGAATCCTGGACTAATGCATGAATGCTTTGGTCATGATTCCCTTTGTATCTGTCAAACTCAACTTATTCACTGAACAAGGGTGAAGCTCCCTGTATGACCAGCAGTGAGCAGCTCTGTACAGCACCATCTCCCTCCCATTACTTCTGCCTCCAGTTAAACAACAATGTGACAGCAGTGACACAGAACAGCTGCCCCCAGAAAGTTTACTTTCAGGGGCCTGCGAGAGCCTACCATCCACGACTCCCTGCACAATGTCACATCTACCTTTCATGCTGCTCAGGGCTTTTAAAAGTCTCCAGAGCAGCACTGGTGGCATGCAAAGGGGAAATAGTAAACCTCCTACCTCCAAATTATTTTTGCAGTTTTGAGGGTATTTTTTGCCATCTTGGAGGACTAAAATAGATCAGAAGGCCTGTTTTCCTGTGGTCCCCCTCAAATTATTGTCAAAGTTTCTTCACAGTTGTGAATGCTTCATAGGGCTCATGAGGAGTAGTAGGTAAATAAATAAAAAAAGCCTAAGAAACAGTCCCCCCTCCACGTTCATTTTTTGCTGTAGCCTCAAGCTCTGAAATGATACAAGGGAGGGAAAAGGAATTCAAATGTATACATAGAGGTCTATACAGATACAGAGTAAATACTTGAAAACGTAACCCATGAGAATACTGACTGCAGGCTCAAGAAGTCAGTTGCATGTAAAAAGATTTCATTTGCTCAGTTAGACTCCAGATGAGGTTTTAAGATCTTCAAGAATTTGTGCTCAGGTGCCTGCCTACTTCATTTTCTAGGTATTTTGTTCATTACCACTCTGCCATGCACACTTGAGCCAAATAAAACAGCCTTGCACTAGCCATAGATATATTTCTGCAAGACAGATGGACCAAGATAACCTGACAGATGTCTGATGTGAAGGAAGCTTGCTTGCACTTCTCCTAGCACAGTTGACCATCCTCAGGAGGAGCGCAGCCCAGTAACCATGCCTGTGGCAGTAACATGCCACACTGGTGCCAAATACTGACAGCCAGATCAGCTGGCACCACTGCTGCTTGCACACCTGACCTGAAGTTCCCTCCTGACAACTGTCATCATTTGCTTATTTACAGGGATCCCCCCCAGTCCCAGTCCTTCTTTTCCCTTTGGATATTTGCATGTTGTCCCTACTGTAGGTAACCAGTGAGTACCACAGCTAGCCTCACCAGCAAAGTCAGTAGTGATGAACCTTGTTTCCACCCAGGAGAGCCGCTCTACCCGTGCACAAACCTTTGCTGACCTGAACTATACATTTACTGGTTTCTTGCTTTGCTTGTAGGACAGCAATATGATAACATTGCCAAAACAGCAAAAGCTTATATTCTCTACTATGGCTTTTTGGAAATGGGACATTTGTGGTAATCCAGCAGAACACTCAGGTTACATCCCGGAAAAAAGCCTACCACGTCTCCTACCTGGAGGTCTCTAAGGGTGCAGAAACAGAATGTACGTGCACATCATGGCTTACTGTGCAGTAACTGTTGCTGTGCCCCTATGACAAGGCAATTCAATACCCCATGACCGAGTGGAAAAGCCTGGAAACAAAATTGAAAGGTACAATCACTAATTTCCAAATATACACCTCCCATATTGTTTTTTATTTGTTTCTGCATGCTTGACCTTCTGAAGTCTCACTCTAGAAATTTAAACTAGTGCTGATGTTTGTATGAAGTAAAAAAAAAAAAAAAAAGACTGTAAAAGAGAAGACTCTAGGAGAAGTCTCAAAGATATCCTGTTCATGGATCAAAGCATCACTTGGCAAGTATTTGAAAGTGGGTAAATAATTTTTGAGCAGAACCACAGCTGCTAATTTCAACTACACAAATAGCTGCTTGCAGAAGCTAAGCCTTTATATTTCCCACTGTAAGAAACAAAGATTTGCTGGAATCCAGGCAGCAATAAAGCTGTTGTGTCTATATAGAGTTATGCAGGTAACATTAAATGCATACCTCTCACAAACAAAGCAAAATACAGGTAACTTAGTGCTATCGTTATCAGCAGAGAACTGACTCTCTCAGATATAGCATCATTTGTAATTACACTAGCATTCATCATAAGAAGCTGAACAGGCAAACAGCCTATGACCATAATCACATAGCTACAATGGGAAAGAGAACGTATGGACAATATTTATACACAGAACCCAAAAAGCACTGCAGTTCCACAAGTAAGCATATAAAATTGATATTCTGAAAGAAATTAAATAGATGAAATAATAGCAATTCTTAGGAATGAAGCTCAGTATTATATGAAGAGCAATAACAGCTCTTTCTCTTGGGGAAAAACTCACATAATGTTGCAGGACATTTTGCCAAGGCCTGCACGCATACTGAAAAGACTTCCCTGCAATTTTATTATGACTACATACAAGCCGACACCAAACCTCAGAGCTGAAGAGTCAACAAAATGCCAGAAGAGAAGAAAAAAAAAAAAGAAAAAGAAAAAGAGAGAGATGGGAACCACATTTTGAAACTTGACCCTCTTTCTAATTCTGTGCAGAACAAGTTTCCAAAGTTGAGATTCCCAAAATGAGTAAGGCGCAAAGAGACATTTGTTTCCAAGTCTTTTTGTGGATACCATGGATGTCTGGCCTGCTGACACAGTTTAAAGTTTTGGAGGGAGACAAATGTCATACACAAGAGTGAGTACTTGTCCACTGAAGGATAGCTCGCTTCTGCAGTGCTGCCTGAGAAGTGGGTGCGAGGACAATTGAGATGGGTTGACCCTGGCTGGACGCCAGGTGCCCACCAAAGCCGTTCTATCACTCCCCCATCCTCAGCTGGACAGGGGAGAGAAAAATATAACAAAAAGCTTGTGGGTCGAGATAAGGACAGGAGAGATCATTCACTAATTACCATCACGGGCAAAACAGACTCAACTTAGGGAAAATTAGCTCACTTTTTATTACAAATCAGCCAGAGTAAGGTAAATGAGAAATAAAACGAAATCTCAGAACACCTTCCCTCCACCCCTCCCTTCTTCCCGGGCACAACTTCACTCCCAGATTCTCTACCTACCCCCTCCGGTGGCGCAGGGGGACAGGGATGGGGTTTACGGTCATCACATGTTATTTTCTGCCGCTTCACCTCCTCAGGGCGAGGGCTCATCACACTCCTCCCCTGCTCCAACGTGGGGTCCCACCCACGGGAGACAGTCCTCCACGAACTTTCTCCAACGTGGGCCATTCCCACGGGCTGCAGTTCTTCACAAACTGCTCCAGCATGGGTCCTTTCCACGGTGTGCAGTCCTTCAGGAGCACACTGCTCCAGCGTGGGTCCCCCATGGGGTCACAAGTCCTGCCAGAAACCCTGCTCCGTGGGCTCCTCTCTCCACAGATCCGCAGGTCCTGCCAGGAACCTGCTCCAGCGCGGGGTTCCCACGGGGTCACAGCCTCCTTTGGGAACCCACCTGCTCCGGCGTGGGGTCCTCCCCGGGCTGCAGGTGGAGATCTGCTCCACCGTGGACCTCCCTGGACTGCAGGGGGACAGCCTGCCTCACCAGAGTCTTCACCACGGGCTGCAGGGGAATCTTCGCTCCGGCGCCTGGAGCATCTCCTCCCCCTCCTTCTGCACTGACCTTGGTGTCCGCAGGGTTGTTTCTCTTACATGTTCTCACTCCTCTCTCCGGTGGCTGTTTTCTCCCCGTCCCAACTTTTTTTCCTTCTTAAAAATGTTATCACACAGGCGTTACCACTATCACTGATTGGCTCGGCCTTGGCCGGCGGCGGGTCCATCTTAGAGCCGGCTGGTATGGGCTCTCTCTCGAACACAGGGGAAGCTTCCAGCAGCTTCTTACAGGAGCCACCCCTGTAACCCCCCCCGCTACCAAAACCTTGCCACATAAAACCAATACAACAATACTTAACACTTCTGCTCCTGCCTTCCCTCACTTTCTTTAAGCAATTTGCTTAATCCTCAGTAACCCATCCACAGAGGTGAAGTAGCAGTATCTATCTCCCAGTAGTATCACAAGCAATAATTTGTTGATGTCTGTAAGCTGTTTTGACTCTGTGGTGATGGACACCAGAGAAAGGATTTAGAAACAGATGTCTGTGGAGAGGGAGGAAAAAACCCCCCAAACTGTGAATGTGTAAACATATAATATTTAGTACTTATATAAATCCAACTCTGTCTAACAGAGAACTTCTACTTAGTAAACATAACTAAAGGACAGTTTCTGAATGAATTGAACTACAACACAAGGTCTACGTCATTTTCCTTTACAGAATTCAAACACAAGGACTATATGTTCCATGATAGTATTCCCAGCAATGCTTGTGAGATAACTGAGACAATGTTTTGCATTGGACATTTCTTCCCTCCTTAAGAACACAGATGAGGTTAAAAGAAGAGAGCCAGTCAGGTTGACATAAGGACTGTACTTCAGCAAGCAAACTTTGTGTGAAGATTAACCAAGGTCAAGATCTTCCCCATTAGCAAAGACCATCACATACCATGTGCGAGAATCACACAGCTGATACTTAAGGAGGAAGGATTTCTGGTATAAATCAATAAAGTTAGAATATTATCAGCAAATGTTAGAAATGAGACTCACAAGAAGTTTCTGTATGCCACAAAGCCTTGATCTGGGTTTCCACAGGACTGCTGGCCTTATGCACCAGCATGTTCCTTCTGCTTCATTCCTAAATGTTAGGATTCAGAGAGTGGTGCCTCACTGAAGTCAAATGACACCACAATAACCTGCAAGCTGGCTCTTCAACGCCACCAAAAAATAATGTTACTCCACTTAAAATCTTAATCAAGACTTGAAAACTGGCTGGGTAATGTGCATTTACTGTAACTTCCAAGGGAGGTACAGTTTAAGAGCCTTACAAGTCATTCATCTCAGTGAACCAAAAAAATAAGCAAATAATAAAAGATTGCCTGGGGCAAGCACTTCTGAGCTGCTTATCTGGGATGGGTTTCAGTTATGGTTAGTCATTGGTACATTCTTGTTATCACCACTTTTTACCTCAATTAAGGACAGCTGACAAAGACTGGCAAGGCATATTTGAGACATGACAAAGTTTTCTGCAGTACAAAATTTGTTGCTGTTATTTCACATCTATTTTCCTTTTTTTTTTTTTTTTTTTTCATTAATTCTTGCCCCTTTCATAGCTTCAGGTTCAGTCTTTTTTGGAAACCAGTCTGCTCAGTAATCCCAGTCTCACTCATTTCCCAAAGATGATAGCAAAGCAGAACAGGATCTCTTCCTTGACATTTCCAGTGGTGGAGACTGGAAGGAACACAAGGCTTGCAGGAGAGAAATGCACTTACATACAGGGAGGGATGACCAAGATGACTCCAACCAGAAGCTCCAAAAGAGCAGCTGAGCACTGCTCACTCCCACAGAAATCACACTCAAAGAACATCGCCAGCTCCAGATCTAATGAGTAGTTTGGCTCAATCCAAACCAGAACAGATCAAGGACAACAAGCATCTTCTGTGGCAACTATAAAGATCTGTCTCTTGTATTCCTTTTTAATTTTTACCTAATGCCACACAGCACAAGGAACAGAAGTCCTACAAAGCTTGGATATTTTGGCACAATTCCTTTCAACAAACAGGAATGGCCATCAAAACACACAAAAGAGTAGTTGTTGGGGACTTCACTGGGATGTGGGATCCCCACATTCAAGACTTGTCTTGCCAGACTCCTGGAGTGAAAAATTCGGTCTCAGACATAGCAGGTACTTTATTTCTCATGTCCCAAGTGCAAGCAATCTTTCTTCTCCCAGTGCTTCCTCCCCTGTCTGGCTTGTTCCAGAAATGTTCCAGTGAAGTGATACATTTCGATTACATTTTGTTCAGCCCCAAACAGACTGACAATCTGTAATCTTAACATTTATCTTCCCTCCTTACTCCCTGTGGTCACATCACTTCCAATTGTCCTGTGTGAAAAGTTACTGTCTTGGGTACAAAAGCACAGCGCAGAATACTTATAGTACTTAAGAGACTAGCAAATTTCTGTGTTGGTGATCATGGAGAATCACTACACAATATCCACATGCACAAGCGAAACTGGGGCAAAAATCTTAGTTTTAAGGTTACAAAGAGCCTTTTATGGTGGATTTTTAAATGAACTACCAGTAACCTTTCAATCAGTGCACTGGGTGTATGCCTTGCACAAGGGACACTGCCTAACACAGACCCACCATGTGTTTAGTACAATTAATACTTTTATTCATGAAAAAAAAGTATATTGTGTTTAAAAAAACTGGTGAATACACCCCCTCCATATTTTCCTAAAATATACTTCTTAAAACTATATTATTACCTTCCATCAAAACTAGGTGACACTTTAAAACTCTTTTATGCAATTTTCACATTTTCATGGCCATTTCTCAGGTATTGATATGACTGAGGCAAAACACTGAAGTCACCAATATACAAATATTAGTAACAAAATAATATTACATGTGGTAAACAGAGAAACATAACAAGTGGTTACATTTACTGCAGGAGTGTCTGAATAGTTTTCCAAACAACAAAACATGAAATCACCTTGCATTCAAAATACAGCTGTTCTGCTATTAAGTAGGAAATAGATTTTTTTAAACTAAAATCCTGTTAAACACATAAGGAAAGTTTTGGCAAGACAGATTGTTTCCCACTATTAGATGGAATTTTGAAAGCTGTTTCCTAGCAGAACATTTAATTGCAAATGTTTTGGACACTTTTCATCTGACTTTAAAGTCAACTGAGATCCATGCTTGCATCTCTTATGGTTACAAGATAAATAGCAGATTTCTGAAGATAAAAATAGCTCTCCTTTCCAAGGCAAAACCTGTTTTTCAGAAGGAAGTGTACTAAAATAGTTCACAGAAGTAGATGCATCTTTTTCTTTTCTTTTAAAGAAATAAGTCCTTCATATAGTTACAGTTGCACAGTGGTTCAATTTAATGTCCAAGATCTCATTTAAATCAAAGCTTAACTTCTAGAACATTAAAAAAAAACACTCTCTGTGTTTAACTGTCTGGCGGATGTGCAATATCCACTGCCCAAGTTAATTTCTATGAATGTACAATTAGGACTTTATCATCCTTAAATACCTGAAGCAGTGCAGCACAGTCCTTTCCTTGGGGACATACCGATGCTTCACAAAAATAAGAGGATGCAACATGTTTATACTGCAATATCATGCACTCTCATACATCAGTGTGTTTCTTGCTCAGCATTGCATTATTTGTGATGATTGCATGGAGAAACACACTCTGCCCCTTAGAAGCTCATCGACTCCTCCTGCCACAGACCTCTCAGAGATGAGACTCATCTCCAAGCTAAGAGCAGGCTACTGGACACAGACTGCTTTGATAAATGAGAAATCAACAGCAGGAGCAGATAATTGTAATGAAGGGCTCATCCCCATTAGAAAACAAACTAACCCACCCACCCACTTAAACACATTGTGTTTGTATGACCTCAAGGTGTGAGACAAATAAGCTGTTTTTCCAGGAGTGGGAACCTTCACGTGCAAGGCAGAAAGAAGCAGCTGCTTCCTTGCTGGTATTCAGGGCACAACATAGGATTCTCCTTCTGGTTGTGGGCTTTAACCACAAAAATCCACCCAAATAACTCCTAAGTAAAAAACAGAGCTTTCAGCAAAGCATTAGAGAGTCCTCAAAAACACAAAATATATTCCTCAGTCAGTGCGATGAGAATACAGTCATCTTCCAAAAAAAATTGATGGAACTTATCAAAGACTTTCTTAGGATCACAGATAAACATCTTTCTACAAGTTCAAAACCGAGATTACCTTTGGAACGACTGCCTTTTCTACTAGTTATGCCTCATTCTAAAATTCAGGAAAATAAGATGATAAAAACTAGGCTGATCCAGAGAAAACAAAAAGGGACAAAAATTTCCCAGTAACTATTTAATTCCTCTCACGTGTTAGAGTATTTTTACTAACCTTTCTAGTACAGGGTTTTCTTTCAGATCTCGGGACATGCAATATTACCATTGCACTCTCTAAGCAAGAGCTGCACTCAAATTACTAGGAGACCTCAAACAGTGACATTTTCTTGGTGCTTTGGGGTACAGGCAGCTCAGTCTCTCCCCCTTGGAGGACAATACCCACATCTAGAACAATACCACTGGTAGCTGGAAAACATACACATTTTTAAGGCTTTCCAAGTAACACATCAAAACAGGTAATACAACACACAGAGGAATAATTCACAGATTGCTTACTGGATTCAGCTGTAGTGGATATTCCCAAATTGCACAGGGAGATTCAGCTGGATTGTGAAGGGCAGCAAGGTTAGGTCTCAGACTTCACAGGAAACAGGTGATGTTTCAGGTGCCTCCAGCCATTGGCTGTGCTGAGGTGAGCAGAGCAGGACACTTCACTCAGAACTTGGATGAGATGAGGAAGGTGAAAAAGAAAAGAAACTGGAGTTGATGCTCTGATACTGGGGGATCACATCACTGTGGGTGTAGATGGCATAGTATCACAGCCTGCCCTATCTCAAAGGAAAGCACTTGGGCCAGTTTTCAAACAAGACCAAGTAACCGTGACTTTCTTCAAACAAAAGACCCTCTTCATCCGGCAAATGAAACAGGGAAGGACTTTACAGCTCTCTCTGAAGATCAGACCAAGAAGTGCATAACAGCCCAAACCATCCATCTTTGGAGAAGCACCACATATAGACATTATGAGGGCGAGGGCCACATGCTGCCAAATCAATGGAGCGGAGGAGCCCTGTTCCTGGGCTACATGACTCAGGCTGCTGAGAATGGCACACCACACCCTATGCTCTTCTGGCTGTGAAATGCATCTACTTGGATGGGAAGAGATGTTTCTGTGACACCTCATTCTCCTGGCATGCTGTACATGGAATTAACAACAATAAAAGGAGTGGGACATTTCTCTGTGGTTTACAAAACAAACAGGAAAAAAAACCCCAAAGAAATCTATGACTAACATGATATAGTGAAAAAGGAAAATCACACAAACATCTCTGTTTCCATGACAAGATTTGTATATAACAAGATGGTAAACAAGAAGAGCAGCAGCGTCCAAAGTAGATCACACTGTGGAAAGACAGCTTTAGTTTACAGTACCCTGATATAAATGAAACCTGTTTCTAGCCATATAGAAGCATTATTGACAATCTGCAGCTAACATTTATCTCCAAGAGGCTAGCTCAAACTAAAAGGTGTATGATATCTGCTATTCACCTTTATAACCACTGAAGGTGATGAAGGGTTTTGAATTCTGAGAGTTCTTGGGATCAAGGTCACTTGAAGGAGCTGGGAGGGAAGTATCAGAGCTGTCCCTGCCTTCTCTTCCTCCACATGTGCTTTTCCAGACACCAGAGCTAATAATCACTGGAAAGCAGATTTTAAAGCAAGTGCTCATACACTAGGGATCACGACACCAGGTGTAGCCATGGAGGACCTATTGGACCCTAACAGGAATTCAGTTTAATGTGATATTTTTGCTAGTATTTGTGCTTATGCTAAATTACAGCTCAAAGAGTAGAATTGCAGTCACAAATTTGGGAGCTTCTTGGGAAGACAATGATGGCACCATTCCCATTTGGTACTAGATGTGATTTCAGTGTTCAGAATTGAAGATGTGTCCAATGAAACAAACAAAACACTCAAAACCCACCACAAACATACAGACATTAGTCACTACATCCTAACGCACTGAAAAAACCCTAAACATCAACCATAACCCTCTAAAAAAAATCCAACACAACAACACACAAAAGGAGAAAGCACATTGATTAAAGTATTTGCTATTCATTATCCACAGTGGAACATGATATGAAAAGATTAATCTCAACCTACCAGGTAACATTACTCATGTCTGCATGACTGGAACAAAAAGACAGATAATCTTATCTGTAAGCTATTTGTAGATATCAAAGATTTACCAGGAAAGAAACATGATAGTTTCCAGAATTCATAGTTATCTTGTTGGATTTGGGGGGTGGGGGAGCTTGGAGGGTGAGAAGAAAGAGAAGAGATCATATTACTTTTCAGCTATAGTTGGATGGTAGCAGACTGTTTCAAACAGTAATGAAGAAAAGCAGACTTACATGCACCTTGCAGTATTTCTGAACAGCTGGGCCCAAATATGCTTCCTTATGCAAATGGTACTTGAGTATGTAAATCAGCACTTAAACAAACAGATCTCCATGTGTACAAACATTTCGCTATGAAAGCCACTCATTTCTTAAGCCAGATCTGCTCCCATTCAAACCTATAGCACAATTTCTTTTGACTTGAGAGGAAGAAAGAATAGAAACCAACCTCTGCAAAAACATTCTCAGGGTTGTTTGGGGTTTATGGTTGGTTTTTTGTTGTTGTTGTTTTGTTTTGTTTTTTTAATCAGACCTACATATGGGACTGTCCATCAGCTTGAAGATCATTCAGCAATTGAACTGGATTTATGGGAAGTTATTTCTACAATCTTTTCTCAACACATGTCAGTAAAGCTTTTGCAAGTGGTTATTTCCTGTAGACTGTGCTCAGACTTACGTTGCTGATGCACCCAAAGGCCCCAGAAGTTTTGTCTACAGATTCAGAAAACTGAGAGCTCTTTGCATTTGGGATGCATTCACATTTTCATTCCAGAGGACAGACTGTTATTTTTTTTACCATAAGAAACATCAGATATTCTACTTCCATAAGGAGTTTGACAGAATTCTGGTGTGTCAAACATACTGAACCCCAAGAAGATAAACTTATTTATTAATCACAGCTAGCTTTGTTTAAGCTTTGCATGCTGATACCAACTTGCTTCTTCATTTCTTTTCTTCCATATTTTCTTTACTTTTTCAGTCAACCAACATGGTTTTATTGGTGACTGAAAAGCATCCAGGAAAAGTGATCCATAAAACATAACAATGCAGTATGTTTGCCATGGCTACTCAAGCTATTAAAAGGTTAGTTCAAGTCTGTAGGCAGTGAAATCATAACACAATTATCATTGCCTTGCGGGAGCAATAATTCTGGGTGGTCTGTAACACTACAAGTCCTGGCCTCCTAGATAGTATGATGATGTTGTCAAGAAAAGCCTATCTAAGAGTGTAACTAGGCTGAGGCTTTTTGACCTCATAGATAAATAGATTTTGTTGAAAGCCATTCTATTATTTTTCAGATTAGCTTGGACTTGCATTTGGTTCATTCTCTGCCATGGGGGCAGGGAGAGAGAGAGGCCTTGAGATATCCAATAAATGTTTATCCAGCTGTGGTAGCTTGATTCTTAAAGTATAACTGTCAACATCTCCACTCCCTCATGCAAATCTAAATTTGTAAACAATCCTAATAATTCCTCCACTCTGTTGTTTGTTTTAGTTTTACATTCCTGACTGAACAGGTACAGTACTTGAAGCAAGGAGAGCAACTCTAGTCAATCCAATGCTGACTGCGGTAGAAAAAAAAATGTACTAAAACCATGGGCTCCCAGAACAGACTGTTCAATGCTAATTTTAAATCTTAAAAAACAGCGCCAGTCTGACATCAGTCGGGTATTTTTTCATATTTTTTAAATAATCAAGAGCAACTGTGTTGCTTTTTTTTTTTAACATTTGATTCTGCTCCCGCTCCCTTGTGGAAATAGCCTTAGAACATTTTTTTTTTTTTTTTTTTTAAACTATGTAAACAGAATCACACTTTGCAGACATTTTCCTACCACTATAATTCATAAATAAAATTTCTTTATCTAATTTGTCCAGAGTTTGTTTTTCTCAGCTATACTATGCTGGAGCAGAGGGCCAGTAAGTCTGCTTCCAAGGGATATCCACTCAGTTCTCTGTATCATGAGCAAGATGAACATTACAATTTTTCCTTCTCTATTTAGAAAAAAATTAAAAAAAAAATCCTGGAGGACATGATACACCATCACTGAAGACATTTCATTCCAGCCACAGTAAAGAGCTCTTTCCAGCATTTATTTAGTTTTAGCAAAAGCCTCATATTGCAAGTATTTATGCACAGGCTTAATGGGGTATAGCTTTGAAGAAATTAATGAGCCTAATGATCTGCCAAGACTAGTCTTGCACATAAACACTTGTAGCACAAGGGACTAATAGCCTCAAAATTACAGAAGCAATTCTCTTTAAAAGTAACTTTTGAAAGATCTTGTTAAGATGTTAAGACAAATAGTTCTTTGAGCAGCAAAATGAAGTATTATTTCTCATAGATTTTATGTCTCAAGATTGAAGTCCTCGGAGGATTCTCTAATGCATACAGTTTTTCCCACAGAAAAAGTTAAAGTTAAGAAGTTAAAAGAAGTTAGCCTCAAAAGTTATAAGGGGACTGATAAGGCAATGGCATAAACCCTGTTTTCAGCATGATTTCTCTAGGAAAACGCTTAACAATGCCATGGAAGTCTGAGGAAAAATAAAAACCAAACACCTGTGCTAGACCTTATCAAACCCACAGTTGTAAGAGGTGTCTACTTTGTTATATTGAATTGGCAGAGTACACGCTAAAAAGAATGTGTAAGCACAGGGAGTCAGTCCAAACTTAATTCTGTGCTTCCTATCTACAGTTTTAGCTCTCAGATTTGACACAGCCTTTATATTACTTCCTAAATGCAAAGGTTGAACTACACATTTCCTCACCCTCGTTCAGCTTGCCAGCAACTGAAATGAATGCCATACACAACCTCACAGCTTTGATATTACTCTGTATTTCACATTGAGCCTGCATTCAAACAGGGTTTTCAATTAAGAGCTCTGCTGCACATCAGGCTACCTTCAGTTCCTTGTGGTAGGTGGAAACCTGAAATACAGATTCCTATCCTCATTTTCATCACCATTTCTTTCCCTCTTCTGAGATGTGCTGATGAGGCAGTTTTATGAATTTAACTCTTCCTCCCCTCCCCCCCCAACATCATCATCATAGCCTAGAGTCTTCCACATTTTGTCTGGAGAAAACACACATTTTGTTCAGTCTGGCTGCCAAGCAGTCCCCATTGCTACCTCTAGAGCCCTGGAGGTCCTACACCCTCAGGTGACTTCTCATACCATTACAGACACAATGACATCTTAAGGTCACAAGTTGTTCCACGTGCTGGTGTTCCCCAAATTTGCCATCTGACTAAAACTGCACAATCTTAACAGTAAATACTGTATTCACAAAGATGCCAGAATTAACATACATCACTACTGAGGGTCACATTTCCTCTTTCCCTTGTAAACAACTAAGGACCTACTATGCACCAGGCACTGAAACTTGGTCCAGATTCTCTAGACGCATGGAGCTGAGGAATTAGAAATAACTCTTCTGGGAAGCAGAGGACGGCTATTACACCCACCTCCTGGACTCAACAGGCTGTCCTTCAGCATTCAGTGATATTAAGGATGGAACACGACACGAAAAAGAATCACCTCAGCCTGCCGGGTAACATTAATTATGTCTGCATGACTCTAACAAGGACAGCATACATGGCTGAAGGTCAGTTTTGGCACACAGATGTTACCCTTGTGATCTGACTCCCTTTCCATTTGCAGAACGTGAAGCTCCATGGAGCAGCTGCTGAAGGACTCCACAGTAGAGGAACGGATGTTATTACAATGGTTACAGTTTCTCCAGTTCCATGTCTTTCAGAGAAGAACCTGAAGCTGATCTATTTACTCAGACATGCAAATCTGGATCATCCATTCTACCTAGTATTTTAATCTCTCGTTCTTGTCCCTGAATTTCTTTATTGTTGATACAAATACAAAAGGAATTTAAATGAGTTCTACTGTGTGAAGTTTTCAAATTATTATGTGCTGTTGCCTCTTCATACTCTGTTGATCAGGCCTAATTTCCTGGCAGTATTTGTCACTATTAATCTGGCAAAACTCACTCATGGCACACCATTTAAGTCATTTTTATAAGACCTCATCAATGATGCTTACAGCACTGACTTTGTACTTTGTAAATGCAGAGTAGCATATACAGCTTTATAAAAAGGCAGAGTCTTGAAACACAGGTTCAGCACATCATCATTTGCAGATCCACTTTGGCAAGCATTAGGTGGTGTCTTTACAGCTCATCCCTCATATCTCCTGAGCAGCAGTATCTTCAAAGAATTCCATCAAGGCAGCGAGCTGTGACCTCCACTTCCTGACGCCGTGTCAGCATGCCATAATCGAGCTGGGCTTTTCTGAATAGTCTTCCATTTGATCTCTGAAAAAATGATTTCTAGGACTTTCCTGCCAATAGCTGTCAATCTCAGCGGGCTGGCGCACACGGGTGCTTCCCTGGACAGTTAGGGCAAACATGGTGTGTTGGCACACATGAGGCTGCAGGCAGCTGCTCCAAACTGAACCACCTTGGCAAAACACTTCCTGAAGATTCATCGTTTCCCTCCTTGTGCACCTTCCTGCTCTTGGGCAGGGGTGGATATTGCCCAAATACCGAGAGGAAGGGTGGGCTCAGCATCTGTCTCATGCGACTTAGAGCACATGCCCGGCTCGGGTTAATGAAATGAGCAGGGAACAGCAGCAACCTAATAAATCTTCATGAGCTTGAATGTGTGTCCTGGTCTGCATCCCATTAGTGATAGCTTATTGAAACAAAACAAAACCCCCCAAAACCAAACAAATAGAAACAAACAAAAAAAAACACAAAAAAAACCCAACACCCCCCCCCCCCCCCCAATACCTCAGTGACGCTTGGACACCAGCCAGTCCTCATTTTCTATCCCAAAAGGTTGATTCCTTAGTCAACCAAATATTCGTATATGAAAGACAAATAAGGGTTGTATTTCTTTTTGAAAACTCATCCTAGTTTCCAAAAATAATTCTTAGAAACATAGAATGGTTTGGGTCAGAAGGGACCTTTAAAGGTCATCTAGTCCAACCCCCCTGCAAGAAGCACGGACATCTTCAACTAAATCAGGTTGCTCAGAGCCCCGTCCAACCTGACCTTGAATGTTTCCAGGGATGGGGCATCTACCACCTCCCTAGGCAACCTGTTCCAGTGTTCCACCACTGTCATTGTAAAAAATTTCTTCCTTACATCTAACCTGAATCTATCCTTTTTTAGTTTAAAACCATTACCCCTTGTCCTATTGCTACAAGCCCTACTAAAAAGTCTGTCCCCATCTTTCTTATAAGCCCCCTTTAAGTATTGAAAGATCACAATAAGGTCTCTCTCTGGAGCCTTCTCTAAGCCTTCTTTACAAGGCACGTACTTCTTTTAAAAATATCTTTATTGTGCCTTTTGGGCACTATTTTTCAAGTTCTGATTGTTTTTGAAAGCTTTTAAAGCCTCCAAGTTGGCCTTCCCTACTCTGCATCATTAGGAGACAACGTTAGGGCCATACATTACTCTCATCCTTTGTAACAGCCATTTAACACAGAACAGATCATGCTGTTCTACTTCAGAGACAAAGGTCCAGCCTTAGCCAACGTGGCTGTGTGCAATGATGCAATTAAACCCACACCATTTTCTGTAGTAAATGAAGAACCAGTGGGGCTAGTATCAGCTCCAGTTGCTTCTGACTCCTTAGGCAACCAGGCACCCTTCCATCAAACAAGTCAAGGGGGGTGGATACAAGCTACTCCGGAGCAAGTCTCAAACTACTCTGATCCACAGCAAGGGCACTGATCTAGTCCTGCCTCCGGCTTCTGTCCCAAGAGGGTATAACGCACAAGCTCTGGCTAACTTGAAAGTGTGCCAGGCAGGCGGTAGCTGTTCAGCCTGATCAAGGAATGCAGCACATCACAGGGCAACAGGCAAACTGGAACATCTATTTATTGAATTAAGCCACAAAACAGAGGAGATTTTGTTCACTCGCTTAATGTGAAGTTTCAAACTCTGAACTATTTAGAAAACAGTTCTCTGGATTTCAAATAATAATTCAAACAAGGAGATTCAGAGTGATGAAAACCATTTAAGTGCCATTAGCTCTTTTGCCTCCATCAGTCTGCCTGAAGAGAATTAAACAAGAGGAAGAGAGGGATGAAGAGGACAGGAAGAATCAGGGTACAGCACCACTACAGTATGGTTTTTTTAAGCCAAGTTCTTACCAAACAACTTCACTGCAAAGCTCCTGTTATACTAAAAGTACATACTTGCCAAGAAACAAAGAAAAGCTGCATGGCTGTGTTTGTCCCTGGAAAAAAAAAGCAATGCTTCTCTTGCCCTACAAAGTTTTGCCCTTATACCTTCCCTTGCCTTTATTTTCATTATAATCTTTGTCTTCCTGCAATGTCTGAGATTTCTTTTTAATCTTTCAATTACTCCTCAATATCCATTGTCCCAACTTTCTACACTTCTCCTGCTTTACATGCAACCCATGTCCTGAAAGCATGTGAGGAGGCCAAATACCAGGCATCTTGGCACAAGCTAGTACTTTACACCTATTCACAAAGAGAAAACATTCCTCTTTTCTTAAGGAAAAAGAAAAAATAAAAAGGGGGAGCAGAGCTCCACTGAGTACTCATAGCAAAGAGATGAAGTAATGTTTACACTCACCCTTTCTAAAACATGTCTGGTCCCTTAATAATGACCTGTCAAAGCTGAAAATTAAGAGCAGCCTCCAATATAGTGATCTATTATTATTAATTATTATGCATACTGTAGTTAACTTCCTTAGATCCTGTAACTGTCTCCATTGTGCTAGCTGCTTTACCTCTGCAGAATAAGAGGGTTTTCGCAGGCAAGGTACAGCCCAGTGCAGGACGAGGGCAGCACCTGGGCTGGCCTGATGTCCACAGCCAGTAGTGTGGCACAGCAGCACCTGTGAGGCTCTCAAAGTCCTCCAGAAGTTTAGTCCCAGACCCAAACACGCAGAGCTGCCAGGCAAAGAGCAGAGGATTCAGCAGCCGAAGCAGTCTTGGAGAAAGGATCTCCAACAGGGAAGGTCAAATGGGCAAGAGCAGCTCTGGGCCACCAAGGAGGGGGTGACACCAAGCACAGAGCAGGAGCAGCATTTGTTTTAAGTAAGGCTCAACTAATAAATGAGGTTGGGACTCTCCACCCTGGACTGTGGCTGTTGGGTCCAGACATCTTCCTTGAGACACTGACCCAAACACTGTGCCCTGTGCATGAGCAGAACAACACAGGTCCCCCACCACTGCCCTCACCAGCAGGCAGCCATCCAGAGAGGAGAGTGGAAAGCTCAGCCCAAGAAGCAGCACTGGGCAGAGGAGCACAGAGCAGCTCTGCCAGGCTTCAGCTTGGTATGCAATGGGGAATTTTTTCTTCTTCTATCCTAGTCCACCAAAGAAGCTACCACAAACAGCAAGGTAGAATCATGGCAGAGAAAGATCTTTAACCCAAAGTGTGAGTTTTTTTACCATCCAACTACCCTTTTATTTCAGAATTGCTTCTTATGAAAGAATTAGTTACCTGCTACCAAATCATGATTATTTTTGAATTTACACCAAATTCTCATTACCATCTCAATATTTTATCACGCTCTTTAAAATCATTAAAATTCTTTCCATACATGAACCTGGTTAAGGCTTCCCATGGACACAGGCAGCATTAGCTCATTGACTTGCACAGCCGAGGGTGACGTGCTCTAAACATGATGGAAAGCAACCTATTAAGTACAAAATTCCTCAGTTCCAAAACCTGCAGTAGAAACATTTACCAGTGCCTATTTGTCCTTTTTCAGCCCTGAATTTTCAAGCCATTAAGTCAACAAAAATGATAATATATCATATAGTCTCCTTCTCTTAGATCATAAGACAGATCCAGCCTCTTATCCAAAGAATTTACATTGTAATCATCAATTACACACCTTGTTTAACATGATGAAACACACAACAGTTACCATTTTGACACAAATCACCATCCATGAACACAGATCAGTACAATTTATTTTTTTATGATCAAATCAATACCCCTTCAGAATAATTCCTCTTCACGTATTTCCTCAAGTCCATCCTCCCAAGCAAACTTGTCCATTCGCATGGACACTCAGGCAACAGGACAGCAATTTATTCTCAACAGAGGAAAAAAAAACCAAGCCAGCCAAACAAACATACCTAGGAGCAGCAAGACCTCTGCCCAGGGAGGCGAGCCAGGAGCCAGGGACCTCACAAGCAAGCAACATGGTCCCACAGTCTCTGAGCAAGCAGAGCAGGTCCAGAGGCATTAACCAGGGTCAGCCACAGTCCTGCACTCACCAGACAAGTTTGCAGTGATGAGGCAGGTCCAAGGTCAAGCTGGGAAGCCAAGGCAAGGGTCAGCAAGGCACACAGCCAGGTACAGGCACACACACAGTGTAGCCCAGACAGGGAGCTGAGCTTAAATGCAACCCAGGGGAGAAAGCCCCCAACAAGCCTTTTCACAGCTTTTTTTTCCCAGCAGCCTGATCCAAGGTTACACAGCTGCCCCATATCAGAGCTGGCCTTGATCATAGCCAGGGGATGGGAAAGAGGTTGCAGACCCTGCTGCCACACTCAACACCCTGATGTACACCTCTTGGAGCAGAGCAGCAAGCCCACGGTTGCAAAGCCCTCTCATCCTTCTCTCCTCCTCCCATCATCACTACAAATGTGCTTCTCAAACAACCTTTTTCTGTATTGCATAGACTTTAAGTATGAAAATTTATTAAGCAGGATAGCTTTTGCATTTGTATTGCATGCCTACTTGGCTGATCTTTTGAAAGCAGTGTGGTACAACAAATATGAATGTGAGTTTATCAATTACACTGAAGGGATTGCACTGAAGGATTCTTATCTGCATACTTTAAGTTAGGTATATGCTCATGTTAATGACAAATTTGTGAAAGCAAGAATTAGGCCAACTGACATTCATGGGTATTGTGGGCAAATATAAACAGATTAGCCACTTGCATTTAAAAAATAAAGACAGCATTAGTATTTAAATACAAAAGGCATATTCTTAATATCAGCCCGATTAAAAAAAAAAACACAAAACAAAACCTAACACCCTAGTTCATGTATGTATGCAAAATTCAATTGTATTCTCCTGTATAACAGCTATTTACAAGGGCCTGTGCTCCACAAATACATTGCAGTATCCAAGAAAGCCTGTGGTTACACGTTTGACTTTTACGAAAAGCACAACCATGTTCTCAAATACCTTCTAGAAGAAGAGCAACATGGAGAACAAGCCAGGTTTTATTCTTGGGTCAGGCTAACTCAGCAGAGGAAAGTGTTTCCTTCAGCATAGCCCCCAGGCTGGCACTGGCTGAGCACAGCTGCAAGAGAGCAAGGCAATGCTCAGGTGGTGCAAACCAGCCAAAATGAGGGCACAGGCACTGGCACCGGCCTGGTGTCTCCATTTGCCCTTGGCAGCAAATTGAAATTTGAAACATGCTACTTGGAAGAGATTTCTGCCTAGTCTTATTTTCTAGTATTGAAGGCGTTTTTTTGTTCAAAGAACATGGACTTTGTTCAAACCTGACATTTCTGCAAAGCTGTACATTGTGGTCTTGAAAAGAAATAGTTTAAAAGGTTAAAAGAAGAGAGAAGAGATTCCTTGCCAGCGGGGATTTATTATTATGTGTTTTTAAAAATATTGTCTGAAAGACTGCTGATAGGCTTGTGGCTATGAGAACTGAATAGTTACTATAAACGATACAAATGACTACATAGAGAGTATACTGCTCCAGGACAGATATCAGTGTTGCATAGTCAGACAGACATCTGTAGACATATTTCAAATTATCCTCTCATTAAAGTTTTTGTCCTACTGCTCCCTCCTTAACAGCTCTGTGTTATTAAACTGAAAGTCAGTTGAGCACAATAAAGTATTGAATTTAAAGTATGTAGTATATGTCATGTGTCACAGTCACAACAGCTTATTAGCTGACAGTCAAAAACCTCTCCCGGCTAAACCTTTCCTCGGGATAAGCTGGGTAGTCTTAAATTCCCCCATCTCTCTATCTTGCAGTTAGAGCTTTCCTGCAAGTGGTGCAGAGGACGAGATCAGCATGAGAGGCCATGCTGGCCCTTCTCCCCTGAACCCACCGCTCAGATTCACGTTTCCTCCTGCTGCTGCCTGGACAAGCGTACCTGGCCCAGGGCTTGCTCTTTTCCAAATTGTTCACATTTGCTTCAGTCATTGCCCAACTTGCAATGCATATTTTATGTTGCTGAACTACAGTCTCTGCTTCAGTAAAAGTTTTGGAGTTTTTGATTGTGCATATAAACTAAAGAGCCCACCAAAATTAAAGACAAAACGTATCGAATTACCTAAGACAATTTCAAGAGACTTCAAGCAGTGGTGATGCAAGTTTTCTCTCAAACTAAGCTTTTATAATTACAGCTAGCCAGATAAGGATCACAGAGAAAGCCTTCCTGCTGTTTCCACCCCCTGAAGTGTCAGGTTCAACACAGCTCTGGAGTTGCCGCTGTGCAACTCCAGCACACTCCTGAAACTTTGAAGCAAGCACTCATGAAATACCTCTTCCCAAAACAAGGCCCATTCCTGCAGTTTGCACATACAGATACAATGGACAAAATGTTTAAGAATACATACAATTTATCTTGATTAAAAAACCTTTTTTTTTTTTTAAATCAACCTACCTTGTATTGGTTTACAAGCAAAACAATCTCTACTAGCAAGTGGTTTTACTCATATGGTTATGTCTGCAGTCTGACCTTTGCTTGCATAGAGCCTGACTTGAAGAGAACAATAAAAGCCTTCTACAATCACCTTGTGGGGGGGAGAACTCAAATTCAGTTGAATAGTATAGAAATTTTCATTCTTTAATCATATGATTCAATATACAAAGCAGACCATATTTTAAAATGCTACAGAATTGTACAGGCCAAAAATGGAAAGTTAAATTGGTCACATCTGAAATTCTTTATGGTGATATGTGGTCACCTTCCAGCTGACAAACATCTACCATCAATGTCTACTGTGTCAAGACCTGGCAGACTAAAAAAACCCAGAAAATAAGCATCACACTACCCCAAAGGTGAAGGCTGACAAGAACAAAAGTTTAGTATATAGTCTGTTTGCCATTTTACTCCTGAGAAATATTTCTAATATGAACAAGTCAGCAGGATGTACAGACTGCTGCACCATGTTATACTTTAAAGAGTACTAGTCAACTGAGGACTAGTCAACTCAGTTAAATAACTGAGGTTATTTAAATTTTTTTTTTTTTTTTTTTTTAGAAAAAGAGTAATTACATTTCAGTACAACAGTCTCTGAAAGAGAATGAATATGTGATTGCTAATAAAAAGCCTTGGTTAAAGGAATACAACAACCATGAAAACAAAGGTATACCGAGTCCATAAACAAAACCCTCCTTCTTCTAAAAGTAAATGCTGTAGCAAGGCTGGATGGCATTTGTCATTTTTCTCTGATCTTATTTCCCTGTGTGTTTGGGTAAAGAAACCCATTGGAAAAAGCATTAATAACATAGGCAAATGCATATTTGCCTTGTAACAACAAAGCAACTATTTTAAGAAATGTTATTCTTTTTTCCTCCCAAAAGTGTAAATCTAACTTATTTTTTGAATAACTTGGTCTTATGCTTCCAGGTACTGCATATACCAATACAGTTTAAAAAAAAAAAAGCATAGGTCCCTGCCGGATATTAAGTATATATTGTCAACAGATGGTTTTGATAAAACCAGACCCAGTCTCTACACACAGCACTTACACACTCAGTACCAGCCTGGCTCCTAATACATTTTTATCTTTAAAGTATGAAAGCCCTTTGATATGCATTTTGTTCACAGAGAAGAGGATGGCTAAATAAGACATTCAAAGCCACAGCAGTAGTGATCCCATGTGCTAGCTGGCACTGTAATCACCCCACGGGTCTGCTTTTCCATGTAGGAACACCTCAGCATCATTGTCACCACAGTTTATTATAACTAGCCCACTTGTCACTACCAACCTCACAGGGCGTGATTTCTAACCAGTCAGTGTGAATTAACCTTTCCATTAAAGTTGCAGGTCCAGCACTCAATTGTATGAAACACTGATCCTGATAAATATGCTGTCCTGTAAACCTCCTTCAGTGAAGACCATGTAGCTCCCTGGTACAGCAATACCAGGAGCAGAGCCCCCAGACATCCTCAGAGGAGAAGTACTGTAAAATGAGTTTTCCAGAGTGACTCCCATCAAGCAAGACAAAGCTGCTGATTAGCCTCTACACAGCAATCAGTGAAAACTCACTTGTGGTAGAGAACTCAAGGCTGGCCTGACTTCAGTCTGAAACACAAATGTGTGCAGGTATACCCATCATAAGGGGCATGCACATTGATGTTGGTATTTTCTGAAGCACTTTTGAAGATGTAGTCTGTTTACTCTTTCTGTGGAAAGATAAGTTTCTTTAGAGCTCCCTCTGTTGTGAAACAGAAGAAAAAAATTTAAATTTTAATTCTCAGAGCAATTTAACCAAGGACTGATCATTTTTATATAGGAGATGAAAACAAGTTATAAGCAATGTAAAAGTATGAGTTAAATTAAATTATCTCAGGAGACAGTAACCACAAGGGAATACGTAATTTTTGTGTTTAAAAAAAAAGAGAGAGAGATTTGAAGTGGTGGGCAATGGTTTGTTTGTTAAGTTTAGAAAATTGCAGTAGGGAAGTCAGAGGCACTTCAGCAGCTGTTTGAACTACCCTCTTTCCACGATTTTCCAATAAAGCCTTTTCTCAGTGGCAGACTGACTATACTGGGATAAGCTCAGCTTTGGTATTCCATTCATTTTTTGTGGGTCACAGTAGGGATCAATACAACCCCATGTTTGACCTAGATGGCTAATTCAGACTAACAATTTGAGTGACGTGTTAGCAAAGTCCTAAGAACACTGTAAGTATAAGCAATGAGCGTACTGAAGTGGACTGAGGAAGCCAAACCAGAACAATGTGATGAAGCCTGAGTTGTGATAGTAACTGATGTGACATTTTAAAAGGACCACAAAATACCTAATTCTGTACTAAAGGCAACAGAACAGAGATACCACCTTGAATGTGAAAGTAGCTAAAGCACACCTAGCAGTAAAGCATAAAAAGTCAAGTGGATTGTAACAGATTTACTATGTAATATACATTGGTACATAACAATTTTAACCTTGGAAGTTAAAAAAAAAAAGTAATTTTATACGGATTTATGCCACACACAGAGATTGACCATTTTACTCACTCAAACCTACCTTCTGTGTCGGTATGTTTAAGTTTCGCAAGCGTGTAAGGAAATACAGTTCAACTGTGCTCTAAGTGTTTCTCCATCTGCTCATCAGGTAGGCTTCCCTACCAAGCAGAGAGTTGAACCTACCCCATCCCAAACACTGGCACCTTCCACCCATTTTCTCTACAGAAAAAAGGAAGACCAAGAGTATCACCACCTTTCCTATGAGTGGGACAACAGACAGGCACACTTTCAATTTACAGCTGTTAAATTAGAAGTTTCTACCTCATATCTCTTCCCAGGAGAAAAAAATAAATGCTTTTTCTTCGTCCAAAAGCATTCTAGGACAGCCAAGGTCTGGCAACAGCTCCTACCTGCATTCCCCAACCAGGCACATACACAGACTGAATGCCACCATGTACCCATAAAAAACTTCAAGTTAGCTATTCCAGCTAAATTTAATGTCTGGTGAACTGTTACAACAGTTGTCACCCAGATTTATGAAGGTAAAAGGCGGAACTGAGAAATACTATCACTCACTACTACCTCGTGGCCGCGATAAAAAGAATGTGAAGGCATGACAGAAAACCTGTGTGACACCACAGCACTGCCGCCTCAGTGCTGTACCACCCATTTCCATAACACGCACGGACATTGCACTTAAGATTCGAGTCCTGCAAACATGGCCCTAAAGGGCCGTCTGGTGCGGGCATTCTCAAGCACACTTCATTACATGGCAGATTCACTGTTCACAGACCACTCTCACCTTCCACAAGTTCAGGGTTCAAATTCTCCTTAGTCATTCACTCCAACACCATACTTTTAAATTGCTGATTAGAGACCATTAGCCCAGACCCACTGTCGCTCTAGGAAGCACTGGGACAGAACTCCAAGAACTGGGGAAATGGGCTGCTGGGACCACACATGAACTGTCCAAAAACAGCAAAGGCCAAAATAGAAGTAGCCTCTATTTCTCCAAAAAGGATGACTGGAGATTACAGTGACTCTTCTGGCTCCCTGAGCTTCCTATGATGGCCTGAGAGGCTCTAAGTGCCCCTCTCAGCAGTGGTGCATTGCCATTGCCACACTACAAGCCAGGGAGAGCAAAGAGAAACCCTCATTGTCCCCATGGGGCCACATTTGACTGGAAAAGCAGCATTAACATTTCTGGTATCCCCAGGGTAATGCAAGCATGTTTTTAACAGGGAAATAATTAGCACATCAGAGGACACACTGCAAATTAGCATTCAGGTGCAGCTTGGTTTTAAAAAGGAATCCAATAACATTATATAGCAAGAGTCACATCTCCAAAACACACCCTGCTTGATTAAATTATAGGAATATTTGCAGAGGTGTAAACAAGCCAGCCAAATCTTTACTCTGAAAGCAGCTCATGCATCAGGTTCCACCACTGCTGTGAAATTTTGATGCTGCTGCATCACTGCGGCTGCTTTTTTCAGCGCACCTCCATAAACTTAGGTGAAAGACACAGGAAATGAGGTGAATGCAAACATTGTGGAGAGGGTTGAGATTTTTTCTCTTTGTCTTGGAAGGGAAACAAATAGCTGAAGGCTGGAGGTCATTGGAGCCCCCCAGCAAGTCTTTGTAATAATAGACAGCAATCTCCAGGTCTGCAGGTGACAAGCTATCGTTTTTCAAAAATATTTTGTATACCTCCTGCTGAGCTTTTCTGGCATTCAAGGGACAGATCAATATTTGGTATTTTCACTGAGCTTGAGGTGCTATTGTTCTTTGTATCTGAAAACAGAGTAACTGTTCAGCTGTTTACAAAGGTAGCCAGGGCAGCGTCAGAGGGAATGGGTACCAGAAAGAAACTAAAATATATTAAAACAAGTAAAAATATCTTCAAACTCAGGTTAGTCCAAAGGATTCTACCAAATCAAAGAGAAACAGTACAATATCTCTTGGGCAACACACACAGCAACTGTCAAGTGGCCACAACTAGAAGCTACTGTTTCCCTTAATGAAATTATATGTAAAAATCGGAACACTCAAGTGAAGCCAAAACAAAGACCATAAATCAAGTTTTTTATGTTTTCAGACAGCATTATTAGAATGGTGTTTTTATAAATTAAAGAACAAGTGTGTTAGAAAGGCTTATATATTTCCCCTGTTATAGCTAATGGACTTTGGGAACTTCTCTCACTTTTGCGTGAATGAAGGCTAAGCCAGGTTACATACCTGTGTGCATGAGCTGCGTTTAGGTGAAGTAGAGAGAAGAAGGACCAACCATGCTTATTTGAGAGATCAGAAAACAAAAATAATTGCCAGTTCTACAGGATTTTTTTCTCTCACCCCCCCCCCCAACCTCAAACAGTCAATTGGTTGATTGTTCACTTTCTAAAATGCCTGTGTTGCCTGAAAAAAATTCAATCTACAAAAATTAATTTTGCCTGTATCTGTTTTGGTCTGTCTTTAACCACTCAGCACCAGGCTGCACCATTCCAGAGTAGGAAGATGAAAATGGAGATCAGGTATTTCTATGATGCAACTCTCCTTATTTAAAGGGAACATACCCAAACCCTGCTCCTCTGATATACATACCCAGTGCTAATAACAACAAACAGCCACTTACCTTACAAATCCCAAGCCCACCTTTGTAGTCAGGCCTGTATCTCAGGAAATCCTGTCTCTGCTTCTGCCCAGAACCTCTTCCCTTACCTCCTACTTTCCCTTCCTTCCCCTGATGTGCGCACCCACCCACACAGCTGCAGCTCAGCAGTCCGTGACCCCTGTACGCTTTCCACCACTCCCAGAAAAATTCTCCAGCAACCCCCCCAGCTTGACTTCAGATCATCCCATTGCCTCCAGCTCCCTATTGCTTTCTGCTATGACTCTAGAAAAGGCTTTTCATCTATTTTTCTGCTTGCTATGAAAGAAAGCATTTACCCTACTCACCAACATTAACAAGGCCTATGATTGCCCACATATCAAACAGCTGTGGCTACTATAGTCCTAAGAATACAAGGACAGAATTAAACTAAATGGAAAAAAATGGGATTCACAAAGTCTTTATGGGCTCACTGCCCCATGACCATTCTCTGTATGCTCTCTGCAAGGACTCAAAATCTGACTGTGGCCATAGAAACACATGTTTTTGTTTGCTGCTGTACTAGGGAAGGAAAACACCTACCTGCCAGCCTGTTCCAGGCTCTTCGTTATCATACTACATTTTGTTTGCTTGCTGTTGGCAAAAGCACACACATTTTCATTAATGTAAAGTCAAAAGCCACATGGTTGGGGGGAAAAAAAAACAAACACCAAAAAACAAGACAAACAAGGGGTTCTGCACATTCCAGACCAGTCATCAAACTACACTGTACTGTCTGGGCCTTGCAGACAAAAATGACACCAAAAATGTTTTTGTTTCTTTACTAATGCGTAGTCGCTACAGCAACAATGCTATCACCTTGTCAGTCAGCAGCCACCACTCAACCTCACAGTTTCACATGGCATTGATAACAATCTGGACTTGGCTCTAGTCAGCAGTAGCTTAAGTTGTTTTAGAGATGTGGCAGGACTATGTATAAAATATAACCATAAAAAAAATGGCTACAGGCCTCAGATCTGAGGACTATAATGAGTATGTAACTGTACAGGTCAGCCTTCAGTCTCAGGATCCACTCTAGTTCAGTCTCCTGTCTCCTAGGCATCCTGTTCATTGTGGTACAGCAGGAATGAGGCTAAAACCTCAGTTCTGAAGAGTACAGACTTCAACAGATGGGTAACAGAGAAGGTAATATGTCCATTTTTAGAAATTACCCCCATTAAGCGGTATTGCATCATCTCATTCTTTTTTCTATCTACTTTCAGCTCTTAAAACATACAGCAGTATTGCATCATCCCATCCTTTTTTCGGTCTACTTTCAGTTTTATAGCGTATGGAAAGACAAGAGTAAAATGAACTATGAAGGGATTAAATGGCTTATTAGAGGCTGCAGCAGAGCAGGAAACCAGTCGGGTCACACTCCTAAAGGCTGAGGTCTCTAGGACTTCCTGGCCTTGACTCTGCACCAAATGTAAGAGGTACTCTTCTCTACAGCGAGTCAGTGAATAGTCCAGATTAAGTCCCCTCAGTTACGCAACCTAGATCTGCATTATGTGGCATGGGCCTCTGGAGGAAACCAGTATTTATTCTCTTGATGTCTCTTGCATGTTGAAGGTGATCAGCAAACAGATGTACAGCACGGTATCACTCTGCATTCATCAGTCCACAGCTCTTCCCTGGGCATTGAGGAGATTCATGTCTTCAGCAATGTGCCAATTACACACTGACAAGACAGGTTGAGTGACCTGGCTGGGGAAAAACACCTCACCTGCCCATTAAGGACCCTGCAAACAGCCTGAGCCAAAGCAACACGGTAGTCCGTTACCAGTGCTCAGGAATCAGCAGTGAAACAGGCGATTCAAGCTATCCCAGGCAGAAGTGGTTGTGTCTCACCAGGCCAAGGCAGGCACAGCACTTGCACCAGGCTGATTCTCTTGGCCTTATCCCATTTGAGAGGCCACAGAGATGGATAAGCCTCACAGAGAGTATGACTTCACTCTCATCCTACTGTTCGGATGGGGGGCAGAGCCTAAGCCCTTACTGCAAGAAGCAACAGCTTTGGCAGTGTAGCTGGTAATAAGCCAGAAGATCTTCACAAGGGTGAGAACCAAACAGCTAAACTGACTTCCAGCAATGGTGCAGCTGCAGCATTAACAGCCACGGCCAGTAACCTGACTGGAGTTCAGTCCTTTTAGCCACTTCACTGATGGGTCCACAAATACAGTTGTAAACAGACTCATCATTAATTGACTGTATTTTTAATGGTGTTGCACAGGGTTGGTTCTTGACACTGAGCTGTTTAGTATCTTTACCTCTAAACTGGAAAAAAATACAAACTGTTCAGGTATTAAATCCACAGATGACACATCTGTTTGAGAATGGTAAATAGTAATAAGAGCAGGGCTCTGAGACAAAGCAATTGGCTCTGTGCACTGCAAGTAGTCAGATGTAAGTCTATGCATTTGGCCTGAAAATGCAGGCCGTAACTTCCTCCATGATGGGGGGGTCTGCAGGGGAAGCAGGAATCAACCTTAGCTTCACATGAAACACTATGGCCAAAATGACTTATCCAATCCCCAGGTCACTAAGTGGGAACACTGGATAAAAGCAGAGATGATACATTCCTGCTGCATATTTTGTTGGTATAAACCCTGAAAAAAATACCATGGTTCTGATATCCATAATTCAAGAAGAAAAAAAAAAAAAAAAAGAAGATTCAGAAAAGAGTTATGAGACAATGTCAAGTACCAATATAAGAGACCAAGTGAGAGGCTGAGGGAGACTCATCTGCTTAGCTTGTTCTTATCTGATTTGACTGTGCTGTTTTAATCTTCAGGAGATTGTGCTTGTTGCACCATATTTGTGCTGTACTCTTGTTGTCCAAAATAGGCTAGGAAATTGTACATATTTCTCCTTTTAACATATAACAACTTTTTAGGACTTGTGGTGGAAGAGGGAAAATTGATGCCTTTTCCCTGAAGTGGCAAACATTATGTATAGCCAGGGTATTCATGCTCGTCGTGGTATTAAACATCTGTTGATGCACAGGGTTAGGCAAAATCAGGAAAGCTTTTAATTCAGATCAGATTGTTAAGGAACATGACAATCATTGTTTTGTCTTCTTGTGTACTTTAGTGCATAGTTTGCTTTCCAGATAATCTGGAAATGTCACTTAACAAGATCCATGTTAATGCAAGGATCTAAGAGCAGAATGAAGCTCTTACTCGCTCCAGATCTCTTCCAGTAGGACATAGCAGTTTGCAGCTTTTGATCTTTTACATAGGTAATAGTTTTAGGTTTGTTCCAGGGTGTGTTTTGCAACCTGCAGTTTGTAGAAGCATGTGGAATGGATGTTGTGAAGACCATTCTGGACTTTCCAGATGTAACTATGACACAGCGGCAGCAGGCAAGGCTTGATGAAAAGGTGATTTCTTCTAATCTTATGGTCCTACCTACATGAGCAGAACAGAATTGTGATGTTAAGTGTGATAGCAAGTCCTCCAGAGGTCTTGAGCAAGTTGTCTAATTTCAACGCTATTGTTTCTGTATCCAGTCTGGTTAGGAGATAACAGAGCTCCCTTACTCCACAGCAGAGAGTGGGATCAACTAACACTAGTAAAGGTCCTGAAGATGGTTTATGTTGGGTAATAAAGATACAGGCAAAGAATTTGATTCTCATAAAGGGAGTTCCCTTTGCAGCGCTGTGAGAAACAAAGAAATCCTGTTTTGACTAGTTAATTGAGCAAACATTCCATCCTGCCCTAAAATATGCTCGCTATGCCTTTTCAGATTTTTTTTTTCTTGGAAGTGTATCACCCCTTAGCATGTTCATGTCTCTACCAGTCTGAAGAGCAACCGTCTGTTCCAGGCCCTGGGGCTCACCTGCTGCTCCCCCACTGCTGTCAGGTTGGATTTTTTTAAAGAGCATATCAGTTGCAGCAAATAATTTCATGCGCTGGGAAAGGGAAGACTTTTATATTTACCACCAGATTGGTTGTGCTATCTACTCCCCCAGCAAGCTTCTACCTCCCTTGACTGTTCTCCATAGTGCCATTTATTGCACACTGTCAGCTCTGCCTTTGCTTGCCCGCCTCTCCCAGAAATGCTGGCTGAGCACTCTTCCATCGGGTGCTGCTTCAGATGCGCCAGACTGCCCTTCTGCCCCCCTCCATACAAAGCCCAAGTCTCTCCCATCATTGACAAAACTCCTCAGAAATCTTCCCTCATCTCTCTGATGCTCTGATTTCTTCCCCTCTCCTCGCTGTGCTTTTCCATCATACACAAACCCCCTTCACCACCTCCCTCGCCTGGCCCCTCAGCCTGATGTCCCTATGCCGTGCCACCCCATGCCTGCATTCCCAGCACCCTCCCCGTAGCACTGTATCCCAATAGACATGCCAGGCCTGGACCACGTTGCTGGGCTCTCTTTTCTGTACTGTACTCTTGATGTGTTTTCAGCCTGATGCAAAGCTCATTCAACCAATAGAAAGAGCTGCTTTGACTTTAATGGATTTCAAATGAAGACTTTAGACTATGTCTCCACAGCAGCACAGAAATAATGAGTGTTGTGTAGAGATACCCAAGCCAGCTTTAAACTAATTAGGTTGGATCCCAATAACCATCTAATCACAGAAACAGGGAGCTCAGTACTGGGTAATTTACCCTAATGAGACTGTAAGCTTGTCAAAGGAGAAAGCCTGTGTTTGCTTCAGTCCAGTTCCAATTTAACATCACATGCTCATTGCCTTTTAAGAAACACCTACTACTATTTAAAATCAAACCAGCACATGCCAAGATAATCTCTCCTTTTGTAGTAACGCAGCTATACAGAGCAACTGTCTAAAACATTCAATGTCTCATGGTCAATTTTCTCCTCTCTCATCTGCCTTCTGCACACTAAACAAACATTACAGGTACCTACAAAAGCTATGTTTTACAAAAAGACAGGAAATGCAGAGTACAAGAGAATATGTGATTTATCAACTTATTAGGGAGGGGGGAAAAAAAAGCAACAAATCCTTTGTTCCACAGTACACAGAGACAGCTATACTTTTCCTTGTAAAAAATGTAAATGTTGGTGACTATTATTTTATCCTTTCAAAATGCACAAACAAGATACAGGACTCTCCAGCCAGAAGCATAGGTTTTCCCTTGGAAATCGGAGGCAATCACACCTGCAGTCTTCAGACACAGGAAAACCCACTAAATTCCATGTAAGAAAAGCATACTGAGTGGACAAATACAGGATGTTTCCTATATTTCAGCATATACTCCAAATTTCAGTTATGCAAAACCTACAGCTTAGAAAACAACATTTTGAAGTGAAGCCTATCTTAAATTTGCATATAATTTTCTGGTTTTTTTCCCTATTCTGATATGAGGAAAACTTTGATTCTGCTTTAAGTCCATACACGAGCATCATTGTCATGTTCATTCTGCTTAAATTGTCTGAAACAAGCACCCACATTTCTGAAAGATGTCTGACTTCTTACAGTGCTTTCCATTCAGCAGCCACCACTGAAGCCAAAGGTATCTCCATATTCTTGAAAACCAGCCAACATAAGCAGCAGCCTAAACATGGATTTGGGAGTCTAACTTTGGGTCAGCTTTGAAAGGCGTGATTTGATTTTACTAAGTACTCCTTAAACCAAATACCATGTGTTCACCACAAGTGTCTTAATTCCTGAAAGCAAAGCAGAAGAGGAAGGTACAACATTAGAGGAAGGTGTACGAGCATCTTCCACATGATACTGTTAGGCCTGAGAAAATAAGCAGCTATCCCTGCAAAAATCAGATCTCCTCTGAAATAGCAGGCTGTGGGCAAAGGTGGACACAAGTATCAGTGTGCTGGCAGAAGCTGGAGAGCTCTGGGCTTGTGTTGCCTTCATTGATTTTGTTACCCAAAACCCCTTGGTGCCTTCCCAAAATTGCTTCCCTTCCTTCAGTGGGAAGTCAAGGGAAAGCTCTAAACTGAGAATATTTGTGAGTTTTCCATGAGCTTTAGGAAGAGAAAGTTAAGCCTCTAGCTGGGCTGCAAACAGGTTCCCTCTTGTCCCCCCAGAAACCAAAGTGGAGCTTGTAAGCAACTACTAGGTAAGACACTGTCCTGTGGAATTGCTGCCTTTCCTCAAGGTGAGACCCATCAGAGGTTGCTGCTGGTTTTGGAGTTCCTGCTCCTCACCGACTACAGCCTCTCTGATCAGTGAGAGCCAAAACTTAGGAAAAGCAAAAAACGGGGTGTGCTGAAGAAATGCCTACTAAAACCCAAACATTTCTCCAAATTTGTGCCTCTCCATTCTCACTGTCCCACAGAAAATTACTCCTACATAAGACCATGGCCAGCCTGGGACAGCAGCTGTATGACATGAAGTCATCAGGACCTTACAAACACTGCCACATCCTCAGCATGCCCTGCTGGGTCTTCACACACTGACACAGGTCAGGGAGGGGAGGGTTTCCCAAATGGCGGAGGCCAAATTCAGAGCTGCTCAGCTTTGCCCCTCTTGCATCTCCTCTGAAGGGTTTGTGGCAGTCTTGTCAATCCAAATGCATTTAATGCTAATACCAGGTGTACAATGAAGAGAAATTGTCCTACTCATTTATAGAATATGCACTATTTACTCCAGTATTTCTAGTCTCCCTGAGCAAATACCTCCCCTATAACTTTAAAAGCCCGAAGTTTCAAATGTTCTTCTACATCTTTTCCGAAACAAGTGACAGATAATAGATCCAAAGTCTTAAAAATATAGGTGAGATAAGAATTTTCCCACTGTTTGTTTGTTTGTTTTAACTATTTAAAAAAATCCATTTTTTTCCTTTTTTTTTTCCAAATTGAAAATAGTAAGATTTTATTTAAAAATTTTGGGACAAACCTGTTCAAATATTTCAGCAAGCTTATCCTGAAGAGTGAAATCCTGTGTTTTGTCAGAGCTGTACACATCTTTACAAAATTGAGACTGTTGCATCTATTTTTCAAATCCCATCCACAAGGCACTTAGGTATTTTTAAAATACAGAAATATATTCAAAAAAGATAAAATAATTTGTTTTGTATAATCCTGAATCATTCTCAAGAGCTTTAAGAAAGTTAATGATTATCTGTCTCCATAATTAACATATTAGGTGATGTGCTTCATTTCACCTAATGTTAATGTTTTACTTTTGAGGGAGAAGTCTAAGAAAGCTGAAATATAACTGTGATTTAGTAAGGGAGTTGTTTGGGTTTTTTTCCCCAGTCACACAAACATAAGGTATTAGAGATCAGTTTAAATTAGCAAATGACAATTACATCAAATACAGCTAGTAAGAGACCTAAGTAAATACAAATAAGGAAAAAAAAAGTATATTACAGTGATTTTTTTTTTTAAAGGAAAAAAAAGATCTCCCATGAAGAGATGAACTGTATTTTTCTTAGAGTCAAAATGCAGTCAGTTGGCTAGCAGACAAGGCAATGTATGTTAGAGATCTGACAGATTCTAACAGACATATTTTATTTCCTACTCCAAGTGAATCCTAGCAAATACAGTCCTTGACCATGGCATTGATTTGCCCAATCAAACCATTATGCACACAAAGAAATGCATTTAAACTAGTGAGCTCTACGCCAACCCCAAATCCCATCTTTACAGGTGAGACTGCAGGATGAAGAACATGAAAACCAAGTTTTAGTGTTGTTAATGTTGGTGTTCTTGCTACAATGACAGGCTTAGTAAAATTAGATTAAGTTACATAGCATAGCTTGACAAGAAATAGAATTGGGAAGGACAGAAATTGCATGCATATAGTAGTTAGTTTCTGTAGTAATACAAAATCTGCTTCATAATAGGGAATATGAGTCATCTCCATTGCCAGCATTAAAACAGTAATATCTATTGTGCTTGTAAAGCCTTCATTTATACCATTTATACATTACTGTGCTGTTTTGAGTCTAGAGTTAATACTGGGGCTTAAATGTACTTTGAACTGTACTGACACTTGAAGGGAGATACTCACCTGATTGAGAGAGAAAAGGCAAGATGATGAAAGCAGCAATCACACAGCATGCCTCCAGACTGAGTTCAAACTGTCGGGGAAAAAATAAAATACAGCCAATCCCCCTAAAATGTATTGACATAGTGGGTCTCCCCCACCTCTGGCTTACAATTTTGCTCATTACCTGGAATTGTGTTAGTCTCTATAGACTTACCATAACCTTAATTTTGGTATGACATAAAGCTATTCTGCTGCTTTACAGCTGAACGATCACCATGGCTACAATACAAGAACACAGCTTCCCCACTGCCTCTCCCCCCGTGGCCACATGGCACCTGCAGATAGGACCTGGCACAGCTGCACTCCCTTCTCCAACAACCCTGCATGCTCCCAAACCTCAAATGAACACCAGGGCTCCTACTGCAAGGCAAGGCTGTCCACTGCCTGCCATGTCCATCCACACTTCCCCAATGCTGGGGGTGGAAGTTGCCTCCCCACTACCCCAGTACATGTTGCCGATGTTTGGAAATAAGATACTCGTGTCTCTTCTTTCTCATCCTCTGTCCATCTCAGATAAATACTACAGATTAACATGAAAAACAATCCTGAACTACCTGAGCAAAACATGGACCAGATAACCCAGAATACAACACTGAAATTTAATATTTGTGAGTTGAAAACTAAATTTTCTTTCACATTTTAAAATATTAATACCAAGTTCAAAATTAGAATTCTTTTTCAGGTTGATATTTCCAAACACATTTTTCAGTATTTTCTGAAGTTCTGTAAAAACGATCCCAGAATTTTTACTTTCTACCCCAATGTAAATTGGGGTTGCAGTCTCTTCAGGGACAGACCTTCACAATTTTGCCCTTCTTTATCTATTATCCTACTACAGACTGGCTTGTTTCATAGACTCGCCAATGAAACGTAGGATGAAACCGCTCTGTATTTGAGCAGGAGTTTTCTAGTAGGCACCCCTAGATATTGCAGGAAGGAATAATGGTACTCAGTTAATCTTTGAACCCTGAAAGACCCAATGTTTGATCTTGGTGCTATGAAATGTTTTGCTTCTGGAAACTATCTTCTTGAAAAGATATAGAAATATAGCTGATTTCTAGAGCCAAGAGATCCAATGAAATTTTTCTTAAATCATTCTCTCCAAATTCTAGGTCAAAAAAATCATATTCTGTCTTCCCTAAATTCCCTTTCCAGTTTGCGTTAATTTCTAGTCTGACACTGGTTCAGTCCTAGATGCCATGATATACTGTTAAACAAAGGCTTCCTCATACAGCTTGCTGTACTTATTTAATTTTAAATGCCTCTCAGCTTTTTTCCCACAAGCCACCTTGGGTAATAAATTCACCTTCAAACTGAAGCCAGTAACAACGCTTTATCATCCAGTCATTCCTTCAGTTTCGTATGTCATTTGGACCAAAGACTATAATTTACTATGATGAAGATTTTTTAAATAACTAGAGATAGCAGGTGCTGAACATGGTTATTGTAGAGTGAATTCTCAGTAATTTCAGAAGCCATCCCAAAACTTACATAGAGACATTATAGATGTGTACCGCTGGATAAGGCACATCTATACAAGGCTTTGGTGCACTGCCAGAAGTGACATGTTAAACCTTAAGCTTTACTAACTCCTGCTTTCCTTGAAACCCCTGTAGATCCTCAGATCCAAAGTTTCTCATTAATCAGTGTTCAAAATGCCCGTCCAGCAGAAGGGAGCAAGGAAGGCCCCAGCGAGCAGGAGGGAGGCTGGCACTGCGGGAACGGGGTGTAACAACCACCATTACCACCTAGCGCACATGGGGCTGCTCCTCCTGCAGCTCCGCTCCAGTCCCCCAACCTCCATCCACACAGCAGAGCCTCACGTTGCTCCTTATGGATGTATTAATCAATAAGTAAACTGCTGTATCTGTGTTTGGATCATAATTATTTGTTCTTAGTATGTTACCACTGCACTCCCACATCTACTGAACCACAAAAAGATCCATTAAAGATTTAAGCATGAGATAAATCAAATGTCCCAAAGTTATTCAGTCTCAGCTTGACACTCCCTGTCATTTTTCAACCTTTTCTTAATGCTTTCTACTTTATATTAAAACAATTAGCATTTCAGAACTCTGAAAAATCCCAAGCTATCCTTCAAGACTCTTCATTTTATAAATATATTAAGGACACTAATAATGTGCTTTGGTTCAAAGGAAACAAGTGCCCTGTTAAATTTAAAACCACATGAAACCTAAAGGGAAGAGAAAAGTCCGAAGTAAAGCATCTGGGACTAGACTGCAAAGCTATTTAGGTACCAGACTCCTGCTGATTTAGGAACCAACATACCTTGTAGACTAAAGCTGATTTATGATTCCCTCAGGGAATTCTGTGTTTCATCACTGAATTTTCTGTTACCATAACACTTTGTCAACATCCTCATTCCCCCCTTTGCACCTCTCTCTGAATTGTTAATCTTCACTCTGCAAAGTCCATTAAAGGACTCTCTTTTTCTTCCATTTCCTTTCATACTGTTTGACTGCTTTGAGTACCTTGAATTTCTGCTACATTCCAGTCCTATCAGACTCCTGCAATGCCTGTAGGTTTATGGTGTTGTATACATTAAAAGATTACACAAATTTAACTAAATCAATTTACAACTCCAGATTTTCCTATTTTGGATGTGGCCTATTTTTTCCTGCACTTCTATAATCCAGGAACCTCTGTCCAGCTAGACTCATTAGTATCCCTCACAACTTCAGCAGGACTTAGCAACGTTTTTGTTCACTACTGAGATCTCCAAGATCCCTGTTTTTCTGCTACCCAATCACTACTCATTTTGCCAGTCAGCATCTGCCTTTCTCCAATGACTGTATTTTATTGCAGAAGAACAGCTCCATGCAATATCTAAAATCTAGGTACAATTCCAGTGTTTTCACTGGACAGATATATCTCAAATTAATGACCTGCCACTTCTAAATCTGAAAGCTTAGAAAAGCATATCTGGGCATATTCCCCAACTGAAGCCAAGTCTAGCAAGGGAGCCAACAGGGACTAAGTGGTTACAGAGGTGTATGCCTCCAGGAGATGTGCTGTTACGGCTACACAGAAGCACTGAGTATTTGGAGTCTTCAGTCTTTTTTCTGTCTGAATGCTGCACATTTCTGACTTGGAAGAGATTTTAATTAGAGCCTACCAATCATGAAAATTAACAGACTGGCAGCCCAGGAGGTTCCATGGAACATGACCAAATACAGAAGATGAGACAATGTTCAAAATCAAACCAGGTTGTCTTCTTTCCATATGCCATTCTCACTTGTTGGCTTAATAGCACTGCACCCCTAGGGTCATCTCTCCTGAAACTGAATCCTGACTGCATCATGAAGTGATCCTGACTGTATCCAGAACAGCAGCCCTTCATACAATCTGCTGTGTAGCTTTTAATCAGGAACCCTAGATAAGGCATGGGTACAACCAGCAAACAGTACAGTACGTAAAGTTTTGGCTTAGAGCCACGTGCACCAAGAGAGAGCAGCTCTGCTCAGCCACAGCACAGGCAGTGAAAAAGAACGCTTTTCCTACTGGTGCATATTAGTCAAACCCAGTGCTGTTTCTAACATCCATTTGAGGTTCACAAACTTTCCTCAGTTTCCTAAATGCAAACTAACCTCTCCCCATTTGTTTTACTTTGCCTCAATAAGTTTGGGTAACATTATTTTATGGAATACTTTCCTTTGGCTTTGTAGAGTGATCACTCATTTACATAACTGTCTGCAAGACAAAAATAACAAAATACAATAAAAATACATTTCTCTAATTAAGTATGATTATTACCTGTATTGTCACAATATGCAAGGGGCTGAGCACAGCTCTTTCTGTTAAGGCCATACCTACACCTGCTATTTTGATTTAACATGACTGGATTAAAAAAAAAAAAAAAAAAAGAACTATTGCTTGCACCATGTCCAATAACATACCTAACCATCGGAGTGCCATTCTGCATTAGGGCAGCAGAAACCCCAGTGCTGAAGGAGGAACTGCATGTGTACTTGTGTAGAGCAAAAAGCTAATGCTACTAGCCCTTTTGTTGGTAGAACAACATAAGTATTGTTTCTTTGGGTCCAATCCTGCACACCTTTGTCTGAAAACATCCTTTCAGGCAGAGGAGGTTTCCTGCTAATGGAGACAGTCACACAAACCTCTCAAGTATTTGTTTTCTTCACCTGTGCAGATACATGGGGAGAACAAGGTCTGTGCAACTACAAAATCACCTATCATATAGTAAACAAATTGGCTTGTTTTCCTGTGACAGTCTTCAAATTAGCTTCCAGCTACATCAAGCAGAAGCGTGATTTATTATTAGAACAAAGGGGTATTTTGTAAAGCACCTTCCTTCTGATATATGTATGCCAGGATGCCAAAGACTACCATGCATCCACCACAATCTACATGCTGAAGATCGCAAGGAGGTCAGGGAGCCCATTGCAGGTAGTGCTGTCACTCTAATCTCTGAGGGAAATAAATTCTACCCAATTAGCAGCTCTATACCAATAAAACTGCATCCAAACTGAAGGGGATATATTAATTTCATTGTACTGGTTTAATTCCAGTGGTACAACCTGTGAGCTCCAGTATATATAAAGAAAACACACTTCCTCTTAAGACTGTGAGGTAAGATTTAATTCCCTTAAAGTCAGTGAAATGACACTGGGGTTGCTTGAAGCCCAGTGCCTCTGATAACAAATATTCCTGTAGCTGAATCCTCTTGCAGGCCAATTAATTACCTCCATACCCTGCTGGTGCGTTCCAAATTTTATTTTTATTTCAAAATCAAAGCTAAATAACTAGAAAAATCATGTGGCTGAGCCAAACTGTGACTTTATGGGTTTTAATTTTCGAGATTAAAGCAAAGTACAAAGACACACCCAGTCAGCAAAGTCTGGAGACAATAAGATGTAAAGCAATCCTCCTTCTGACCTCACATTAACACAGAAATCACCCTACAGCATGCAAGTGTCAGCCAACAACGGCACCTACTTATTTCCTGTCAGCTTGTCCCTTTGATCTAACCTGATCCTTCTTCACTTTATTAAAAACGTTCTAATCTTTTGTCTTTGATCTCCCTGTAGGATTCTTCAAAGAGCTTCAAATTAGCAAACATGCAAACAACAAAAAAATGTATTCTGTATCTGCAAGAAACAATGATGTGGGGAGCTGTTTCCTTCCTCAACACACAAGTTTAATGAGGGACAGCATTTTAAAGCCAAAAGATGCCATAGTTATCTGTTGTTTATTGGCATTGGGGTGGATGACAGAGTCCAAGCTTTTTTACTGGGGGGTGGTTTGCTCTGAAGGTGTAACAAGGCAGCCCAGCAGGGGTAGCAAAAAAGCCATGTGCATACTTCATTCAGAATGCCAGATGAAAGGATTATGTCACATTCAAGAGCAACAAAGAGCTCTGTTTAAGTTTGTACCAGGCTGGAACTGTGGGGCAGCCGTTAAAGACCACCAAGGTTTTAAATAAAACCGGACACTTTTAAGTTTCCTCTAGTTTTCCTTGCGGTAAATCCACCCAATATGGAGAGAATGTCAGTATCTCCCAGGACGAAGATCTCTGAGGCTTTAAAGAGGAAAACAAGTTTAACGTATTTTTATATATGTAAACCCCACATGTATATTTTAAATATGTATCTATATATGCATTTTTTTCTTATTAAAGGTACCACCAAATTCAAGGACATCATCATACTAATTTGCTCCAGCTTAGGCTTATTGGATGGCAAAATGTTTTTAGCAAGGAAGAGCACTGCTTTAGGACCTCTTTTACCACATCAAATAGCTAGCATCATTCCTCTCCTATCACTTTCATTTAGCCCCAAAATAAAACTGGTGCTTTTTATGGTTGAATACTGCTCACCTCCAAAAAGAGTTATGAAGCCAGGTTAGAAAGACTCTATGGCCTACACTGTAAGTTCCTTGCATGTGCACCTGCCTCAGCACAGAGACATGTTTTTAACTCTCACTCCATGGAGAAGTAGATCTGTAGTCAGGCTGAAACAGTTCAAAATACCTTTGCCAAATAATCCAGGTCACCTGAATCCCCTCATGATTGCAGTTAGTAATCCAAGGCCCAGACCAATGTCTACTGGTGTCAATGAGACATTTTCACTGGTCCATGAAATTCTAGTTATGAATTGTGGGACAAGTCTTCTCAGTAAAATCTCAAGGAAATATAACTAAGCAGGATTTGACCCAAGCTGGTACACATGTACCTTGACCAGCAGTCCTTATACTGTGCTCCATACTTCTAAGATTAGAATGGATGAAGTCCCCAGAGCCATTCTTTTTTCACTTCTTTGTCATCCTAAAATCTACTCTGATTACAGGTAGCAGTACATATCCTGAGAATTAAACGTGACTTAGGCAATAAATAGATCATTATAACTCTTCCAACTTAAAAAGATGTAATTTATATTCAAAAGCTGTTGAAGATCAACACTGATGGCAGAACTCCAGTGAGGCTCCAGATGATGCCCTGTACTGTCTCTTGTAATACTGGTTTTCTTAAGTGTCTCAGGAAACACTGCTGCTAGAACACAGACTACCCAGCCACAAAGCTAAGCCAACAACCCTTTTGTTGTCTATGTTAACATCTATAATGGATTTGGGCGGATAAAGCAAACATTAAAAAGACCTATTAGATAATGTATCAAGACCAAAAACGCAAAACTGCACAGATTTATCTATATAGTTAAAAATGGTATGGTTATAGACACATTTCTTGAAAAGCCTGGAGAGACAGTCCTAAAATAAGCAGCTCTGCTAGCACAGCAAAGCACTTCAGTTAATCTAGGAGTCCCTACAAAAAATTTAAGAATAAGTTAGACCAACTGTAAATTGAAATCTTTATGAAAAGTCATATTCAAGGTTTTAACTTGTCGAACTCATTAACTCCTTAGACATTGGTTACCCATTTTACTGACTTATAAAGACAGAAGTGGTGTTTTTAATTACTCCAAAACCACACAGGAATATTCAACAAAAAACTACTGGAATTGTTGCTCAAGTTTTTTTTCGTTTTTTTGGGGGTTTGTTTTTTTTTTTAATAGTTCACTAGCATTCAAGATCTATCCAACAACACACAATATGCTATGCTTTTATCCTGTGTAAGCGAGAGGGATCTTTCTACCAGATATTGTCCTTGTGGCTGTTGTTAATGATGAAAGGCAGAGCTCAGCCTTTCTAGAACTTGCCACGTACTTGAGAGTGCTCCAGATGCATGGTCCCAGGCCAACTTCTTAGCAGGCTTCTTGACATTGAGCTCTTGCCTCAGTTGAATCCAGTGTGCAGCCTGCTTCCAGACTCTGCAAGGATTGTCCATTCCCTAGCTCCTTTCATTTCTCACAGCCTGGAACACCCCCATTCAGCAGGGACTGAATGGACAGCCATACTGGGTGTCTTCTCTACACAGGACTCATTGGTTCGCCAAGTCTGGGCTCAAGTTATTTCCTTAGAGGAGACATCACATAAATCTCAAAAAATACAGTTTAGAGAAATACTGAGAAATGTGTCTACTTGTGAAACCATCAAGTAAAATCCAGATACTGTGACTCAGACAACCTGACTACAAATACTTTTGAGCGTATACTTTTCAAAATTTCAAGTCTATTCAGCAAGTTTGGGAACTGTTGTTTTGTTTTATGAGACCCTCAGAATTTTCTATTTTTTTTTCTGTCAGAAAACTCAAAATGAGAAAGAATACAGAAAGGAAAAATTGAGGGCACAATAAAGTTATCTGGATATTACCAGCCCTCCAGAAATATTTAGCTCCGGGACTATTTATCTGATTTATTTTGACAATCCCCATGTGCTACAACACTAATAAAAAATTGAAAAGCCTCTCTCAAAGAGAGTAGAGCAATATAGTTACTAGCATTCAAGTTGGACTGAGACAGCAGCTAAAAAGTGTGCTCTTCTCTGCTGAATTTTGATTAATAATCCAAGTTGCTTAACACTTAACTCTGGAACCAAACTGCTTTCTATTTGTCACACTCTGTAGTCCCTAAAATACTGTTATTAACATAGCCTGCAAGCCAGTTCACTTTTATCTACGTAAGAGCTGACAAGATGCACACCCTGTCAATATCCTACTGAAGCTTCACAAAACCAGATTTGTGCAAAAAACTTTTATGCTCTAGACTTCACTACTCTATTGTACACTGTACTTACCTGCTTAACTCTCCAAAATCCATTTCCTTTTCACAAAAAATAACAGCAGGAATTACCAAAACAGAATATTTTTAAGAACATCTAAATATAAGTACTTTGCCTGGAGGAATGTAAAGATAAAAATGAATGAATGAGGTAAAACTATCTTATTTTTACTTGACTGATCTATACAGACTCATGGCCTGGCTGCTTCAGCACCGGCACTGCAGATCTGTAAAAGTGCTTTTTGCTCCTCCAGAACAGCAACAGGTTCAACTGCAGCTCCTCCTTCAAGCAGTCTAAGCTCAAGCCATTACCATCATACATGCTGGATCGTTTGGAAATTAGAACAACCCTGGCAAATCAGATCACTGTGAATTGGGCCAAAGGAGGATTGCTTATTGATTATTCCTGCCAAATTCTCTTTAAACAAAAGAACCGGAAGATGCCTTCACCACAATCGCAGCTCTCAGAGACAGTCTTTTATCTATTACAATGCAAACATATTCCTCCTTTAATCTCAAAGCCAGAGTCTATATTAAGTACATGTCCAGTAGGAATACAATATAAATTTAACATAATTTTCTTTAAAAAAATATTAATTTTTCCCTTGAATACAGTAATTACCTTCTTAAGAACTCTTAAAATATATTCATAGATGAATTTTGACTTTGAAAAGTTATGATTATATAGTCAAATTAGCATTGCAAGTGTAAAGATAGTATTTTATATACATACATCATCAACTTAACTACTTACGTTGACTGAAGCATCCCCACACTGTATTTCCTCAGAGGCCTTCAAGAGGAACATACATCTTGTGGCTAATCACTACGCTGAGGATCGGGGATCTTGTTCCAGCTCGTGGGTCCGACAAGTTTCTGCTTACTTTAGGCACATTACTACCTTTCATTCTCTCTTGTAGCATGACAATACAGTTTCATCGGGGAGCTGGGCCATGCCCATTACATGCTCCCAGTTAGAATTGACCAAGTTGGACCTTCTCATTGCTACAGCACTCTTTATGAAGAAACCTGGTTTGTTCTCGGAGGATATTATTATACTTGCTGGCTTGATTATTATATAGAAAGATTTAAACTGATTCACTGGAGCTCAAGTACCAAAAACCATGTCAAAAGCTTCCTGTAGTTTTTTTATTCAACAGGATGCACGCCACAGCTGAAGGCAGGAACAGCAGTACCAGGCCAGCCCGAGGACCCAGCCAGGTCGCTGCCCCCCTCCAACGCGGCTGTGAGGACATACCCAGGGAAGAGAGACCCGGGCAGGCGTGTGATTATTTTCTTGGCGCTCGGCCTCCACCTTTTCTCACTGAGGGTGACTTCCTGAACCATGTGTGGTTTTTATGCCATCTCACCTTCAAAACATAGTCAGCCTGTTCCCCCACACGTTATTTGTGACCGTACCCACTGTGCCCTCTTCAACTGCTGCGGGGGGGGGGGGGGGGGGGGGGGGGGGAATCTCCTTTTGAATCTTCTTTACCGCTTTTATCCTATGTTTGACTACAGCCACGAGCCATTATGCCAGAGAGCGGTCATTTTTACACTCTGTAAACCGTAAGAGAATAATTCTGGCATCCAGGGTGATGAACCAGCAAGCTGCCGCTAACGTGGCACTTCGCTTATTCCGGTAATTTCACTTCAATTAACAAATAATGCCCACACCCGAGGGGCAGCCGCGAGAGCTCCTACACGAAGGACAGGCTGGAGCGAGGGAGAACCTGTGAAAACGAAGCCCCGAGAGCACCTCAGGCGAGGCCTCGCCCCCCCCGCCGGGGGCGGGAACGGGCCGTTACCCGGCGGAAGCCCTTGACGGGCGGGCAGGACGGGCACCGCACACTCGCGCCGCCAGGGGGCGCCCCGCCCGCGCCGCTGCCGGCTGGCCGACCGACCGCGGGGTCGCGCGCAGCTGGGCGTTGCTCGGTCGCGAGGCGGGGCCGGGGGGACGGGACGGGACGGGACACACCCGCCGTGCGGTACCTGCCGGCTGGTACGTACAATCAGCTCGGGACTCTCCCGAGCGCCTCGTCCGTACACGCTAGGGGGGAACACTTCTGGGAACTAAAGACCCAGACCCGCGGGCACCTGGGGACCCTGGAGAGCAAACAGCCATCCACAGCCTGCCCGCCCTGCTTTTCTCCTTCTCGGGGCAACGGTGAAACGCTTCCAACGTGAGGTTTGATTGTTTGTTTTTAAAAAAGCCTTAAGGACTGGGTCTGACACCACCACTGCCAGAATACTGCTTCATTACACAGAAACAGATCTTTCTGCGTTGCTGTCCTGCTTTGAGTTAAAGGCTGGTAGGCAAGAACACCTGATGTGCTATAATCAGGCAGGGTAGATCTCACATCTGTAAATCCTCCACAAGAAAAAAAAAAAAACAACCACCCATAGGTTTTGGAAACAATACCAAGGTTAGAGAATAACCAAGGAGTTACAGAATACATAAGGCTTACTTTCTTCTCCAAGAAAAGCTGCTGAGGTCTAATTCCCAAGAGAAGAATAGACAAAAAGTGAAACAATAGCACCGAGACAAAACAATAGACTTCACCATTCAAATGAGATGGGCATCTACACAAAGAACTCACTGCACACCCACCTCTACAGAAAGAGGGTGAAGCTGTGCTTTAGTACATGCTTTCACAGAGGAAGACAAAAGGTTTAAAGCCTCCTAAGAAAACATGATGCCTCCCCCTAGTGGGTTCTTTTTTTTGTGACCATGTTTTACATGGAGAAATTGCTTTATAAAGCTGATTGAAACCAAAGCATTTAAGCACTACATATACACTTAGTCAGAGTTTAACAACTCAAATCCATGCAGCCAGATTGTCAAGCACTATGGCTTTGTTAGTGTGCCACATCAGTGAGATCGAGTCTTTGATCCTGCCAATGAATCTGTGCGGAGACATGCATTAAGGGTTATAAGCTCAGCCTGTGTAGCCACAGTAACACTCATCACGAGTCAAGGGTATAAGAAGCACAGTTAACATCTTATTTTTCCCTTCAATGCTTGTGTCTTACCTTTATTAAAGGTGTTACAGAACAATAGCCACAGCATGCCAGTTTGCTATCAGAGAGGGGTTAACAGAGGTAGAGAATGAAAGAGGATATAAGCAACTTGTTTACAAATAGTTAAGTTGTTCTCTATTCTTTGTTGTGGAAGTGATGCTGATTTAAGAAGAGTGAGAGAAACTGCCTTTGGAGGATACCAAAAATACATTTGTTCAAGTGATCCCAAGCTTTTGCTTCACAAACTCTTGAAAAGTGTTTGGAAAAAACTAAGATATCACTGTCACTCCAGGAACTTTCTTCCTTTTCAGATAGCTGTCCACAGAGGGCTTCCACAGCTTATAGAAAAAAAAAATCAGATCTTCTACCAAACATTAGTAAGCTTTCCTTTTCACATTATCACTGGAAAAAAAAAGTATCTGTATCTTGCCCAAATGCATCAAATTATGCAATCTGAACAATCTACAGCTGTAGATTTGATATTTTTTGAACACATTCTAGTTTCCAGCTTACAGCAGAAACAGTCCAAAACCACAGAAATTAGTTTACTTGGCTTCAGAGAACCTTACAGTCAGTGAGGCAAATGTAACTAGGCCTGCACTTCAAAGATACAGAGTGAAGAAGTTTTACTCATCCATCATACCTTTTATTTTCTAACATCAGTATGTGATCATCTTTAAGGAAGTTGAGGGATAAGAACTGAGGAACATACCAGCTGCACTTTACAGTTTAACAGCCACAAAAATAGAAAGCAACTATACAAACTTGGGTTTCACAAAACTAGTTTTCATTTTTAACACTTGACGCAACAAGTTTAACTGCAACAAGTGAAGAAGCTACATCTGTAAAGTGCTATTTTTGTTAGAATTGGCTAAAAAAGCACAACTACAACAGATTTGGGTATTCGGTGGTTAGATTGTTGATGTCCTCCAAATCTTTCATTTCAGGCTCTGTGTTTTTTGATGAAACTGATGAGCCCATTTGTTGAGCTATCATGAGATGTCACTGGAGCATCTGACTCCAGTTCAGGCTCAATTTTCTTGGCAAGTTGCTTTCCAAGTTCAACTCTGCATTTATAAAAGCAGGAGAAGAAAAAAGAAAAACATTAGTGCTAACAACTTAGAGTAATTACTATAAGCCATTGACATAAAAAATAGGTGCCAGCAAAAAGTAACTTGACAGTGAACATTATGATGAATGTTTTTCTCTTCACAAATTACTGACAAAGTTAATATTATTCAACTCGGTGCCATTCATGAACAACTGGAGTTCTCATAGCTGCTTAGCTGAATAGACAGCTCTCAAATTACAGGATGTCTAAATAAAGTAAGTTTTGTTTTAAAAGTTATGCAGAGTCTTTTCCCCTTCAGTACTCATTTGTGTTATGCAGCCTGCCTCAATGCAGAATACATTCAACTTGCTACTGTTCACTGTTGAACATGACATCACTCAGAAGACTGATTTGTAGCACCAAGACAATAAACAACAGCTGAGTTGCAGGCCTGGAAGCCTTCCCCAACACTACAGCATGCTATCCAGGAGTTACAGCCACACAGGGTAAGAACTTAGGATATTCCAACAGCTGCAAGAAACCAGGCTGGTTCTACAGCATCCCCACATTCCATAGTTATGTTTGGATGTCATTCTAGATTTTGATGTGTTGCAGTAAAAGCTGTACTTACTCCTATCCCACTCCTGATTTCAGAGTTTATAGCAGGTATCAGCTTTTATTAAACATTCTTCCATTTTGAGTTTCTACTACAACATTTTAGTTAAAGAACTTGCTGTGGTAGCATAGCTCTAAGAAAACACATACAAAGACCTATCCTTCAGCCTTTAAGGAGAGCTTAGTGTAAACTGCTATTCTAGGCCTGCAGTGCAAACTTGCTCTTCAAAATAGCCCCTCACAGTATAGGCAGGTTTCACCTGAAAAAAAATATCTCTTACTCATTTCCCAACCACTCTTTCTCCTGCATAAGTCTTCATACAGTATGTGGTACAGTTAATATTACTACAGATTAAAAAGAATCTTGATTAGCTCCTGATTAAGTATTCCTTTTTTAAAAATTACAAACTCCTTGTAAAGCTGCTTTTCTCCACATGGAACTCTACCATGAACCTTGGTCACAAATGCAGCCTGCATTAGATCTAGGGCTCCTACATATGAAGACATCTGCCAAGAATGTTTTTGTATCTCCAGGAAAATTAAGAGGTCGTCAGTCTTTTGCTTCACATATGCCATTCAAATTGCCTACTAAATGTTTCTAGAGGTAAAATAATCCTCTTTTCCCTTCTATAAGGGAAATTTACCCTTTCTAATTCTCAGAGCATATGTTCAGCCTGCTTCACTATTTTACTATTACTGCCTCTTTTCTGCATTCACAGTTTTTTTTAAATCAAACTAAAAGGTCCTTAGCTAAAGTTATATCTACAAACTCATTATGCATGGCTGAACAAGGATACACGGTGACTTATCCCCAGAAAGTCTGTTTTCATTTGGATCTATCCTATAATCATTTGCTCCAAGTATAACATTTTTTTCACTGTCTTTTCTCTACATCATGACAGATCAAGGAATACCACAGTCAGTAAGTATACAAGAAACAGATCAAGGACACTTACCCCCACTGGTCATAACTGTTAATATCCCAGACAATTCCTTGAACAAAGATCTTGTGCTCATACATGGCTATAAACAGAAAAAAAGATTTATCAACAAACTTCATCAGAAAGTCTTAATAAGCATTCACAGAGAACTACTTACTTACCAATGATGGCTCCCAGAGTGAATGGATTGAGTTTTGTAAACATGATGGAATTAGTTGGTCGATTTCCCTCAAAGACCTTTCAAAACAAGAGTTAAATTGTCATCTAATATGTTGTAAAACTTACATCAGAAACTTGCAGTTTATATTTTCCTTATAGCTCACACTGGACTACTTGAATTAGCAGCAAATACAAAATCCTGAAAGCTTTAAAGGGTAACAACTTCAACCATAGAATTGTATAATTTTCATGTTTTATTACAAATACAATGGCAAAATGTTACCTCCAAGCACCATTACTGACTACTATGGGCTACAGGAAGAAAAATCCAAGTCAGTATCCCAGGGCAGTGATGAGATAGCTCATCTTTTCTGAAATGCCTCAAAAGGCTTCCAGATCAGCATGCTTTAGCAAGAGTGCCGTTCACAGACTGCTCCATGAGACCTGACAAAGTAGAACCTGTAGCACAACCTTCACATCTGTCAAGACAATAGCACTTGACAGCCACCGGAGGGCACTGCCCCATTAGCAAACTCCATGGAGCAGCAGGCCAACACAATGCCCTCACCACCACAGCAGCTAGAGGAAAGCTGGCAAGTGCCAAAGCCCGGTTACCTTATGGGGAAGGAGCTTCTCCAGAGCATCCCCACTCAGTCCTGCCGCTTGAAGTTCCTTACGGGCTTCATCAGCAGTCTTTCCTTTCATCAAGGCCTCAGTCTGAGCAAGGAAGTTGGCCAAAAGGATCTAGCAGGTAGAAATAAAAACATCAACTCAAACTACTGTTTCCTTTAGCTGGAGTAGTGATAAGTAGTGCCTTAATCTAGACCGAAACCTAGCCTAGAGTTAGAACTCTTGTTTTTAACACTACGGCAATAAGATGTGCAGTAGTTTTAGCTGCATAATGCCTGATAATGCTTTTTATCTCAGAGTGCCAAGAGACTTGATTACTATTTTAATAGTGCATTTATCCAAAGACAACCAGGACTGTTTTGCAGAATCCTGCCCCTGCTGAAACTGACAGCAAGCCTATATACCAATCCCTACCAATACAGTAGAAGCCTTCAGTTTCTTATTCCCTGCCTAATGTTAGCTTGAAAATTCATGTGTGGTTTTGTCCTACCCATTACATTGAAGATGAACTCTTACTATACCTGCAGTCAAATGAAACCTTTTCTCCCCTTTTGCAAAGTCATGTTCTAAAACGTTCACCTGTACTTGGTGTTACTTAAAAAATTACTATGACACAATTCAAATAGCACTTGTAATCTGAAATCACTACAAGACTGAAATGCAGTGAGGAAATATCCTTTTTCTGAAGTATGCAGTAAGTAGTAGACCTGTACATGTTTTCACCTACGGAACTTAAAAAATGGTTAGACACTGTTCAATGAAAATCCTTAGTTGGATGATACAGTAAAAGAAAAATTGGAGTGGTTAAAAAACTTCTATGTATAGAACGCTATCACCCTAGCCATGCTAGTATACTCACTAAATTTTGTCCTAGAGTTTAAGGCTTGCAACAGCATCTCTGAGGAAGTTTTCATCAGCTCTGAGAAACTGCTTCTTCCTACTCTGCAAGAATCACACTCCTTACAATTCCTACAAGGAGTTTTCTCTCCAAATACTTAGTTGCTCAGTTCTTTCCAGCCTCAGTAGGCCAACAGAGCACATCATTGATCTGCCTCAAGAACTGTGGCTGCAGTTTCTTCAAGAACAAAAATACTGCTGTATTACATATATTACATATAATATGTCATTATGATTTAGATATTTTCAAACCTATTCTGACTGTTCACAGAGCCTATGTGTATAGTTTCAAAGGGACATTTGGAAATCTCACACACTGCAATACTGAGTAAGCTTCAACACCTTAAGCCACAAGAAAAGATGGGTGCCCTGACAGAGAACTTATTACCTTGTGATGCAAGCCATTTCTGACTGGATGCTGGGTCTGGACTGGGATCAGAAAGTCACAGGGAATCATGCGAGTTCCTGTAAGAAAAGCCACATTAGTAACCCTGCAACAGGAAAGTCTTAGAAAATCTTCAATTCTCACCCCATTTTCAGAGTTACTGGAAGACTCAGCCATTTTAAAAAGCTTTTAAAAAAAGCTTTTTTTTAATTAACAGCAGGGGGAAGTGACAATACAGCTCAGTAGTTTCAGCTTTAGTTGACCTTCCTTCCTGTAGAGTTAAAACCTGCATCTTGTAGCCTTCAAAAGCCACTAATTAAGAGTACCATAGCAGTGTGATGCTAGGCTACATAAGAGTCCAACCTCTAAACCAGTGTCAATTTTGCAGTCTCTTACAGCTTTGTAGGTATTCAAAATTTAACTCCAAAACAAGGTATTGAATAGTTTGTTTACCTTGATGAATGAGCTGGTAAAAAGCATGCTGCCCATTGGTGCCAGGCTCTCCCCACACAATAGGGCCAGTGCTGTAGTCCACACGAGAGCCTTTCTTGGTAATGTATTTGCCATTAGATTCCATATCACCCTGAAAGAAGGGAAGGCAGTATCACCTTTCTTGCAGAACCACACAGTATCTGTAGAAGTTTCCATACATACTTCAACTATAATGAATGCTGCTCATTTATAGAAATTTTGTAAGTATCAGGGATATAGCTGCTTCCTTTATGGACATCAAGATAATGGCAGTCTGAGAAAAAAAATATCTAAATTAACTGAGCAAATAAGCTGGTATCAATCTTGGCACCAGTCTCTAGGCCCTTGATTACATTAATTTAAGTGATCACAATTTTAACCTAGAAACATGCATTCAGGTTCTAGAACCACCACAGAAGCATTCTACATATTTGCTTCTTGAAACCTTTACTCTGTCTGAGCCTTACCTGCTGGAAATATGCAGCAAAGCGGTGCATGTATTGGTCATAGGGTAGAAGGGCATGGGTTTCACATCCATAGCAGTTTATATACCAGACCCCCAGCATAGCCAACAGAACAGGCATGTTCTTCTCCAGTGGTGCAGTGTGGAAGTGATTATCCTATGTGACGCAACAGAAAATAACACTTTTATTAAAGCAGTTCTCATCCTTCCCAACTCTTAAGCTGTTTTCATTGTTGTTTTGATCCAGGGAGAGCTTCCCAAGCACAGTTATTTTCAAAATAGAGAGGACATGGGCAGCTGAACTTTAGAAACCAACCTGCCTTCAGTTATCTAACAACTCTTAAGAGGAGCAAATCTGAAATAAGCATCCCACACTCACCATCCAGTGGGCTCCTGCAAGCAGACTCTCAAAGTTGTCAAAACCTGACAATGGAAAAAGTCAGTTTGTATTTACTATTAGAACTCAAACTTGATTTTTCTTGTAAAGACCATCATAAAACAGTTAAGATTCCATGTATGCAGCAAGGCTCCCAACTACTAATTGAGTTTAAAGTTGCACTTTGACTTCTGAAGTTTGCATCCCATAAGCCAGATATATTTAGTTATGATTAAAGCCTGGACTTCAGAGCAAGTCCAGCTTCATGAAACATACTTCAAAAAACTTTGCCTAAAATCCCCATTCAGGCAGAATGAGCAACCAGAAGGAAAACACAGGCATTAAAACCAGGCTCTGTATTAAAGGCTACATAGTTTTCAGCAAGTTTGAACGCTTAGTCACTTCACAGCCACAATGGGAGAGACATCCCAAAAAAACAGGACAAGGCTAGCACAGCAGGGATTTCTGTGTTGGTCTGAGAAGAAGCAACTGTAATAAGGTTCTCAAAGAAAAAGATTCCCCCTTTCCCCTGCTGTCTTAACAATTCACCTGACTTTTCTTTGCTCTCTCATTAGGGTATTTAAATGACCATTCATTCTCATCGAGTAGTTTAACACCATCCCTTCCTGCAAAGCCAGAAATCCTGATTCTTATATGGAAAAACAGAGGTGAAATGTTTAGCAATCAAAGCAGCAGCTCTACTGACAGTCAGAAGCCAGCTTTGGGAGATGGAGGTAAGAGCAAGAAGTGTAGTTAGGCTGGCATGTCAGCAGTCAGCACCAAATCTGTCTGACAGCAGAGATGAACAGTTTCACAGACAAAACAGTAAGAGCCTGACTGAAGTTTATTTTGCTGTCCACATAGGTTTTTCTACACATGACAAGTCCTATTCATATTGTTCCAAAACCCACCAAAACTAATGTTTTTCTTCTAACCTCAGACTAAGGGAATTCTAGCTTTTGTTTAGAAAAATAAATGACATGATGGTTTCAGACTTTAAATATCTGAAAGCAGCAAGGAGGGAACAAATGCAAGGCTGCTGAACAGCCTGCTCACCAGGAAACAGCAGTTCTTAGAGTTCTTTCACATTAACTGTGGACTCTCTATTATCTGTATTTGATATCTGCATCAGAAATGCCAATACTACTCTGTTACAGTACAAGTAGGTGGGGATCAATTTCAAGGGTCTATGTTTGCCCCACAGTCAACTGCAGACAGAAGCAGCACTCCTGTATCATCAGGCCCTATAACATAGAAGAACAAATACTGGGGGACAAAAGGAAGTAATAGAAGAAGGAAATAGATAACAACACTAAAAGCTTGCATGCAGAACTGCAGACATAGGATTTTGATGTTTAGGGCGTATACACCCACAGAAACTAAATACCCTACTTTTAAATAGTTTAGGAATGTCAGTTGCAAGGTCTGATTTTCAACACTGACATGGATTTACATAAAACAGGCACTTTTGGCTATGCAAGTGACTAAAAAGATGCAATTTGACTATTTGTACCCAAGCGTGGGTAATTTCCAAAACTGCATTTACAGTACTAAAATCTCAACATTTCCATTGCATTGCAGATTGTTTTTTAGCACAAACATCCAGCCAGAGTAGGTTGGGTAAAATAATATTGTCCCAAATCTTATCCAAAATCCAGTATTGCTAATACATTCCATAGTTATGTTTGCTAGACTAATTCTTGGCATTGTTACATCATAGGAATACCTACCAATGTGCAGGGCAATGGAGAGACCAATGGCAGACCACAGAGAGTAGCGGCCACCAACCCACTGAAAACAAGAGATTGGTTTAGACAGAAGAGCAAGGGTTTTAAATTTAAACTTATTCAAACTATTAGGAAATAGCAGCATGTGTTTAGACTATTTTCAGCAAAATCAATTTTCTTTCGGGTGATAATTCATTACACATTATATGGCATGGTCAACAACCTGCACTTTACAGTAGCCCCCTAACAAATCCTTAAGTATGCATTTTTTGAGACTTTAAAAGTTATCCTACTTGTCCAATTTATATAATATCTGTTGAAGTAGATCCCTTGATGATACCAGTTCACTTCCAAATACTAAATTTGCAGCTTGTATTAACTGCTTTCCTAGTATCACTCCTCTATAGTTAAAGCCTGCTTCAGCAAGATTATCACACTATCTAGGGAAACGTAATGCTCTAGATAATTTCTAAACAGCAGCTTTAAAATCTAGTTTGTCAGGCGCATATTCAATGAGACCTAAGCCAACCCGCTTCTGGTTAATTGTAAGGGCCAAGACTAAGGGCAATATACTTAAAATATGCATCTGCTACAAAATATCAAATTAGGCTCCCGTTTCTGATGTTTGACCTTTACAGGCCTAGATTACATACAGTAGACCCCAACAGTCAAATGTCACAGCTTATAATAACTGCTTACACAGAGGAATAAGCTAAGACTTGTATCTCCTGTTACCCAACAGCTGATTAGACAGCCAAGAATATAGAAGGCTCCTCTTCAGACCTTTGACTGCAGGATTTTAATGGAATGGTCAAAAGAGGACTTTTGCTTGCCTGATATGTTCTCAATCTGCCTTTATTTACAAGTTTTCAGATGTTTCAGTACAGAGAATACAACTACTATAATCTAGGTGTTTTGGCAGTTCCCTGACATCCAGTTAGCATTTTCTGAAGCCAGTTAGATTATTCTAAGTCAACATCTACCACATAACGCTAGACATTTACTTACATCCCAAAACTCAAACATGTTCTCTGGGTCAATTCCAAAGTCTTTAACTTTAGGCTAGAATAAAAAAAAGCATGTAAGAACAGCAGAAGTAAACCCAACATTGTTAAAAAGCTTTGTGTCTAGCAAATAAAAAACACAAGTTGGGTACCTATTAAATACATCATTCCTCAATTACATCCTCTATTTAGAGGATAGATAGCATTCATCAGAAAAAAGCATACCTTCATTTCCAGAGATCACTATCACTATTCAGCAGTCTCAAATAAAAATCAATTACATATACTCATTTTCTGATCAATCTAAGTGGCAATATAGTTAGCAGTTGGACTGACATTCAATTTACATTTAACAGAACCAGAAAGGAAGAAAGGAACTTCATACCACAGTACCTGACACCCTCACAATTATTGCAGTCTTTTTCTAATTGGTATTGGTCTTTCTACTTCATACTTTTGCATGAAACACCACATAAGGGTACATTATGCTCATCATATGCTACAGATCATTCACACAAACTACCTGCATCACTTCAGCACTTGAGGAGTCTAGGAGAGTAGTATTTGTTTACATAACTGCATTCACACACACTTGAGCAATCACGGGTAACACTAATAACAGTACAGTCATTTCAAGTCTAAGATCTTGATTTCAGATTTAAAGCTCTAGCAGAAAAAGCACAAATCTAATGAAGGTCCAATCTTCATACAGTTCATTACTCTTGAAGTTTCAGTTATTTTCAGTAGGAAAAAAAAGCTTCCTTTCAAGAGGAAGGCTAACTATTGGTATTCAAGTAATGTCTTAAAAAATAGGCTTCCTTACTGGATTTTAAAATCAGGCCATCTTAAAAGTACACAGAAAAAATAGAATCGATTTGTTATACTTACAGCATTGGTAGACAAGGCAACAAAATGCTTGGCCACAGCTGAAGGCTTAATAAAAATAAACAGATTGTTAGATCTAGAATGCCAGTTACTTTGATTTCTGGTCATAAAGCTGATCTGTACCATTTACATTTAAACAAAATACTGTTGACTATCATCAGTTATTTTTGCATTATCAACTTGAAATCATCTTATTCACATTCAGTGTGGGATTTCACAGCATGCCTATCTGAAGATACGTTCTGGTAATATTGTCATGAAGCCCTTCGGAAGCAGTCACTACTTAGAGCAGCACACTATTTCCTTAACAGTATGTTATCAATTTGGAACATCACTACCAACACTCTGGAGCATAAAAAGTTGTTGTACCTGCACTACCCTTTTGACTATGGTCAAAAGATTGAGACAACTAGAACTACTGAAAGTCTCAAGCTCCAGATTTAGACTTTGGTCTTTCATCAAGTGTTCTGGTGAACAAAGATGAGTTGTCTGCAACAGTACTGTAATGAGGAATTTCAAAGCTCAGCTTTCAAACTCAATACAGCTACCCTTACTGGAACAGGTTAAAGACTATTTAATTACTTGAGCAGGCAGTATCTGTTTTTTTCTCTTAAAGGTTAGAAATAGGAGAGAATGAGCCAAATACAAGGTTTCTATTCATAGCACAGCCATCTGCCATAGGTATGTCAGTATATCACTCCAACCATAACTTAATTCCTCGTTTTTAAAGGTTTGCCAAGAATTGGAAGGTAATGCCACAGACACCATATTCTTGGTTTTCCATATCAGTGGTTCCACAAAATTATTAGCCAGCTACAAGACAAATGCTACACTCTATTACTTAACAGGCAGGATTTGGGGGAACAATGCATGACAATAATTTATAATGAAAAACTAGTGATTTTATCACTTTGATTGGACATTAACAGCCTGTCACTAACCATGAAGCACTGAAATGATGTATGTACGTATCAAATTATACATGTACAGCATTTGCTGAGCTATACAGCTTTTGGGCAGCTATTGGCTCTGCTCCAAAGCACACTGAATGACCAGGGAGAAACTGCACAACAAAAGCTGTTGCATTCTGTTACATAACCTAAACATTAAACTTACATCATTAGCAGCATGTAAGAACCACTCTTTGGCCGTTTCTGCATTGGTGATAGTTTCTTGGGTGGTGAAAGTCTGCACATTGGAAAACAAGGAAGTATGAAAAACACTGTACTTAAAACTGAAACTAGTTCAGGCTGCTAATAACATCATATGTTCCAGATAATCAGAGTGATTCTAGATGTTGATAACAGACAACTGCTGCCAGATTTCAGCAAAAAAGCAAGCTTATCAATCCAGTAAAGACTAGTGTTGCTAGATTTACCTATCTACTTTCAAACTAGCATACATCTGGAATTGGAATAATTATTATCCATTTCCTACCTTCCCTCCCCCAAACTGTTATGCAAACCATCGAAACTAAACTTTTTTACTTTAGTCTTTAACTAAATACAAAGTTTTACCTTTCAACTAAAAAGGAACTAATTGAGCATCAAAACAGGATAACCTAGCTGGATTGTCCTCTTGTTCTTCAATTCCTACTTTTTCACAAAGGAACACTCATTTCTGCTCAGACTCTTGCCATAATTTTTTTTTGCTGATTAGAAGAAAACATTTTCCTGCTTCATGAAGTGTGCACAGAAGTTCAGTCATGCAGTCTTGCAAATATCTACAACCATTCTGATTTACTCAACCATTAAAATTTAGCTTTAAGGGTGAACACTAGATTCAAGCTACTCTCATCCATCTCCAGAAATATTTCATTATGAAACACAAGCCTGTTATGGAAAACAAAAAAATGCCATTCATCCTCTTCCAAATATATCCAATTATCTAACTACAGTCTGGCAAACAGAAATTGAAGCGTTACTCTTTCAATCTGGCAGTCTTCTAAGCCTTTGAACCGTGATCCTTGAACTCAATTATTCAAAATGACCATTAGTATTACTTTGTGAAGTTTCCTTATTATTCCATAAGTTGTTGCTCAACTGCAGTATTGCCAAGATAATGAGCACCACTGTAGAGCACGGCCAGCATTACACACATGTTCATTTGTTGCAGATTGTCTTCAACAGCAAAAAGGTTCTACTGTGCTTTACAAATGAAGGCAACCCAAGTTAGTTACATAACTATGAAGTTTGTCTTCATCAGTTTCCTCTGCTAAGACAGAAGCATTCCTCAAAGGAAGACTGCAGCCAGCAATCACATTTACAAAATAAGTTATTAGCAAGGCAAGACTTAAAGGCAGCTATTAAGCCTGTATTCAGAAGTAAGTGTCATCTTATAAACTACCAGCAGACTATCCTTACCTCTTCGTAAGTAAAGAAGCTTAGTATTTATAAATGTTGAGTTCCTTGAGCACTACATTATTTAGGTGAAGATATTTTGTTACTACCCTAAACCAGAATACAGATTCCCAAATTACATGCAATTCATTAACACAAAACATTAATGCAAAAAACAGAACACTTAACAAATAACACTGTACTTAAGATAGAGGACCAAAAGTAGTCTTAAATAAAAGGAATGAGACAAGAAGATCTTGAAATTCAAAGAATAACTACATAAGATCCCACATTCCACCCACAGAGAAGTCCACTACTATAAACTTTCATGAATAAAGCTTAAACTTGCATTGACTAAGAAATACCCCCTAGACAACAAAATTGCTCATGTGTCTTACTTGTTCAGGTTAAGCCACTTTCAGCACTTGAATTCTGGATCCCCAAATATTTCAGTAGCAACACAAGCTTGTACTGCAAGTTTAGGATGAATCACAACAGGCCTGTTTAGAAGTAGTCCACACTACAAGTCTCTGATCTAGACCTTCCTGTGGACATTCTGACTTAATCCTTTACAGTTAGAGAAAGTCACATCCCAGTGCTAGTATTAGACATACCTTTGATGCAATGATGAAGAGTGTAGTGTCTGGTTTAAGCTCAGCCAGGGTTTTGGCTATATGAGTACCATCAATGTTGGATACAAACCAAACACGAGGGCCTCCCTTGGAATATGGTTTCAGGGCTTCAGTCACCATCAGAGGGCCCTGGATAGAAGCAACAACTAGTTTATCCTCATTGCAAGCATGTACACACACAAAAAGATGTGGAAGATGCACAGAAGTCAGGAGCTTACCAAGTCAGAGCCACCAATGCCAATATTGACCACATCAGTGATTGCCTTTCCAGTGTAGCCTTTCCATTCACCACTACGGACTCTCTGTGGCAAAAAAAAAAAAGAGTTGCAATGACTATTTTATACTTATGCTGAAGTTAGTGATTCTAACACTGGAAATAGGCTGTGTTTTCAGGCATTGTAAAAAGTCTCCAAGGACAACTTTCAAGCTTCTAGACTTTAAAGCTTATACTCAAAGCTATCTTCTTAGCTAGACACTTGGGTTATGTCTAAGATGACACTTCAAGAGAAATCAAGCTAAAAGTGAAAAAATCTTGGGCATTAAACTATTTGCAACAAATATTTGAACCTGAAGGGGTTCTTTATGTGTCTTTAACTAGAAAGAACTTTGCTAAACTAGAAGACATTAAAATATGAATAAAGCCATGGAGATTTATTGGCAAACCAAATACTCAAAAAGCTTTCCTACTGCATGTATGTTTTGCATTAAAATTTATTTCTTGGCTTCACCTTAACAGCATGTAGTACAGGTTTCTGCTCAATTCTTGCTGTTTGAACAGTTACTGAGAGTTCTGACAAACAAAAAAATTACAGTCATTAAGTAATATCAAAACACTGCATTGAATTGTCCATCGTGTACCACCTATGCATTAAATTTGTCCTAATCACAAAAGGAGTCTTTCTAGTATCATGCATACTTCTACATACATTCCCCAACTCTAAAGCAATTGTTCTACAATGAATCAGCTGGTTATGCTGATAGTTGCTCTGCTACCCTACAGATGCTTAAGCTAAAGCTTTTTGCTTTTCCAAATGAAAAATCCATTTTTAGTATATACCATTCCTGTAGCCTGTAGATGATGTTGCCATAGTTATAAAATCCCATCTGCCTAAGTCAACTGAAACAAGCATCTTTGTTAATCTTTCCAAAGGAACTGTTTAACATGATTTTTATTTCGCACAGAACATACATCTGTACGGAAAGTGATATTCACAGATTCTGATGATTGAAACTATCTAGCAATAAAGAGGGTGGCACCAGTAAAAAATCTTGTTTTACACTACCAAAATCTTAATCAGCTAAACACTCTACAGTGGAAAACAGACCATTGAATTTCTGTGGCCATTCAATTCTTACATTATGTGAAGAAACTACCAAACTCAGACCAATTAGTGTCAGTTATTGTGGTTTTGGCATTTATCCATTAGGAACTGGACATAATCCAGGCTCATTTTGTATAGGTTAACATGTACGAGTTGGCAGTGATACTGGCCACTACCACCTGGATAAGACTCACAGTAGCAACCAAACAGTTCCAGTTCCTCGCAGACATATTTAAAATGCACTAAAACTACTTGGTGAGCTTTTATTGATTAGTTTTATTGCACATAAATTTGACTTCATTAGAGTGCTCTGTGAAACTCTTCAGAGCATTTCCTCAACTGATCTGAAAGATGCGTACATTTTAAAGATGTACAGAATCAAAGAACAATTAATGATATCTGAAGATAATGGTTAACTGCTATATTTAACTAGGGAACAAGTAACTTTCATGCTGCTAAAGCTGCAAACATAATAGAATCATAAGGGAATCCGACCTAAAACCAGAAGGTTTTTAAGAAACTATTTAGGTAGAGCATAATCAAATTGCAAGTGAGCTGGGAGCTTCTACATCTCTCCTGATTTTACACAAACTTTAAGAGGCAGTTTCTACTTGGAGTCAAGTAGTTGAAAAATTAGCAAGAAATAAGGCAGTATTTGCATGGTACTTAATGATTTACAAGACTTCTGAAGTACATGCAAGATTACTGCTAAAAGAGCAAAATCTAGAGAGCCCATTAAAGAAAAACTCAACTGGGAACAGAGAGAAAAGTGAATCATACTAAAACCAGCTCCAACTCCATGCTTGAGCCAGAACTATTATAAACCTCAAACCAGGGCACAATAATTCATGTCAACCAGCCTACAATCTACGCTTCACAATACACATATAAGAACTTTGCTGGGTATAGAACAAATATATTAAAATAAGCTATGGTGGTACTTCATACCTGGCAGAAGTGTTTCATTTTGTCCAACACTTTGTTTACTTCTGGAACAACATCCTTCCCATCTACAAGTATCGGCACATTGGAACGATTTCTCAGAGCAATATGAAGCACAGCCCGGTTCTGAAACAAAAAGGGAAAAAAATTGATGAAGCTATTTCCAAATTATACCCAGGGGCCTCAGGTGCCTCATCCAGAAGGTAGCACAGTCTTCAGGGCTTAAAAATCCTTTACCTTAACTGGAATTAGTAGAGTAGTAGTTTGCATGTGTATGTGTATATACACATACTCATCACAAGCTATCTAAGTCACCCTCTTGCTTCACAGAATCAGTGCAAAGGGCTTATAAAAGCATATAATATAAATATACAATACAAATAGCTTATTTGTTTACTTTGAAAAGAAAGCTCAAAATGCCTCAAAAAGCATTTAATGATTGAGGTTCAGAGTTCAGCAATATTAAGTACTCAGTGATCTTAATTATTTTGGCATGCTTCAGGTATACAAGGATGAAGTTGTTTCCTATTAATGACAATACTGAAAGTCAATTATAACAAGCAGCCAAAGTTATTTTCTGGCATTTTCTCAATTATCCCGAGTAGTCCATTTCATATAGGAAGAGAAATACATATTTAAACATTTGACAAAAAAGGAATACAATAGCCACATTATTCTATCCGCTGCCCACAGCTAAATGTTCCCTGAATAGTTGCACACCAGATATGTAGGTGGTAGTTGTGTTATGAGGAAAAAAAATCTGTTAGCATGCACCATATTATATTAATTCTCCAGTTATACACAAGTCAAAGCACTGAAATCTGGCCTGTGATTTGTCTGTTCAGGAGCTTAACAGCTTTAAGCTAGAATGAAGGAGTTAGTCAATACTAATGAACAAATTAAAAAATTAGTCTGCTCTACCTCATTGTTCCTCACTACAATGAGGGGCATTGTGAGACAAAGACAACACAGACAATATGAACTGCCAACTTATGATTTAAATACCAAATGCTAATTCAAATATCATTGAGTTTGCGGTTACCGACTTGGAACACGAAAAAGCTCTTTCAGTTGCTAATTATCAAAGTGTACCCACTTAAACTTGGTGTGAACAGAGGCAATTTTTTTTGCAACACTCAGCAACAGAACAGTATTATTTGGTAAATACTACTTACTACCAGGCTTAAAGGAAGCTTTGTCTTGATCAAGAGCAACAGCCATATTTGACCTGATGTCTACTGTTAAACAGAACTATTTTCTAAATATCAGGTGGGCTATGAAGACTGTCACCATAATGAGTGGTCAGATATGAGTTTCCTTGCAATGCACTGTCTTCATGCCATATCAAGCTGCAAGTTTTAACTCATCTGGGACAAACACCTGGCAATGACACACTTGGGTGCACTATAAAGAATTTCCACATAAGCACACACCACACAGCCAATGCCTGCAGCACCAAATACAGACAAGTCTTAAATACTTAAGACAAATAGCTAAAAATTTTCTAAATCAGAGCAAGAGTAGTGGACAAGTCAGTTCTTGCCATTAAGCAGTTCCCTTCTGTCTTATTGCTTTAGGTTTATCCAGTCATGCTGTTTGACAGCATCCTGTTTTTAAAGTCTCATGACAATTTCATATTGTCCACATGCTCATATTCCAGAGCCAAACCAACTTGATTTGATATTCATTACAAACAGAAAAAATTAAACAAACCAAATCTAATTCCAAGTCAACTTCTGACTGTAAACAAGAAACAGCCTGATAACAAAAAAGATGTTCCTAGACTCATCATGCAGGTAATTGTTACATAAAGTTGCCATATCAAGACAGTAGCAGGATAGGGAGCTAGCAGCAGAAGCCAAACGCATCACACTTTAATACTGTGTTCAAGTGCTTTCTGTGAAAATTGCCTCCTTCTGAGAAGACTTCAGCTGCTATATTTGCTCTCATGTAGACAATGAAGAGTAGCTCCATAATATATGGTCAGAGATGTGCTAGCCCTGTAGTAATTTGTGTTACATGAGGCTAGTGAGAGGCAATATCTGAGAAAACAATCCTCCGGGTAGATTTGACTCATCACCCTGTTTTCCCACTTCCTTTTTTCACTAGCTAGACTTATATCTGTGAATTGAAGGCATTAATACAGAATGAAGAGGAACCATTTCTCCAGTGAAGCTTCATCTGTTTCTGTCTGCGCATTTTTACAAACATGTAGCATTCACAAACAATACAATGTCCAACTGCTGAGTTATTTTAAGCAAACAGCTTGTGCAACAGCTAAATTAGTCAATAACCAAGTCAAAGGAAAAACTGATTTATGTGAATTTACCTCAGACATACTAAATAACCTTTAATAAGTCACACTATACTATTGAGTTTCCAGTTTTTGTCCTATTTTTAATTTCAGAAAAGGTACAGTTGATTTTCTGTATGTTTTAGTGAAGATTTAACCATAATTACAACCTTCAGATCTACCAAAAGAGGAAGATACTTATCTTACTGAAATAGGTGGCTAATTTTCCACAATTGTTTATAGTCTCTACTGTTAAATGTACCTAATGATAGGCAGCATCAATAAGGCTAAGTGGAAAGTATTACACAATCCTCACTGCAACTTTGCAGGCAGTTTACTAAGCTTTATGAACACTGTCATTAGACAACAGCATGTAAGGGATACCTGGAATGCAATACTCTGCTCAATGCCTTTTTCAAAATCTAACTCAGCTTCCTCTCTACAAAAGAGGGAAGAAAAGACAAGAAAAAATATACCACCAAAATCTCTAAAAAAATTAAGATGTATATTGAAGGGAGGATTGAATAGCTTTATTCACACACATTTTCTTTGGTCTGTCAGAGCTGTAAAAGTTTCTCATGTTCAGTAGTGCAGCAAACATTACAACCACTCAGCATTTCAGAGTACCAATCAGAGTAGTTTTTTCAAGACCTCTTCCACAGATGCACGAACATCCATAATATATAGGCAGAACTGAGGGTGAAGAACCATGGACAGAAATAGCCTTACCTCAGTGAAGTTGATCTTCTCTCCACTGAACATGCGCTCTCTGGCACTTTCCACACCTCTTGACTTTGCCTGAGAAATGTAAAAACAGATTCCTCTTTAAAATAGTAGGAAGTCAACACGCACTACAAAGGTCCAGCTACATTAAAGAGTGTGAACATTTACCACACAAGACAGTGAAAAAAAATTAGGATATTAAAAGACCCACTAGATGCTAGCTTAAAAACTGATTCTCTTATTTTAAAGCAAGTATTTTTTATGCAGGCTGTTTATTTCCTTAAGCAGTTACACAGTAACATATGCTGAATGACCAAGATGCAATGAATCCATCTTAATTACTCAGTTTCATCTTGTCACACTGCTACAGGATTCATTAATGATTCTTTGTAACAGCTTAGAATTTTTTTTAAACTGAAGAGTAGCAAAAGTAATATTTGCTATGGCTATTTTTGCTAGTTCTTCCCTTTTAAAAAAACTTGTGTCCTATCTGGTCCAAGCCTTCTGCTGAACCAATAGTTAAGGAAGGATTGTAAATATGGACACAACTTCTTCCTTAAAATACATCCAACTGCAACTGAATCTCAAAACTAAGACTGCTTGACATGAAGCATTGTTTCTATTGCAGGTACAGAAGACATGGTGTTCTCCTACAGCTTTATATGAATCTCTTATTTTACTGCAGACCTCAATAACAGTGCCATATGCCAGCTGGTCTGTTACACAGACAAAAATCTTTTCAGTGAGTGCATTGAAAAATGGCCTTGTACCTTGGAGCTAAAGGACAATGCAAGACTTTGAACAGTGCCAAGATTTGTAAACAGATGCCTTTTAACTTTGAAGGTCTCCCAAATTTGGAGCTAAATGTATATAAGCAATGCTAGAATAATCAGTTGCAGGTAAAAGTTAACTTCAAAAAAACTATTTGTTTTATTAATTCAACATTTTAAAGAGTTACCAGTTCCATCAGCATTTTCATCACTTCTTCTGTAACAAGGTTCTTCGAATAATCCAGTAAGATATCCCCATGGTCAGTATTCAGAGTCAAGCTGTCAAAACAGGTTGTTTAACTGCATATTCCTGAAGAGTGACTGTTTCAAGCAATACAATAACACCTCTACAGATTACAAAATAAATGGAATCCTAATTATACTAAGTTAGTAAAGATGACCTGAGGAAGGGATTTGCCCCACAAGTTCATAAAATGACTAGTGTGGTTTTTTTGATTAAGACCATGGTTTTCAACAAGCTGAAGTATAGCGTCCACTTTCTGCTTGTGAAACTCCAAATACAATGAAGTCTATTTAATGCACAGTTGGACAATCACATTTTGTTCTCACTGAGCCACTAGCATTCCCTAGCAATAATTAGCTTCTTCCTAATATATCATAGGTAAAAAGCTTACCACGTTCTTTTGCTGCTACGAAATTAAACTGTCTTTGTACAGGTCCTTTCAATAAACATAGTCATTCTTTTATGTGGAGACTTGAACAAGCCTGATTTAAAAATCTATACAACTTAATGTACAGAAACATTCTGTCAACTACTAGGCAGAATTAAACCCCATTTGTGCATGGTGTAGTCTCACTGACTCAGTGGAAGTCTCCAAATTATTTAACTAATCATCATCTGACATCTATAGCCTAACACTTCAAAATACAAGCACTTCTAGGTTTACATCCAAGATGAAACACAGAAATTGTAGTCCAATAGAAATCAAGTGAGCCTGTTGCTTTATACTAGCCTTGTATCTATGCAAGTTCTACAGTCCCTCCAGTCCTTCACAGAACAGTTTTCTAGCCATTTCTTCTTAGCACTAATTTACAGCCAAATATACATATTTACTCTAAACTGAAGAATCAAAGTTCTGTAAGTAATTCAGTAGGCCTTCTATAAAAGCACAGAAGGCCTTTTATATCTTACTCTCACTTTTGCTCCACATGCGCAAGCCACGGGAAATTGCATGCCTTCAAATTCTCAACGTTTCCACATTGTTCATTATCTCCCCTGCTTTTTTCTTTCCCAATACTTGAGCCCAGAAACATGCACTATTATTTTAGTGACCACATATGCCAGAGACTTCACAGGGACAAACCATAGCATAATTGCTATTCCAAACAGATATAATATGACAGAGCAGGCAAGATTCTGCAAAGGAAGAACGGAGCTGAACTTGCAATAACAGTAATAATCAGCAAGGCCTACACATTTACATGGTTTCATCGACTTGAGGAAATACACGTCTTTTTTCTGTTCTTAAAATACAAGAGATACTAAATAAGTAAAGAAAGCTGTCTTCAAGCACAATCTTAGAAGAGTGTTTCTTTTATAGGCAAGAACACAAGGCAAGTAAGGAAAAACAGTATCAATACCGTTAATCACTCTTCAGTGGGTTGTAAACAGTAATCCTGAAACCCTAACCATCCAGCCCAAGGGTACCTGGAACATGGCTAGCTAAGGGAAGGACTATTACCTCTCACCTACCAAATTTGCTCTCTATTGTTACAGTACAGACGAAAAACAAGAACAAATCCTGCAAGTCTTTCTACTTGAGATTTGATGCAATTTACAGACAGGTCTCAGATTTGAACACATCTTACTAATGATACAGCGAGGCCATTAGTATACTAATACTTCTTCATTTCAGAGAAGTAGAACTCAAAATTCTCATCTACAGTTTAATATAGACACATAGTCTTTTCCAGTGTTCCACTGCATGAACATGAAATCCTTACAATCTTTTCTTTATGTTTGCCTGACATATGCCTTACTTCTACAATTCATTGTTATTTTACTTATATGAACAAAAGTCAATCTCACTAGACCTAGAAGACAGAGTACCCCATGAAATTCTGGCTGGATTCGAATCACTACTCATTTGAAGAAACCGCAGAAAGATGGCATCCCAAGACATTTCATGCAAAAAACAAAGCAATGGCTACCAGATTTAACTTCCCCCACACAAGGTGGAATACAGAGCATGCAATGTAATCTCATCTTAAACCCTTACACCAAGAGATCCATGCTTTATTTAAACAGGAGCCCAAAACCCTGCAGCTCAGTTGTATTCTGCTACACTACCCATTCTGCAATGCAGCAGCTAATGGTAGTGCTACCCAGGTGGAACAAGAGCCTTGTCACGTAAGCCACATCCACATTTAAGTGATGCAGCCCTTAATCAGAAGGTCACCTGCAGCATGTCAGAATTATTTTATCTCCCCTCTAAACACAAACTAAAGCTGTATGCAACCCCTAAATGTATTATTACACACAGATTCCCTGGTGGTATGTTTTCCATTTAGATTAGAGGCTCTTTCTGATCCTTCATAATGGACAAGCCAACTAGCAGGAGTGTAATGCTAGTGCTTTATATCCTGCACTAGCTATTCGCATCAAGAGTACCTTAATCAGCATCCAGGTATCTATTATCTGCTGAGTTCTGATGGCTGCATCATATCAGTTCTAACACCTTCAACACTAGTAGAGGTTTTTTAGTGAACCCACACCATTAAGACCCACTGTTCCTACCAGACCTTACATTTGGGTGGCAAAGCAAGCCAAAGGTGTACCATACAGGTTTGACTACACTCCCAATCAGGAAAACAGGATATACAAATTCTAAGGAAGAAAAAAAGGACAAAAGGAAGAAACGATCTTCTATCTATATATTCTGAAGGACACAATCAGCAAGTGTAAGGTTCTTACAATAACAGTAAACAGATACTTCTGCTCAGTAATAAAATATTCAAATTAAAAATTATTCACACCAGTCTGAAATTTCTCCAGAACCAGTATCAAGAAGCACTCTTACATGGGTACAAGTTTATCTCCCTTTCAGAAGAAAAAGAGAGTCATCGATTTCATAATACCTAGCAGAACCAAGTGAAATGCATTCATAAAGATTAATTTCACACAAGAAGAAAGGTGCAGACTACAGAGAGGACCTTGTGGCCAAACCTCCAGACTGCTTAGGCTTTCAGCAGATTTTAACTACCATCATCCTGCTGATGTGGCTCAAAGTGGCAATAAATGAGAAGTATACAAGCAGATCTGTCAAACTAACTCAGGCTGTCAGTTCTGCAATTGTATTTTGCTATGAAAAAGTTCTGGTAGTCTAGAATGTGTTTATCAGGAAACAGGACTGAAATCATGAAAAGAAAGGATTAAGATAGATCAAGTAAACTTGAAACACTTCAACTATTTCCTATGCTTATGGGCAGCACAAAAGGACATTAAGTTGGGCAGCCATTTGAAACATATAACCTTGGTAAAGAATATTTCACAAAAAAATCTGATGAACACATTCTAGGAGACACACTGACTACTTTCAGCATGGAGAAGACATGCTAGAAATGAGTATGTGTGCCTGAAACAACAGTTCTCAAATATCTTCTCCTTGGTTAACTGTACACAGTGACAGTCTTAACACTCAAAAAAGTCTAAGTATATTACACATTCACAACAGCAATTAAATAGGGACTTTGAGACTGAGAGAGTATATTTTATGGGTAAAATAGCTTGGATAATGCTAAAGTGATAGCCAATGTGATTAAGATGCAGTGCTATCCCCAGTAAGAATACTTGCTTAAGCCATTCAGGAACGAACCTTATAAGAAAGCTCTAGATTATACCTTTTGATTTATTTAGCTGGTTTGCTTCAGCTTTCCTTTGTTCCAAGGACATTACCAAATTTAGTCTCTGGGGATATACTGGACATAAGGAAAACTTGCAACCAGAACTAGCTCTATTAGAGAAGACCTAGTAGATTGATATAGGATAATATTAATGAAATTCTTTAACAGCACAAAAAGTCCTGTTAGAAGAGCCAGATGAAGTCAATACTCCAAAAATTTAACATACCTTTTCCAGCACCGCAAATGACACTTTAGCTCTTGTATACTGATACGCAGGACTTCATGTGCAATATTAATTACAATTTAAGAATTATCTAATGAGCTCAAAAGGAAAGAAAAGTCACATTACCCAGAACGCTAATGAAAAGCTTGATACATGCAACAAGTCTTATCTCGACACTCAGAACAGAAGCTCACTGTATCTCTATTACCCAGGCTCACTTAAAAACTCAAGTCAGGGATGCATCTACATAGTATTAGACTTTTCAGATTGTTGGTATAGTCCAACAATGTAACCACACACACGACTTATAAGCAGAGTCTCCAGTGTGCAAAACACATCAGTCCCACTTTAGAGGATGAAACCGCTGAACGTTATCACACCGCTTGCGCTTCTTACTTCCTCCTCTAGCAAAAAATACGTTGCAATGCTTTTTCTGTAACGTGGCTAGCATGAGGCAAGGGAGGGCTAAACGTCCCTCCCTCCCCCACCGCAGGGCAGGGGTAGGCACCGCCGTACTACCGTCAGGTAGGGGCACACGGACGGATGGCTGCTCGCGATCTTATCGCGGAGCTTATCATGACTAAGCACCCGGGTGCGAGAGACTGAGAGAAGACGGACCCACAATGCCGCTGTGCGAGCCGCAGCCCGGCGCTGTGCTTCCCGGCACGTACCCTGCTGCAAGGATGAGTCAAGGACAAGCACGCACGGCCGCCCTCCGCGGGGGCTGCCGCGGAGCGCCCCCCCCAGACCGGCACCTGCCCCCCGCGGCGCGGCGGGGCTCCCGCCCGCCCACGCCGCGCTCCCGGCAGGGCGCTGCAGGCCTGGGGCGCGTGTGCCCGGCCTGCCATCGGCCTCCGAGGCTTCGGCCGCCCTCCCGCGGCCCCCACCCCCCGCACGCCGGCGGGAGCGGAGCAGCCGCGCGTGTGCGCGGTGCCGCCGCCGCCTCCTCGCGCCCCCCACCCCGGGCCGGGCCCCGCTCCCTTCCCGGAGCCGTACGGGCAGCAGGGAGAGGAGCGGCGCGGGGCTCTGCCCGCCCCCCCGGGAAACGCGGCCCCCCGCCAGGGCTCAGCCGGGAGGGCGCATCCCTCCCGCCCGCGGCGAGGCCCCGGCTCTCCGGCAGCGCCCACCTGAGGAAGGGAGGGAGGGAAGGAGGGAGGAAGGGAGCCGGCCCTGCGCAGCCCCGGGCCTCGCACGCGGAAGCGGCCGGCGCGCCGGCAGCCCGGGGACCCGGCCGACCGCGGCGGTCGCTGGAGAGGGCAGGGGCGGCTGACTGCCCCGCTCAGCCGCGGGGGAGGGCGGGCGGGCGGGAGCCACCCAGCCTCACCTGAACTTCTGGAAGCGATCCTTGTCGGCTTCGAACAGCTGCCGCAGGACGAGCTTGGGGGAGTTGGCCTTGTGCCACTCCACCAGCTTCTTGAAATGGGGGTCGCTGGAGAGCGCCATGTTAGCGGCCAGGGAGGGCTGAGGCGGACACGGCTGGCGCACGGAAGCGGGCACGGCGAGCGGAGGTACCGCCGCCGCCTCCGCTTTTATAGGGCGAGCTCGGCCTCCTGCCGCCGGCCCCGCCCCGGCCCCGGCCCCCCTCCCCTCCTCTTCCCTTCCCTTCGCTTCCCTTGGCGGGCTGCCCCGCCGGGTGGTGGGATTCCCTCAGCGCAGTGTCAGCGGGGAGGGAGGAGCGGTCAGCGCGCCTGCGGGTTCCTGCGAGGGGGGAGGTGGCGGTCGTGGCAGCTCGCCCGCGTTGGGGTCTGCAGCGTTCGCAACGGCTGGGCGCCCCGCGGGGCGGGCAAGGGTAGCGGTCCCCGCGAAGGGGTCGCCGGCCCTCGGGGCTGCGCAGCGCACGCCGGTCGTAAATCCCGTGTTGAGGGAAGAGCGGTTTCCCCGCCGCCGGGCCCCTGCGCGAGGCGGCGGGCGCAGGGGTCTGGCGGGAGCCGCCGCAGCCGTTCGGCGGACCCCGCCTCGCCGGCCGCCCTGCTTGCCCGCCCGCGGGCAGCCGCCGCCGTTGCGTCAGAGCCGCTGCTCATGTAGGTGCATAGGGAGCCGACCAGGTTAAAAATAATGCCTCTTCTCGGGGTTATTCTTGTGCTGGGCCGGCCCCACGGCCTTGGTCCTGCGTGGCGCAGCCCAGCTGAGGGGTGCGAAGGGCGGGGGGAGCGCGGTGAGGGAAGCGCGGCTGGCTCTGTGGTGCCGGCGGGAGGCCTCAGCGTAGGGGTGCGGCTCCGACCCCCAGCCTGGCATCAGGGCCACCCTGAAACCTGCGCTAGACCTCGAAATCCCCCCCAAGGGGTGCCCACCCTTTTTGCCACCATCATCTACTCGCTGCTTCGGACGGCCCCCGCAGGCCGCGTTCAGCTGCTCTGGTTTGCGCCCTCAGAACCTCGGCGTCGCCCCCGGCCATTACGTAAGGAGCTTACAGGCCGGAGCGGCAGCGGTGGGGCTGGAGGCCCGCGCTGCGCCGCCGGGCCCGCTCCCGGGCAGTGGCGCGATCGCTCCGAAGGCAGGCCGGGGCAGGCAGGTGAGCAGCTGCACCACCCTGCAGGGCAAAAAAACAAAAAAGGGCTGTTCTAGGCATAAAGCAGCATGTTGTTTAAACACGGGCACGTAAAGGAGTATGTCAAGTTCCAGAGGCTGCACTCCACGGCTTAGGGGAATAAATCCCCGTGAAGTCAGATTTTAAGCACCTAAGCCCCTTTATGGATCTGGGTCATAAAGTCAGAGTCACAGAGCATGAACTTGACTCGGATCACTAAAATCGCAGCCCAAGTCTTAAGCAGCAGAATCAGCATCTTCTCCTTGCTGCGAAACAAAAATACTTTCTTAATTGATCCTTAATTACATTAGCAAATGTGTACCTCTAGTGTAGTGATAACAGACTGTCTAAAAAAGGGCTTTCCTTACCTCACGCTTGCTTGTTTCTAAGGTTTGCTTTTTCAGACTTAAAAACACTGTTTAATAGGCCAAAGCCTTTTTCTTCAGCAAAACAAATCTTAATCACTTGATGTGTTTTCTTTTTTTTTTTTCCTTTTTTTCTTTTTTAACATTTTTTGAGGCCACTCTCATCCCTGCCAATCAGGTTTGGGCAATTTCTCCAAGGCAAAGCTGCTTCTCTCATGCTGCCTGAATCTACCTGACCATCCATCAGTTCATGTCGTTCCCTGCATACCTTCATGTAAGGACGGAAAATGAAATGACATGTAACAATTTGACTATGGAGTTGATTCCACAAAGAAGCACACAAGTGCCCAGTAAGTCTTTTAAGAAGCCACTTAGGTCATCGTGCATGCTGCCATGTAAACTTTACACGTTTTCCTTCCTTTTCAAGGCCCTTAGGATAAAACCCTCAGTAATCCTAGACTCCGGTTCATAGTCATGCTATAACCCAGGATGTAAAGTTCTTTGGCTTAATACCTGCTATTAGTCATAGCAAGAGAACAAATACCCTTTCAAAAATGTTAACCTTACTGATAGTATTTGATAGCCATGAAATGCTCCTGAGTCACCTGTCTGATTTTTCTCAAATCAGGACAAATGGAATATCATTAAAGTGGTCTTACCACATCCCTACCAAATCCAGGGATCCCCCGCATACGTTTTTCCTGAGTTTCTCTCCTTCTGTCAGCAGTAGTCATTGTTCTCAGAGCACCTTTACCTCTTTCTACTAATTAGTTTCAAACCAAAAGTCTGCCATGTATACAAATTCACATTCACTTCTCTTGCAGGTCCTCCCAGCTATCCTCTTGTTTTCATAAATGGTGATGATGTCTCAATTTTGCTTCTACTTTTCTGCTTTTATTATTTCAAAATTGGCAATTCCCCTGTGCTGCTTTTCACTGTAAAACTTGGGCGATAGCTGAGGTTTTACTCTCTTCATGTTCAGGATTTCACTGCCTCTTGTTACATGACCTGGTGAAATGTCTTTCGATGACTCCTTTCTTAAATCCTCATTCATTACTATAGTTCTGTTTTCTGGCCACCTCACTTTTGCACTTCCTTTCCAAACTGCCAAACCACAGTATAGCTCTGTAGCTTCTTACTGCTCTGATCATGTAGCAGTCGTGAATCTTGCAATGGTTCTTTCCCTTTTCATACAAAATTTGAATCCCCTGGCCTTATGCAGCACAAAAGCCCAACTGTACCTCAGTCCAAGTTTCAACACAGCTCTCTTCAATTTTGTTTCCCCTTCTCTGTCTTTTTTTATCATAGTCCTTGTGCTATTTGAATTGTCTCCAAATCCTCCAGATCTTAAACCTTGAAGATCCTCAAGTTTATCCAACCCAAACCCAAAGTCAGTAGGATTTTGTTGGCTTCACATCCCAAATCTGCAAGCATTCTTCTCATACTTAATTGTATCTGTGCAAGAATGTATAGGCTCAGGTAATCAATAAGATAATCAATAATGTATTAATTCTAGTTCACAGTACGGACAAACTGTGACTGTAACATCACTGCCTTGCTACCAATTCCACTTTCTAAAATGTGGATTTTGTTACCCATAACTAATGTGCTTGCTGCTCACATACTGTAAATTTAATTTACTTTCTTTTGTAACACTTTATTCTAAGATTTTGAGATGTCCTCTCTCATTTCATTAACCTTAAAGTTTATAAATTATCTGCCATGCATATTTTCTTTTCTTAGACCTCCTCCTTTGGTGCCAGCACTTTGTTACTTCCTCTCTTCTTTCCCTAGGATACAGGGTATACACACCTCAGGGAGTTCCAGAGTTCAAACTATTCCTGCAGCAGACTATGCAAATTTTATAACATAGGAGAAAGATATCCAGGCCAAGGTCCTAATTCTAGTCTTTAAAGACCACAGGATAAGGTTTGTAGCTGTTCCAGGCGTTGCTTGTGTCTCCATAAGCTGACCACTACAGGGACAGTAAGGCCTTGCCTACATTGAAAAGACCAATTGATTTCATTGTAGAGGGTAGAAGGAGGATTTGGACCTGGGAGGTTCAGCAGTTGAAACAGCTGTTTCTTTGACAGCTGATAGCTGTCATACCAATTTCCGTCAAGATTAATTTTAAGGCAGCTCTAATGTAGATGGAAGTGATAATGTAGAGTCAAGGCAGAACCTTAAACTACTGGAAGACAGATAGTGTGAACATAGTGGTGCTTCAGCTCTTGCAAAATAACTGGCTGAAACGCATTCCCATTCCAAAAAGGCCAAAGGCTATCATAGCGAGGGATGACACCCTTTGGGGCTGAGAAAGGGCATTTTAGGAAAAGATATTCTGTAATTGATGAAGATAAATTTTGTGACCGACAGGGTACAATGGTTGATTTACCATTTTACAAATGCCAGCCTCTATTAACAACAGCTGCACAATGACCTACTTATAAAAAAGACAAGTGAAAATTCCATTTTGGAAGACAGCTGCATAGAAATTAATATTTCTAAATGAATGTGGAGAGCCTAAATACTACTGCCTCAGGCACTTATGCCAGAAAGGTTAAGTGGCACGTTTAATAGATAATCTCTATGATTAATTTATCAGAAAGAACCAAGTGGCTAATTTCCCCTAATTGAAATTTTCTGGCATAATAAAAAATTTTCATATATAATTCTACTTCCATTTAAATCCATTGTACTAACTTATTTTATTATATGAAAGCAATCAAAACTACAGTCTTGAATCCTGCTTTTGTTTTCCACTAATGAAACAAAATACTTGAGCGGCCGCAGAGAAAGTAGTAGAATGGATTCTTCTGAGGACTGATAATAAGAAATGGGACCAGACTTTCAAATCCAGTCGCACGTTTCAAATACACAAAAAGGAGACAGATTTGCAGAGTGCTTCACAGCCATCAGCTTTTGGTTTTAGCAGTGGGAGAAACCCAAATGCACATGCACTACAGTGAATTGGGTGGAATAGGAGTCACTCAGATCTGCAAAGAAACGTACTTTTTATGAGATTGGAGCAGGCTTTAGGAAAAAAGCACATAGCAATCTGAAGTCAGGACTGACTGCGTCAATGTACTTACTAATTGTGAAATATTTGAGCTGATTGTCTATACCTACATTTTTAGGTATTTCTAATAAATTTAAGTGCCCTAAATTTTTAAGAAAGGGATGGCTTGCAAGGAGAGGTAATCTTTTTACTCAGACTGTGATAGTCAGATACAAACTCTTCTTCAGATCTGGCACAGAGAGAGCAAACTTCATGCTAAGGGTAGACAGGAAGAAATTGCTCTGAATTTAACTTTGCTACATAAATCAGTTAAACAATTTGAAGGAAAAAAAGGGTACCTGGCATCTGCAACAGTGGATGAAACTTGCAAGGAGAGAGGTAATACCAGTCTTATACAGAACAGAGAACAGCAGTTACCCATTTCCTTTGGCCATGAGGTAGTATGTGTATGGAAAATGTCAGTGTATTGTAAAACCAATGTCTCCATTATATCCATGTTTTTTCTGCCCTGTCATTTTTGTTCCTGGGCTTGTCTTTTCAGAATACTTTTTAACTCTTGATGGTCAGGACAGCAATCGTGGGTGGTGATTACTTTGTTTAAGGCTCCCACTGCTAATTCTTTCTATGTTTCATTGCTTGTCTATTGTAATTAATTTCTGTATGTAGTAATTGTTTGGTTGTAGTAATTGTATGGTTCATATAGTCCTCATAAGGACTTTTAGTTCATGAGCTAAAACAAAGTTTTGGAACGTGAATGTTTAGGAAACATGGATATTGATGGATCTTGTGCAGAGGTGTCCTGGTTTCAGCTGGGATGTAGTTAACTGTCTTCCTAGTAGCTGGTACAGTGCTATGTTTTGAGTTCAGTATGTGAAGAATGTTGATAACACTGATGTTTTCAGTTATTGCTCAGTAGTGTTTAGACTATAGTCAAGGATTTTTCAGCTTCTCATGCCCAGCCAGGGCACCTGACCCAAACTGGCCAACAGTGTATTCCATACCATGTGACGTCCCATCTAGTTTAGGAACTGGGAAGGGGGGGGCAGGGATTTTCGCTGCTTGGGGACTGGCTGGGTGTCGGTCGGCGGGTGGTGAGCAATTGCCCTGCGCATCATTTGTACATTTCAATCCTTTTATTACTACTGCTGTCATTTTATTAGTGTTATCATTATCATTATTAGCTTCTTCTTTTCTGTTCTATTAAATTGTTCTTATCTCAACCCAGGAGTTTTACTTCTTTTCCTGATCTTCTCCCCCATCCCACTGGATGGGGGGGAGTGAGTGAGCGGCTGCGTGGTGCTTAGTTGCTGGCTGGGGTTAAACCACGACAAGAGGTATCAGATCTTGAATCCACTGTACAGATGCTTGGCACTCCTGAAACTTGTTGCACAGCATCTCAGCTTGGCAGTGCTGGAAAAGTGAACCTCTACATGGTTCTCTTGAGGGTTTCCTAATCAGTTGCTGGAACTGGAACTCCACACTCCTGATTCCACATCTTGTGGCATATCTTTTGTACTAAAAAGTATTACTGTTGATTAGATTCATGATATGCAAACACTTCTTGGCTAGAAAGTAGAACTGTGTTTTTGATATGCTTTTTATCTGTCGCAGGTTTTACAGGTTTTAAAACTCACGCAGAGAAATTTTGCAGATTCCACTCCCTTCTCTTTCCCCCTCAGAGGGCTGGGGGGATTCTTAAATATTCCTGCTGCAGACCTGCCTGGTCTTCACAGACTTTGCCCCAAGTAGTACCTTCAGATGCGGAAGAGGGTCTGAACAATCTGGGCCAGAGCTGGGAGCCAGAGGTCCCCCGTCCAGTCCAGCCAGTTCCTCAGCAATGCAGCAGTACATGGCAAATGCCCTGCCAAGGAAACACAGCCTCTCGGAAGCAGAAAATAGTAATAATCTACAGCAAGTCAGTGTGGCAGCTCATCGTCCAAGGCTTTGTAGCAGTTCTTCTGCAGTTTTGCTAAGCAATTACCAACAGATGGCAATACTGCACTGAGTATTCAGTGTCTGCATGTGGTCTTAAGGACTTCCCTCTGTTCTTACCAGGGAATTGCAAAATGGTTACTACCTTGTTTTAAGACCCTCTCACAATGATGTCACACGAACATAACCGTTCTGAAAAAAACCTATGAACATCACTTGTTTTGATGATTATATACAGGGGCAGTGCTTTTGAATGCCATCAGTGCTGGCCCATCTCTTTACCCATTGAAGGTAATGGGAAATTCAGTAGTTTCACCAGGGGTTCTGTTAATAATCAACATTTTTGAAAGATGTCACCCTTAAAATACTAGAGATTTGTCCAAAGCACTAAATTCTTTTTTTTTTATACATTTAAAACTCAAGTTTCAAAAGTTTGAAATCACATTTTTTTTAATAAGGCATCTTTCTTCTTTTAAGAAATAATTAAGTGGGCCAAAATTGCTGTAACACAGGCATCCTAAGAACAGAAATTGTACTATGGTGGGATAAAAATTTCTATGGTGCATAATGGAGATATTTTCTATAAGTTTCTTATTATTACAGATAGCTTTTCATCTATGAAAAAGGGAGCCAGAGTATAAATGAGCATTAAGCGACTGTATTTTAATTACTCGGCATTCTAAAATGGGTAATGGCAATAAGAGTTTAAAACATGGGTAGGAAATGGGCTAACTTTCTCAGAGACACAAAAATTGTCAAACTACAGCTTTTTTATATTAAAATTATATTAGCAATTTTACTAAGTAAAATAATAGTTCTCTGTGATTTAATATATTTATTACTGATCTGGAAAGAAAGCAAAGATCTGAAAAGGGAGCAGTGAAATCTGTAGATGAGAGATTATTTATATTAAGGTTAGAGAGGACTAGAAGGAACTTCAAAAGACCCAATTAGACAACATCACATGGGCAGACTGATGGCAAGCAGAACTCAAATTTGATAACTACAAAGTATTGTGCTATGGAAGGGAAGAAGAGGAGTTATTTATGTGATTCACAGCATTCTAAAAAAGTATATCAGCTTAGAAAACAGACTGAGGCCATGTTTAGCTGTGGTCAAAACAAGTAAACAAAATGTTGGGATGCATAAGAAAAGTGATAATAAGTTGAAGAATGTTAGAGGAATCAATATTGATATCTTCAGCTGTATGAAAGTGTAATGATACGGGCTGCAAAGATCTCAATGAAGGATACTGCAGAACTAGATGAAATTAAAAGAAGGATGAGAAGAATGACCTGGGCCAGGGAAAAGGCAAACTGAAAGATGTTTGGTTTTTACCCTTAAAACGAATCAGGCCTGAAAGGGCTGTGATAAAAAAAAAAAACAAAAAACCACAAAAATTACAGAATATTACAGAAAAGGTAGATATCGAACTTCAGTTCTTCATATCCTGTAACAGGAAAACAAGAGGAAATTTGTTGTGAAATGCAAAAATAACAATAATAAAATAAGCATGTAATTATATTACAAAACTTATTGTTCAGGGAAATCACTGAGACCAACAATTTCATAAGATTCAAAAAGAGATTAAATGGTTAAATTATTACCAGTAATACATGAAAGTAGTGATTTCTTTGAGTAAAAAATTGTGGGAAGTATATGAAAATTCCATGCTTCAGGTTTTTTAACATTCAAAATAGATTTAAGATTAAGTTGATATCTAATATGTACAGCAGATTATTCACTACCTATGGGTCTTCTACACCTTCCTCCAAATCATCTGTTGACGCTTCTGTTGGAAACAAGACATTAGGCTAAATGTATATTAGCTGAACAATTCCTATACCCACACTGCACAAAATTTCTATTGTGAGTCGTATTCTGCAGTGATCATATTCTTTAATTATACTGAAATGACAAATAGATTTCAGCAACCCTGTGCAGAGATGCATTTCAATAGACTTAACAGTGGCTTCCTAATTTGCACATTACTTACCCTAGTTATAGCAGGCAACTTTCTGGGGAAAAGAAAAAAAAAATAATTCGGTGATGCAAACCTTTACCTTCCTGCAGAACAGCCGACAGTGTCTCTGTTCTTTCCTTGAATACGCATCTGCTTCAAATCCTTAAGAACACTGCTTGGCTTCTTAGCTATCATATTGGGGCTCCCAAGTGTCCAATATAAAGCTTCAGGCTGCATGAACATCCTGCTTTGGGTACGACTGAAGTTGTTCACAGTCTCTCCCAAAATTGTTCCTGCTCCTTTCAGGCTAACTTGATGGAAGATCCATGGAGATCACTACTGCATAAGCAGTTAACGTCTCTGTAAATACCTGATAGGGAATATACATGGAAGAGAACCCCAATCTCATCCTTTCTGAAGAACCTAGTATTTCCATGCTGCACTTATCAGCCCACAGAATGACTGCAGTGCTAACACTTTACATGAATGGTAACTAGTTAATTAACATTTCTTAAAGTCCTGAAACCTCAGATTAATAGTGCTCTGGAGTATAAAGACATAATATTATTTCATTGAGCATTTGTCATTTAAAAAGCTCTATGCCTAAAGCTTTAATCAACTCTGTAAGATGAGAGCAATTTCCTTTTTGTCACATTTGGGTCTCTTGTCTCTGCTAAGACGCACGTGTAGTTAAACTATGTATTTCTTTGAAGAGGAGCACAGGTACTACTGTTTATATGATTGTGGAAGCCAAACCCAACAGTAGAATCCTACACTTAAGAGAGGTGTATATTTTTAAGAGTTATTTTTAGAAGATACATTTACCTGAATTTATAAATTGTGACACTGTATCACTTCTATTAGCACAGAAAAATTCTCCTCTTCAGTTAACTATTGTTTTGCTAAAGCTACCAAGTCACAGTGTCTCTAAAATGTCTTGGTTCTAACAAAGACTACTATTTTTGGTTATATGAAACAATTACTGGCTACCAGATTTAAATCTGTTTTGGTAGCATAGGAATACATTAATCTTGGGTGCAATTCCTCTATATGCAATGGGTTTTATACAAGGCAGGAAATTAATTTATAATTTACCATTATGTTATATCAAATACTACAGAAAGCAAGGGTATTCTTTTGAATAATGAGCAAAGAACTATGAATTTTCAGTAATGTCCACTGCTACAGAAATCAGAGCTTTTAATAGTGGTCAAGAACACCTACCTGAGTAGTACAAAAATCACTTCAGATATATATGTGACTTGAGCATAAAATTTCATGGTGTATTGGCTTTGTGTGGCAAGGTTTTGGTAGCGGGGGGGGGGGGGTTACAGGGGTGGCTTCTATAAGAAGCTGCTGGAAGCTTCCCCTGTGTTCGAGAGAGCCCATACCAGCCGGCTTTAAGATGGACCCGCCGCCGGCCAAGGCCGAGCCAATCAGCAACAGTGGTAGCGCCTCTGTGATAATATTTTTAAGAAGGAAAAAAAGTTGTGGGATAGACAGAAACGGCAGCCGGAGAGAGGAGTGAGAACATGTAAGAGAAACAACCCTGCAGACACCAAGGTCAGTGCAGAAGGAGGGGGAGGAGATGCTCCAGGCGCCGGAGCAGAGATTCCCCTGCAGCCCGTGGGGAAGACCATAGTGAGGCAGGTTGTCCCCCTGCAGCCCAGGGAGGTCCACGGTGGAGCAGATCTCCACCTGCAGCCCATGGAGGACCCCACGCCGGAGCAGGTGTGTGCCTTAAGGAGGCTGTGTCCCTGTGGGAACCCCACGCTGGAGCAGGCTCCTGGCAGGACCTATGGATCTGTGGAGAGAGGAGCCCACGGAGCAGGTTTTCTGGCAGGACTTGTGACCCCATGGGGGACCCACGCTGGAGCAGTGTGCTCCTGAAGGACTGCACACCGTGGAAAGGACCCATGCTGGAGCAGTTTGTGAAGAACTGCAGCCCGTGGGAATGGCCCACGTTGGAGAAAGTTCGTGGAGGACTGTCTCCCGTGGGTGGGACCCCACGCTGGAGCAGGGGAAGAGTGTGATGAGCCCTCACCCTGAGGAGGTGAAGCGGCAGAAAATAACGTGTGATGACCGTAAACCCCATCCCTGTCCCCCTTGTGCCGCTGGGGGGGCTTGGTGGAGAAATCCGGGAGTGAAGTTGTGCCCGGGAAGAAGGGAGGCGTGGAGGGAAGGTGTTCTGAGATTTCATTTTATTTCTCATTTACCTTAATCTGGCTGATTTGTAATAAATTGAGCTAATTTTCCCTAAGCTGAGTCTGTTTTGCCCGTGATGGTAATTAGTGAATGATCTCTCCTGTCCTTATCTTGACCCACAAGCTTTTTTGTTATATTTTTCTCTCCCCTGTCCAGCTGAGGATGGGGGAGTGATAGAATGGCTTTGGTGGGCACCTGGCATCCAGCCAGGGTCCACCCACCACATGTGGTCAATTGGCAATTGTGCCATAAACGTTAATATAGGGACACAACTGAAAATGTTGTCCACAGTGACAGGGCCCATGCAATAGTTTTTTCAAGCTGCAGGTGACACTATGGAGCATCAGACTGCTTACTTGGACTCCAGTTTGGTGTCCATGCAAAAATCTTTCTCTTGCAAAAGACCTCTGGCAAAAATGATATTACACAGTAGAAGACTGTTATTCAAGCATCATCATCTGGCTTAGCACATAATATCAAGAACATTACTGCATGTACAGCGCAAGCAGCAGCGAACTCTGAGGCTGAGGGCATGGTGGGATTGCCCCTTTCAAAAGCAGCCGAGATTTCTGCTTGATCAGAAAGACTGCATGATGATGGCCTGCAGTCATCCAGGTTCCAGTGGCTACACAAAAGCAGCTCTGACCACATGTATTCTTTTCATGTATTCTGGGAAGCCAACTGTATGCAGAAAAATCTGCTTTTTTTGTGTAATCAATACTGGCAGGTAGATTTCTTCTGAAGTATTTTTAGACATTACATATAAACTTCACCCAGTCTCTTGAAATTCAGTGTTTCTTTCCCTTTACAAGCAGAGAAGCCGAAATAAGATTTTTACTCTGAAAAGTGACTGGAAGAACAGCAATGGCGCCTCCTCTGATTTTTATCTTACATTCAGTTTACAATTTCAATAAAGATCTATTTACTAGTTGTCACTTAATATTAAAAGTTACTGTTGCTGACTTTAATATGAAAATGACGAGAGATTCAGGAAGCACAATTAATAACTCTGCTAATGATGCAATGGCCAAGAAGCTTACTCTTTCATAACTACTCTAGTGGTGTCACACTAATAAGACAAACCAGCAGGAAAAATACTTATCTAAAAAGAACGCAAGCAGATTTTTTTTCATGTAGAAGGATAGCGAAGCTGTTAAATTATGTGTACTTTCTGACTTTATTTTATATTCATAGTAAAAGCACTTGCCAAGTTCACAGAGGAAATCATTGCACAAGCCTGGTTTACGGGTCTGTGATCAAGCCATCATTGTCTCTTGTTTTTGTAAGGTAAGCCAATCAGTTAGCTAAAATATGGTTCCACTGAAAACAATGGGAAATTCATTTTGATGTTAGTGGAATGATGTCCGTTCCCATAACTATTACTTTTTCAGGTAATTGTTATATTTATTATACATTATATTAGCATTAAATATTAATTATTATAATTATATGTAATTATAATTATATAAATATTACACATTGTACTTATTTTGCACGTATACTATACAATAGAGAGGAAAGGTCTTAAAAACATACTATTTAGAGAAAATGCCACGTATTTCCAGATGGAAAGTACTTTTCACAATGGAAATGGTTTAATACAGACATTTAAGTTACTTCGGTTTCTAGAAAAATACAGTTTTTGCAGTCATAGGGTCTGATCTACTCCTGTTAAGTTTAACACAAAGATTGCCGCTCATCTTAAAAGCAGTAGAACCAAGCTCTTGGAATATATTCTTTAAAATATGCTTACTACTTTAAATGTTCATCATTGCTTCAGTGAACAGCGTACATGTCTGAGGATAGGTGTTTGCAGTATCAAATAGGAGGTGACCTTAACTGTTTTGGTCATGTGCATATTAATTCAAAGTTCTAGCAAATTCTCTATGTATGATTTTTCGATTGTAAGTCAAGTCCCTAATGGGAAGCAAAGACAGCTTTGAAGTACCATTCACATGTAATTCTTGGCAGCTGACCCACTAAAGTAGAGTTTTGAGACTTGTGTTTTGCACTGCTATCATTTCTGCAACTAGTTTCCTTCCTCCCCTCTCAGTGGGGCTCCTGCTGGGAATGTAACACACATCAGTGGAGTAAGCAGTGATGTGCCAGTCTGCATCTGCTACAAACCAGCCTAAAAATAAAACCCAATTGGACAATGCCATTTGGTGTACAGCAGCACATAGTCTAGTAACGTAAACCAGGCTGTCAGCAAAGATAAATGATTGTTCAGCTACATGCCAAACAAATCTTGGGATCTTAAAAAAAAACCAGAAACAAGCCTTTGATATTCATTTATAAACTTAATCTCTCAAGATTTATTATCATTGCAATTTCATGAATTTGCATCAGTGAAAGCATAATGAGAATGTCTCATCAAAATTTACTATTAATATTTTAAGAAATCCGTCCATCTTGCAGCTTGTTTCAGTTCAAGGAAGTTCTCTGGTAATGTAGATTTTGTTTTAGAAAATGTCTACCCTTCAGGTTGACATTTTTTCCTGTGCATATTAGATGAGCCCAATTCTTTTGCCAGTATCTCTTTAAAATCCCAGTTCTGTAGACTGAATCTTTTCAAAAAGATGCACGTTAATGTTGTTCTTTCTACAGATTCTGTTTGAAATACCTGCCTGCATTTTTTTGCTTGTGTGTATTATCAGACTCCTTGAATTTAAAAGGGTATGGTCATACAGAGGGCACAAATGACTACAATGCAAATAATTGCAGGCTCTTAAATTACAGATACAACTTTGTACCTCATTCTTCATGCTACCATACAATTTGCAGGGGGAAAACTCTCCAGATCTTTGCATTTTTTAGGTTTTCAAATTCCTGTTGAATTGGATTTTGAGGATATTTACAAATGTTATTCTTAATTCATAAATTGCCAACCTTGAAACAAATGCCCACATTTATTTTACGTAAAATGGGAGTGCAATTAGACACAGAATGGAATCATATTAACTGCAGGTCCTGGGCCTTCAATGAGATCTATATGTAAACGGATCTCACTGCAAGATCAGCCCCATGATTTTTAAAATCATTAAGTAAAAACAGGACCAAAGCTAACAGGCTTTAAATATCTTTTGTTACTGCTACTATAGTTATGGCTCAAAATCCCCAAATTACATGTATACCATTGTACAGCTGGAGAAATGAGCTTTACAAAGATTTCTGCTTATATATTTTCAGAAAAATGATTACACACTCTTAAAAACATAGGGTATAAAACCACTACAGATTTAACTTCATTCTTATTATGTACTGTGCTGGTTTGCCAATTCTACATGCGCAAAAACCATGAGAGAGAGTGTCCCAAAGTATTATGAGCCTGATTTTCTCAGGAAACCACCATTCCTAGAATTATAGATGGAGCAAAACATGAAGTTGCATGGAACTTGCAATCAGAAGGCCAAAATTAGCAACTCTGAAGACTGTCAGTATGTTACTTAATCCATGAGGAGAAAAACACAACTCCTGTCAGGGACAAATGTGCCTAATCCCCAAATCTTACTTTTCTGAAACCACCAGTGGGATCACCCTGCGTACATAGTCAAGAGTTTGTTAGTTGGCATAGGGGTCAAACACACATGTTTGTACGCAATTGTTTCAGGAAATAGCAAATCATGCTATCTCAACAACTTTACAGATTATTTGTTCTCTAGAAACAATATTGAGTAGATTGGGGGATAGATGTGCATGTTGTACAGTTTAACTTAAGAGCACAGTAATAGAAGTTTTTTTCACTAGTTTTATGATTATTATCTGATACAGTCTCTATGAGAGGACAGAATTGTCTTCAAATTTGTATGGAAGAGAAAGTATTTAGATCTGCATTGTGTCCCCAACTCAGAATGCTATTTATAAGGCCTGATGCTACTGCAGTTTATTTACCATCTTCTTCTATTTGTAGCCTTTGGTATGGTAAAAAACAGAGATAAATATGACAAAACAACTCTGTGTATTTTTATTATATCAATCTTTGTAAAAACAGGCAATTAATTTATTTCTCACAATATCTGTGGTAACAATTAAAGATAAGACAAATACGTGTGTGTACCTGTGCATGTACCTATGTGTTTCTTGGCATGTTTTAAGGTTGTCTTTGAGCTGGATAGAAAGTGATTACAGCTAGCCTTAGTGAAATATAAAAAATGATGGGCTTATAAATCTATATTACCTTTATTTCATATTGAGGCAGCATGTATTTAGCTTGCTTAGAGGAAGCTAAGCATAAGCTACTTTATTGTGATAAATTCACAATAGGTTCCCTTACTAATTGGTTCCCTTACTAATTAGTTCCCTTACTAATTAGTTTTTTTATTTCCTATATGACTATGCATTTCAATCTCTTTTCTTCTCGTTTTTCTTTCATGCTAAATTGAACATCTGTCAACTACATCACCATGTCTGAAATATTCTCCCATTAAAAAGGAAAAAGAGTATACTCTATATCCTATTATTTAGTGCCTTCTCATCTTCCAACTCTGGGAATTGCAAAGATCCTTGAGATGTATACACAGTGTGTTGACACTCAATACCACTATCAAAGCTTATCTTTGAAAGATCTATATCATATAATTTCCTCACTCTAACTCTTGGAATTCCAAAAGAAAAGTAACATATGCAAAATCCAACAACAGAATACAACTGATGTATAGAATTTGTATGGCCTACAGATTGCTTTACTAGTCCCTTATCTTTTAGTAACTGTTGGCTTGATATTGTGCCTAAAAGGATCTGGCTTGATATTGTGCCTAAAAGGATCTGAAGTATGTATATTTGGGTTACAGTATCTTGATTCATCAGTGTGAAATTAAAAAAATGCACTTGTAGGTACTGTTTATCTGCTTTTTTGAATTATTTAGCAGTGCACACACAAAGCTGAAAATCTTTCTTCCCCTCAAACCTCAGTTGTCCGTTGCTACCACAGGGCTGTTGTCTCATGGTCCCTCATGCTGACAGATACGACAACTCACACAAGAGTTGCATAATGAATATGGGCAGTTCTTGTGGGACTGATGTTTTGTTTCCTGCCTCTCACACCAGCGAGAACTGTGATCTGATAGTCTGATACAGTGGTAGCTTTTTATACCTCCTTTTACAATAGTGCCATTGATTAGATGTTATGCAAAAGAGCTGGGAACCACAACTATCCATTTCAACAAAGCTACACACAACTTGGATTAATGACAGATGAATCGGGACCTTTGGAGCCAAATGACAATAGAGAGGTTTGCATGTGCCTCTTGAAACAAGGCAGACATAGCAATTGAGATAGAGGATGCAGAGAGCACCTTTAACTAGCCCACTCGTACGTAAGGGTCATCGATCTGCCTTAGATCCCCTGGTGCATTTGGAAGATGGTGAAGGATCTAAAATTATTGTGGGATGCCAAAGAAGTAATTTCTGGTAGCCCTTAAACTTCAGGCAAATTAATACCCAACTGAGGAATTTCTGGGCTGTGAAAAAGACAACAGTAGACTGAACCGTAAATGCTGTGAGACCTGCTCCTGCATCCTTGCCCTGCATTCAGCAGTGCAGGATATTTGCATCTAATAACACAGCCAGTTGTGCACCATTTTGGCTGAGGAAGTTTAAAAAGCAAGCAAACAAACAAACAATCACTGGGCACTGTATCATCAGCTTTAGTTTAACGATGAGGAGAGTGAGCTCATCCTGTTCAAACCTGTCAGATTTGTCAAGGAGAACAAGGCCCAGGTAGTGGACTACAATGCAAGCAAACCCTCTACACTCTTGGCAGCAGTTACAGGGAAAGTACGAAAGCACTAGAAGCTGACTAAACAAATCAAGAACCTGAAACCAGCCACTGAGGTAAGCTACGTTGGCTTTCCTGTTGGAGCCAGAGGAAAATGGTACCCAGCCAATCAAGCATTGCTAGCTGCACTGGTCCCTTGGGAAACAGATGAGACTGGGTTGCCAAGTTTTAGTAGATAAGTCCCACTCTTCTCTGTCAACATCCTGAATGTCTTCTCAAGCATAGGACAGACAGGTGACCAAAGCTCTATCGTGGCCAAAGACTAGCTCATAGGCATCTCGCATTTCGTGATGTCACCGGGGGACCTGGACTGGTTTGGATAGGACACCCAAAGAGGCTCTGTACTGAGGGGTTTAGCAAGAGTCATTGATGAAGGAAGCTTTGTCAGTCTCGTATTTTGTTGTTCCTGAGAAATGCCTTCCTGTAAGTGGATTGCTTAAATCCCAATCCCAGTCAGGGCATTTGAGTATTTCTGTAATTAATGAAGAAATTCTAGAGAAAAGACTAGTTCATTCACATGTCATGCCTGCATCATCAGATCACAGCTTTACCTACTATACTTTTCTGGATGTTATCAAGTAATTTAGCAAAGTTTCAACCATGAGATATTGGCTTACATGTTTCTCTGTTATCCTTCTGTTTGACCTACTTTCATAATTCCATGTTCTCAATTACAAAATTACTTCTTATTTGGCAGTTTTCCACAATACAAAATAATCTGTATAGGCAAAAGGTAATAACAGTACCACTAAGGCAGTTGAAATTAAATTGCCTTTGTTACAGTGCCCTAACAGAAACTAAGGCAGTGCAATAGCATTCAGTCCCCTGTACAGTCCACCTGCAACAATCCTCTGTTGCAGGAACTACCACATGGAAATTCTTTAAAACTACCATTTAGGCTTCTTTCTAGACGACTTTAAATATTTATATATATTTATAAACATATATAATTATTTGTGTATTTATATAAACATAAGTTAAAATAAATAATCTAAAATTCACCATTCATATGGTAGCGTGTTTAGTATAGACTATTAAAATAAGAATTATATGTCCAATATAAGACACTTACTAAAAAAGTCAAGTTCTGTTATCTGAAACATACATAACACCTTATTGCAATCAGTTGTACAAGGTAACAAAACATAATTTGGCAGGTAGCCTCTAATTTCAAACATTTAGTAGAAAGGATACTATTTTTCTATACCTGTTTATAAATTTTCTAGAATTAATTCTAAATTTTGTTTCACCACTTCTTAAGTAGTGTGTAGACTCTATTATATTAGAAGCCCTAAATGCCCTATTAGTAAGTTGGGTCAATTACATAGAATTACATTTTACTCTTAGTCACAACTTTACAATGGAATATACTTAAATGCCATATTCACTTCTAAGTAAAAAAAAAAAAAATTTAAAAAATCGGTCTAGTTCTTATTCACACATTTACAGCGTATCTCTTTTATAAGGATCTTCTAAGATCTAGTATTATAAAAGGTCAACAACAGTTCTTCCTGTCTCACAAATACTCTCTCAACACTTCCATATTTGCTGCATACTTTGAACAGTTCTAAGCCAACTGCTAATGGCTAACTAATAATGAATTAATAATCATGTGCTACTCATCAGAATAAAATTTTTAAATATAAAAAACTTCTCCAGTATTTAGATGGCCATGCAAACTATTTTACCACAGCTGGCTGAGAAGTACATTTTTGTGGTTTTGCAAGCTGATTCCTTTTTTGTGAAAGTTTTCAAGAAAACAAGCAAAATGAGATCCCAGACATCTGAATCACCAGACATTAAAAAAAAATTATGCATATGTTTAAGCAGTTGACTTCCTAAAGCAAAAATATGACAAGCCAATGACCATTTTGTACATGCAGTTGGGAGTACTCCACTCCTGTGCCCACCTAGCTGGTTACAACAGGCAAAGAATTTATTTCAGAGTCTAGTCCTCCATTTCAGCACAACTGGAAGGCAGTTTTTTAAGCAGAATAGCAATTTAAAAACAAACACATCTTCTCCTTCATCTCTGGACTAGGGACACTGACCTTCGAAATATCTGAAATTCTTCCACTGCCTGTAAACAAAAATGGACTGCAGGCAGTCATGATCATATGTCACTCTTACAAAACATTCTTACTTGTTGGCTACTTTTTGGAAAGGTTATTTGCTGTCAATCAAGTGACAAGTTCTGCTTATAATAATGGTGATGACATCAGACCTGTAGAAGAGAAGATTAGTATGGGGAGTCTAAATATATAAACTAGAAGGTCATGGGACACATCCAACGTCGATTGAAGTCAACGGCCTCCATTCACTTCAACCAAAACTGGACTGATGCACATAGGATTAAGAGATTTATATATACATATATATTTATTTTCCCTATAGCCAGTATCATTGGCTTGCAGCCTAGGATTTTTTAAGGTGACCTGAATCTTTGGTTTGTCTGACAAGAAAAGGTGATTGTCCCTATTTTTATTTTTAGGTGGCCATATATAGACAGTTATGTTCACTCTTTCCAAAGTGGGACTTGCCCTGTGGAGGCAACGGGCAAGAATTTTTCCAAACAGCAGGCTGGGGGCTCTAGCCACGCATTTCTTTTGCCATTTGGTAGTGTTTACAAAGAAGCTGGGCAAGAGGCCAATTCTCATTTTAAGCCTCAGGTTGGACACAATGGTCGGTCAATGTAGTGAGGGGTATAAAGCGTAGGTCAGCAGTTTTCCTGTCAGGCAGCAAATAACTAAATTTCACTTGTCTGAAATAGGATTTTAGTTGTCCAGGGCTGCAGGACAAAAGGACTGTTCTCACCCTGACAGCTGGAATGGATGATTTGTGAAACGTATTTTTAGAAGTCTTATTTGCCTACGTGTATGCCTGCATTGTCAAACATTCAGACAGCAAGAGCGAGTTAGGCTATGAGCCACGAGGACTGTGACATACTGTAAAAACTGTATAATGTATCTAGATCTAAACTCGCATTTTCATTACTTCTCACCCTCCAACTGGAAATATACAGTGAAAATATTAATGCAACACTACTGCTGTTCTTCCTGTACTTCAACATACTATCACTACAGCATTCACAGTAATTAGCAACCACAATGGGAAAAATCACTGCTGATACAAAAGGACATTAGTGATCAAGTCTGTTTTCCAAAATATCCCTGGTTTTCCCCACGTTTCCTTTTCCTAAACATATCTCTATCTGATTAACAGAAACAACAACGTCTTGTAAATTAGCTTTTTCCCTTAACAAGACAACACACTCTTGAGGGATTTTATTACTAACATTCATCCTCCTAATCTTATCCCACACCTTGCTGATATGCATATCCTTACTAACATTTGCACATGGCTATTGTGCCAATGCTGCTTTTTTTCCGAGGTAATGATTTCTTCCTCCTACAGCCCATGACATCAAGTTGCACTCACAATACATTTCACAGCTGGTTTCCTCTCTCTCTAAACAACATTGTTACATTTTTTTGTTTAAACAGTGCACTGATTTCCTTCCCTTCCTAATCAGTGGGGGTCTTGGAAAGCACTTTTCACATACACTTAACGTCAATAGGAAAATCATAAATATAACTGAATACATCTATTCTATGCTGATTTACATATGACTTAATGAAATAGTTAACCATACTACCATCTTTCAAAATATTTAGAATTCATAAAATAAAAAAATAGAATATTCAGTATAAATATAGCATTATAAGCATTCAGGAAAATAATTTTAATGTACAATGTCACAACAGATATCTACACTACATATTTTCTAGTCCTTAAGAATTTCCTCTTTATTCTGCATTGTTTATTATGCACTTCTGCTGAACTGAATGTTTTCATACTCTGTTCATATTAAGAAGTGTGAACTTCCTATTTATTTTTCAGTCTGTCTTAAATTCGTACCATCTGGTGAAGACATATTAGCTTTAAGGCTAGGATTTTTACCAGTCTTCTGTACCTTTATGCTCTTATCTATAAACTTCATCTGTAACAAATTTCAAATGAAATGTCTGATCTTTAGAGACAGTTATGTGTTAAAAGTTGTTATACAGCACTGTAAAAAAATTATAATAATATGTAAATAAATCCAACAAGTCAAGATAAAAAATAAGGTTATTGTGTGTAACCCCACCATTAGTGTTGACAGAACCAAATTCTGCACAGATCCACTGAATGCAATTAAATCATTAGTCTAAGAAAATACAGAGCAGATCTGGACACCTCCTGATAGTGTGAAAGAACATGTTCATGCACTGTATTGAACTGTAGGACTAGGTCTGTAGAACAAATTTCTGCCTGTGAATACAGTATGCTTTAGTCAGCATGGCTTATGTAATTTTGGGATCTATTGGAACAACTACATGTTGGTAAAACACATAGCACTATTAGAAAAAGTTCTGGTGGACGGCCATCAGCTAGTGCAGTATAATTTGCAAGCTATTCATCAGGGCAGGAGATTATTGTGATCTTGTAAGCACTGTATCTTGCTATTCATATGCCCAAGAACTGCAAGGTACGTGGCTTGGAGAGCAGAAGGGTTTCTGGAAAGGAGAACAGTTTACAGGTGGGAAATGTCAATAGCTCACCAGGGATTCTAGATTTCTTTTTCGACAGGCCTGGACAGGACATGCAACAAGACTCAAGTGTGAGTGGTAATGTTTGCCTTAGTAACTCCTGATGGTTTGCTTCTTCCTACAACAGTCCCCGGCACTGCTCTGCGCTGCTTATGTGACACAACCTCAGCACAAGAGCAACACTTGAGCTCCTGGAGAGCTGCGTGCAGCTAAAAAGCTCCAGACTGGCCACCCTGCTTCCCAAGGATAGGAAATATAAGTATCCCTAAAAATACATGTCTGTTTGTGTGTGTCAATTTCTCTCTCTCTTCATTCCTTAAAAACCCCCTAAACAACACAAAACAAAAAAAAAAGGAGGCATTTTGTGGGCTTTTTTGGTTTACTTTTAAGGTGTAGCCTCAGTATCTGGCCTGGGAGGAAGGAAAATCCATCCCAGTATTTTCTTTTCTCTTTCCCTTCCTCTTCAGGTCCTTCGAACTTCCTTTACACTCAGTTTTTCTACTTCATACCTATGCTTCCTCCCAACCAAAAACTTGTTGAAACCTCATCAGAGTCTTTTTTATCTTTTTAAAAATGTTTCATCTATCATTTAGTTAAAAGTGAAAAAAAAAGAAAAAGAAAAAGAAAAAAGGTACTTTCTCCAGCCCTTTATTGCACTCTTCCAGTACAAAGAATACTCCGACACCCCTCTCTCTTGAAGGAGCCAACAATATGACAGCCTTCTGTTCCCTTGTGCGCTTTCCAAGTATTTCCCAGGTATCTCTTAATTTGAGGACTAAATCTACTAGGAAGAGACATGCTTAGTAGACAAGCAAGAATCAGAAAAGTTCGGAGGGAACGCACTGATGAGAAGCCCAGTCTGCCAGCAACCATCTGTTACAGAGAAGGAAACAAAGCCACAGATTGCTCCTAGGCAGCTCCCCACAGACACTACTTGAGGACTATTTCTAGCTTGTGGCTAGAAGGTGTCCAATAAATTGACAATTTCACTTCTTCCCACAGAGTTTTCTGATTAGCAGCACTGGAACTGGTGGAAATTACTGTTATTTTCACTTTATTAGTATCATATCCAAGTGTGTGGGTTTGGTGTTTCTGAGGGGGGAATTAGAGCCAGATGATTGGATGCTTAGCCCCGTAGACAAAATTTTTGCTTACATATATTCCAACAATTTTTAACTACTCTCCTACTATTACACGTTACCTCATTTTCTACCTTCTACCAGACACTTCTGTATGTTACTAAATGCTTGTTCCATTTAAAATGTAAGATTCTAAATAAGCGTTGGAAATAAAAAATAATCACTTTCGACCAGGAAAGACAGGATTAACAGAAGACTATTTCTATGGAAATAGGATTTGAAAATGCATCGTACCGCGCAGCAAACTTTTCTGTATAAAATCTGCATTAAGCCTGAGAAATAATAACAAACCAGTTTAAACTCACACAGCAAAGCCATCATAGACCAGGGCTGTTTCTGAACAATTCCTAAAGCTGGTAGCACCACGGCAATTATGTCCAAGGGATCAATTCGAGATAATTTTTGTGCAATTTACCTAATTCCCAAATAAATCCATTTAACAGCAGTGTTGAATTCTGCAGTTTCTCCAGCCAGCGACTTTGAACGGAAGAGGAATACAGTACTTCGCAGGTGCCACTGGCCATCTCCGTCACAAATTGCTCTACTGAGGAAGGACCCTGCGCCTGACCACAAAACAACGGACCGGGACACCTCATTATTTTAAGCACGTATGCGATATTCACTGATTACTCCCCCCCCCCTTCTTCTCTTCTGCCTGGCCGTCCCTCACCCTCGTTCTGCCGCACGCCTCACAGCCGGGCCCTGTCCTGGGCGGGCCCTGTCACCCCCTCACCGGGACAACCCCGCCACCCCCCCCGCCTCATCTCACCTCACCTCACCTCACCCCCCCGCGCTCCCCAGGGGACCCCCGGTGCCGCCGCCGCCGCCCGCCCCTTCCGTCTCCTCCCCATCGCCCGCCGCCCCCTGCCCTTCCCTCACCCCTCAGCCGGCGGCCGCCCTCTCCCGCCTTCCCCTTCCCGCTGTCACTCGCGGCTCCGCCCGCCCCCTCGCCCGGCCCCTCCCCGGCGCCCGGCGGAGGAGCCGCCGTTTCCGGAGTACACAGAGCGGGGCTGGCCGTGCGGCGGGGGCTGTCGCGGGCAGGTGAGTGAGCGCCGCCGCCGAGCCCCGGCTCCCGCCGACCGGCCTTCCCCCGGGCCCCTCGGCGAGGGCTGTCCCCAGCCGCTGCCCGCGGGCGGCCGGCACCGGCCACGCAGCCCGCCCGGCGGGGCCCTGGCGGTACGAGGCACCGGGCTGGCATGGACGGCGTTACCGCCGCTCCTCCCTCCCCGGGCGCCGGGGAGGAGGGGAGGGGTGGGGGGAACGGACGGGGCGCGCAGGAGGGCGGCCAGCGCCCTGCGGCCGCTCGGGGGAGCCCCCTGGGCCGCGGCGGGGGGCGCCGGCAGGGGCCGGGGCTGGGGAGGAGCCCCGGCCGGGGGGAGGGCGGCGGCGGCGGTGCCCCGGGGCGCGGCCCAGGGGTTGTCGCCGCGCTCCCGCGGCGGGGCCGGGCTGGCCGTGTGGCGGCGGGGGCAGCCTCGGCGGGGGCGCGGGCGCGCAGCCCGGGGCGGTGGCGAGGCTGCGGCCGCCTGCCCCCCAGCCGCCGCCACCCCCCTTCCCGCCGCCGTGACCAGTGTGCGGGCAGCCCGGGGAGCGCGGCGGGGGCCGGGACTGCGCCTGCGGGAATTCCTGCGCACCTTCCTGCTAAATAGTGACCCGCGGCCGCCCGGGGCGCCAGCCTGCCCGGCCCGGCGGCGAGACCCCGCCGCGGGGGCCTCGCCTCAGGGCGGCGCGGCGCTGCCCCGGCCCGGCCCGGCCCGGCCCGGCCCGGCCGGGCGCCGCCAGCTCCCGGCGCTGAGGCGGCCCCGCTGGCCGTGGGGGGCCTCCCGGGCGGTGCCGGTGGGACCTGCCCCTCGGGAGGGTTGTAACGTCGGCCTCCCGAGAGCACAGCTCGTCGCGGTGCCCGCGCTGGGTTTTCTTCGCGCCCCCCCCCGCCCTGCGGGCAGGAGTGTCTCCGTCTTGGCGGCCGCTGCAGTGGGCTGTGCTTGTACGGATTTTTCACCTGATGCTATAACTGAAAGTGCTGTTCGTTGTTATCCAGCCGTAGGTTTAGTATGTGGTATGCATATGGCAGCTGCGAGCAGAAGATAACTCATTTTGGGCTGTACCTTAAAACTTTACTAATACTCCTTTGCTTCTCCCTGCTTGAGGGGTTTTATCATTTGAATGGAGAGGAAATGGTGCAGGTATATATTTGTCAGGTGCGTGTTGGCTTAGAAATTTGAAAGAAGTTGAAAGATCTTGTTCGTTTGTTTTACGTGAGATTATAAACCTTGTTACAGGTGTAAATCAGCCATTATTTTTGTCGTTATGGGTTTTATAAAGGAACAGATGTCTGGGCGTCTTGAAGAGTGGTGTACACCAGTTGTGTGTAGCCACAATAAACTGCTTGGCTTTTCAGAGTTGGTCAGCCTGTGGCTCGAGAGGCACGCGCAGCTGGCAAAAGGCTGAGGCTTGGTTCCCAAAATGGCACTGCACCTTGTAACCGCTGGTGTGGCTGTTGGGTAATCTCAAATCTAGAGGTTGGGGAATCGGTTGCTGTGGATTTTAAGGCTATTGTTCCTTCACGTTTGTGTGTTCTCAGCCCGGTGCTGTCTTGCAAAGGGGCAGTGGTGCTCTTGAGGAACTGTTGTTTTCTGTGGGTGACTGAAGCTCCTGCGGTATGCTCCCCTCACCTCTCTGAGGTACGTGGTACCTGTCGTGTAGCTCCCAGCCACACGAAGGTTTTGGTATGCAGCTCATGGGATCAGGCGTGTTGGCCGATCCGATCCTGGTATGTACACAGGTGCTATTTGTGTATCATGAGTATCAGCGTGATTTTGCACTTGGCTGGAGCCTTCTACTAGGCAACATTTCTACAGAAGATAAGCTGGACCCTTCTTCTGTAAAGAATTGCTATTGTTCCAAGTTCAAGACTTGCACAAGGTTTTATTTTCTTCCTTTTTCTGTTCTGTACTTTCCCTCCTAGAAGGAAGGACTTTCTAAGCATTTAATCTATGGTTGTGAAGAAGGTGTGTTTCAGGTCAACATACGTGATTCTGGTGCTTGGTGGAACCTTTGGGGTGTGAGGAACTGGGCTGGAAGCAGTACAGAGCCACTGCTTCCCATGCATCTTGTGGTACTGCTTCCTAGGTCAGCGTAAGGCATAAATCCTTCTGCTGGTGTTTCTCATTCTGAATCAGGAGTTACTCAGGGGTGTTAGGAATCTAGAAATAATGCATACAAGGAATCTATTTCTAGTTGAAAGTCTCTGCTGAGACTCTGAAATTTGATTAACAAGTAAATAATCCTTCGTACAAAGTAATATGAAAATACCTGCTACAAATGTTCAAGAGAAGTCTAGGTTTCTTCCACGTCTTAGGCATCAACTTGTATTTGATCAATTGAATCTTATTTTTCTGTGTTGTTTTTTTTCTCCTGCTGTCTCCAACCTGAGAGCTTTTTTCCCCCACTTCTTCCCACTATTTATTACTTTTCAACACCTCTTTTTCCGCAGCATACAAATGATGGCCAGTTTTCCTTTGCAACAAAGCAACTGGTTTTGCTGTCCTATAAGTAAGCTTCCCGTTATACCCTGAATTGACTGTAGTTTTAAGTGCTGCCACTTGCCTCTTGTTACTCAAAACAGGATTGTGTCGAAAGAAATTGTGCTGCTGCTTTTGTTTATATAGTAGTACTGTAATAGGAAAAGACTTGTTCTTCATACAATGAATGCTGGTACACCAGAAATCCTGCTAATGATAGTGATTAATGGGTGCTGCTCAAAATAGCTATCACTGCTGATATGACTAATTGTGCCATATGAAAAGAGCTCCTTTATTCCCAGTAATCTCAAGGTGTTTCTACAGTTTTAGAGGAATGCCTGATCTGTGCAGACAGATAAATGCACAGTGAAACGTGGAACTTGCAGTGAAGTATGGCAATTCTTTAAGAGCTTGCCGCTGCATTGCGAAACCACTTGGGGCTGAAAATGAAGAATATCTTCTTGTGGTTACTGTAGGTAGATAGAATATTATTACTGGAATTGGATGTTAGCCAGAGCAACACCCTACGTGTTGCAAACAATGCCAGGGTATTGTTACTAGCTATAGAAGGGGTTTTATATCATACATGAAAGATGACATTTCCAGCAGCATGGGTAACCTCATCACAAAACATTGTGCTGGGGCTGGCTCAGAGGGGAACTGGCTCTGCTAGGCTTGACAAAACCTACCTTATAATCGCACCGGTCCTCCTGGAGCTTGGTGATGTGTCTGGATTAGTGTTTCTTAACCTTTGTTGGCCTTTGGGTAACAACAATTTATTAGTTACATGCCACAGGCAATCTTGTGCTCTCCAGGCAGTATCGTATTCTGGGTTCTTTTTAGATTTTGTACGTATTGTAGCTGAAAGCAATGCTGGAAGCTTATATGGGGACTGCAGATCTAAACCATAGAAGGTGCTGTTTCTTAATATCTGTAAAATCTGAAGTTCTGCCTGGTAGGATGAAAAAAGATTTTGAAAGTTAAGTAGAATTTGTTAAAGATGGGTTCCAAACTCAGTAGTAGTTGTGTTTTGTTGTGCCTCTGGCTTTGTGTTGGTTTCTTCTCTTCTGCTGTTTGTGTACCTCAAGATAATTGAGGGGTTTAGGTGTTCATCCCTTCTGCCCCCGAAGAAACTGTTAAGGTGTGTGTGCAGACTATGAGGGATTAATTTCACAAATACTGCTTTGCAGGTTAATTGCTGATTTGGTCTGATATGATCCCAGTCTTCTAGTGTTCTGTGAATAAACCATTTTGGTCCAGTCCTTGAATTTTGCCAAAACAGTAATTGAAAAAAAGAAAAAAATAATAATTTTTTTCTATGAAACTTCAAAAATGACATTGGTGTTAATGAGGTGTGTTTCACTTTGGTCTAATGTGACAAGACAGATTCTTTTGAGAGCTGTGGTCTTGAAATATCAATCTTGTCTTACTCTGCTGTAATTAATGAAGATTAGTGTGTTGATTACTTAAGTTTGGGGGGATTGGTCTGTGTGGTTCTATTAAGGTCATGAACTTTGCATGACGCAAACTGACTTCCAGGGACCCGTGTTGAAGCAGCCTTGGAGTACAAGAGAAAGGAGGGGGGTGTCTGGGAAACAGCAGAATAGAGGGTCTATAAATGCTGGTTAAGCTGTGAAGAATGAAAGAAAAGGGCTGAAAAGGGGAATGTGAAGTACTCCAGGTGTGGCTGGGGGAATTCTGAGATGTCTGTGAGTGAGGATCAGTATGGGTGTATCTGAGGTGGGAATAACTGAGGCTCTGTGAGGCTTTCAGGCATATTCAAGAGCCCTTATAGCAAGTCAGACATTTTTTGAGCCGTGGTATTGCATACCATCAGCGGTACATTGGCCTCAGTCTAACGATAACATACGGCAGTTTATTGGGGCAAGCACCTATTACAACTTTTTATTAAAACAATTTAAGTTTGAAGTGGGATATTCTAGGGCCTTGCTTTGAAGAAATATTTTCAGGAAGGAAATAAATACGCTCCCTTCTAAGGAAAGCCGTCGTAGGAGACCATGGTAGCACTAGTAGACAGAATTTTTGCTCTATTAGCTAAAAAGCAAAACAAAAACTTTAAAAAGTTTTTGCTGTAAAGTAGCTGTCTGTGTTTTATTTTAAAATAAATTTTTACCATGTGTATTTTCACTCTTAGGGTCACATAAGATAAAAATAATTCCTGAAGAAACATCTTTACAATACCTCCTAAATTGTGACCAATTCCTGCTTATGTTTTTAGTAAAATTGTCTCCTTGAAATGACTGATGCATATTTTCTGTTTTAGGCTAGCTAGATTTTCATTGTCTTGCAACATAGCTGTATTCCTTCTTTGTGGTCTTTTGTTTCTTGCTTTTCTAACAGTTCTCTGCTTTTTCAAGTGGTTAGGTTTTTTTGGTCAATGTGACTCTTTTTGTTTTATCTAGTCATGTTTCAGTGGGGTACTTGTCAGATGCTAATGTTTTCTAGTAGGTGTTTCTATACAGTAGCATTGCAAAAACCAGATCATTTGGAAAATTTCAACAGGAAGATCCCCTACCACCTTGTCAGCTACCCCTTCTCAGGTTTGAATATTCTATCTGTGTTGTTTCCTGACACTACATGTGTGTTGGTTAGGGAGTTACAAGGGAACTTGTCAACTGGTTGTTTAATAACAGTATTTTAGGTGTGATTCTTGTTTAGCTGTGCACTCAAAGTTGACATTTAAATGGTACTGTCCAATTACAGAAAATTCCTCACAGGCTCTGTGCAGTATACTCTGCAATCTGGGAATGGAACAAAGCTCCTCAACTTAAACAGTTTCTGGATATAAGGGAAAGCTTGTTTCCCTTGGTAGAAATAATAATATTTAATTTTGATTCTTTAGTGCTTTATTCTAACACACCGTATTTTGGGAACTTTGAAGCAGTGTATGGAATGTTTTGTAGAGGAGAGGGTAGGAGAAGAGTAGGAAGAAAGGACTGTGATGGACCTTTTTCTTCACTTCTCCACAGACATCCATAGTGTGATTCATTTGTGTGAGAGTTATCTAGCAGTGAAATACATCTTTAATCCTGTCAGTAACTGAATGTTTTTCGTTTCCCAAGTAGATTACCTCACTGTGAGAACTTGGTATGTTTGTGAGTTTCTGGATGGTATTGGGAATTCCTCTGGATTTACTGGGGTAAAATTAGATCCTTTGAAGCATGTCCATATGGTCTGTCTGATACCAGGATATTCAGAGCAATGTTCCTAGGTATTTTTTTTGTTTATGAAAGTTGAACTTCCTGCTCTTCTGTACAGATTACAGAACTTGACTGATTGTGCCTTAGAAGAACAGTTTGAGTCCAAGTACAAGAGCTTCCCCAGAGAAAGATAAAGCACCTGAATGTCTACAGCTCACATTCCAGAAAATTCTGGACATCTTTTAAGTGTTGCTTCCTAAGAGTCTGAGTACAAGGTAATGTTTTTAAAAGTTCCTTAAAAATACTTGAAGCTGGCAGTCTCACCCTGAAGAAGCTAGAGATTCTTTTTATCTGGCCCAGCATACAACAGAAATGCTGAAAACCAGTGAAAGCTGTAGTGACTAGAAAGGACAGACACAGAAAAACTCTTCTTGTTGTTGAAAGACTTTTCTTGTGTCTACATCCTCACAGCTTGAGTAGAAGACTGAGTATCACAGGGGAAAGATCACTTCGGGTAAATGTAATTCTATGCCAGACTCCAAAAAATTTGGGGAGCATAATCTCTTTCTGTTGGGTATTTAAAAATTTTTCTCGGAATGCTATTTGCAAGTCTTGCACCGGATGGTATTATGTAGAGGGAGGAAGGGGCTACCTAAAAATTTCATTCTTCCAGAACTCTTATGTTGTTCTGCATGCATCTTGCAGGGTAGCTTCAACGTAGAAAGAGTTTGTTACCTCCAAATGCTCAGAAGAAACCACATTTGTCAAATGAAGGTAAAAATGACTGCAGGTTTCCATAATTTGCTAAGGGCATCAGTGTTTAGTAAAAGATGGAAAGATCCTGAAGATAGGAGATTTTTTTTTTTGGCAGGAGGGAAGAATAGCAATATTGCCTGCTGTTGAGAGGTCTGCCATTCTTTGTCCAAGTAGGAGTTGAAGGCTGGGTAGTGTAGAATAATATTAACTAAAACTATGCAAATATGTTAGAGGATCCAACTTCATCAGTGCATGTTTCATAGCTCCAGAATAAACTTTATTTAGCCTCTTACCAAAGACGTAGTTAGATATTTGTGGTTTTTTGGCTGAGCAGTACAGCTTGCAAATATTTAAATAAGGTAATAAGATATACCTTTTTCTTATATGAGATGAGCATTTACAAGCAGATGATGTAATCAAGAACTTTAATATGGTGCTGAAAAAAAGGTCTATTGCTAAATATGCATGTATCACTTTGAAAAGGTAAAACCTTTTATTAAATAAAAAGCAAAAGAGAATGAAAAAATATGTGAGATTTGGTAGTGATTGGAATTTCGTTTTACTGAGTTTGCTTCAGGGTAATGCAAATGAAATCATCAAGACTGCCAGGTTGCCACTGTTGTCGGCAGGAAAGCAGAGGTTTGAGTGGATACTTGTACGTTCTTCACCTACAGAGAACAAACTGGGTGTACTTTACTAACTCATAGTGGAGTACAAATACACTGTCTTTCTACCAGTGTTATGATACAAGCAAGGTTAAGGTTTTGGTGGTATTATAATTTGCACTCCTGTTTCAGTTATCTTTGAAGAGAAGTTGCTGATGTTTATGTACAGAAGAGCAGGGAAGGTTAACTAAAAAGAAAGTTTCCTAAATTAATGCAAGTGGAATTTTAATTTTGTGGCATATTTTTCTTAAGAGACTTCCATGCTGATGAAAACTGTATGGGGTGCTGGAAGGAAATGCCAATTATTAGAAAAAAACCCTGGAAAAAAAGAGCATGTCTACTGTTATTGGGAATATGCTTTGTTCTGTATTAAAACATTGGAAGAGTCCTTACTCAAAGAGCTTCCAGTCTTTCTGGCTGTCTTGTGTTGCTTTCAGGAAGAGAATGAAAACATTTTCTCTCAAGCAATCCTATTAGATCTCATAATAAACTTCTTTGTCTAAACATTGCAATAATTTCCAGGGCAACAGATTGTGATGTCAAATTCAGCACTTTGATCTCATTTCAAGTACAAAGAGAAGTGAGTATTGTAAAGTTTTTTAGACAAGTTATTACAAAGTAACTTTGGCAATTAGCAAACTTTTGTATAAAATTTGACCATGAATTCAACATAGGTTTGTTCACAAGTTCTTCTTAGCAAAGGTATTCTACAGATCCAAGTTATCAACCCTAATTTAGATGGTATCTTTCATATAATATTTGGTCTTAAAACTGACATAGTAATTTGAGTCATGGGACAGCATATGGTCTAGTTTGGCAGTCTTTGGTCAAGTGCACTTATTGCTTTATCTGTGTGGAAAAGTGGTACATCTGACGTGCGCTATTTTGAAATTAATCTGTTGCTTGGTTTTGTGGTTAGAAAAGATCCTGGTCTGGTTAAGTGAAATCTATTGCTCTGCAGATGTTGCTGGACATGAAATCTGTTCAAAACCACTAATGATACATTTTTTGTTTTTATATAGGAATGCTACATTTTTGTGGTGATAGATTGGTATGATAGAGTAAATCTGCAGTTGACACACAAGATTTAGGGAAAAGTTTTTTGGGAAAAATGCATTTTCTTCCTTTGAAGACAGCAGGAAAAGAGTTTTTCTTTTTTCGGTTTTAGTTTCTGGAACAGTTGGGTTTTAGGAGGCTTGATTAGGATTGTCTGATACAGTCAGACAAATTAATAACAGACCATGATTTGCCTCTTAATGATGTTTCCCCTGAGCATGTGTTAAAAAATTCTAGCTCTTCTCTCACTCTGCCTTCTCCTTCTGTATCATGGTGACCGTGAGGGCTGCAGAGGTCCCTTTCGAATCATAGATGCTGTCTTTCAAGCATCAGGAGGTGTTTTTATCACTGAATCCCTAACGCTGTTTAAGTTGTTGCGGGTCAGGTGTCAGAGAGTTACTACTCCAAAACCTTTCATGGTGTCTGATTCTGGATGCTTTTCTGAAGAGTATGCTTTAATCAGACATGTTGTTGGACTGAATACTGGGTGTGTGAATTGCTGTGGCTTGCAGATATCCGAGTTCATGGTTGAATAGCTCTTCTGGATTTAAAGGTACAATATATTAAGTTTAATTTGTTCTTAAAAAGCTGCACAGAGTTTGTTGCTTATGCAATACATTGAGGTGTTTTTTTTCTGACAATTTAGTGTGTTTTTTAAACTAAACTTCTCAAGTCAGTTCCTGAGGAAATATCTATAGATTAGCATGTTGCTGTTGGTCTCTTCAGAATCGTCTGTCCTTGCTCTGTTATTCATTGTTCTGTGTTTTAATGTGTAATTCTCCATCCCTTGCACTTTGGGGGACTATTGATGGAAAATGTCTGTCTAGACTCTGCCTTCTCTTGTGTTTCAACACCTTTTGCTATGTGTTTGTTCCACTTGAAAGGCCTTCGTGGCCCTCAACTTTGTGCATTGTGATAGATGGAGAAGACGACTGCTAATATGACTGATAAAATTTGACTTGACATTAAGCAGTGGTTTGTTTGTTCTTTTTCCTGAGACATTCACATTTTTATGGGCTTTTTCAGCTTCGCGGTGCAGTCAGTGGATGCTTTTCTCTGATACAATATGTTGTTCCTGATCTTTTAAGTTGCATCCTGAAACAGGAGAAAATTATGTATTTCAGTCAGTGACTTTCTGCTAAAAAGTTGTATTTGTATTTTGTTCTGAAATTATTTTAGCACAGATGAGGCAGTTTCTTTTCAAAAATTCTTGTGGTTTCAGGGAAATAATATATTGTGTCTTCCTTGCATATGCTATTTGATATATTCTATTCTGGAGCATGAGTTGCTCATCTCTGCTGTGTTGGTGGTTTTTCACTGCACATTAAATCATATATCAAGAAAAACAAGGGTAAGTATAGTTTATGAATTTTTCTACACTACATAATTATGCTCCATTTCCTTTTAACTTAAGGTTTTGTAAGTGATACAGTCCTCATAATTACAAGCGTAGATAGGAAGGTATGCTGTATTTTGATCCAGTTTTTCAGTATGTTGAGGAATAAATTATAATATGAATGCAGGGCATCTTGCATGCTATGTCTATGCTAAATATTTTTCTCTACTATGAATCCTAATGTGAGCAAAGTTAAACTGGTGTAATTTGGAACAGTAGACTTGGAGCAAATATTATGCAACTAGGTATGCGTGAATATTGATTATAGTGCTTGGTAGCATGTGAAAAACCTGATCGCGCCTCAAAGCACTGTTGACTTGGTGGACTTCTTATCCCTTACTTAGCTGTGTCTAAAGGTTTGTGTTGTGAGGGGTTTCTTCTTTTACATCACACCATTGACTTAAGACCTATAGTTCATTGGCTTTCACTTACCTTACACTATCACAGGCAGATAGCATTTTGGCCAAAAGATGGTGTTGTGAGGGACAGTACTCCAGCTGAAATAGTCCAAACCTGGTCATGTCAGAAGATCCACTTAATATATTCTGAAAAAAAGCAGGGAATAGTAATTGCAACTGTAGAATATCTGTGAGAAGGAAGCATTTGACAAGATGACTTACATATACCAGTATGTGTCCTCAAATGCAAGATACCCTTGTCTTAGAACCGTTGTGTATTCCAGCACTGATAAGACCTTCTGTATCTTTTAGGTAAGAACCAACATTTTAAGAAGTAATACTTTGAAATTCATGCTTTGTAGTTGATGTGAAGGGAAGAATTATTTTTTGTTTTCTCTGGTGAAATTATTTTTTTCTAAAACTGCTACTTAGTTTCTTCCATATGGCAGGTATTGCCTCAGCTTGGACTGGTGGTAAGCTGTAGGTTGTGTGGCAGGTACTTGTGGCTTACTCGCGCTTACACTGGACTGCATCTCCTGCTTGCTTCTTTTCTTGTTTGTTTTCTTTTCTCTGTTCAAAGGTTTTGGTTTCTTGTTAAATACCTTCATACTGAAGACTATGGTAAGAAAGATAGCAAAGCAACTTCACATAGGCATAAACTCAATGAGTAATCATTGAGATTACTCAATGTAATATTTTAGAATTAACAAATAATTAGGTAAAAACCTTTCTGTTCATTTACAAGTAACAAGCTTAAATCTGACACAAAAGGAGATAAGATACTCAGATTTTTACAGCATTGGCATATAGTAAAAACTTAGATGCCACAAGATTTTTTTCACTGACCTTTTTTCTTGAGTGGTTATCTTCTAGGAACTTACTACTATAGATTGCTTAACATAACATTGAAGTTGTTTTCATTAGTAGTGATTTAAGTACTACTTCTGACCAATAAAAATCCACTGTCCTGTCCAAAATACGGAGAAATGTCAGTGTGAATGGAGTCTATGTGTTTCAACTTCAGAGGCAAAGAAATGCCAGCATAATCACCTTAAACATGTGAAGAGCAGTTCATGGAAGAATTTGCTATTCCAGGCAGAGAATAATACGTTAGCTGTAAGAGGAGATAAGACTCCATTTTACAAGTGGCTATACTGTTTAAAATTATTTGCTGATATGCATACAGCAACTCAAAAAGCAGCAGAATGCCTTACTAATAGCATTTGGGAGCCCTAAAATATAGTTTAAATCTCAATTTTGAATATCATTATATTGATACACTGTAAAGAAAACTGTCAATTTCTTGCCAAGCCCACAATCATCTAATTTTCTTATGCTGCTGAATTCAGTCACTCTCCTTTTCTTTTCTCACTGTGATTATTTTCTTCCCCTACTTTTACTGCTTTTTTCCCGCTTTTCACTTTAATTCATATTTAAAACTCTCCTGTTTGTATGTATTACACAGCGAGGATTGGAATGTTAGCTGAAAGATGGGAAGAGGAATCTGCCATGCTGGAAATGTGAAAGATTTCCTGTTGTTCTAAACTCAGTTTGGTGTAAGTGTTAGTGTCTCTGCAGCTGAAGCACTGTTTAAACTCTCCTGCTGCACAGCAATACATGAGTAGTAGTTGAGGATAAAAATCCCTTGGTATAGCAAATAATACTCTGATTGTGGTTAGTCCTAGTTCTGACTGTAGCACACATTGTTCCTAACAAAATGATAAATGTAAAAAGTGGTCTGGTCTGCTCCAGCTGCATAGTGTTACTGGACACTTTGAAGGAAGGTAATTATTTCTAGAATGGAAATTTTAATAAAATGACTCACTGAAATTAAAATCCCTGAATAAAGGAGAACATAGATCATGTAATAGGCATATAACAAGTATTGTTAGGTGTATGCAGGAAATAGATATTTTATGTTGTGGATAAAACCAAATATATAAATACCTTGATGTGTAGTAAGGATGTGTCTATAATACTGTGTGTTTTAAGCTTGCTGGAGTGAATCTAAAAGTAGGAAAAAGAAATTGAAAATAGGACCAATGTTCTTGAACTGAAAGTAAGAAAGTAAGATATATTTTTAGTGTTCAAAAATGGCAGGTGACTACAGACTTGGTATTATAATAGCTTTTTTGAAAAGAAGATGCAAAAAATAAATGTAGCATGCCTGTGTTTATTCATTGTACTATTCCCTGAGAGATTTCTACAGATACGTATCGTAGGCTTATGCAGAATATAGAAGTTGTAATTGCCTAACAGAATAAGTCTAGAAATAGAGCAAGATCCTTACAGAGCCTTGGAAGGAAGGAGTATTTCCTACTGTAGCAGTAGGAAAACAGTTTTGTGGTTTTATTTTTCTATGTAATGCTTTGGAGAACAGGAATGGATGGAAATCCTTCCTGCAAAAGCATGTTAGCTGTTTTGTTTGATTGTGCAGTAGTGATTTGCACTTTTTGCTGCCATCAGTAATTCAGGAGCAGGGCACACACAAGTTCAGGTTTTTGTCAGAGCTTGCCTAATGGGGAAAAAACGTGGAAGAAGATGTATTATCTGTAAATGGAGAATATAGTAAAGAACTGTAGTGGAAGTTTGAGCCTTAGATCCTAGGGTCTAGCAGCAGGGTTCTCTCCAAACAGTTAATTGTTCTGTGGGTGTCTATTACTATGTCGTTTATCTTAAAGCAGATGTAAGGTGAACTTTTTGCCTAAGTAATAAATGTGCTTACCTTCTCCTGAGACATGTGTGGATGGAGTTGTTTCCATAATATTGATTATGGAGTAGTAGTGGGCATTGAGTTTTGTCCAAAATCAGTCTGGCTGAGCCATAGCCACTGTGTGACGGTTCCACTGGGGTTGGAAGAACTCGAAAGCGGTGAATATGTAGGAATGTCTTAGATGAGATCAGTGTTCAAACAGAAGATCCCTGGCTGTGGTTCTTGAGAGGTGTTGATGACAGCAGTGTCTGGCTTCTTGTGGGAAGGGGGGTTTCATAGCAGGCTGCAGGCTCCCCAAGCTAGCTCCATGTGGGCTGGATCAGATGTATTGTGGAAGTTCATGGTAGGTAGCAGAGAGTCAGAAGGCACATGTTGTCTATTTTGGCCACTAATTTTATCTTAAATATAATGTTTACTAGATCATGTTAATATTCTTGTAGATCATGTTAATGTACTTAATATTTAAAATTGAATTGTCCAATTAATTTTTAAAAATTAATTTAATAACTGTATTGTTAAATACCAAACAAAACAATCAGCCATTATGATGATCAGCATTCGTTTCTTTAAGCTTCAGTGCTGACGGCAGTAGTAACAGTATTGCTGTTAGCACTATGATGACTTCACCTAATGATGTTGGTGGGCTGTAAGCGGAAGGCTTTATTTTTCAGAAATCCTTCTCAGATTTCCTTTCAGAAACTTTAAAAAAATCCTTACATTTTCAGTGAGCTTAAATGTTTTTTCAGATGCTCATTGAGTAATTTGAATGTTTCATATAAACTATTCTATATAAAAAAGGGTTGTTTTGACTTAGCAGAATGTTTAGTGCATGCTTTATCCAGAATTAAGGCATGAATTATCGTGCATCTCCAGGCTGCATCAGTGATTGTATTCCAGGAGCCCTTTCCCAAGGAAATGAGGATTTTAAAATGGTGTCAAGTATGGATTTACTTTGGTAAATCCATAAAACCTACTTGGTTTTCATTCTTTATGACTAGTGAAGAATGTTAATAAATGCAATAAACCCACCTATACTGTGTTCCCACAAGCTTATGAAAGATGGGAGTGGAAACAGTTTGGAAAAAGTAAAGACCTTCTTAATACTGTCGTCAGTGAGGACTTTAGAACAAGTTCTCCTGTAACTTCCTTACTAAAAGCAGAGACTGTGGGAAAACATTTTTAAAATTATATTTACATCAACAAGCAATATTATATTAGTTCTTTAATTATGTATTTTATGGAGACCACAGTAATAAAAAGCTTAATGAATTTAATATTTTGAAATAGTTGGGTTGTTGGACAGTGGTGGTGTGATACTCTTTTTCCACTTGAATAACTGTATCCTTTTGAAAACATACTTGCAAATATTTTCCTGGTGCTATGATAAATTTTTGTGGCTGTCATTCATTGACATGAGAATCTCAGTGAGGTTGTTTAAGATGTTTCTAGTCCTCATTTTGGGGTGGGGTGGAGAAGCTTTTAAACATTGACCCTTAAGACTCAATGAAGTTACCATTCAAAATATGTTTTTATAGCATCCTTCTTTTGCTGAGGGAAAGGCAGTCCTGAGTTGCAATTATCATTTATGTTGACAAGGTAATTTTATTTATTTTTTTTAAAGTACAGAAAGAAAGTATTGTGAACTCCCCCAGTAGCCACCTAGGAATCAATCTCATGTCACGCTACTTCTGATTGCACTGCTCCTGTTATCTTGCTAACTTCTGCTTCATAGTATAAATTGATCTGATAAGTATGTTGATGAGAACTCTTGACTTCACAATTTCTGTATTTATTGTTTTCCAGTCCATTTCAAAATCCAGCTCTGCTACCTTAAAAAATTCTCACACTTGTTTTTTTTTCTAGCCTGATTTATGTTCACTCATCTGCTTTTATTCCTAGAGGCTGTCCTCCCACTTGCACTATTCAATTTCTGTGGAACTACCAATAAATTCAAACGATGCCCTGCTGAGAATAGGATGGAAGCTGAAGGAGTGGGAGAGAGAAAGTAGAACAAACTAATGGTATTTACTAGAACTGCCTGTGCAGACCAATGCAAAACAAACCGTATTTATTGTAAAACATGTTGATAAGATACATATAAATTTAACAAAACACATCATAATACTTCATGTCTTAGTACAAGGATTATTCCTTCTTTCCTAATTTTGCTTGTGTGGTCAAGTTGTCCCATAACTGATTATGTCTAAAATAGAATTCAGAAAGGAATTTTGTGAATTACTAGGGGCAATTTCTTTGCTATTAGCATCCTAGGCTGACTAATTTTCTATTTAATCAACAGAAAGTCATATCAATACAGTTGGCCTTGTTTTGAAAGGCTAGCTGCTAGCTTGGTATAAGCATTATAAATATTTTGTTATGTGGGTACATGGAATTAACTTTTTTTTTAAACTTTCACTATGTGTAAGTGAAGGTATTCATTAATGCACAGTGACCAAATCAGTTAATCTCTACAGGGTGAGCACACAGCCAGCTGAACAGTAACAGACGTTCCCTCCATGCTCCGTGGGGACGTGTTTTCTGTGACTGAAATAGCTTATTTTGGGGCAGGCAGAAGAGCGTTAGCATGTGGCTGATGAAAACGCAGATGTGTACTTGTAACTCTCTGCAGCTCTGAGAGGGCATGGCTGTGTCAGACTGCAACCTCCAGGCTTGGGATGCATCCTGGAAACTTCTTGTTTTTCAGCACTTTGGAGACAGAAAAATATTTTTTTGTTCTTCAGCGAGCTGTTCTGTATCAAAGTGCTTTTGTGGGAGAATTTGTGCATGGAGGAACATTTTGCCTTAGCAACTGTACAAATTGGATATAATTGATAAAAATATGAAGGAGGCTAATTAATTAAAAGTATACATTTTGACCACTGCCATTATGGCCTACATGGACATCTGATCCAGTAGGCTATTTTTATTTTAATTTTTTTTGTGTAAGAAATATTACAGAATTGATGGCAAACAAACTACACACTTTCTTGTTGCAAGAAACCAAGCAAGTTTAAGCAGAGTCCTTCTCATAAATAGGTGGTGTCAGATGAGAAGACTTCCTTTGTAATAAACCCCTGTAATTTGTAAGACTTCAGCTTAATGTCCGCAGATATTCTCCAAGTATCAATAATAGCTGGAAGTTAATGCTTTGCTTTGCAAACTGCCCTGAAGTGCAGATCTGTTCTCTTTTAAGGTCTTTATCGAAACCTAACAAATAAAGCTTTTTCATTGCAGTGGAGTACTGACAGTGGTATTGAAAACCTCTTTTTCAGAGAAGGCTTTTAAACCTATATTGCGTAAATACTGTATGTTTCTAATGCTCTAAAAAGTAATGTAAAATTGTCCTCAACAATAAACATATGGTTATAAATCCTGACGTACTCTGTATGCTATCCTGAGTATAGGAAGCAGAGTCTGCGACATGGAGGATATTTAATTTAAAAAATTGGGATAAGGGTCGTGAATTGTATGCTAGAAATAGAAAATAAGATTAGAGGTTATGTTTCAGGCATGGAGCTGTCTCTGGGGGGGGAGCAGAACAAGGTTACTTCAAGGTTTGGAGCCTGGTTGGGGGATGGGGAGAAGGGAGGAAATCCAACAGTGGCTAAAAATGGTGCCTGGGGGTTTTGTAGTAATATATAAAGTAGAAATTGCCAGGCATCGCCTTGATGCTTAGTGTTGTGTATTGTAGCCTTTTCCTTACCATTGCTTGCTGGTGCCAGATTAGTCATGGGCAGTGCTTGGTACCAGTGGGGTGGTTCTGGCTGTCAGCGTGCCCTCTGCACAAACAGTCCTGGTGGCAAAAAGGTTGCTTTTTCTAAATCTAATACTTAGGTTTGAAAGGGCTCTGGCCAGATCTGTAATAAATGCATCAGCTGGTATTGAAACATTGCTTAAATGTATTTGGCATCTTTGCAGTGTCTTATGGCTGGCAGAGCTTTACTGTGTCGCAATTTCTGCAGCAGAAAGCCCTTTGTCAACATAAGTTACTGGGAAGGAGTGTCAGCATGGCTTAAATTGCCTAAACAGCATTTAATGTAAGCCATGTCTTTCATGTTGATAATAATTTGTAAGTATAATTGACACATCAGAAGACACCACTTAAAATTATAAATGTTTCTTTCCAGTCTTCATTTGTGAACAAAATTCAGCTCTGTTAATGAATATTGGGAGATAACAGTGCACGTACTTTATTAGGCATGAAGTTAGGGTCTTCCACTGATGCATGTGTGTGATATCTTGGAGCTTCGGGGGAGAAGACACATGCGAGTTTTCCGAAACATCTAAAATAACAAAAGTTTAAGCTTAGGTCTTCGGGTTTGCTTATGGATGTTTGATTTATGCTGAATAGATCAATCACATCATGGTAATTTGTTTTATGGATTAAAACATTACATCTGTTTTGCTTTCAAGATGTATTATACCAGCATAAATATCCCATTGTATCCTCTGCTGGGCAAAATATTTCTTGCACAACTCAGTGCAGAAATTTTGGCACATAACCTGGTGACAGATCGTGCCTATGACTGAGGGCTTAGTTGTTTATATAAAACTATCAGTACTTCTACTTTCAGGACATGGTAAGGTGGTCTGACTGTACTTTATGTTGTAAACTAGGATTGATAATTATTTAACACTTGATAATTTTATTGGGAAATACTTGGAGAGCTCTTTGGGGAATAATTTATAACCTAAGAAAAATGCATTTTTTAAAAGGAAAAATCACATTACATCAGTCAAATCACATCAGTATTTATCTGAACATCAGTTTGACTGTTGTATGCCTTTCCATGCCATATACTTAATGTAGCAGCTTAAAGCCGGAAGCTAGAAAAGCTATGCGTGCTGCTGAGACGTGCCGGCAGAATTCCATGTATGCATTTGTTAGCAAGTAGCTCTTGTGTGAAGTTATTTATATTCCTTGGTAGCATCTACACTAGATATAAAAAATGAGATTTATTTTTCAAGCGTATAAATTTATTTGTATTGAAAGAAACTAAACTTCATTATTAAGAGTTAACTCTGTTTTTAAAGAAGCAGGAAAATAATAGTCTGTTAAAATATTAAAATATTTTTAGCTTTTCTTAATAAAAGGAAAATAACTTTAAGCAAGCTAGTCTTCCTAGGAAGAACATAAAAAAAATCCCAAACCCAAGTAACTAATTGCTTTTAAAACTGGAAATTTCTTATATCTGTGTCATGGTAAGGAGTGGATGGAGAAGATCTAGGATTACTCTAGCATTCCTCAGCCTTCAGTCTGCAGCTTTTTGATTTTAAGTTGACCTGTGGCCTATTTTGGCATTTATATTGTGCGGATAAAAGGCAACAAATTATTCTGCGGACTGAAATAGAAAGCAGGATTACTGAAGCAGCTAATAGAAGGCACTAGATGCTGCAGTCTCAAAGATGCAAGCTGTTGCCATTGTGGTGAAGGTGGGGTGATACTTGCTGGAACACAGGGGCTTGTTGAAAAAGGGCAAGAGGAGAATCCTTTTGTCTCTGGCGCTTAACTTCTGTTTGAACCAGTTGCTAATGGCATTTGCAGAAGATTGAGCAACTCGGGGCAGGATTTTTTTTAGTTGTCTGCTGTGTAAAGCAGGCAGAACAACTAGATAAGTGCTAAGCTTTGGGTGTTCTTAAGGTGGAAAGGTTATAGTTGGCAAAATTTGGCTATATTTTTCCCTTTTGATTTGTATTAGAGATTATAAACTGGAAGTATGCTACATTTGATCTTACAACCAATCATGTTTTGACCCCAACTATGCAGGATGAGTTAGTGCTATTCTAAAAATCTCATCTATATTTAATTAAGACTTATAAATTCTGGTCTTAATGAGGAGGGGAATGCTATGCCCATGACACAGAAGCAGCTTTTTTGATTAGAAAAAAAATGAGGGAAGGTTATGAAGTATGCATGCTACCATTTCTACTTTTTTAGTCTTTATGATCTCAAATTACTTGTCACCTCTGTTCCTTCATCAGCGACAGGAATTAGTTGCACATAATCTAATATATTAGAACCCGTAGATTTGTTAGAAATAAAGCATTTTGACAGTTCCAGAAGTCTCCTGTTACAAAGATCTAGTTCAAGAATGATTTTTAGAATTAAGGTTAAAAACTATTCAACTACTACTATTTATGTAATAGCTAGTTACAGTAGTATTATATGATGCTTTTGGACTATTATGTACACACTAGTGTTTGGTTTTGTTATAGGAGGGAGACTGTTACTCACACTGGATTGCTCTGGTTTATTCATATCCTGTGACAGTGAATCAGATATTGCTGTCTATATACAGACTGAATTGCCAGCCAACTTTGGGCCCAAATATGGTAAACATAATTATGCTCATTTGCTGTAAAAATACATTCTCCTTAGTTTAACATTTTCATGATTACAGTTTTCTGATAATTCCATAATTTACAACATGAGAGGGATATGAAAAGCCTAATCATCATGTCCCTTGCTTCAGTATAGAATATAGTTTGTTTTGCTGGGCAAAACTCCAGCTGTTCAGTGATGAATCTGCTGCTACTCAAATACAGTAAGCCCATAAAGCATTTGGAAAGTCTGTTCTCAGGACGCAGGAGTTGTGGTACGGAGACATGAATCTCTGTATTAGCTAGACGACAAAAAAGCTCGTGGCTGCAACTGTCATGAGACAGTAAGTGTACATGCTGATGTCAGTTTTTCTGATATGTACTCCTGTTTCCTATTTTTGGAAATGAAATTTTCATCATTTCAGAATACTTAATACTTTTTTAAGTAGGAGACTTTTAATGAATGAGTTGGGGGAGAAGGTAGACATTAAGATAGATAAAACTTCTACCATGTACTGAAGAGAATGAATATTAGTAAATATTGGGTTAGGTTTTAATTTTGGTCACAAAGAAATAGTATGGTAATATTAAATATAAAGTAGTGAATATAGTAGCAACTTTATATGAGTGGGTTAGGATTAGTATATTTAATGCAACTAAGAAAACACATTTACAGGGCTTTTTCTTTCTCTTTTTTGATGAAGTCTAGTATCAAGAGAATGTTGTAGACATGTTCTGTGGCAAGTGCTGAGAATTCAGAAGCAGCACAGTAATTTGGGAAAGGAAAGCTTGCTGGTGTTGAGTTACTCCAAATGTTTTGAAAGCTTTCATCATCCTTGCTGCAAACAAGAAAAAAAAAAAATCACACAAAGGCTTTACAGGATTTTCTGTACATAGTCTGTCTTAAGTTTCTAGTACTCAAAACTTCCTTCTTCGTAGAAGAGCTTTAAATATGTAGATGATCTCTAATTTTCATTGCCTTGAAATACTACTTTTGTCTAACACTACTAAAATAATTAAAATGTGTATTGAAGTTCCTCTGAGTTTGGGTTTTCTTTTTAAAGTTGCATAGCATCACAATCTCAGATAAAAAAGTCTAGAAATTTGGTTTAGGGGTATTTATTTCAGTGGAAAAATTCAAATGTGTATATGCTAATAAGTGTGAGTACTGTGGCATTTATAAAATGTAGTATCTATGTTTGCAAGAGCAGCAAGATGGCTGGAAGCCTTGTCTAAAAGTTAACAGCTGATTTATCGATGAGGAAATGCTTCTGTTTCCAGTGCAGTTGTAAACAGTATTTCATTGTGATATACTGCTTTTGCTGATCACAAAGTTGGAGTGAATAAGAAGGTAAAAGTGGCCACACTGATTTAGACTTCAAAATTGATCCAATTCAACCTTCTTTATCTCATGGAAGTTATAAATGGATACCTAAGGAAAGGCAAGAACAGGGTGAATTTGTGGGCTACGGTCATTTAAAACTCTTGTCTTCAATTATTTGCTGCATATAGGATTTCCTGAGCCTGTGGTCAGTCTGTTTAGTAAGTCAAATGAACCTCTCTGGAATAAGGAGTGATAAGGAGACCAGAACTGCACGTTAAATTTGAAGTGTGGGTAAACCATGGATTTATGCAGTGGCATAATTATGTTTCTGGCTTTCCCAATTTCCCTTCCAAATTCCTTTGCTAATAATTTGTAATGTAAGATTTAATATTCTGACTCTACCGTTCAGTATCAGGCTGACCCTTTAGCAAAAACATTTGTAACACCGAGATCATCTTCCTAAGTGATACAGATCAGGCCAGACCTCATAATTTTGTATGTGAGGCTAGGATTGTTTTTCCCATGTATAAGTTGGTGAATTTATCCATAATGAATCTAGTCTCTTATTTTAAGCCCTCAGTCCTGTGAAGTTATGCCATTCTTTTTGTGTGTGTGTATATATATATATACACACATATATAGGAGTGCATTAGTATGTCATGCCTAATTGCTGTAGTATTTGACTTGGCCTTTTACTCCCACTTGTCTTTCCAAGTGATTTGTTTGAGGCAATGAAAACTTCTGAGGAAGAACCTCACTTTTGAAAGAAGACCTATTGAAGGTAGCGTTTATAGAATGTCGTTCAATTATTTCTCTAAGTACTTTGCCAAAGGGTGGGAATTATTCCCATTTTTCTAGGTGCAGAAGCACCTAGTATGCAGTATTGGGTCCATGGACAAGTCATTTTAAGCCAGTGGGAATAAAGCTCTACATAGAGCACTCTGCTTGATTTCTGGATCTACACTGACTCAGCAGTAACTAAGCTCTTCAAGGTGATTTCATAAATCTCTTCAACAAATGTTAGTAGGAACTTTTAGTGTGAATTTTACAATGTGTATTGAAAACCCTTCATCCCAGTGAATGATACTGAAAAATACATATGGCATTTTCTTACACTGGAAAGCTGCAATTTGTGATTTAACAAGGTACTTCATGTGAGAGATACCACTAACTTTACTGGAACTAAGCATATGCGTAAGTCCATATCTGAAGTGAGCCCAAAGATTAAACTGCTTCCACGTTTAAGATGTCTGCTATGAGTTTATAGGGTTGTAGGTTTTTTTTGTTGCTGTGGGGTTTTTTTGGTTTTTTTTTTTTTCTGTTCTTTGTTGCATTGTGTTCCCCCCCATGTGAAAGCTGGTCTTTTGCAGAAACATGGGAAATCATGATTTTTGTGGTTATCGTTACAGAACTGAGAAACAGTTATATTTTGTTTTCTTAATGCTTGTTTTCTCTGTTAAGTTTTAACAAGGAAATACTATCCTAGACTCTTCATGCTTACTGTATTTAGAAGTGAAACTGTAATCAGGAGTGACAGGGTGAAGAATAATAGTCTAACCTGGTGGCTTCTGCTGTAGCTTAGAAAGACTTTAAGTGCATATGTGATGTGGTGGGTGGGTGTGCAAGGAAAGACTTGGGAGGGGATGGGAAGGGGGGAATTATCTCAGATGACCGTAACTGGACCATGATGCACAAGGCTGACCAAGTAATATTCCTGTTCCACATATGCTTTAATTGAATGTTTCTCTAGTTCAGCCTTTTCTTCCTGTCTTCCCTTCCTTTCAGCAGGAAGGGAAATCTGTGGCTGAAAAACACTATTTATAGGAATAAATGTTGACAATTTCTAGACAAGTCTTGAGAATAAGTTAGCTCTCCATCCCTTCCTTGAAACCATGGCCTTCAGTTCTTCACTCTGTTTTGAAGAGAAGTGTATTTTTTTCTGATGGCTGGCTGCAAGCGGGTGGCTTTCAGTGTGAACAGGCGTCTCTTCCCAAGCAGTACCACAGGTAGCAGCCAGCATCAAAGAACTCTGTAGGTGATTTATTCCAGGAGGTAGAGCTGTGCCTTTTCTACAGAAAGTTTGTGCTGTTTGTGCCTGCTCTCACGGTGGTCCCATGAGCCTTTTCTTCATCTTAGCATGTTTTATAGCTCTGATGAGAAAGCAAGAGAGTGTGCTGGTGGTGGCTGATGTTAAGTGCACTCTTTTGGGAGATGAGAGATGGAGTCTTGAGTCTCTTCCGCCTGCCAGTCACACTGCATGAGAATTTCTCATGCTGTGTGCAAATGCTTTGTTAGGCTATTGTATCAAAAGAGTGGACATTATTTTCTTTTCCTTCTGTTCTGCACCCACAGTTCTCTTTGAAATGGGAACTGGTCCTGCTTTCAAAATAGGTAACATAAGCACCTATTGCTGAGGGAGGATTGAAACTGTGATCCTGATCTGACACAGGCATCTATTTTTGACATGCAGGGAAGCACCCTAGTCTGAAAGGTCTGGTTTAACACATTCCTTTCACCAGCTTTTCCTTTTGCTGTCATATCTTATTGCTGAGACTTGAGTTAGTGCTATTCGGTGTGTTACATGTTTTGCTTCAAACAAAATGAAAGGAGTCTTGTGACGCACTGTAGGCTCTGCCTTGGAAAAATCAGCTCAGTATACTGACAACTCTGAATCTGATTCAGAGATACCTACCTTCCATGTGTATTTTATAGGGAGTGTAGATACACAATTCACGGCTATGGATTCTTTTCTGAAGGGTTAAGGGTTGGAAGTGAGGTGGTGTAGTGCTGAGTAGCCAAGACCCTCAGTCCTTACCTAGCTCCAGAAATTTGGTGTTCTTCAGCCTTTTCCAGTTCTCTGTTTCTGAGTGGTTTTCAAGACGGAGTCTTTGGTAGTTTATTTTTTGGGGCAGGGCATGGGGGTGTTTTTGTCTTTGCTTGTCATTTAGGGCATCTAGCATAGATATGCCTCTAGAGGATTTTTCAGTGTAAGTGCAAAAGACACAAATAGGCACAAGTAAGTTAATAGCTTTGTTTTAAGGAGGGTCATTTTGAAGGGAAAAAAGCTCTAGACAAAGACCTGATAAATTAGTTCAGAGACTGTCTATAAATATTAGTTAAATGTTTCATCAGTGAAATTGGTCTTTGAGTTAATAAAACCAAGTTACTGGAGTCTTCCACTTAGGTTTAACAAATCTCCATGCTTCTGTTTGTAATGGCTTTACTAGTAAATGAGATTGGTTTCTGTATTAGTAAGTTGGTCTGTTTAGATATGTATACATTTAAACAGAATGCTCAAATTGCTGATTCCAGTTAAACTACGCTAACTATGTAGTCCCTTTAGAGTATGTCCTGTGAGCTGTGCTCCCCAACTGGTGGGAGGGAAGACACTGATTTGGTTTTAACACCCATCCAACTCTGGAGTAGCTAGGAGAGCAGGCCAGAGCATCTGGCAAGTCGGTATTAGGAAGGGGAGACCCTGGAAGGAGGATGTTTCCAGCAGGAGCTTTGTGGGTTCACTAAGGATTGGCTTGCCTACTTTTTTTGTTTTGTTTTGTTTTTTTTCCTCCAACTGTTCTGGGCAAGCAGCCAAAAAGGAATCCCAATAAGCAATTCATGAGCTAACAAGAACTAAAATGATATTGGTATAATAGGCTGTTTCTCTCTCTCTTCCCCTTTCTCCCCCTGTCCTGCTTTAATAGGAGATTTCTACAACTTGGATGACGGCACCACCACCCCACCCCCTGAAACCGTACAGGAGGTGCCCGGGTCTCGTGGCTGCAGCCCACCCCATTAGAAAGGCTATCAGCCTTGAAAAGTGAGGTTGGTTTTCCTTTCTGGCTTTGTAGCCTAAGTATGGGCACCTGACCAAAAGCAATTGGGGTTTGGTGATATGTATTGCCTGCCAATAGGCTGAGCTACTGGGATGTGCATCCTCTGCCTGCTGGCGCTCGTGGGCTGCTGGGGTTTTTGTCGTGTGCCTGCATCCTGACAGCTGTGTGGAGTGAGTCCTGAGAAACTGTAAGCCTCATTTGCCCTGATGGTGAAGATAATGATATTTGTCAACCCCTATAAAAGTATTTGCATGCTTTAAGTATTTGTGATGTGTTGGTATGAAATTACAGGTGCAAAATAACTTAGTTGATGTCAGAGATTAATGCATATTTTCTGCCAGTCAGCATTACTTGGAGATGGCTGTTCTTGTCGACTGAAAAGTTTAATTTTGAAAACATAATTTCAGTTCTTGCATTATTTGGGAAAGTTTTATGTCCAAAACAGTATTTAAAAATGAAAGCAAATTTAAAAAGCACCCACACTTACTTCTATGCTTTTTCTTTTTATGGTTGGATCGAACATATTCTATCATTGTCAAGAAACTCCTGTATATTCTCAAGTGGTTGTCCTTATGGCAATTTTAACGTTAATAGGTGTGGCATATTAATTGAGAGTGTTGGAGATGTTCTAGTTGAAGCAAGAATTTAATTTCTCAGGTTATGAGATTTGTTACTGAAATTCTAATATTCTTTGTTTCATCTCTGGTATGTGGATTCCAGTTTTGAACAGATGTGGTTTGTACATGCTAAACATACTCTATAGCTGTAGATGTAATCCATCTTTAGTTTAGGATGGTGTAAAATGAATCAACTGCCAGTTAAAATCTGTAAAATACTGTATTGATGTCTGTCTTACCCCCCCCCCCCCCCCCAAGTAGTTGGGATTACTTGACTGTTTTTCTTAACCTGTTTCTTTACGAGGATCCTGTAAAGTTTATTCAGAGGGAATAGTTTAATAGTTTCTACCATCTATTTTAGTTAACTCGTATTCTTACCTACAATTAGCAGCCTATCTAAAAGGAGAAGCAAGAAATAACCTCTTATAGCGCACACAGCCTGTGGCTCTTCCCTCCAGATGAAGATTTGGTATTGTTCATTTGTGCCTTGAGCGCACTGGTGCAGTCTACTTTACAAGGCCCCTACCTGGGACTAACTTTCCATTTCTCCTGTTTAACTACTGTGTCTTTACTTTCACGTAGACTACTGGTTTGAAACCTTCTTACAGTTGGGCATCTCAGTGCTGCCTTTTCCAGAATCCCCTGCTGTCTCTTCTGTCCTTGCTGTTGTCTCCTTGCCTTCGCCCTTGCCAGCGTGGTGCTCAAGGTGAGCAAAGCAGCAGAGGCTGTCTTGTGTTACACTGCACGCTCAGCTTTGGGTCTGAGCCGGGTAGCCCTTCCTAGCTGGTGGTCCTTGCTTTAGGCCACTGCGGTTTTGTGGCCAGGACACTTGTAGTTGCGTTGTGAGGTGCTGATACACGAATTGATGTTGCTTGGACCCCGGCGGTTACCTTTTTTAGTTCTGAGCCAGCTAGTGGTGGGGACAGTGGAGCACTGGTCTTCAGGGAATAGCGGATGGGCTTCTCCTACTGTTCTGCTCCCAGTTTGCTATTCCAATGTTGAAGGCCATTTGGGATATTTTTATTTTCTTAAGGTATCCACGTTTGGACTTTGGGCAGCCTAGCCAGGCAGGTGATGGATCTGATGTACACAGTAGTGACGGCAGAACTTGAAGGTGGAATGCTGCCTTTCATAGAGGAGTAACTTTTGTATTCGCATAAGATTTGTGTAATTAATGTGAGAGGGAATTGGTGTGTTCTCAACCAGAGGCCCTTGGCTCTAGCAGCTTGCTGACCTTTTGGCCTTGCAGTAGGCTTTGTTTGTTCAGGCTTTTCCCTGTTAAGCAATCTGGCTGTTCTGGGTTGTTTCTTTTGGAGTTACTTTTTTGGGCGACATTAATTGAATTTAGTTGCTTTCATGTTTGATTGCTTTACATGAATGGTGTTTGCCACGTTAAGTTCATCCTGAGATTTGGAATCTGTATCTCATAAAATTAAAACCAATGTATGATATCTGGAAGTGTTACTTCCAAAAAATTTAGCTCAGGTATTTTTGATCATCTTACTCATGTTATTGCACGTTCACTGAAAGGACAACAGAATTCATAAAGAACACCTTGGCAAGCAGTTTTTAAAATTGAGATCAGAACCCTTTTTAAAGAATGATGAATCATTTTTTTGATCAAAAAATTTCTAACTAGTATGGCCTGCAAAAAACATTCATGTAGATGGTAAATGAAGTTGGCTGAAAGGAAGTCGACTGTGGGTAATTGTGTAACTAAACTAACTAGTGATAGACTTGTACATTTTACTCGCTACTTCCTCTGCTCAATTTCCTGTGTTGATTAAGGGAAAAGATTGCCTCCTCTTCTAGCAAGGTAATCCCAAACAGGATGTATGGAGGATTAGACCCCTTGGTGCTGGTCCAAAACAGAAACTGGGAGGTGCCAAATTCCGTTTTTCTGAAAGTCTTCCGGGTTAATTTGTGTGTCTTGCAATCAGTGAAGTTGGAGAAAATACTTCTGATTTCCTGGGAAGTATCTAAGCAAAAAATTTTGGATGTTACATTTAAAAAAAGAATAGTGAACTCGATTTGCATATGCACTCATTTTCATGCAATTTCTGTTTCCTCTATGCAAATGTGGCCATTTTTAGAGCAACTCATGCAGATGTCTGCTTGATTCTCTATGGAAGTTCAAACTAGTAGCAGTTCCTTAACCATAGCATTAACTTCTTAAAGTGAGAACATAAACAATGTGGTGAGCTTTTTTGGTAGCATTTTACAGCTTTCAACAGCATAATGTTCAGTATGGAGCTTGCTTTTATACTGTAAATTAGTTCTATTGATAATGTTTAATAGTATATGAACAACACTATTTTGGTCTTGATTACATAGAGGGAGGAACAAAATTTCTTTATTTGTGGCATGCTAACTTTTTTGCTAAGTTTCTACACTTGATTTCTGTGAATGCTTCTGTTTTCTGCAAAATGGAATACAAACCTAAGGCTTATATTTTGGACTGATAACATGCTGTTCTTGTATCACTAGAATGAAACACTTGGATTTTTTTTTCTTTTTCCTAATATGGCAAGAGTTAGGTTGGCATGAAGTTCATACAGTTACAATATGGAGCCCCCACTTTTAGTCCATGCACCAAGAGCAGCGGAGGAACCGTAGCATTGGGGAAGGGAGGGGAGAGCATGGGAACATTCTCTGCTTCACTTTTTCAGGAAAAGATGCAAAAGGAAGAATGTTTATTGTGTACATAGCATGTTGGAGATATTGTTATAGAAAGTGTAAGACATGTAGCATTACCCACATGCCTAGTGTTGAAAATTGTAGTTTTCCTCTCTCTAAATAAATCTCTCTATAGATGCTGAAGATACAAGCTGTCCTCTTTAAGCTTTTGTGTTGATTTTATTACAAGGGAATATTGAAGTTGAATTTAGTAAGTACCTGCAGGTTTCACTATGAAGTTGTCTAGAAGTAAAACACAATGATTTATCATGTTTGTTTATAGCTGTAGAAAATAGGAAAACACCTTTTTTTTTTTTCTATTCATTACATTTATGTTATTTAGGATGTAGCAGCTTTATGTATTGGCTAAATATCAGACCATTTCAAATTATCAGTGTCTTAGTTTGATCCTGAAAGGCTCAGTGTGTCATCAGAACCACCAAATTGTAATGCATTTCTAATATGCTTGTCTAATTCAGTGCTGTATAGCTTGAAACCCCCTTCTTTTTAGCTTTTTCTACTTTTGGCACTAATTAACATTTAGATATTTCATGATCATTTCTTAAGTTCCTCTGCAATGTGAAATTCATGTCTACTTAGGGAAAATCATCACCAATTTACTTATACAATGCATATAAATTAACCAACTCTTTTGTTCCATCTACATTTTTATGCAATCAAGAAAACCAATTTAATCATGCTTTCCACTGTAAGGCACCATAGCTTGTAAAGCAAGGAGAAAAATATTTTCAGCTATGCATATGATATCAAGACCTTCTAGAAAATTCGGTTTTTAATGGGTTTATTGCATTTTGACTCATTCAGTGTGAATATTGAGAGAAGTATAAAGTAGTTAGCAAAGAAAGTAATCAGCTTAGAGTACTTTAATAAGGGATGCTGACATGCATATGGGAATTTTTGCTGTGTTTTATCTGTTTATCATGTTTTAAAAAGTGGGAATACAAGAGAATATTTGCTCTAGATCTCAGAAGCAGAACCATCTGCAGCAACAACTTCCTGAAAAACTTGTGTGTCTGTTGTTTTAGTGGGTGTGAGACTATCTGGCTCTATATGGTGTTTTGTCCTGCTATGTCTTGCCTGCTTCTTTATCTGGGATTTTTGTACCATGCATGTGTGTCAAAACACATTATGTGGATGAATTGGTACCTTGTTTCTTCAAGGAACAGGTGGAAATAAGAAATTTTGACTGAAGATAAAATCTTGATTCCCCAACCATTTTGACAATATTAGTACATGTTTCATATCTCAAATATAATAGCAAAAGGAACATTTTGTTGTTGAATTAAAGGGCTCCTTCCTGTTATATCTGCATTATTCTTTTAAGTGCTCAGGGAAGAAACGCTGTAATGAATTACTGTTTGATATTAGCCTTGTACGTCACAATTGCTGCAGTAAGGAAAAGAATGTCCTTATTTGATCAAATCAAGTTATGTGTATGTGTAGGGGAGGGAGAGAGTGGCCTAATGTGTAACTAATAGCTAGGACTAGATAAATTGACAGAACAAATTGTATTTCTCTGCATTATACTTTACTTCTGATAATGTCCTGACATTGTTAATCAGTGTCTTTTGTGGTCTCAAGAAATAGAACGTTACTCTCTCAAAGCAAGGAACACTGTGGAAAGTTACCTGTTCAGGACACTAGTATGGGCTTTCCCACCCTAACCTGGCTGGCGGGATAAGAGGTAATTAGGTCAAGGCAGTTCTGACTCCGGCACAGAAGAAAGGAAGATGATTGAGGTGGGATTAATTAACAAGCTATAAATTCATAGCGCATAAAAATAATTTAAAATCTCATCACACACATGTGTGTATATATGTATATGTGTGTGTTTATATAAAATGTGTATATAAAGATATGTAAATGAGCTTCTAGGATAACTGTGGCCATTGTATGGATATATGACTCCAACCTGTAAACATGATCATGATATGCCATGCCCTGTCCAGTTCAGAGCTGTGTCTGGCTAAGGGTAAGGGCTTAAACATCTTTATGCCCTTTTCTAGGAGCTCCAGTTCCTCCAGCCTGGCCTTGAAGGTCTCCTGCTGCAAACTGACCCTTTCTCGCTACTCAGGCTCTGTTCACCTTCCTACAAATGCCTTCAAGAAAGCACTCTTGGCTCTCCAGCTGCACTAGGGTTTGCTAGCAGGAGCAGGGCAGTACTAGAAGCTGTTTTTCCTCCCCACTTTCATATCTGGTGAGAGTGTTATTTAGGCCAGTCTGTTAGGCAATTCTGCCTCATGTAATACCTTGCATATGATAGATGCTGTCCATCATCCTAAAATGGGACGTGTATATTGTATTTTTCAGCTAATCTCAGTTAGGATATGGACAGATTGTCTGCTGTTGCACTGAAAAAAAATTAAGGACCTGTATCTGTTGATTTAGTAAATTATTAAAATGAATGGGAGTCTCAGATTTCTGCAATAAATTATGGTGCATGAAAAAAGGTTTCATTGACTTAATTCTTAAATTATTTAAAAAGGGTGAGGTTAGAAAATGTGATTAACTCCCCCTGAGCTCTGCATTAATAGCCTTCCACTGCATAAGGGTTGCACAGGGGATTAACTATAGTCTTAAGTTTGACAGTCTAGGATGGGAGAATTAATAAAATATTCAGCAGTGTTGAGTTTAGGAAAAGGATGACACCAACTTGTAACTGCCTTTTAAGCTGTTAGTGCAACTCTCCCTTCCTTTTGGTCTTGCATGTTGTTGACAATGTGCACCTAGAGAAGTATACCAGGATGCTGCAGGAGTTAAAATCTTAAACCTTCTCATTGTTCCATAAAATTTTAAACTTTTTTTTTTTCCCTTCACAGGAAATGACCTAGAGGCCTTACAAATACATTTGTGCATTTTTGTTCCGAGTCTACAATTGAGGGCAAACGCAATCTGGAAGCACCACTGCTTAATGTTACAACGGAAACAACTACCTCAACAAACAAGGAAAGGGGAAGAAGGCTTGCAATAATAAACACTCTAATTTTTAATAGCTTATACTTGCAAAGTCTTCTGTAAACAGAGTCCAGATTTTTTTTTTCCCTCCAGTATTAAGAAGAGACGCTACAAATAAACTAATTTGGCAGACTGGATCTGTCAAGACATTTAAGATATTTGGTCTGCTGACATAAGGATTCGCTTTTTCAAGGAAGCAGCCTCTGCACTGCTTTTATAATCGCTGTTGATCAGTGGTTTGCTCCACTTTTCCTGATATTACTAATGGGAAAATTGTATTAAGGTATTGCTTCTAAAACTATTATTTGCATTGACAAAAATAACTTTTGTGGACTTAACAGCAAGTGACAATAAAATGCTCGTGAAGGAATCATAGGTGATAACTTCTCTGCTCCAGCATTGCTTTTCTGTGTGCAGAGTGGAATACCAAGCGAGACAGAGCATTATTAAGATACTTGGGCTTGTTTTTTGAGTACAGCTTATAACTGCAGCAGGGCTGCACTGAACACTTAAAATACGAAGTCAGCAAATCTGCTGCCTTTCTCACTGCTGATACAGATTATACAGACGCTTGCCTTTTTGAAATGCCTTTTGTGAAACCTATGTACACAGTCCTCCACTGTTACTGTACATAACTATATATTTGAGGAAGGAATTTGACAAGTGATTGTTAATTCAAGAAATCTTTGGACAAGCACTCACTTATGTATTGCTGTAGTGCACAAGAAAGCAAAATGGACTATAAGCGGCGCTTTTTGCTTGGCGGGTCCAAGCAAAAAGTGCAGCAACACCAGCAGTATCAAATGCCTGAGCTAGGCAGGACCCTGAGCGCACCGCTGGCATCTACAACCCCAGCATCCCCTTTGGTCTCCTCAGCTGCTGCGGGCAGCTGCAACCACCCTGTGTCCCATACTACTCCGATCGCAGACATCCAGCAGGGAATCTCCAAGTATCTGGATGCACTCAACGTGTTTTGCCGTACAAGCACTTTCCTTACAGACCTTTTCAGCAGTGTATTTAGGAACTCACACTATTCTAAGGCAGCTATGCAACTGAAAGACGTGCAGGAACATGTCATGGAAGCAGCGAGTCGACTCACAGCAGCAATAAAACCAGAAATAGCAAAAATGCTGATGGAACTGAGTGCAGGAGCTGCAAACTTTAAAGATCAAAAAGAGTTCAGCCTACAAGACATTGAGGTAAGTTACTTTGGGGGATACTGTTTTGCATGTGGATTTGTATCATTCCTTCTTAATTGGACTTCTCTTCAAAATGACTTCTACATCGCAAGTTCTCTCTGCCTTGCTTTCTGTTTGTGGGGGACGCTGGTAAAAAGATAAACTCTTCTATTCTGTTGTTTTTCTTCTTGAAAGTATTAAGTCATTTGCAGTGCCTGACTTCCAACTGTGTTGAATTAGGTATTTAGTGGGTATTTATGTGTAAGAACTTCATGATAAGAAGATATCGGGAAATAAGAAAGATGAGTTATAATTAAATTGTACTACCTATGTAATTCTAAATGGTAATCTTCTATATGATTTAAACTTATAACCAGCAATCCAACAACCTGTTTCTTAGGGGAAACCATGCTTAGTTTAATAATAATGATGATGATGATGAAGAAAAACAAAAAAGCCCCAACACCCTGTCCCTCCAAACCAACTAAATTAAAGTTTTGAACGGTTTTTCCGTAGTATTATCCATTCTGAGGGGAAACCTGAACACTTGGGAGTGGCATATTGTCATCAGTGTTTGTGTAAAACTGCATAAGTTGACTGATGATCGAAATTTGTGTAAAATAATGTTTTATCACTCTTCAGAACATTTTTGTCATTGTGAGCTGTTGTGCTTGAAGGATAATACCATGCTAGCCCGAGAGATTTGTGCTGTAAAACTTTGTCATGACTTTGCTGTAATTTCCATATGCTGGCAGCAAGTGTCCAACAGATGCCCAATTCTGCCCAACAGTCAGAATTCAGAGGTTCTGAAGTTGAGAGGATCTCCCACTCTCATCATGTCTGGCTGGATATTTCTAGGTATTTCTCCTGTAGTGAATATCTTAATTATGTACCAGGCAGTGTTAAGTGATAGTCACATACAAATCCCTGGTGTTTTAAGTAGTTCTTCGTGTTTTGACATATTTCTTTACAGCAGTCTTTGCAAAGTTTTTCCTACAGAATTCCATCCCGAGTGGAAAACTTACTTTTGAGTTCTCTTATTTTTGATTTAGATTTCGGTAACTTTGTAAGGATTAATGTTATACACACGTGCTTATCAAGCATTATGTGCTTTCTGTAAATGCACAACTTACGGATGAAGTAGTTAAGTAGAATGCTATTTGTAGTACGTAATTGTAGTGAGAAATATGACTGACAGTTTTCGGTGTTGTATACTTAGTATAGAATGAAGTAAGATTAGCTATGTATTACAAATGTCTTCTGTAGACTGATATTTTTGGAAGCAATCTAATAACATCACTATGTTTAGCTAAGGCTGTAGGAAGAAATAGATTTTTTTTAAATTTTATTTTTAATTTAGGTATCAATGTGAGTTTATGTAATTAAAGACCTTGATAATACCTGTGCTGAAAGGCTTCTTTTAATTAAAAAAAGCAAAAACATATGAAGGACTGCCTGTCTTCCAGGTTTTTTTTCATGGACTTTGAAACTGTCTTGCCAAATGTTGGCAACTGTCTGTATACTGCTTTTATAACCTAGTCAAGCAATTCTAGGTGCTAATTCATACCCTGTGCCACACGCTGTGTGGGGAGAGTGCTTCTTCAGCACTGAGTGGAGTTCATGAGCAAAAGCAAAGCATTGTTTGCATAAGTTGGCTGCACATCCTGCCAGCTTAAAGCAAAGGTAGAGAAACTTGCTTTGGTCCCTGCTTTACCTGTATAGAGCTAACCCTTCTTTCTGAGCTCCACATGCATCTACATTTCTATCTTCACGAGGCAGCTTTATGGTAGGAACAAATGTGAAGAGAATGCAGGCAAAACAGCTGGATTGCTTGGTTTTCTATTTAGGTATATCTTGTGGAAACTGACCCCTCATCATCATACTTTTCTTATACCTTTTCTTAAATAAAACTGCATCTTGCACATAGCTTTAAAAAATGTCAGTATGCGAGATTTATGGGAACTTTTGTGTAATAAGTATTGCATTCTGCTTTTGCTTAAGAACCAGAAAAATTTAAGGATTTGACGCTGACTCACAGGTTGATTTTTAAGTCAGCCAGGGAATATGGTTTAGGTGACTTAAGTATATGGGCAAGCTAGTTGGATGATTGTGCCCATGAAGCAGTTATCTGTTGCTCACTGTCAAAATGTACCTTGGCAGAGGTCAGTATAGAGAATACATTTAAGTTTGTAGGTGACTTGAAAATATGTGATACAAGTGTGCTGGAAGATGTGCTGAATTAAAAATAATCTTGAATTGAACAAACGATTTTTCCAGTTGGGATGGAATTCAGAGGGGAAAACTGAATGTTACAATATTTAAATAGAAATTGTCAGCCTCACAAGTGGAGCCCACCGGGCAGCAGTTTTGAAGAACAGTTCTAGGGCTTACAGTAGTCGTATGTGGAGTAGGAGTCAGTGTTGTGCAGGTCTGAATAATAAATCAATGTTGTTGCTATTGTGCAAAGAGGCTGTTGCCATGTATTTAACACGACTATAACCTACAAGAACCATGAAATAAGCATTCAACATTCTTCACTTTGGTTATTATGGCCTTAAACACAATAGTACACCCATGCATCACTGCTGTTGCACTTAGAGAAATAGTGAGCAACTGGAGAGACACCAGAGGAAAGTAGCAAGAGTAATCAGACACCCAGGAAATAGGACTTCAGAGGACAAATTGAAAAGACTGGTTCTACAGAAGAGAAGACAAAGAAGGAAAATGAAAATTGTTCAGGTATGTAAGAAGCTGCCAGACAACGTGGCCATGTTCTGTTCTTCATGTCCACGTAAGGTGGAGCAAGAAGTAATGAACTTAAGTTTCAGGAGGAAGGATTCATATTAGACGTTGTGGAAATATTTTGTAATGTTAGTGAAGCACTGACGTGGATTGCTCCAAAGGGTAGGGAGCCTCCATCATGAGGAACTTACAGAACAGGTGTAACCTGCGTCTAGCAAAACTGACCCAGGTGAAACTGCTCCTTGCTTGGGACAGTAGGATGACCTTTTGAGAGCCTCTCCTACTCTGCTTTTCTGTGATTTGAAGACTGAGCTATTTATGCTGAAATGTGAATTAAAAAAAAAAAAAAAAAAGTGTGGTTTGGGTTTTTTTTTTCCTGTGATCTATAGAAAAGTTAACATTTTGTAAAACTACCAGCAGGATTAAAAAACTCACAATGGAAGCAGAAAAATATAAAGGGCTTGCCTGACTTCATCAGAGTTCACTGACCAGGGGAAATGAGGGGAAAAGAGTGCGAGAGGCAGTGTAATTGTTTCCTTGGAAAATACAAGGGGGGAAATACAGTAATAGCTGGATTTTTCAGCTTCTCTAGTAGGTGACTGAAAGAACTTATAACTCTGAGAGAGAGTTGAGAGATGGTCAAATGTCTGAGTGGCAGCTCAGCAGCATCCTATGAAGAGGTACTACAGAGCCTCTTATTTGAGGGATGAAGTCTGGTATTAACAGAGGCAGTGGGAGGTGAGTTGTAATTCATGTTGGGGTGGGAGGAGAGAACCCCAAATTCATAAGAAGGACATGAATGAGGCTTTTTCTATGCATGAGCCCAGCTAAGGAAAATGTACTTTTCCTAAGTCATTCTCAACAAAGGCTGTATGTTTTGAGGAAGAATGAGAAATATAAGCAAAGCGGGTTTGGCTGTAGAAAATTAGCAGAAAGCTATAGTTCTTCTGAGGTGCCACACGTTTTTATCTAGTGCAGCAGGCTCTAGCCCCCAGGGAAGGCAATATCAAGAAAACTTCAAGTTCTGATGAACATATGCTGACTTGGATTTGGACTAAAAAAGGTTGTGCAACCTGGACTGTAGCAGCAGTGGGTGAGGGTTTTAATTTATTTATTGTATTTTAGCAGAACAGAGCTTGCTAGTTCAGAGCTGTCTGCCAGGATGTGTAAGAAGGTGACTTCTCTTGATCAAAGTCTTGGTGACAGATGGAGTTTCCCAAGGTTTCTTACTTTCAGAAGTGCAAATGCTGATTTTTATTTTCTGCCTTTCCCGTTCCCCTTTCAAAAAAACTGAATTCTCAGGTGTTTTGTGCCTGTATGGGTGAGGAACAGCTTGGAAATCAGGGGGAATGAGAGTGCGTTTTATGTTAAGTTTTCCAGATCTGTTAAAAGTTTTGTAAGCTGGAAGAATGCAGTAAAACTGCACTTCTGTTAATAGAAGCATTAAAGGAAGTCTGGGGGGGGCATGGGGAATTAAAACTAGAAGAAATTTGTAAATTTCCTCATCTTTTGTGAAGCTTTGCAGCAGCCTCAGTACTGCAAAATACAAAGAATGAATTTTGTTTTAGTTACATGGAGCTTGTGTATTGTCTTAAAGACAGAGATGTACATGTTGCCTTCCTAAACAAAAGGGAGGCATGAATGGGCACAGGATACTTACTTGGATGCTCTGTTTTGTATTAAATGGAGATAATTTTTGGCCTGTGTGTGTATAAAATAACTGAAGATTTTTGAACAAGAAGCTTGTGGGACAAAAATGTCTGAGTAAATAGAGAATGTAGGCTTTCCTTAGCAAATATTATAAAGCCCAGTTTAAATATTTTTAAAAATTATTATGTTTCCTGTGATTTGCAGGGATTGGCTTCAGACTTTTCTGAGTTGAGGAACTGTTAGTAGCAAAAAGCTGCTTCAAATCAGTAGAAAATGCTATGCCTTGCTGGAATGCCATTGTACTCTTGTCTTGGTCTATAATCTCATGGTCTGCTCTCAGATCTGCTAGCATTGTCTTTAGAAATATTTTGTATTACCTGTTAATTGCTGCTTTTTATTTTTAAAATGCTTAACACTTAAATGCTTCTTTGCTAAATTATAGTTAGCATTTTAGTAGCTGTCAATATCAGATTATCACTACTGGGCTTTTAGGTTGACTGTTAGCAGAAATGAGTCTGTTAGGTTGCTCCTGTCTCCTTAATACTGTAGTTGTAAAGGTGCAACTTCTGCTGGAATCTAGTTTGTCTTGTAGGTAGCTCTTTTTCAATGAGCAGGATCATGTCTTCCCTTGGAGGTGTTTTGGTCATGAGATCACTCTTCCAAACTGCAGGGCATTGCTATGTAGTAAAAATGAATAATATTCTGCCCACTTTCAGTAATATGTGGGAAAGGGTGTTATCTCATAATCTGGTACGCCAGTTTGAGTCATACCTCATTGTTAACTTCATTATATTGCTATTTTAATCTGGTATCTTCAGTGGGTAGACAGGTTCTACACAGGGCTTATTGTTACCAAAGCTATTAAGAACTCTGTTAAGGGAAATGGGGTAGTAGGAAACCACTGAATAAGCGTGTTGCGGTGTTTTGGTTTTTTGAGTGTTTTGTTTGCTTAGGTAAATAGCCAAAAAGAAAACAAAAAAAGGGGGGGGGGGGGGAAGGGAAAGAAATTCTACTACATAAAATGGTACTTTGACCTGCAGTTCCGTATTTGTATCATGTTTGGAAGACTGACACTGGTTATTTGCTGACTTTATTAGTGGTAGTGTTCTGTTTTAAAGAATCTGTTGTATAAGATTTGCTTGCCAGGGAATTTGCATGGCATCACTGTTTAGCAATGAAATCTGGCAATTTCATGTGTGCACTTTGTCCAGCAAAATATTCCAAAGTTGATTGTGTGCCCCCATTAGGAGGATAATACGGGACAGAGTAACCTAGCACTGTACCTCCACCCGATGCTCCTGTTTGTATGTAACCAGTCTGATTAAACTCATCACCTGTTTGAGACAAGGAAGTCTGAAGTGAGACCTCCCCCAAAAGTCCCATTGCTTCCACATGCCTAAAGAGGAAGAGAGATTCCTTTAGGTAAGGTTATTCAGCTGCTGAGCTGGATAGTTGTCCTACCGGGTAACAGGTTAGGAAAGTCAAGGTGCTAGAGCTGTATTTCTTGGGACGAAAAGTTTGCAAGCTGAAGACCTCATTGTGTATGCAATATAAATGATTCTAAAAAATGGTTTAAGAAAACACCACCACTACCAAGAAAAACTTACTAGTTGACACCTGTGATGATTCCAGTTCATCTTTGATTACTTCATAGTCTCTAGGCTTTAGTTTGTTCTTATTACGGTCTAAAGCAGGGGAGTCAAACACTTCTGCATGGGAAAGCAGGGAAAAATAAACTCAAAAAAGAGATGGTGGTGTCTCTAACTGTGAAAAAAACGCATCCATATGCTAATATTGTTCTGCAGATTTCACAACAGAGATTTAGTATATATTGCTTTACACACTTTAACTGCTGGCCAACACTGGCTGTATTTGTTAAAGTGGTGGTGGCTATACTGCTTTCCCACAGTTAAGACAGAGTTTCAGCTCTTTGGAAGAAAATCCTCAAGAAGGCAACTTTAAAGCAAAGTGAGCTTGGCATCTGCATTGAGTGTTTAACAGTGCAAAAATCCTCCACCACTTGGATTTTATTTAAGCAGTTAAAACCATCCGTACCCATTTCTGAGGAAGACTGAAATAGATTACTTTTTTAAACAAAACAGAAGTTCAGTAAAGCAGATGTTATTATTTATCTTTACTGTTTAACATTGTAAATTATACTAGGAATGTTGTGTGCTGCCACTTAAAAACTAAATCATTTGTTTATTTTGAGCATTATTCCCAGGCAGGGGAAACTTCAACCTCTGTACCTTAAATATTCTTTGAAACTTAATCGGCTTGAAATTCCTAATGAGTCCTAGTTTCTTCTTCCCCTGAGAACTGCATTCTTCATACACAGAAGTATTCAGATCACCAGTTGCCTTTTCTTGCAATTTTCTTATAAATCTTTCTAATCTTGTAGCCAGGAAAGTTGGAGTCTTATTCATTTTATCATTTGCTGGCTGCTTTTTTTTAATAAGGCAAACTCCACTTTCAGAGGTCAGTCAAAGTACCAAAAATGTTTAATTTTATGTCTTGTACAAAGAAGGGAAGTGATTGAACCAGAATGGAATGTCAAAAGGAGTCCGGATGCAATGGAAAAAAGCATTGCCACCACTGGTTCTTCTGAAGTAGATAGTTAATGCATATAACTGTTCGTGTGACTCCACAGTCTTGCCAGTAAGATCATTGTGTCTGAATATTTTTATTCCAGAAGAATGTAGCTGAAAATGAGCCAGATGATTTATTTGCTGCAAGGCATAATGGCTTTGTACATTATCTGTGTATTTTATGAATTATTCCTAAAATGGAATTAAAGTTGAGTCTTTTTTAATAAATCAAAGTCAAATATACATTTTAAATCACTTTGTGTGACAATCTCCATAGAAGAAACAAAACACTTTGAATAGCTCTTAAATACTTTCTACAGTAATTTGGAAAATACTTGCTTCTCTGCCGTGTTCTGGTTATGCTTTGTTGTAAGCTTTTGTCTGCTTAGGAGAGCGTGGCCCTGAAGGTAGACAGAGCGCTCCTGTTCATGCTGCTTTGCTCTCCAGGTTGTCCTTTTGGATGGTTGCACTGTCTGTTCTTCCACATGTGCTGGCTGCGCAGAAGTACTCAGTTTGTGTGACCTGTTTTGTTTTGCTTGTAGTAACTGAGGCATGTGTCTGTCTTTGGTTATAATTCTCATTAGCATGCATATGAGAAGCGGAGATAAATGGGGGATGGAAATGTGCAGGTGACAGAGGTCCAGGACATGGAGCTGGGCTCCGGCTGGTGGAGGTGGGCGCTCCTTCCCTGGCACAGCGCTGGTGCTGTCCTCAGCCCAGTGAGTACTGGGAGAGACTGGCAGCCCTTTGCTTCCCTGCCTTTCCTCAGATTTTCTGAGTATTACATGACCCATTTCAGTGAAATGTTCTGAAGAGAAGATTTGTGCCAGCGTTAGCAGTTCATGTCAGACAATGCAAGTGACAGGGCTGCAACTTTATGCATGCATTCTGCAGTCACTATTATATTCTAAAAATGGCACTGCGTTGCCACTGTATTATGTGGCAAAATGTTCTGATGCTTATTACGGGTTATTGCTCTGCTTGGAAGATAAACTGCTGGATTAAGCTTTTCTGATTTTTTTTTTTAATGATAACATTTTAAAATGATTCAGATTTGTTTGTTTTGGGGTTTTTATCATATATTCAGCTAGGTCTATGTGCAAGTGGGTTTTGCTGTTGACTTTGTCCTTGTGATAATATGCTACTCCCATTTTTGTATTGTGTCATGTGCTTGATATTGCTAAGTAACTTGACAAGCTTTTCGTTCTTCAAATTAACCATAACTTGAGTGCAGAAGTAAAAATGACGTGGAATCAGACTGATCTGCCCTTAATTCATAGAAACCAATGGTCACTCACTGTTTACCTTATTTTAAGTAAAAGGTTAAATATTATGTGTTACTTATGATCTGAAGCGTTCTTTTAATAAAAAAAGAACTGAGTTTAACTTGGTTCCTTACCGAATCACTGAACAAAAAGGAAGAAGGGAAACTTCTGTGACACCTTCGGTTTGCTTGAAACTGGCTTGTTTCTTCTCCCGCAGGTACTTGGGCGATGTTTCTTGACGGTGATGCAGGTCCACTTTCAGTTCCTGTCACAAGCTTTGCAGAAGGTCCAGCCAGTGGCACACTCTTGCTTTGCTGAAGCTGTAGCTCAGGAGAGAAAGAACGTTAGTGGGGCTGGAGCCTCAAACTTAAGCCCCACAAATGAGCTAGAAGATGCAGTAAGATCATGGAGAGGAGCAGCAGAGGTATGGAGGTCTTGCTGTAGTGACATTATATTTAGTGAAATGACAGCAATGTTTAGTGAAACCTCAACTGAGGCTGGATGCCCTAATAAAGGAAGAAAATCTCTGATTTTAAAGACATGCTACATTTGAAGGTGGGAACATGGTGCAGTTAGTTTCAGATGCTTGTTTTACCTATATGGTGATTATACTGTCTTTGCCCTGTGTAAAGTTTTCTTTGTGATGTGATTGTACCTAAGGAGTGCACAAACAGTGGAAACAGCTTTTTGTTACTAGTAATGAATTAACAATGTTCAAATGTGGTTTGCCAGACAGAGCGAATTTAAAAAAACAAAACCGAAAACAACCAGAAACCAAAGCCAACATACAAGTTGTTGTTCAAAATCATAGTAAAATCTTGATGGAAAAATAATTTAGATAATTCTAAATTTTGAGTATGCATTCTGTTTTATACTTTAAAATTTTTATGGTAACTTTTAACACTTTTGCCTTCATGCTGTTAAGTTTGATGTTCCTTGATCCATCAATTGTTGGAATGTTAATCGTATTACTTTAAATGTACCATTCCCTGGACTTGTGTTTTCACAAACACTTGCCATCTGTGGAATCCTTACTTTTCCTGCCGAAAAAGAAGTACTTTACAAAGCAAAATAGTTTCATGAGCTTTTCTGCTTTCTGTTGCACTGTTTAAGTCTGCAGACTGATAGATCAGAATGGATTCAGACATTAAGCGCATGGTTTCCTTAAATTCAAGTAACTTGGAGCATGTGCTTTTGAAGTCTAATTCGGGATCCCACACAGGCATATTAATCATCTTTGCTGGAAATCTTGTCAAGGTTTCCATTTATCAGCTAACATTTGCAAGGTATATGCAAGCAAACAAATTACCTTTAGAGCTATGAATGCAGAGGGATTATTTGTTATTTTTACCGCAGCATAGATTTACTTCACTGAATAAAAGAGGGATTTGAGAGTGCTTTAGGTGTATTACAGATAATCATAACAGGTCTAATCCTGGTATAGCTTTACTCCTTTTGCATAAAACCAGTTAATTTTATGTTTAATATACTTAGTTCCTTAAAACTGTGTTACAATTTCTAGAAATGCCCTACAATTGCTATCAAGTTTGTTTAAAATGTGGTTAAAATTAAACTTGGGTTTGCAGAATCCGGGACCTTAACTTTCTTTTCTGCCTCCTTAACAGCCCACTTGAGCTATTTCTGTTAATAAGACCTTTATTTCGAAATAGAGTTTAGTACAAGTATTACACTAATCAAATCTTTTATTAAATGTAAATGGGGAGAAGAGAAAAATACAGATTGTCCCTAGTTCCAGAATAACAATAGAAGGAACTTCTCAATTTTTACGATTGACTAAAATAGCTAATCTGAAGTACTTGTGTGGGGTTTTAGGGCAGTGTAAGAAAAATCTGTGCTCTGTAAATAAATAAAATCTCTTTCTCTTATAATTGTAGGTAGACTAATATACATGTCATTTTGATAGAAGGGAGATTTGAAATACTGAAATATTTCCAAATTTTTACTTTGTGGAGTGGAAGGCAATCCGTTATTTCCATATAAAATTAGCTTCTTTGGCAGGAGAATACACTGCTGTTTCAGAATAAAGTTTAAGATGATACTCTATCGGTAGCTCAAAACTATTTTTCCTTTTTAAGATTCTCACTTGGAAAATGCTGTAATTTTGTATGTGTCAATGAGGTGAGCACTATGTCTGTCCGTTGGCTGTAGTACCAAAAATCCCCAGTTTGGACATCCTGCTTTAGAGTAAGACTCGTCCTAGACTGAAGAATAAGCCATATCTGAGGCCTTAAATGCAGTTGAGAGTAGGTTTCTATTTGTTTCACCCTGCTCAGTAGTTTAATATTTTACAGTTAAAGTTAGATATTTGGCTTTTCATATTTCTTATTTTTCAAAATCATACTATGTAAAGCTATTCTCTTGCCATGCTGAGCTGGTCTTACAGTCTGGTGTGGCTCTTCTCAAATTGCACTACAGTAATCATCCTTAGTTTTATAAAATATATCTTCTTATGTACACAGGAGTGTTTGTACACATGATTAAATGTATATTCTGGTTCTGTGGCAAGTAATACCCTTTATGTTGAAGTTTTAAGTTCCTCCTCTGGTAACCAGAGTCATCATGTGGCCTGTGTAACAGGATCCTTAGTCCTGGGAGGGAGCTTGAAATAGTAACAGCAAACAATGTTGAATTAAGTTGCTAGCCAACACCTATATGCCATACAAATTACTTGAGATTTGTACTTTCAAAGCAGCGGTGGAGGTTTAATAAGTTAAAATAAATCATTTCCTCCTGATCCTTTCCACCAGGTGCTGCTTCTCATCTCTTTTATAATGTTTTAAAATCTGTGGGTTTTTTTTTTCTCTTTTTTAAAATTTAATTAAGCTTGACCTGGTTTAATGTTGAACCTCTTTACCCTGGATTTTTATTTTACTTTACAGGCCACATCTCGACTGCGAGAAAGAGGCTGTGATGGATGTTTGGCAGGAATTGAAGTTCAGCAACTTTTCTGCTCACAGAGTGTGGCAATCCCTGAACATCAGCTCAAAGAGCTAAACATGAAAATTGACAGTGCTTTGCAGGTGAGTTTTTAAACTTGCTGCTTTCATGTGCATTGTAGTACAGTCAGGGGGCCAAGGAATGAAATAGGGAAGGAGTATATTACTGGAGAAATATGTACCACAGGTAGCCACAAGGTATTTGAGAATTACAGTATTGGAATCTTACGTGATAAATGTGTGTATGCCATAGAACTGAGTAGGGTAAATCCATGTAACAATTCTTATGTATGTGTCCAGACACAATGACTGCATGCTTGCTTACTTGCTGATACGCCTGTTCTATCTCAACTTTTTCTTCAATGTCAGGCTTACAAAGTGGCTTTGGAGAGTTTAGGCCATTGTGAATATGCAATGAAGGCTGGCTTCCACTTGAACCCGAAAGCTATTGAAGCAAGTCTTCAGGTAGGGTCTGCTAAACCTGCTCTCTCTTTCATCACTCCTCACCTTGAAAATAACTATTTTAAAAAAACCATTGGACTTGTATTAGGATTTTCTAAAATCTTCATTTCTTCTAATTGATCTGTTCTTTTATGTTTAAGGGCTGTTGCAGTGAAGCTGAAGCCCAGCAAACAGGAAGGAGACAGACTCCACCTCAGCCAATTCAGTGTGAACTGCCCACTGTACCTGTTCAGATAGGATCGCATTTTCTGAAAGGAATATCCTTTAATGAGTCTGCAGCAGAAAACCTGAAGCTGAAGACGGTAATAACTCTGAATCTAACCACAGGAGTGAAGAGAGAAAGAAAAAAAAAAAAGGAAAAAAAGAGTAGAACTCCTTAAAATTCAGAGACCAACTGCAGTAGAAGTTCGGTGCCAAACTTGTATTTAAAAGTGCATATTTTTAGCCTGACTTCCTGTGGAAGCAAGATGTTGATAACATTGTAGGTCCACGCCTGCTTCTGGTAATGTTTTAACCACCTGGTCAAATTCAGTCCAATCTGAGAGAAGCATAGAAGTCTAGGAGGTAATGAAGCTTCTATGAACTTTTTGAAAATAGGTGGGTTAAGTGTCAAGAAGTACAGAGGAAAGTGAGCCCTTACAGGTGCCCCAACCAGGTGATGCACTTCAGAGCTTTTATCTTCTTAGGTGCCAAAATAAGTCTGGCCCAGCCTAGTGCTAAAAGGAGGTACTTGAAAAAATATTTTGTAACAGAGCTCCTTTTAATGTCTTTTTACAAACTCTAATAATATTTTTAAAAAAATTATTTAAAACTGTGGAGACATTAATTGTGGTTTCAGTGTAAAGGAATGGAAAAGATGTCCATTCAGAAGTAATTTGGGCAATTTGAATCAGCATTTTTACTTTTTTTTTTTTGTAGATAAGCCCAGTTCCTTGCTCCTGAAAGAGTTGAAACAATCCACAGCTCAAAATGCTGCTTTTTTATTGTCTTTGCAGTGCTTCTTGTAGTTTTGATTAAACCATTTTGCAAGAATATAAGCAAAAATATTGTTTATGATTTTGGAGGAGTATTTTGGTCCAAATAGCAGAGACTGTCTTCCATATTTCTGTTCTGTAGTTGAGCTCTTCTAGTTGTAGAAGACTGTTCAGAGGTAACACACATTATAGTTATTTGAAATATGTGTAGAACAATACATATGGAAGCGGTGGTATCATTTCTGAATCATGTGTTTAGTATGACAAAGTTTTTATGATTTCCCCCCCCCACAGCACACAATGCTGCAGTTGATTAAGGAAGCTGGATGCCATAATGGACTTACACCACGGGATGACTCTCCTGTTACTGAAGTACTAAATCAGGTTTGCCCTTCCACTTGGCGAGGAGCCTGCAAAACTGCTGTACAATTGTTATTTGGCCAAGCTGGACTGGTAAGTGACTATGAATAGGCTTAGCAAAAAAAGGGCTACTTAAACATCCTGAAGAGAAACTAGATATTTTAAAGGGTTTGGAAATTAATTTCCAGTGTCTTACTTTTGTGTTTCTCCATTTTTAATGCTGCAGCTAACTTGATTTATGAAAAAAATGTATCCTCATAGAATGCAAGTTTGTAGATGGTATCTGTAGTTGATAGGAACAGGAGAATGTACTGTGTACTTCATATTCTCCATTATTAGAGAGAGCACAAGAAATGAAACTTCTAATTCATAGTGAAATAGATTTTCAAATCTATAGATGACCATGTTAAAAAGAAACACCCCTTCCCCCCTTTCCTTCTCTCAGATGAGCTTTAAAAACTGCCATTTTTTCATTTCCTCTCTGCTTTGAATGGAAGCTGGGTTTCCTGCCCAACGTAAACCAGGAAGTCCTCTGCACCAAGTAATGCTACCTGACATCTCCAACAGGACAGAGCAATTAAATACCTTGCTGTAGACATATGTGTTCATTAGAAACAAACCCCATGGATTTTACAGTATCTAAACAATTGCTAAAAATAGATGCTTTGGAACATACTCTGATAAGAAAATGCATTTGTGCTCCCATAACTAATTACTGCTATCTCTTCATTTAATAAAGTGTTCATTCATGACACAGGTTTTTTTGGACTACTGTGAGTTTTCATTTGACTGGACAAATAAAATGGGGGAAAGACTGCAATAGGATAGGAAGGAAATGCAAGCATAAAGGTACACCGTAGCCTATGATCGTTTCTGTCAAGTATTTTCATCATCTTTAACCTACAATGAGTTGATTCATATACTGATTCTTTGTTCAAGGTGGTGGCAGGCCATCAGGACTCTCTAACTAACTGTAACTTCTGATGAAAGGATTCATATTGCTACATACTTTGTAAATACCACATTTTTTCAAACAAATCACGCGGCTGATTAAGTGACTTTGACCTTCTGTCCTAGTTCATTAAACCATATGTTTTTTGGTGCTGTTACTAGGTTCTCCAATAATGGTGAATGATAAAATGTAAATAATAAATTTGTCAGATATTTCTACTTTAGCATTCCTTTGATACTAGTTATTAGATATTCCCTTAATATTAAATATCTGTTAGAGAAGTAGGTTCAAATCATACTGGAATTCAACTGACTTTTCATGTAAAGGCGGCCTAAAATCAAAGGGACGGACCATCAGTATCATAATAGCAGCGCACCTGCTATCAGTCCTTACTTCACTGTGATACAGGGGTTTAAGGATAGGAGATGGTAGTGCATTAACCACTTTGTAGAAGGAAATTTTACAGGGAGGCATAAGAAGGTGGTATCTTTGTAGGGAGAGAAAGTCAACTGTGGAATAGTAGGACTGATCAAATTTCTGCTTAGGTGTTTTCAAGGAAAATAGGTATTAAATATTAATAAATACAAGAAGAACTAGAAAAAAGGATATGGTTAAGTGGGATTGTGTCTTCACCTGCCATAGTTCATGGCAGGATGCTGGGAGTCAGCAGCAAGGTATGGGAAATGAGGCCAAGAAAGAAACTGTTTCTCAGCAGCCCTATGGGAGTGTGCTGTAACTCACGATAAGTTCTTGGCTCCTGAGTGTCTAGATGAGGAATGCCTTGGAGGATGCTGCACCTCCCACTGTTTCCTTTCCAGGGGATTTTAGGGTTGTGCACACCCAAGTCCTGCCCTGATGAGATTTGGGGAGTGGCTGGAGGCATATTTGGACTCGAGATTCTGGAAATCTGGTGTCCCCAAGTCTAGACATAACTCGTTAGACCTGCTGGTAATTAAAGCGCTGATACTCTTCAGGTTTATCATAACATTTGGAGAGTTGTCAGAATAAAACTTACTTAGACATTCTCCCAAATGACAGTGCTGATATAAGGAATATTACTTGTGTTGAATCATGAATGTCTCCAAAGATTTTTGCATGAACCTCAGGTTCTGAAGGTAGCAGGTTTCTGTCTTCAAAGACACGGTAATGAGCTATACACATGACAAAATACTTGCAAGCCTTCTCTCTTTCGTTCGTTCTCGCTTTGATTTGTTGCAATTTGGAAGGGTGTGAGGGTTGAGGTTTTTCTTTTTAAACTATGTGCTATAATTTTTTTACAGCATTCAATTATGCTTGTATGTAGCCTCATGCAATGATGAGAAATTGTAATTTGCTTCTTTAAAGCATTCTTTGGGTGGAGATGAGAGAGGAAACACCTGTAAAACAAGAACAATAGATGTCTGATGCACAGGAAGCTATCCTCTAAGCACCCACCAGGCGGGGAGGGAGAATGTGTTTATTTTAAGTTTATTTTGTGTAGAACTCAGACAAATGAATCATGGGACAATATTACATAGTCTTTGGTTTACTGCTTTAGAAACTAAGCTGTCTGCATTAGTTCAGAGTTGTGTGTAAATTTGTCATTTAAATGCCAAATTTAAAAAAGAACATTACTTGACAGTCTCGCTATCTTTAGCCTGTCTTGCCATGTGCCTTTTAAGAAGAAACTCATTAGGAGTGGAAAGCACAATGAGATGTGGCTTAGTTTGCGTGGTTATTTTTAGGCTTCAGTTCTTCTAACATAAGAAATAATTCTTAAAAGGGCGGTTTTTCAGTTTTTACCTTAGCATATATATATATAAAGAGTTGTATTCTCAGATTTGGGTCAGCTGAAGAAATCTCCATCTTTGAGTAAAAGTAATGTGTATTAAAATGGTTGAATTCAGAGGATGAGTGGAAATAAAACTTTGAACTCTCCTTGTGCAAAGTTATGAACAGAATGTTTAACTGAGTCTCTAGCCATCCTTTTTTGTGCTAGTAGATCTTTCTGTAGCAAAAAACCCAACATGCATTGCAGAAGCACTAAATCTCCTAGTAATGTTTAAATCCCGGATGTCGTAACTCTGACCAAATGTTGACAAATGTAAAACTTTAAAAAGGGAAGAAAGGAAGATAAGGGGGTGTGGGGGTGGAACACCCCCAACAAAGCCCAGACCATGAGCACTACCATGCACCACTGCCAGAAGCTGATCTAGGTCTGCACAAATCAGAATTTTAGTTCTGACTTGCAGGTCTGAGATGCAGACAGTGTTTTTCTTGGGAGCTGAAAAAAAAAATCACTCCTAAGTTCATCTCTCCTTATCCCAATTATAATTGCAGTATAGCTGAATCGCAGATTACCAAATTACATAAAATTAAAATGGTACAAATACAAGGAAAAAAGTAATGGAGTTGCCCTGTTATTAAATGAGGTATTTTCATGAGTGGATAATATCATAGCATTTTGTCACCGGGCTTAGACATATTTTACAAGTTTGAATAAACTTGGGCAAATGCTTAAAGTCAACTGGGGGAAGACTAAGGCCTTATGCTAAAATATCTAAAAGGTGGGAAATAATTGTGTTCAAATGTCATCACATGGTTTTGTTACAGGAAGAGGGAGAAGAGACTCTCAGCATTATTCATATTTCGCTTTTCTTCATAACCAGTAGTAGACAACCAGTTAGAAGTAGAACCAGTGTAGGATGATTGCAAAAAAGCCAGTAATATCCCTTGAGGCTTATTTACACCAGAGGACTTTTGCCATTTCAAGGGTAAATGGTACAGCTAATCTGCTAGTCACTGAAGCAAGAACTGCTGACTGCTGCCAAAAAGCTGCTGGTTCAGCATGACCAAAATAGGAAATTATGGAAATGATCAAAAAGGCCAACCCATGCAGACTGGACAACATCAGAAAGTATGAACCAAATATGGAACTTACTATCACTGGTATTACAAGTTTAAATGAAGCTGAAGTGAATCCATTCTTTCTCAATTCCATAAAAAGAAAGGTTCATGACAGAAGGGTAATTTTGAAGACTTTCATCTTCCATATATCTTAATGATGTCTTACAGAAGGCTCAGAATTCAACAAATTGAATCACTTTTCTTCCCTTTATATAACAGGGAATTAATAATAGTGCAGTTCCATTAGGTAGACTAGAGAAGTGTTGGTGTTGGATTTTATAGCCTTAAAAGGAAGGGGTGTGTGTTCAGAATTGTGAGCTATGTGAAGAGTTGCAGACTAAATACTACTTGTCTGTATCATACCATGCACTGCAGTTAAATTATTTAAAGTATTTTGATAAATAGGTGTTTGGGTGCTATTAAAGTAGTAATAGTGCCAAACCTCCCAAGTGCTTGGCTGTTATACGAACCCATTGATAATTACCAGCTGTTAGATAAAGCAGTTGGTAACTACATAGTGATGCATAACTACAGTATGTAATTGAGAAGAAGCAAGTCCTTGAAATATAGGTTACTGTATCAAACTAATTTTATATTTTCCTTTTTTTAGATATTTAAATAGAAATCAACTTATAATGATTTTGTGAGTTGATCTGGTTTTATCTGGTTACTTCCTGTAGTGTAGCAGGAAGGTGAGACTTGCATCTTAACCACAAGGGTGATAAAATAACTAGAACTAATTCTTAAAATCATTTCCCTTTTATTTTCATGCTAGGTGGTTGTGGACACCGCACAGATTGAAAATAAAGAAGCCTATGCTCCTCAGATAAGTTTAGAAGGATCCAGAATTGTGGTGCAAGTTCCATCAACTTGGTAAATAAAAATACTGCATTGCAGATTATACTAATAGCTATGACTGAAATATATAGGGAAAAATATTGCAGTACAAATGGAAGAGAGAATACTACACAATTATGGTATATCTGCCTTAAGTTCCTTTATCTGGAACTGTCTGAGTACCACTGTTTCTGACAGACTGACAGTTGTACTTCAGCTGTCTTTGCACTAGTGCTGCCTCTGGAGGCAATGGAAGAGAGGCAGTAGTGGGGCACTAAAACATACTTCTAAAGAAAAAGCTTGATGATGAAAGAGAATGTTTAAAAAATATATAAAATAAATCCAATGGCATTCCTGTTACGCTCCTCCCTGGCAGGTCCTCACAGCTGTTACTCAGGAGAGCCAGGAATTAGGTGAGATTAATATGAGAGCTTTCGCTCTTTCTTCACTGAGCTGTTCTTTAAGTGCTGCCATGAACCGCAGAACTTGGAGGTCCATGAGATGCTATTCCTACCAGTTTAGTTGACTGCCTAGGAAAGAATGGCAGGATTAGTCTGCAGTTTAGGTGAGGATTTCTTCCCTTTTGAAACAATAACTTGGAATTAGACCACTTCCTTTCTCTCTTACTTCGGAGTACTCGGCGTTACGAATTTCAGTACAACACAGTTTATTCATCTGAATCCTTAGTGAGATAGCCTGTTACTAATGGTACCAATGGTATGTCCAGAAGCATGAGTCAACTGATAGTCTGTTTACCCAAACACATCTTTAATCCCTCTGTAGATTATAAACTGGCACTTCTCTGTTCTCTTTATGTAAATTGCTCTATTATGAAAGAACTAAAATAATGCAGAGTGCTTTGAGCCAGGCTTTGTGTGCTCTGGAAGAGCTCCGCCTGCTGACACATAGTCAGAGTGCCTCTTTACTCATCTCTGCTGGAGGGGCTCATTAAGTACTGACAAATGTGCTAATATCTAGATTTCGGTTACTCTGATTTCACCTCAAATTCAGTCCTAATTCTGTGCCACTAATGAGGAAAATTCACTAATCCTGCACCTTCACAGCTCACTAAAATCTTCCCCAGACTGTTGGATATGGTGAATCATTTTCCACATGGAGTCTGTCAGGCTGGGGGTTCTTAGCGTTGGACTCCAGAGTGCACCCACGTGCTAGTGTCTTCTGTCAGGTTTGTTGAGTGCTCTTGCCATTTTCCAGAAATGGGCTTTGTGTATTCATTGTTTCTTACCTTTGTGCCTAAATTATGCCTGCTCAGCTAAAGAGCCAATCATTAATCATGGTTTTAAAAGAAATTATATAACTCTTAATGTTATAGTTAGATTAGCTGTATATTCAACAGTAAAAAGAAACGGGCTGCAGGTGTAGCCTTTAGGAACCCTCAGGCATTCATACATTGTGCTGCCTTTACTACTTGCACCTCTGTAGGAGCAGAAGTAGTGCATCAATTGGCCCTTTATTATCTGACTAGTATGGTGAAATTGTTTAATGTAAAAAAGAAAAATTTTGATTTGTAAGTTAAACTTAATGATTACAGGTGTCTGAAAGAAGATCCAGCAACAATGTCTTTGCTACAGAGGAGTCTGGATCCAGAGAAGACTTTGGGACTAGTCGATGTGCTCTATACTGCTGTGTTTGACATACACAGGTGGAAGGAAGGAAGGTACATCTCCTCTTGAGCCTCATGCTCTACTTCCCTAGTTTAAACAAAGCCATCATTGTTGAAAGATCTGTACCGAGGAATTCGATAGTACCGGTTCATCAGAAGGGGGAAGCAGTAGTCAAACTGGGAGCAAAAACCTGGTAATCCACATGGGTACCTTGTGGGTATGTACAGAGATACAGCACTCTTTCAAAAAACAAACCAGCAGCTTATCCATGTGCACAAAAGTATTTGTTCCTCTCTTACAAAAATACTTGATTTATATTAAATTAGTCTCCATTTAGGTCTTGAAGCACAATTAAAATTTCTTAAGGAATGGAAAGTAGTTAATGCTATTGCAAATACTAGTAATAGTTTGCATTGTTACCATAAGAAGTAGCTGATGAACTTGGCAATCTTTGGTTGTGTTTCTTCCACTAGCTGTTACCCAAATACACATTTTTCTGCAAAGTACCAGCTCAGTTATGTATTAGGTGGTTTGATATACGTGTTTTTGTTGATGCAGGGAGCAAGCTTTGCCTTGTATTCAGATCCAGTTACAGCGTGAAATCTCAGACTTTGGGAATCAAGTTGACATGCCATCCGGAAATGGAAGCAAGTCTTCAGGTGGTCTACAAAAGACATTCTCAAAACTGACTTCACGGTTTACAAAAAAAACTTCCTGCACCAGTACAAGTAATACTGGAAATTATTCAATCCCCAATACACCTTCCAAAAATGTCTTCATAAGTTCCAACTCAGAGGAGAAAGCTAAAATGCCCACTAACATAGATGCGCGGTTACAAAGCATTTTGAACATTGGTAATTTTCCTAGGACTGCAGATCCACTGCAGTCAATTCAGAGCACAAACAATCAGCTAGTGAATGGGTTTCTAGTTGAAAGACAGGACAACTTCTTCAAACCGGATGACACCAAGGATGACAAAGGTATGAATTTACCGACTGACCAAGAAATGCAGGATGTTATAGATTTCTTGTCTGGTTTTAACATGGGCAAATCCCAGCAGACTTCTCCGATGGTGAAAAGGAGGAACTCTGTTGCATCCTCGACAGCAACAGAGCAAAAATCAGGAACAGTACAACAGCAACCGCAATCTGTCTCTCTTACACCACTGCATCCCTCTCAGCAGGGCTTGTCACAGCAACAACAGTCACAAAAGCAACAGCAGCAGCAAATGCAGTATTACCAACACTTGCTTCAACCTATTGGACCACAGCAACGTGTACCTGCCAAATGGCTGACTAACTCTTCACAGCAGCCAGCCCAAGCTGTTGGAGCTGGATTGTCTCATTTAAACCAGTGGAACAATCCTGGTTTTTCCGATTTAAGCTCTGATTTGTACAGCTTGGGTCTTGTGAGCAGCTATATGGACAATATGATGTCAGAGATGTTAGGACAGAAACCACAAGGACCTAGGAACAACACATGGCCAAATCGTGACCAAACTGATGGAGTGTTTGGGATGTTGGGAGAAATCCTGCCTTTTGACCCTGCAGGTGTGTGTCTTTTCCTTTATTATGTTTTTTATAAGGGTTCTTTTACAAAGAATACTGTTAAATATTGCTAGTAATAACTAATTTCCTGCTGCTATCCACCAGATGCTAGGGTGCTTACAAAGGCAAGCAGGTATTTATATGTATGCCTGTTTTCTTTTTTAACAGAAGGTGAACTGAAGTACAAGCAACTTTCATTAATAAATAAGAATGGGAATTAATTCCTTGTTTCTTGTCCCAGTTGTAGTAGTTCTGACCTTTCCTATATGGACCACATCAAAGTACTGAAAGAGACTTACAGATTATGTTCCTCCTATTGTTAACATGTAAAATTGTTTAAAACCAAACTCTTGAACTTATGTATTTTACCTCTCCCCAAAATGATCCTTCCTGCTCTTTACCAGTCTCGCAGTCTGGAGATACAGCCGGACTGCATCTTTCCCATATCCCTGCATTTTCCCTCCATTACTGTGCAATTCCATGGGAGTCATGCTGGTTCCTGTTCTACAGCTGTGACTGCAGTGAAAAGCTTGGATGCTGAAGGATTAGAGACTAAAGAGCAAGTGCCATGTGGTTTGCCAGATGTGTTTGAACCACCAATAAATGTTAAATGTAGAGGGATTATTGTTAAAGATGACGTGAGATAAAATTTTATAGCCATAAGCAAATAGCTAAAGACTATGAAATTGACTGTAGAGTCTTAAGAGGAGATTAATGAATTCTTCTGATAGCAGTACTAAGAACAACTTACAAATCTATTCTCTTGTAAATATAGTTTCTGTTGGCCTGGAACATAGCTACAGAAACTTTGTAGTAGGCATTTATGGAAACTGCCTGGAGGGAGGCAGCACTAGAACTCACAGGAAAACCTTTTATCAGACCATGAATCCGTTTCCCGCACTCATTTGCACATGTGTGTGTGTGTATGTGTTAGCACTGTGTAGGCGTCTCAAACCAGCTCATTTGACTCATAATTTTGATAGTTATTTTGTCAACTTAGTTGATAAATTAGTGGCAAAAATAGGCATCATAGTTATCAAAAGCTTCTTAACAATGGTAAGTCTGAATTACCATCATCTTATTTAAACATACTTATGGTATATACTTAAGGATTATCACAGCCTTTAAGGAAGGATAAAATGATTTTCTGCAAGCACCAAATACATATATGTGTCAGGAAAAAAATGCATGTATATACAACGGACTGGCATTTTTAGCATTTTGAATCCTTCTGTAGTATTTTCCTTCTGATCTACATAAAGCTACTTGTTTTGTTCCATTTGATATGAATATCAAGGACTTTGAAAGCAGTACTCTGAAAAAGTGACTTACTCAGTATTTTCCATAGATCTGAGGTTTAAAAAAACAAAACCAACCAAAAAAAAAACCCCTTCAGTCAAATAATTTTTTCCATTGGAAAGATAACGTTTCTTCATATAACTTGTTGGCTTGAGCTGTGATGCAGGAATTTTCAATTTAGCTCTAGTTAGCGTAGTACAGGAAGCTTTAAACACGAAACACTCTTTCATTTCCAGACTTTCTTAGGAATTTGTACATTTGTCGTATGAAACAAATGGCATTACTTTTTTGATAAATATTTTTAGAGCCTGAAAATGATGTCTCCTTTCAGATGCAAATCTGCTAATTAAAAATTTATAAAATTGATGGCTTTTCATGTCAAAGGCTTAACTAGCTATCAAAAGTGTATTTTGCAGTACTTCTATCATCTGTAAGAACTTGATGAAGGAATGTTGCAGTAAGAACTAGTAGAAGGAATGTTGATATCTCCAGGTCTTTTGAATTACTTTCACAGATGTGAAAAAATGAAGTAAAAAACATATCTGATAAAAAGCTGTTTAGCTGATATGTTTTTATTGAGGTAAAAATTAACACAAGTTGCTATTTTGAATATAACAGTAATTTAACCCTTAATGCTATCCACAGGAAAAAAAACCTGGATGCCCTTCAGAATCTATCTAGAATCTGTCCTTAGATCTGAGGATCTGTCTAGCTTCCAGCCTCATCTTAAATTGACATAAAGATATTTCTCAAAGAGAACAAGTATTGTGGGAATGTTTTGTTTGTATACAGCTGTCAGATAGCTCTGTCCTTTGCTTATATAACAAAGGATGTATAGAAACAAAATTATTTTCTTCCTTGTTGTTTTAATTTCCATCCAACAAAACATTGTGAAGCTCTTTTCTGAATGTGCCAGATGAAAACAAGGAAACTTTTCTTCTAAATGCTGAATTGAATTTAGGGAAGCCATCACATGAAAGACTGACTTCTGCTTTCTGAGCTGTGCATGCTTGTTGGATGTTCTTCAGTCTTCGCTCTTAATTTAAAACTGTGACCAGCAGCTCTGTACTTCCTGCTGCAATTACCATGCATGTAGTCTAGACATTTTCCATTAATCCAGTCGGATTGCAAAGATTTCCCTCAGGAAAAAGAAAGGAAAAAAAAAAAAGGCAGAAACAGAAGCTGTGGAAACTCAATTACACTGACTTATAACAGTATTGTTTTTAATACATGGATTGTTTGGTCTGATCAATTGAGCATTTAAAACACTTTTGGATTTTTGGGATTAAGGCTTTGCTGTGTCTGCTCAAGATCATGCTTATCACTTATCAGATCACTTATCAAATGCTTGGGACATATAGCACTTTAATAATGGAAGAATTTTTAAGAATTACTGCTTTTTTCTGTAAATATCAATCTTATTCTGAAATATTTTGCAGGTCAGGATCAGAATGTTTTCAAAATTGTTGTCTAGTCTTTGTAGGAAGTAGGCAATATCTGGGCTGTATGTTCTAATATGATCAATCTGAAATTCTGATTTCTTGAAGTAAGCAGGATCACAGCATAGCTGGAAATCATGTTGCAATCTGGAATCAACTACAATAATTGGTATGTTCTTTTTCTCTGAGCTTGGATAAATGTACAGGCTTTAATTCCATCAGTGTCTGCTGATCGGATATTGGATCTTTCAGTGTGTAGACACAATCATAGTGGCAAATACCAATTCCCTGATCAAATGCAAGGGGCAGGTGTACTTCCATGTGAGAATTATTATCCACTGTGTATGGACGGTGCATATCTACTTTTTAAAAACATGTCCTATTCAGTGTTCTTCGCTGCTCCATGAAGAGGTGTTAGCTGTTGTCTGGCATTTATTATCAGTGAGAGAATTACTTGCTGTTGTGGGGTTATGGTCAAGCCTAAAAGATTAAAAGAGGGGGATAAGTGCAGTAGAAATAGCTGAATGTCAGCATCTGACTTCTTGGTTTCTTTTATTCAGTTGGTTCAGATCCAGAATTTGCCCGCTATGTTGCTGGGGTCAACCAGGCTATGCAACAAAAAAGGCAAGCACAGCATGTCCGTCGTCCAAGCAACACACGTAGCAACTGGCCTCTTCCTGATGATCCTCATAAAACCTGGCCCTTTCCTGAGTATTTCACAGAAGGGTAAGAGATTGGACAGGCTACATACTTTTATTATATATGAGTTTATTTTACATTCAAACTTGGCAGAATGTGGGAATACTGCGTGTTTTTTCCAGTTGCTGCTGCATCTGTGAAAGCTGCACTTCATTATGTCAAGAGAGAAATCTGAGCCCTTCCTGCTTTGCTGATACCGAAGCACTGACATTTGTTTGATGTCTTTCTTTAGAGTGGAATGCCTACCGACTTTGACTCGAACAGAGGAAATAAGGAACTTATAGCACAGATTCATTCAGAATAGTTTTCTTTAAGTTATTTTGAAAACCTTTAAGACCTAGTTTTGATGAAAAGTGATGCTATCAAGGTTGCAGTGCCTGACTGAATTCAGCTTTCCAGATTTTAGCCGTTTAATCTTGCTACTGTAAGGCAGGTACCTTACAGCAAGTATGTTAGTCGTTCTTAATTTCTTCCAAATCATAATTACATATTATGACAAAAGTGTTTCAAGATTCTCTGTCCATTTGTCCATCATTTAATAGCTGTGACTCTCAAGCTAGCTTAAAACCAGTAGGACAAGTATGTGTTCCAACTCAGTTTTGCAATGAAAAAGTCAAGTGCTTAGTGTGTCCATACCCAAGGATCACTTGTTTCTCCTTCCTGACCAAGAAAGGCACTTTTGACTTATATAATTATTTTAGTAAAATATATATAAAGTGACTGTAATGGACAAAGCAGTTGATGTGATCACTCAGAAGTAAATAAGTATTTGTATTACTGCTACATCTTAAAAAGTATTGAAATTTCTTTGTTGTCTTAGGTATCACCTGTGACAAAGATTCAGCATACCTAACTAGGGCGTACAGTCTGGACCAGGCACTATAAATACAAGGACTAATACAACTTTTTGTCTTACAGTGATGTGACAAATAGCTGGTCTGGTACTCAAGGAGACTCTGCCAGCTCAAGTGACGAGACCTCCTCAGCTAATGGAGACAGTTTGTTCTCCATGTTCTCAGGGCCAGACCTTGTTGCTGCTGTAAAGCAGAGAAGGTGAGCAAAATGAACAGAAATACATACCACTTCATAAGATTTTTCTTTTTTTTGATAATTTCATTTGAGTAGCCACACAAAGGAAATTCCTGCTAATTAGACAAACTTAAACAAATGTCAGCTTGCATACTACACTGATGATACAGATCAGTGTATAGAGTATCTGACTTCAATGCTAGGGATTCCCAATTTGAGTTATATTAGTACCTGTCTCCTCTGTGCAAATAGCTAGTTGTTAGCTGAAATTCAGTATGTCTAGAAAAGATCTGATGCTTTCTCTCTTCCAAGATGACCTATTTTGGATGTCATTTCTTTCTAAACTAGTGAGGCATTAGAGATCATCTTTGAATTGGGTTTTCTAAACTGTGTACTTCACTGCAGCTTTGTCATGCCCATAATGTGCATTTTGATGCCAGCAAGTTCTCATTTCCTGGCTTCTACTGCAACTTTGTGGCACTCAGGAAATACTGCTGATAATGTTGTGTAGACTTTTGTCTCACCTTGCCTACCACTGCTGTTTTAGTAGTCATAAATACATGTCTATTTAGTCCTTTATTTCTGACAATATGAAGAGGAGCCTTAATTGCATTCATAAATAAGCTTAGTACCTTAAAAACAAAGACAGGATTTTCAGGTATGAACAATCCACTTAAAAGTAGTAGTATGAATTACAACAATTGCTTTCTGCTTTTCTAAAGGGCTAGAAGCTGGGTATCTTTGGAACCTCAGTGATTCCATAGTAGAGGGTAGTTAAGACAATAATAAAAGGCACAAGATGAAGCATGAATACCAACCCAATTCCAACCTGGGATCATTCTCTCAAACTGTTTTTCATGAGCTAGTTTGGTGGCCAAATATTCTATATTTGTTTAGATCACAGGAATTTAAAATAATGAGACTAAGGCAAGCAGGTTGAAAGGAGTTGACCAAAAGAGGAGCTGTCTTCTGAATCTTTACACTTACCAAGACTTTATACAGAGGGGACAGAAACTGAGCTTCAATAAATGCTAAATTGAAATTATGGAAGAGAGCTATCTAATAAGCAGTCACAGAAAAAGTAGTAATTATTTGTGTTTTTAAAAAAGAAGCAGGGAAGGAAAACAAAATAAGCCTATAATGGGTGAATTGAATTAATCTGCCAAGCCACCAGGTATGTAGATTGATCATGGAGCAAGAAGAACAAAAGCCTGTGCTTTATGTAATGCTCTGAAGCATAAGAAAGTTTCCAAAGAGTGTGCTTCATTAAATAAAAACTTAAGCTGAAGTAACAGTACTACTGTCTTGTTACTTTTAGGAAGAAAAACATTCTACAAGCGAGGGCCAGACAAAATACCATAGCTAAAACTATACAGTAAGAGAAGGCAAAAGGGTTGAGCGTTCTAAAGCTGACCTGCAAAGGACTGCTTACCTATGGAGGCCTCATGATTGGAGCATGGTGATTTTTTTTTTTTTTTTTTTTTAAACAAAGGGTGAAAGGATAAAAGATTCTGCTTTAACCTGACAGCCCCACCCCGCCGCCCCAAGGTAAAAATCTTTCAGAATGCACAGGGTCAAGGACTTCTATTTGATATTAGGTATTAGGTTACAAATTTAAACCAAAGGTATAACACTTTTCCTCAGTAAAGTCACCGTGCTTCAGCAGATGTTTCACTTGCTCAACTGTTTCTTTTGTCTTGTCTGTAAAGTTATTTCAGAAAAGATACTTTAAAAAAAACAAACCAAAACAAATGAGAGCAGATAACAGAAGAAAAAAAAGGCAATTTCTGGCAGACTTCTTCAAAGTGGGCAGAAGACTAGCCCATCTTCCTTTCACCTCTACAAAAACGCGTGCATGTTGCTGAAGCTGTAGCTCAAAAAACTATGGCACTGTCAAGCCTCTGACAGTATTCAAAAATGAATTTCTTTCTGCATTGCTGCTTTTACCTCTACTGAGCAAAAATGCATGAAACAAGATGAAGCGTCAGTACACATTCTAGGCTGTCAAGTACGACAGACTGAAACTACAAAATGGTATATGCCAGTGGCAGATTAATGTGGGTGAGTCATTTTAAAAAAATTTTTAAAAAGTAAATTTTACCTCTTTTGGGCAGAAAACACAGTAGTGGCGAACAGGAACCTAGTACGTTACCATCACCACCTCTTCTTTCTGCAGCAGATGACCGTAATCAGGTAAGCTGAAAATGGCTTTGCTTAGTCATTTTTCCTGTTTGCATTTTGGGGTGGTTTACACTAGGAAAACAACTAGAATAGTATCTGTATCTTCAGATTGCTTACCTCAGCTAAAACCCAGACCATTTGCATTCAGGTAGTACTAGATGCTTTTATTAAAGTCACCACGTTTAAATATTAAAATCGGAAATCACTGTATCTTTTTCCCTTGTAGCAGAAATTATCACAAACCCAAAGATTTCAAGCTAAGAGGCAACAGTCAATTTTAATTGTCTGTGCAGAGAAAACTAAAGTATCACCAGATTTATTACCTGTCTTGCTGGGAATTTTGACTTAGAGCAGGGCTGCTATGTGTCAAACAAATGTGCTGAAATAAATAATGTTTTTCAATAAGCAGGTGTTTTAAGAATTGAGAGTGCTATATATATACCTCAATTCTGCTTTCAAACATAAACTCATCTTCTGAAGATGTCTTAAGGAGGGGATAAGGTGATAAGGATTGTCTCAAAAAAGAAGCGTTTTGGTATTAAAACAAACAAAAAACCCTACCCCAAAACCAACTAATTTTTGTTTTCTCAGGATAATAAAACCAAAACCTGGCCTCCAAAGGCACCCTGGCAGCATACGTCCTCTGTCACGAACACGCTACCCAGTCAGAGTACATCTTTGTATCCTATGAGCAGCCCTGTCAGCCAGTGGAGCGACACGATGCAGATCCTCCAGTCCCCCATGTGGGCAGCAGCCAACGACTGTGCTTCAGCAGCAGGAATTTCCTCTAACTTTGCCTATGCGCAGCAGCAGCAATCACAACAGGCCTCCCAGCACAAACAGATGAATAAGGGCTTTAAATCTTTTCCAGTAAAGCACGAACGCAGACCATCTTACCTGCATCAGTACTAATCGCTTTTCATATTGGAAAATACAGCACAGGGCCGAACATAAATTACATATACTTTGTTTCACAATTGTGTATTGGCTATGTCCTGTTTATCTCATTAAATATGGAATTGAGGGGATTTGGGTGAGATAGACAAACTCTTGAATTCTGATTTACAGTGCTGAGCAAATATGGCCAATATGTTTGTTTGATGTACATGAAACAGCCCAAAACTGTGATGTAGAAATGCTTTTAAAAATGTGTATATTGCCTTTACTTTCAAAACCTTTTTTTTTTAAAAGAACTGCTGAAGGACTACCATACAAGAAACACTGTATTTTATAGCTATTTTTCATATAGATTTATAGTTAAACATCTTACTGAAACACATTGAATATGTTGAAGCAAATATATAGTGGTCACTTTGCTCAACACTGTTTGTGTTTAAATTTATAACAGACAAGCTGTAAAGTCTTTGTATTCTCCATAAACGGCCTGTGGGCAGCTTCTTTTTAAATGAAGTGCAGCAGCAGCTTTTTGTGTGCCACACAAGTGCGTTCATTATGAAACTGCTGCAGAAACAGTTGCAAAATTGAGTTTTGTGGTAGTTTCCTTACTCTAAGTAAAGAACAGCAGAACCACTCAAACTTGTGTCACAAATGTTACCTGAGCTGCTTAAAGTAGATGGCATCTGTGTGGATAATATGACACTGGTTTTCAAATAAATACACCATTTCTTACTGCTTCATTTGGCCAAAGGCATTATCCACACAGTGCTCCTTAAGTGTGTGAAAGTATAGCCTAAAAGACTACTTGCATATATTTAAAGTCTTATTTCAGATGCTACAGTTGATTAAAAATTGTGAGCTGGCTCAGAAGATACTAAACTGAAATGTGGGGTAGCAGTTAGTTAAAAGAACATTATTTTTTTTAAAAGGATAAAGTAATTATTTACAGTCAATATGTGCCATTAAGTGAACCTGTGGAATTAGGAATAATCTTCCAACCAAAGTGGATCCGGGAGAGTGATTGGTGCTTAAAAATTGAAGAACAATGGTAAATATATGTATAGCTATCCCACTGTATATTAATTGAGATTACAGAAGATTCTTTATATAGTTAGAGCTTATTTAAATTTTCATATTTCATCTTTGAAAGAGTCTAAAAACCACAATATTTTCTGGTATAAGAGTTTTGACAGTATTAATCTTATTTTTGTATTTTTCTTAAGTCATATCATTCTAATATGTTAACTACTAGTAAAATGAGTTATTAGTTCTAACTACATAATTTTTCAATGAAGATAAAGCACATTTGTTGTTTTTGTTTTTACAAACTAAGTACATCTATATCTAAAGATACCAAAAAATAAATACATTATATATATAAATAAAAAATATACACAACACTAAAACTATTAAACATTTGGGTATTTAAAACCCATCCACCTTTTTTGTTTGTATGGTGACGGGCCATATTTGCAGGCCCAGATTGTTACCTTTTGTGCTGTTTGAGGATGCCAATGTTGCCTGTATTTATGATATTGTCACCATGTTTTCTGAAACTTCATACTTACCATGTTTACAGAGATTTGTTTGCTGTACATAGACTTTTTACAGTAATGTGCTTTGCACAATCAGTGTGGCTTCTGTCTGTAAATTGTTAATGGTCTGTACTACTATAATTTTGAAAACCCTCTGCTGAAAATGTTGGTGGTTATTTAACTTGATGAATGGTTTTGAGTTTCCTAAATCTTGTCATTTAGATCTAATATTAAATCCTAAATTTGGTTGTACTTACTGGTTATTCATACTAAGACCAACATAGAAGTTAATGAAAACACTTAATTTTGAACTTTTTCTAACAAGTGCCAAAATTATTGCTATAGTTTTTGCAGTTAATTCATAATTACAAATGCTGGCAAGTTTCTGGACCTACATAAGTGAATTGTGAAATCAAAGAAAGTTTGTCTGCATTTTGACCACGTAGGTGCTACTCTGTCCTTTGCTTCCGATTGTTCTGAACACTGGTAATTTTAAGAATTGTTGCACTTGGCAAATGAGTCTTGCCATTAAACTTCACTTACACTGCCAAGTGCAAGGGTTTGGTGCTTAGTTAACTTACCCTTATTGCAGTGCTTCTTGTGAATAGCTAATGCTTCTGAACTGGAACTGTACATTTTGTATTTTAAAGCTTCTGTAAAATTAAACTATTTGCTTTATTAAAGATATACATTTAATAGGTCATACCTGTTTAAAATATGCACCTTGCTGAAAATGAGCAGCACCTTAACTTGTAACTTTGGTTTGTAAACAAAGATCTTATTTCATTAACATGGGATTATTTAACAGTTTGAAAATTGTCAACTGCCTAATTACTGACTCATCATATAAAAATGAACTTTATGCACTGTACAGTTTGAAGCATTTTTAAGGCTACTCTTTCAAGTAGATTGTACTAGAGAACATGATACAGAAGATGCCTTAGCCGTGTCTTTGAACCAGTAGTTCATTGCTAACATTGCCAATGCCAAGTTACTTCAATTTTTAGCAATCACAGAGTAAATAATGTTGATGGTAGTGAGCAAAAAGTAAACTCTACCCCCCGACAGAACTATTATCAAGGCTGTTAGTTTAGCTTACATTAATCATGCCACTGAAATGCACTATCTATCTGAGGTGTACAAATAAACTGTGCTCTTTCTGGACAAGAGTACACAAGCATACAGCTGACGATAAATGCTGACAAATACCCAGGAAGCATATGAATCCATTTTGTTTATGCAAGAATTTACTTGTTTACAGAGGCTGCAGTACAGAGCATTTCAAGCAAAAAGGAAAAGTCTTGACACAACTAGGGCAAACACACAGCCTTTTCTCACTGAAATAAAGGCTCGATTTCTCCCTTGCACTTAATTGCTCTAAGTTATGCAACAGTCCCATCATTCCTAGACAAGTTAGCATTGCTATTTCACTAAACCACTGAGCTGCTCCTTTGTTAACATGTTACGTTAATCCAGAATATATTATAATTTACAAAGAACATCTTTAATTTATTAAGCACAATTCCTGTGATACAAGATACAAAACAGTCTACTGCTTATACATATGGCAACATACAGCTGACTTTTTGTCATGTTGGAGGTAGAGAGAAGTTACCTAGCTAAATGCTTACCCTATTACTATACAACTTTAGTCATGAAACAGTCTCTGCTTCAAGTGAGACTGCAGGAGTCCTCTGAAGGCATCTCCAGTAGTGCTGTCCTGACAACCAGGCTACTTTCAGAAGTATACTACCTGGAGTTTTTTTAGAGGGGAAAAAGGGAGTGTGAAAATTATCACCCTAAAGTTCTGCTTACAGTAATGGGGAAAAAGCTAGCCTACTAATACATCAAAAACTACATTCACATTTTTAACATAAAAGCACGGATGACTTTTTACCTGCCTTTCAAGACCGCACCTTCTCAGCTTTCAAAGTGGGACTCTAAGCTAAGTATTTCTACAGATTCTTAAAGCATCACTGCTTGTGTCCGGGTACGCGCAGTCAGTCTGCGGTCTTCTGTGTGCTGGGTGGCGTTGCATCAGCAATTGTAGCTAAATAAATGAGGTTTCTATGCAGGATATGCTGGTACCTATGAGAGAAAGAAACACAGTATCTGGCAGAGGTGTTCTTTTGTAGCAACCTGTCCACACTTTAATAGTTGTTTTTGTAATCCGATCAAGACTTGCTGTTAGGGAAAGAAACAGCAAACTATGAAAATCATCATCATCATAAAAAAACCAGGGCAAACACCTCCATATTCTGTTCTTGTTCTAAAGCCCAGTATACTGCACTGAACTGCACTCTAACCCAAGTATGTGCTCCTAACCAACCTTGACAGTAAACAAGCACATGAAGATCTTTGTACGATCAATACCGAAGAGACGCAGAGCTGCGAGCGAGCAGCCCAGGGGCAAGAGACGACAAAGCTCCACTCTTGGGCTGGCCTGAACGTACGGCCAGCACGCACCCAGGCTCAGCAACCGCCGTCGGCCTGTCTGTCTGTCATTCCGCTCCTCTGCGAGCGTGAGAAAGAGCCGAGCGGCGGCAGGGCCCCGGCTGACCGCCCGCACTCTTCGGAAATGCCGCTCGGCGTTTCACACGCGTTGTGGGGGCGGGGGGGAAGGGGAGAAGAAGAAAAGCCTGCTCAACAACAGAACTGGTTTTCATATTAGCACAGAACAAAAACCTTGGCAAAAAGGAGCAGGCGTCAGATTTATCCTACTCGGTGGCATTTTTGCTGTACAGGTCCGTGCAGATAGTTTTTGGGAAGGCTCTGCAGAAATACAGCCGCACTTTCTTCTTAACGGCAGGAAAGCTCCGGCGAGCAGGAGCCGCGTCTTTCACTCCTTCGGACTCCGGGGACTGTGAAGCTGCGGGGGCTGCCCCGGAGGCGGCAGAGCGAGGCGAGGCCAGGCAGGGCTCGGGGCTCGGGGCCCGCCTGCCCCTCCCGCTGCCCCTCCCGCTGCCCGGCGCGCCCCGGCACCCGCCCCCGCGGCGGCTCACTTACTGCACGCAGTCGGTGGCCCGGCCCTTGCTCTGGTACTCCACGATGCACCGGATCAGCTGGTCGTTCTCCTCCAGCAACTAGGGCACAGGAGCGCGCCGTCACCGCCCGCCTCACGACCGCCGCCAGGCGCTACCGCCCCCCGCCGAGGCCGAGGCCGAGGCCGAGGCCGCGCCGGGCAGGGCCGGCTCTGCCTCAGCTGAGCCGGGAGGGCCCGTGCCGCCGTGGCCGCGCCGGGCAGGGCCGGCTCTGCCTCAGCTGAGCCGGGAGGGCCCGTGCCGCCGTGGCCGCGCCGGGCAGGGCCGGCTCTGCCTCAGCCGAGCCGGGAGGGCCCGTGCCGCCACGGCCACGGCCGCGCTCACCCGCTGCAGCGTCTCCTGGTTCACCTCCGCCTTCCCGCGCAGCCGCTCCGGCACGAACGCCACCGACATACCGCCGCCGCCGCCCCGCGCGCAAAGGCTGAGGGGAAGCGGCGGCCCCGCCCCCCGCAGGCTCCCATTGGCTCCCAGGGGCCGCTCGCGCACGCCCCACCCCCGTGAAGGGCCGCCGCGCGCCTCGGCACGTCCGTCGCGGAAGGGGGGGGGAGGGGAAGGGGGGGAGGGGAAGGGGGCGGGCCCGGAGCGGGCGGGCCCGGGACCGTCACCGCCGCGGCGGGGAGAGGGCTCCGCCCGCTGCGCTCCCGCCCCGCAGGACGCGGGTGTTTTCCCCACGCAAAACACCTCCCCGGGAGGCAGAGAGAACCTCCCCCGCCCCGCCCCGCCTCGCCTCGCAGAGGGCGCGACCGCAGCGGGCCGCCGCGGCCTCTTCGGCAGGAAAGGGACCGCACCGCCGACCCCCGCCCCGAGCAGCCCCTCCGAAATAACCTCCGAGAGAGCGGTTTTATTGAACAGTTTATTCTGGTTTAAAATAAAAAAAAAAAAAAGAGAGAAACCCTCACTTCCGCGGAGCACGGTACAGCGACGGCACGCCGCCCCGCCTGCCCCCCCGGCCCCCGGGGCGAGGACCGCGGCTCACCCCCCGGCAGCGCCCGTCCCGGGTATTTACAATTCATCGCGTTTAAATAAGCCTGGGACACCTCGTGGAGCATACGTCGTTATTGCAACAGGACAGCACTTGCCTCTGTGGCCAAAAACCGCAGCGGGTGGGCGTTCAGAACCATGATTTGTGGATCCCGAAAGGCATTGTTGTTAACATGCAAAAAACATTACTAAACAATATTATCTAACTTCTACGGTTGCCAAATACTTGACCTTAATAAGGAAACCAATTACAAAATACTTCCTTGTAGTGCTATACAAAAGTTATAAAATTAAGATTCTATCAACCACTTTTAAATATTCCAATTTTCCAACAGTGCAGTTTTCCACATCTTTATCACCACTGAACATTTTGAAGATAAAGTAAAAAAAAAATCAGCAAATTAGATCAACATGTTTTAATCTTTGGATCCCTTTTTTCCTGTGGCCTTCATATACATATCCAGACACAAATGACCAGGTTCCTATTTCAGCATATCAAAAAGTTGTAACTAGTCATTCAGAATTGGCAAAAAAAGTCCATACTATGTCATTTGTGACTTCGCGGTCTTAGAACCAGAGCCTTAATGTCTCCAAGCTATGGTCTATCAAAATGCAAACAACTTCAAACACTAAGAATTCTTTAAATTGCTTATGTCTACAGGTATTACAACAAAGTTAACATTTCAAGAATTGACAAATGGAGACGTAATTTTGTCCCAGGCATTCCAGGAGAATCACAAAACTCATGTGCCTGGTCCATTATTAAAAAAAGTTAATATTTATCACTAAGTAAAATTAATTGCAAATTTTGACATATGAAAATTTCTTTTCTCCTTATTTGAAAATACCTCCTTAATTTGGTCAAATCCTGTGATATGCCAGAAACTACAAAATCAAATTCCTGCAGGAGAAGTGAAGAGTGTATCCAGTTCCATGTAATGGAAGAATGTTTTCAAATCTTCATTATAGTCCAAATATAAAAATCAAACGTGTAAGCCTGAAAAGCTGCTAAAGAAAAAAAACCCAACTAATTCAGTGTTCTTCAGCATATCAACTTTTGCAATAACACAGTATGTTTGCCGACTTAAAAATGTTTATTCTTTAAAAAATTAGTTGCTTTTTATACAGCTATACAAAGTTTGTAATGTTTCTTTGGCAATGGGATATAATGGAATTTTACAACTATATAAAAAGTTTCCTTTGCCTAAGAAACAGTATTTACTGTGTGTACATATTTGACTGACAAAGCAAGTTTCCTACTGTCCAGCACCCTAGTTGATAAAAGTACAACTATCTCAAAAGGGATATTACAGGATTTCCAAAAAACAACCTTCAGTGGATCAAAACACTCACAGTATCGACGGCCTTCTGCATACAATTGTCCTTACAACTTGAAGCAATTATCAAATACAGTCTAGTAATAAGAAAAATCCTTTCAGTGATGAAAAAATACTTAAACTCCATCGAAGTACTGCTTTATAATTAACTATACATAAGAAATTACTTATCCTTCTGTCTCAAATATATTTAATGCTCACTGTTTTCAAAGATGGCCATTTTTCAAAAGTAACTGCATTACACCCCTTTGAAATTAAATAGTTAAATCCCAGTGCTGGTGACAAGTATACAGCAAATTAACTTCATTCTTTGCAGAGATTGAAACTAATTCTCTGGATCAAGAAGATCTAGACGTTCACCCGGTTTCAGCTTTCTTGTAGACTATGCAGCAACTTTGTTGTCTTTCTAGAGGGAACAACAGTAGAACGTTAAAATTGATTTTGCAAAACAGAAATCACAAATTAATCTGGGCAACAGCACTGGGAGAAGATGCGCTGTGATAGCTACTTCCCATCTTCTGCAATCAGAAATGAGACCTCCCTGTGTCATCAGGTTACAGCATCTGGTCAAAACACCCTCGGTCTGGCACAAGCTGAGGCAGCTCGTCATTTTGACTAGATGCGTGGCACAAATCTTCCGTCTTTACACCACCTCCTACTTATCTAGAAGACTGTGAAATTCTTTCATTCAGAAATTCACATCTTTGACCTTCAATCCCTCATTTCAATTCATGCTCAGCTACCAAAAATGTCTTTAAATCACAGGACTAAGTCTTGCAAACTAATGAAGGAATAACTGAGGGACAGTCAGAAGTCTTCTGTGATGAGAAAAGGGTACCCCCCTCCTGTTTTTTAATTTAAAAATATTTAAATCTTCAAACAGATAATGAAGATTTTGTGTTGAAAAACTCTAACTGCTCATGCAGTAAACTACCAAAAAAAGTTCTTCTGTCCCAGTCAGAATTGTAAAAGCCTGTATTTACTTGCCCCAATCTGGTTAATTATATTTGTTACTGATTCTAAACAGTACGCCAGTATTATTCCTGCTCCTTAACAAGCTAACGTTCGTGTTGAATATACTTAATGCCAAGAAAAATGGCTTGCACTGAAATTATTAAAAGATTTTGGTTTGCAAGCAACTGAGCTCTGAGCTCTGCACCTAAGATACCACTAGCACAGAATACATCACTTTAACAGCTGGGGCTGACAACTTTGTCCTTCCTCTGAATGGCTGGTAGGAAGAAGGGTTAAGATCTTCAACAGGAAACAGAGAAATGGATGTCTTCATAGTGTTGCAAAAGCAACAAATTGCGTAACTATACCATAAAGGAAGATTCTGCTTTTTAGCCATCATAGGTCTTGCGGGACACATTACTATTTCTATGCTTGCGTGATTATGAAAGCATGACTGTACATCAGGTTACTTCAGTTAGCAGACTTACATGGTGGCTTGTGCATAATGCTTAAAGGAACTTTAAACTTCATTCACATTTAACTAAAGTAGCAGTACTTATTTTAATCTTTTAAAAACACTTCCTCTATGGGAAGGACAAGGGTGTTTTCTTTTGACATTTTCATGCCCTATCTCCCACAGTTCCTTTTTACTGAATGACTTGCTGAAAAAAGCCAATCCTGCCTTAGCTTTCCCAACAGCTATTGGATATAATTATGTCAAGTTATAACTAAAAAGAGAGAAAAAAAGAAAAAAAAAAAAAAGGTTTGTAACAGGACCTTACAAAACTCAAATATTTTTAAATCTTTCTTTTTGCAAAGGGTCATCACTATGCTTCAGTAACTTCAATTACTTTATTTTAGGGGTTATATAGGATCTTAGAAGTCTATAGGCTTTGTGCCAACTCATTCACAAAGAATTCAAAAAAGTTTGTTGCACAGTAGAAGGAAGTTAAATTACTCGCTCTCAATCTTTAAATTTTAAAATATTGCTTAGAAAAATGCTTTTACTTCTCCCCCCCCCCCCCCCCCCCCGCCATTCCAGCTACAGAACAAATATTTAGGGCATGTGAAGAAAGATAGCTTTTAGTTTTGGTTGCTGTCAATAGTCAAATGATGCTATAGCTAAAATTTCAGCATTAATGGACTTTCAATTAAGTAGCTCAGAGTACCTGCAAAATACTATTCAAGAAATTCTAGTTCAACATCAAATCTAAAAGCTGGGAGTTTTTTACCACTAGTTTCCAAGAACAGTGGATCAGGTCATAGTAACATTAAATGTATTTTACCCTATATTCAAAGTCAGCAAACTCCCTGCCTCCACGACCTCCTCTGAATCCACCACGAAATCCTCGGGGGGCAGTGAAGCCACCTCTTCCACCTCCTCTTCCTCTTCCACCTCGGAAGCCAATCCCCCCTCTGCCTCTGTACCCTCCACGGCCACGATTGGGACGCAGTGGTATTCCAAAGGTCTCTGCATTTAATCTTCTTTCCTCAGCCCAAGTGGGTCGCCGTTCTCTGCCACACAAAAGGAACAAGACTTGTTTTAAAACACACCTCAGAAGGAAGACTGCCTGGCTTAGAATAGCAAGAAAGCCCATGAAATGAAAAATGATACATTAATCACATTGTAAATCTCCACATTATCCTTTTCTGCAAGAATCTAGGTGTCTGCCACAATTCATTTAACTCAACAAAAAGGGATGTGTTACAGTATCATTAATTATATATTAACAATGCCGTAACTTTCCCATGCAGAAAGAAGTACACAGTCTGTATCCTCTGCGCACCATCATATAATAAAATAAATAAACACTGCCTGCAACTTAAAACAAGAAACAGAAAGTAAGAGTTTGCAGTTACAGATGTTATTTTATCTAGCTGTCGGTACAACAAAACAATCCCCCCACTGTAATTCAAAATAGGTCAGCAATCCACACCATCTCGTCTTATAAAAAGGCAACAGCAAAAGATAAGCTTTAATTTTCCTGACATGCTATCTTCCCATTCAAACAACACTACTGTTACATAATCTGCTTAGAAACCATTACCAAAGCACAGTCATAATTGATTTAACTAAAGTGGTAATTAAGTAGCAAAACAAAACAAAAAAACCCCACTTCAGTAAATCTGGAAAGGGGGTTCTAGAGTACGTACACGAAGTTCTAGAAGCATGGCTCTAAAACAACATTTTAAAATGTCTTCCTATTAATGTACTGCCCTTGCCCACAAAGAAATTTTGTGCTTCACATTCCTGTTTTATTTTTGCCCACTGCATGTGGAAGTAAGCTTTACTCACTTTTGATTCAGAGTTGACTGTAATGAGTAATGCTGACACTACTTTATGACATAAACATGCATTAAGTAGGCTAACAAGCTTCCCCTTGCAGGCCATACCGATTGTCATCGCAGGAGATGTTATCAAAGAAGGATTTGGTTTTGTCATAGTAGCAGTTGGGGCCAAGTGGATCTTCCTCATCTGCATTCCCTTCGCTATTTTGGGTATCAACACCTGAGTCACCTTTGTCTTCTCCATTTACAGGCTTCTCTGGTTTCTCAAGTTTATCTTCTGGAAAATAAAAGTAAACAGAAGCCTTTCAGACCATCATACTAAACAAAACCATCACTGTTAACTTATTCCCAGACATACAGACGCAAACTACACTGAATGCTCAAAAAATACAAAAACTGCTCCAAAATTTAGCGTGGAAGTCAAATAATTTGACACATAAATTAGGATGTTTTGCTGGTGCTGTCTGGAGGTTTGATATCCTCTATATTCCCTGTGGGTTTAATTAAGAAAAAAACCCTGTGGTAGAACGAATTTGATAGCCATCTATTTTCTAACCTCCTACCTACCTCTTTTCCAGACTTAAAAACTTCAGTCATTCCTCATAAAAGCCATTCCATGTTTTTGCTCATCCCTGTTGCCCTTCTCCTTTGTCTTTTGGCTTTGCTGTTATCTCCTTTGAGACAGAAGGCCAGCATTCAAGATATTATGCCATGAACTGACTTTATGATATACCTCTTTCCTAATAATGCCTGAAGTTGAAATTACTGTTTTGACTGCTACTGAAAAAGCAGCTGATGGTTCAACAGAACTAGCTATTACAGTCTTAAAGTCTCATTCCTAAATGCTTACAGCTTAAATCTCATGATGCTGTGCATAAACTTCAGGTAACCAGCTCAACCTTTCCACAACATACACACACACACACAAAAATTACCACTGTCTCATAAAATATTTCTATAGCTCCTTATGGTTAGCTTTCCCTTTCCTCTTTACTATTCTGAAAAAAATCAGTATCAACAGCAAACTGTCAACTCATTTCAAAATGATACAGAAAAAGAGGCAAGCACCAAAGAACAAATCTATGGGACTCGACTGGTGGTTTTTCTCTACACTGAAATCTGACCATTTATTCCTACCTTTTGTTTCCCAGCTTTTAGCCAATCATTTACTGAAACAGGGAACTCCCTATTTTAACCTGTAACAATTTTGTCCAAAAACAGTAGCAGCAGTGTAACGAACAGGTGGCTGGTCACAAGAGAATGAGGTAATTAAAACAGAAGCCTGCTAGAAAACAAAAGTGAAGTGCTGGCAGTATGGATTTGAACTACTCCTGTGTTCCTTTGGAAAAGGGCAAAAGCAAAGAAATGCTAGAAACTTTCCTAAATTGAAACTCTTGTGCATCCTCCAGCAAAGTTCTGATCCCAAACTCATGTTTTTGTGATTGCTTTTGGTCTATTAATAATTGAAAACATAAAATAAGGGTTTTCTTTTATTGCATCTTTTAAAAGTAAACTCATACTACTGGGACCTCCACTCAAGTAATCTGCATTTTTAAACCAACAGACTTGTTAGAACATGACATACTATATTTGCTAGTTAAAATTCCTTCAAAACTCAAATATTGACCCAGATATTTAACTAAATAGATGATCCCAGTTTACTACTTCATTGATTTTTTTAGTTTTTCCTTTTAAATGACTGCAAACAAGACTTAGTAGGATACACTTTTTAAAAGTTGTTCTCCAAGGTAAAACTAAAACAGCAAGACACATTTTTTCCATGCTCAAATCTAGAGCAAAAATGGTTTACCTTTTAGTTTAAGTTTATTATGAAATTCTCTATCAATTTCCTCCTTGTTGAATTGTGCATTTGCACTTTCAAAGTCAAAGTCCTTCTCAAACTTCATTGGACCATCCCTCCTAATACCAAATCTTCCTCGGCCCCCTCTGTGACCTCCACGGCCTCTCCGTGCTGACGGTCCACCTGGAACTGAAAAGAGGGAAATTCTGTTCCATTTTGTTTTGTGGATTGGTTTTTCTTTGAGGGTGGTGGTTGTTGGTTTTTTGGGTGATTTTTTTTGCTTTGTTTTGTTTTTTAGTTCCTGGGATAACAGTTTGGGATTTCATGCATCCTCTTCCTGCATTTCTGTTGTTAAAAGTCCTATTAGGGCAGCTTGTAATTTGTAAATTCACTTACAATAATTACAACAGTGACACAGAAAGCATAATAGCACTAAACTTGTGTACTAAAAGATTTTCTAGAAGTCATTAAAAGTTTTTGGAAGAAGAGTTATAATGTTAGTAGTTTTTCAGTGAAGTATTTTCATAGAAAGGTAACAGGTTTTATTTCATGCTATTGTGTTTATAAATCTATGAGTACTGCCTGGTTTTGCATTTTTATTCAAATTGCTTAAAATAGAGCAACCAGAAAAGACTTTTCTCTTTAATGTTGACTTTCTGTCCTTGTATTATTCTGGCCCAATACAAAGTTACTGTTACCCACTAGAAACAATTATGTGAAAGCATTCTAAACACATAAAGTCTTTATTACTGTAATCTGAACTGCAAGATTTCTGGATGTTCCAAACAAAGTCCTAGCACTTTGCAAACTATACACAATGCTGTATTTTAGCAGACTTTTAAAAAACTTAATGAAGTCTGAAAACAATGATAACTATTTCTCAAAACAAGATTTACCAATTTGTCGTTTGTTTTCATTTCTGAGTTCATTTTCTGATCTTGAAACCTTGTGTGCTTCAGCTAAAGTTGGAAATAAAAAAATTATTTGTTTATCCAATTAGGTATTTTTGATCATACTTTTGTATATAGTTATATAGTTCCAATTTCAAAAAAATCCAAACCTATAAAAGTAAACCACAAGTTTAACTCAAAATAAAAATTCAGAATATATGCTTGAGTTTAAAAAGAAGTATATGTATTCCAGGTCTCTGCTGGCCAGTCTATCAGTAGTGGACAGCAGGAAAATTCCTACACATTACCCTTAAAAAGAGCATTTCATATGTGTATGGAAGAAAATAAGCTGTATGACAATTATCCAAAGCTACCTCGTCTGTGCTCTTGATTCTCTAACGATTTTTGGCTAGCAGACACCAAAGGTCTGGCTGGTACAGGACTCCTCCTCCCAACTGGTGCTGGAGTAGCCAAGTGGGCTGAAGCTGTTTGTACTGCTTGTTCCATGGTGGGGCTCCTTCTCAAATGATCTATCTGAGGGCTTGAACGACCTGGGAAAAAGACAAAACAAAACCGAAAGCCAAAGAGTTATTTCTCACCTACAACTTTGAGTTACTCGTCTGAACCAATCTAGACTGACAGGTTTATCTGCCTTACCAGTCAAGACAGCTGTGTCCAAAGAGGAAATAAATATTTCTGCACCCTCAGATCCACTAATCCAGAATGAAGGATATTTAGCAATTCCCCTTCCCCTAGTCTAAAAGAAAAAAATGGGTAGGACAATTAATCCCTACCAACACATCTGTGATGTGCATTTAGCTGTGGAATGAAATTTTTTGATTGACTGGAGGTGGAAATACTCTTTCTGCCTCCCTGGAAAGCCAAGTGGAAAGTGACTGCTCCCAAAGGCAGAGATACAGTTACGGTACTGAAATTTCATTTCATCTAGTGCACTCTGTTGTATGATCACCACAAAATAAATGAACAGTGATGGCTAGTGCCAGGCATAATGCAGATGGAGCAATGAAAGCTTCCCCACAAAGTGCTGTTCATACATTTCAATTTGCAGCATGAGTGACTGGAGCCAGACGCGTGTTTAGAACAGAGACATTTGATCTGGCCAGACAAGTTTATGACACCATATAGGTAAATCTACTAAGAAATTAGAGTAAGACTCAAGTCCCAGTAAGTAAAATAAAAGAATAATGTCGTATTCCATAAAAAAAGCTAACCAAAAGGAAAAAAAAAAAAAAAAGAAAAAAGAAAGGAAAAAAAAGAAAGAAAACAAACAAACACCACAAAAAAAACCCCAAACCCAACCATACCACACTTAAAAACTACAAAGATGACAAATATTTTTAAAAGCAAACACACACACAGCAAAAGCTTGTTGGTGCCCCACAGGAAATTTTGTGGCAGAATATATGTTCATCTAGATAGTATGTCATAAATTAACCCAAGAATCATACAGGTTTTAATTTCACCTACAGAAAACCAAGCTACTCTTTCAACAGAGAAACAGTAAATGCTCAGAATACTTTTTCCCCTTCAATTAATGCAACAAAGTAGAAGCTATATTTGGTAATCCACTCAACTAAACCTAGACAGAAGTCCTAACTGGTATACAAATCTCAACTAGATTTTAGAAAAAAACCCTGTTTGCTGTAATTGTTTTGCCTTTTAACACAACTGCATAACCTTAAAAATAGCATTAGGAATATATCCTAGCACACACTTTTACTTGCAGCAGCGAAGAGTGGAAGAGCAGGAGATAACTTCTTTTGGATTTTTAAGAGCAATCTTAACACATTTGCATGAAAAGTGAGGGTGAAGGTGCTCAACATTTAGTTTCTTTTTTCTTTGCCACTGAAAAAGCATCAAGAATTTCCTTTTTGCTTCTACTTTCTTTTTCCAATATTATACAAACTACCCATACAGTTTCTATTACTATTAAGCTGACTTAACTGTCCTGTCACTATCTCTACAGGCAATCAGGTCTGCTGTTAGTATTTTTTTGTGTAAATATGCATAAACAAAAAAATACCATTAGGAATAAAGATTTAAAATTGTAGGCTGAAGGACTTCACAATTCAAATCAGCATGAAGTATCTTGAGTTTTGTCATGCTATCAATAAAACTAGATAGTGAATTTCCATATACATCTATTTGCTAACTTTATTAAACTGAAATAAGTCCTACTCCTCAATATAGATGCTTTAAGGGTAACAGCAAATGTGTTGCTAACAGTTACCTATGCAGCATGCCAAGATGTAAGAAAACACATTTAAAGAGCAAGTACAAAGACTCTCAGTGCTTTCTGGTTTTAATACCAAGTGTTTTCATGACAGAATTTAGCTGTTCGGTTAGCATTTCTGGCAACCATCTAAGTCACACAGGCACGATTGGTCAAAAAAGATCAAAGAAGATTTACCTTGAGACATCTGTGGTTTTAGTGATCTTGCATCTGTTGTAAATGCAGAACCAACTGCAGTGCTTTGGGACATGCTAGTACTGGCTGAAGAGTCTGTTCCAAAAGATGTTAAAGAACCTCCTGCTTTGAAAGAAATAATATAGTTGTAAAACCTGGTTTAGACTTTTTTCTGTATTTTTTTTTTTAAATAGCACTAAATGATTAGTGAAGCCATATTAACCAGTTATTCTACGATACACATGAGTTTGACCTTCCCATGCACTTCAAGTTTAATGTAACGTATGTATTTGTAGTCAGTTTGTAAGACAGTAATATCTTGATGCTTTTTATCAAAAAAAAAAAAAAGAAAAAAAAGAGCACTGCTAACTTTAGCATCACAAGTATTAACATAACATAGTCATGACAGCATCTCACCGAGTAATAAACAAATGTTATTGGTATGTACTTCCACTTAACACCTTTTAAACAAAAATATGACTGTCACATCTTATTAACTGATATCAAGTTATGGTCAATTCTACAGCCCTCCTTTCACATGGCTAAAATTTTTAGTACCAGTTGCCATAACAGTTACAAGAATGTAAGCTCCTATGTGAAAAACCAAAAGGCGAAATAAAAAACTTTAAAGGAGAAATGAAAGTTGGTTGGTGAGTCTCAGAGAGCACCTGCAGTATAAAGGAGCAACTAACCCATGCAGCTCACAAATACTTAAAGCATGTACTTTGTGCCATGCTAACACCTCATGAATAGCTAGAGGACTGCGCTGGCACACAGATTGCTGAATGATCCAAACCCTTGGGTTAAGGCACACACCACTTGGTCAACCTGGGATACCAGATGTCGACAGCACAGCTATGGGGCTTTTGTGGAGGAGCTGCCTCTACCACTTGTGAAATATAATGAATATATGATGAATATAATGATTATATACGAAATAGAATGAATTAACGAATACAGGAACCTTCCCCCCCTTGTCCCTCCGAGGGTGTTTAGTTCTCAATCACAATTGCTTTGATTTGAGCTGCAAAGACTATGGAAAACTCTACTTTCAAGCTAAACTGTGGAACTGATACAGACTGAATACTCTAGATCTGCCCTTAGGATAAGATGTTGATGGAATATAAGCATCGATTACTGCCTATGCACACACATGCAACGTCACTTATGGGAAAACAGCAAATAATAAAAATGAACATACCAACTCCAACAGCGCCGAACTGCTGCCCCACCAGCGGGCTTGGACTAAACTGACTGTATGCAGGCATTCTGCCAAAAGGACCATAGGACCCCACAGATTGGAATGAAGATGTAGTCGAAGATCCTAGTGAAGACTAAAGACAAAACACACTTGCAGAAATTAATGTTTACACAAAAAGTAGGAAATAGTTCTGCAAGGCAAGAAATGCAGAAATTCTAAAACTATTTGTTAAATTTACCCTAACACCACCACCGTGGCTAATATGTATGCAAGACCTTAACATTCAGAAAGTTGCTTCTTTCAGTATCAAGAATTTAGCAGCTTTAACACAGAAGCAAAGACAGCACAAAACCAATGAATTACACACGACTCTGCATGAAAACTCAAATCAGTTAGCAGAAAATATTTTTACAGGTACGTGTACAGTTTAGAAAGCACTTTTACCCTTCCGATATCACAAACTTGTGACAACAGTACCATAAAATTTTACAATCTTTTCCCTAAACCTCACATACCAGATTCTTTTGTCAAACACATGTATAAGCTTTTGTTAGCAAACTTGGAAAATTTATCTTTTTCCTTGAAAATTCAAAAAACGCATGAACAATGAAAGACCCAAACATAACAGAGGAGAGCGGGGTTATTACTGTTATTGGGGTTAGCAATAATGCAATTTCACAGCTCTCAACTACCACTGACTGAAGGAGTTGCACCAAATTTAGCAAAAGACCCTAGAAGATTGCCAGGGTACTTTATAAGGAAGTATCAAGAATTTTATCTTACGGAATACTTAAACATCAGAAACTTAAACACTTCCATGGAATTATCAAATTCCATTTGAATCTAGAACTTCCATCTTGCTCTCAGGGATGATTTTAAGACACCCCACAAGCACAAATCAACAAGCCAACAAATTTCAGAGACCAAAAATAACTAGCACTGTCAGCCCATTTACTACAAAATAACAGGTTAATTAACCCTGAAGGCTTCAAGCTGTAATTTGCTTTCCCTTCAGCAACCAAGTATTCCCATTTCAAATAACTGCCCTTTAGTATGAAGCCTTTTTAAAAACACATAGCTAGATGAAACACTTTTAAAGTCATAGTCAGCCAAAAAAAAGTTGAACATTAAAATCCAAAAGAAAACAAAAACAAACAAATGAAAAAAAATCATTAATTATTTGGAGAGGTTTCAGCATCTACTCTATTTGACTTATAGCAAGTCTGCTCTCTCCACGTAGTCTTCCATACATGTCCTCCTAAGCCAAATACCTTTCAAACAAGGCAGCAAGGTCTACCAAAAGTCATTAGTTGTTTTTGAAAAACTGGCAGCTTTGGCATTCAGTGTATTGTGTTAGAGTCAGATTTCAGTCTTGATTTTCACAGTTAAAGACACAATTCAAAGAGGAAAATCTTTCCAGAGTTCTTTACATTGGGTTGTGAACTTTACAGCAACAAACATTTTAGTTTTTAAACACTCAGCTAGAGAGCACTTAAAGCTACCAGGTTATCTCTTCAGCAACAAACATCTAAAAATATGTTTTGACTTACCTGAACAATAGCAGGATCCTGTGGCAAAGAACACTGAGGCTTTGGTGGCTCACAGACAGTTAGGTCTTTAATGTCACTGCCACGGAATATAATATACTCAAAGACTTCATCACGAGGTGGTATAGGTCTATCAGTTGGTCTATCTTCTGTACCGAAGGAGCGAACTGCAAAATTGGGAAGGAAGAGAAAAAATAAACACATCCCACATTCAACAAAAAGGTTTCAAATATACTGCAGAGACCAGCAGCTTTAAATAAAAAGAATAAAATTTTGTTGAGCAAAAAAACTTATTAGATAGGCAGCATATTCTTTGCCATTATCAACTACTCAGACATAAACAAGTAATTTGATCTTACAAATTTCCGTTAAAAAAATCAAGTAGAAAGACACCTCTTCTGTTCCTTACTGAGACATCACTTACGCCATCACTCACATGTTGAATATTTTGACTGTTTTGTGAGGATAAGAGGAAGCAGCAAAGCAGTTTTTTGCTGAGTTAACACTTTTAGGACATTATAGCAAGAGGAACACCAACAAAAGCTGGTCAGTCAGTCCTGTGAATCAAGGACTACATGAGTTTACATACTTCATATTCCGCACATGCAAATCAGGCAAAAGAAAAAGCTAACACTACTAGAAACTAGAATATTAAAAATTACCGAAAACAAAGTATTTCTCAATAGATTCAAGGTCTGAGTCAAGATTTAAATAAAAATTAGGAATTCCGTGGTATGTATATACAATTTTCACTAAGCAAAATGCATTCTTCTTGCTGGCGTAAGGTTCATATGATCTCTGTCAAATTAAGTAAACTCACTGGGGCATAACTATCTTCCTAAGTAGGCCTGCATAGTGTGCAGCATACCAAGACATTAAATTTATTTGTATGTACTTAGCTGAATTCCAACAGTTTTCAGATTGCATAGTGATGAAGCTCATCATGCTTTTCCCTTTGCACTACGTATCAGTACCACTGGACAGCATCACTTTACTTTCACTAGCCTCTCAAAGACTTTTCCTCACCTTAAAGACTGCCAACCCTATATGAATATAAAGTGAAACAAACAAACAAAACCTGAAGAGAGGTCTCCACAAGCTAGAGTTTTGTAAGCAAAAACTAAACAACAAATTGAAACCAGAGAAGAAAAAAAAACAAACCCAAAACCCATGACAATCACATTCTACTGAACATCAACTTGCAGCAGCTTTAACAATCCGCCACGACTGTCTCTGCTCTAGCCTTTTAAGAGGTTTTTGTTTGCTTTGTAAGGTACTACAGGTTATGCTGAGAAAACATCCATATTTTGCTTTAATTTACCAGAATTAGTTTTCTCTCCATTTTTAGATGCATCAACAATTTGGAGACATCATTAGGCACTTATTTGTACCCATAAAACCATTAGTCAAGAAAATCACTTTCCTGTAGAGCTGTATAAGGTGATATTGAGTCATTTCTCATGCTGCACCAACCATCTTCCATCACTGTTGCTTCTCCTAGTATCGCATAAACAGAGCTTAAGAGTCAAGTATTACAAATCTTTTTGAGAAGCGTAACTCGGGAGTAAAGAGATCAACTCCACACTACAATGAAAAATAACATTAAGTAGCTACAATTATTTTCTTCATTCTTATATCATCTACTGAACTGAATTTAATCAACTTTTCTATTTCTGTGCATCTGAAAGTCTGCTCTGAATGGTACTATAAAATGTAAGCGTTGTAAAAAGGCACGTACTGTTAAGTATCTTTGTTATAAGATAAATCTGTCTTTTCTTCTTCCACTACTATCTGAAGCTGAAGAATTTGCAGAAATTACAGTAATATGCAATAGCTTAACAATGTTATCAACTGATCATGTGCATTACTGTAGCTCACTCTGTTGCTTTTTATTCATCAGGTTTTTCTACTTCCCTGTCTTGACTGAGGATCCACCTTCACTTTCTGGCCATCTTACATTCTATTTATTACATAACTAATAAATTAACTTGGCCCTTCATTCCATCATTTGACCTGCTGTCTTGGTAAGTAAAACCAACGTTGATTTTGTATTGGTTCTCTCTATCCCACACTGAAATAGTTGCTCTAGTAGCTGCTTTGTCTACAAAGGTGCACAAAAATGGCCAGTGTGACAAGTTACTGAAGTATTTTACTTTCTAGCTAAAGTGAAGGAACTAAGCAGTAGCAACACCATAAAAAAGGGTAGTAAACTGAGGATCACATCTCACCTTTACATAGAAATAAAAATCTGATGAACTACGGAAGAAATCTGCTTTGAAAGTACTAAAGTAAGAGCTATGCTGCGTGGATAAGTATTTTACTATTAACACCAACATCACATGGCACATATAGGAACAGCTTTAACACTTGACAATTACCTTTCTCCATCCTAAACCAAACAAACAACAAAAAAGTGAACCACCTAACTTCCACCTAATGACACCTCAAAAGAGGTAAAAGGATTTTACTGTACATCAAGAAGAATTTGTCTTTCTATCACAAAATTCCAAAAACATCAAAAAGAAGTATTTTCAATACCAAAAATTAGAATTCATCTTTAAGAGATTCAGCTGTCTATGCAACACATCAAGACACTGATAAGGTTGTCAATGGTTTTGCAATAAAACACATCAAGAGTTGCTACTAAGAGTTTGGGTTTTTTCTCTACCTCTAGGCTGCTCCAAAGCAAACTGGTTTTAGTACAACTTTCTGCAAAATACAAAGACAATTCCATCCAATGAAGACAGCTCTGCTGGAGAGGAGTAAGCAAACTCCTCTGATTTGGGGTTCAACCTTCCCCTCTAACCCCAAAGCAACACGAAAAACCATCCCCAAGTCTAATTTCCTTCTAAAGCAAGGAACCAGAACTGCATGTGCGGTGATCTAAGAAAGCAGTTTAGGGTAAGGGCTGCTTAATGTTTTTGCAGTGTCTATCCCAACTACGTCCTTCAGACAGTGGTATAACATAAAGAGTTTAATGTTACTTTCAGTATTTTGCAAAGGGATAGCTATCTTTACAGTTTCTTCTTTCCTAGCTTGGATTAGGATTTAAAATAATCTGAGCTCATTAAAGGAAAAAGTCTAGTATTAAAGGTGGCCAGTACAATAGGATTTTAGAAAGAAATAGCTGTTACCATAGTGTTGCGTAATCACAAATACTAAGTTGCCAGAGTATCAAAACCACAAGGTATTGGAGCAGCAGCAGTCTTACAGCTCTATCCAGCTGTCTCTCATGGTATTTCCTCAGACTATACAGCCTTCCTCCAGAACAGGGTGCAGTGGTTCATAGATAGCAAAATACTGAAGAGTGAGAGCAAATGAAAATAAGCATGTGAAAGAGAACGTAATCTTACCAGGACTACAGAATGTAATCTTATAACACTAAACCAGGACTACAGTAAATCCATTTTATCTTACCTTGTCAATTTAAGTGTGTTTTTTTGTTTTGTTTCATTTTTTTTTTTCTTTAATAAGTTAAACTGGCCTAGGGACTTGCAAACAAAAAGGCAACCATCACATGTCAAAAACAAACTTATTTTTTGTCAGTGTCAATACACACAATTAAGTAGAAAGAAACTAACACTGTTGAGCCTAACAGGATTCATGTATGTGACTTTATGCCCAAGTAGCTTCACCAATTTCATATATTGTCCTGCATCTGTGTACAGATTTTGACTACTTCAATGTTACTACTACATTATATTTTAATGCATATTACTATATTATGCTACTATAGCATCCAAGGAAAAAATTGCAACTTTCCCTAACAATTAACAGAAATGATTACCTGTTGATTAACACAGAAAAATACTGTGTTAATCAGAACCCAAGCTGTATCTTCTACTAGCAAAAGAGGACTCTGTTCCCATATAATGCGAGTTATTGCAAATAGGTAGTTCAGTCATTGTACACAGTACTGATACAATCTTATCAGCCTTACTTCATATGTAACATACATACACATAACCAGTCTTTCCCCACTCTTAAGGCACCCATGAGAAGCATGACGACTAAAAAATGAGACCACCGCTACAAGAACAAGTCATTTCAATTGCCATCTCTCTGCAAAACATCACAACCCTTTCTCTCTAAACATGCTTAAGATACCTGCACACCACATTACAGGAAAAGTATTAATGTCAAGGAGCCAGCTTGTGGCAGGCTCTTATCTTCAGAACAATTAATTCAGTCTGCATTCCCTTACTCATAGGGATGGCGAGTTCACAGGGAGATAGATATGAGGAAAGTAGCTAGGAGTGGGCTTTGACAAGAATTTTTCTGCTGCGACATGCTATGTACAGGGTTGGTTTGGCACACATGCCCTAAACCTCAAGACACAAAGGGAGCATGTCACTTAACCGACTAAAAAATAACATCACAAAAACTTGATAAAAATTTAACCCTTCCCTTTCCTGCTCCCACCCCTGAACTGTAAGAAATGCTCAAGTTTTTACAAGAATTTAACTTTCTTCTGTCTACGTTTGAGTCTTTCCCCAATTAATACTGTTTAAAAGTCTAAAAGAAAGGGAAGTTTTCTTTCATGTCATTTCCCTTCATAGTCATTAGACTATGGCAAACACTATCACAGATAGTTGAAAATGCCAGAAATGCTGGACGTTTAACTACTTCTTAAATTACTGAAAGTTATTTCATTAATATCTATTAATTATAATGATTCCAAATGCAACTCTCAATGGTGCAGCTGTTAAGTGAGAACTGGTGCATTATACCAGAGAGACAGTATACAATTTTCTGTTTCTTATACTTGCATGCCTAAGGATTCCCTACTATTGGCAGGGAACAAAGCCTTTTCTGACCCAACATGGTTGTTCTTACACAGCTTACCTACATTAAAAATCTATCTCTCTAAATCGGTGCCTTGAAATAGAAAGACATTATGTATTACTAGCATGAAAGACCACATCTAGTTTTTAATGCCACAACATGTAAGATTAAGCACAATCCATCGTGATTATTCTGTAACTGCTCCAGGTAGGGCAGCAAGCACTTTACAGCAAGAATATTTTACTCCTAATTGTGGCTTGCAAACACTCTATTCTTAAATTGGTTGGACTTAATGATGTTTAAAAAATTAAGTATGAAATAGAAGTATGAACAAGAAGGACATTCCAAGTTAGCAATCCAAAAATCTTATTTCTGTCTAAAACCCCAGAAGATTTAAGATAAATGAAGGCATTCCACATGTACAACTTAATGAGATTAATCTCAGACTTCGGTTTAGCCCACAGAAGTCCCACTGCTCGGCAAATCTGTAGTTATTCAAGAACAGATTCCACCTCTACTTCTGCACTTTATGTCACAAACAATTTCAGTGATTTCAGTTGGGAAGTGAATAACGATAAGCCACCCTGCACTCAACCCAGGTAACAGTGACATGAAACCAGCTACATAGCAGAGCAACTGAAGGCATCCAGTCATCTTTTGGGGCTTCTTTTGTCTCTTTCTGACAGAGAACATGACATTTGTGGTAGAGATCCACAGTAAACAGTTCTGGTTTGAAGTCTGGACTCACCACAGGAAGAAGAGCTAACTACTGGCTGATCAACATATTTACAGCTATAGAGAGTTCAGAAGGAAGATCTGCTTCTTTCACATACAGACCTGGCCATAATTAACCACACGTGTCACCTTACATATATGCTATCATACCACATTCACATGACCTAAGCCATCATTTATTCAGAAACTTGAATACTCCAGAGTTGAGCATTTTGTTCATAAGCACAGTGAACTGTTTTACAGTCTAATACAGTTGTTATCAACTTCCAGATTAATCTCAAGATTTTTGGTTGCAGGTGGCCTAGAAATACTGGTTTATTCTCTTCTGAATCATGACACTATATTACAAAACACACACTCTTCAGCTAACTCAGCCAAGTTTTATTAAAGCAAATTTAATGGTTTAGATTTACATTTCTGATGAGAGCTATGAGAAGAGAGTAGATTAGATTTGGAACTGTAGTTTGATCTATCTTAAATATATACACTTTGGCAGATATCCCATACCATGACTTAACCACTCTTGAGAAGTCATGCAAAATTGGCTTGGTCAGCACTAAATCTGTCTAATTTAGGGCAAGACTATCACAAGCTCCTCAAGGATGGGATTCTTGTAAGTGCTTTTGTACAAACCTTAACAATCACAGCATGCAACTGGAATTTCTCAACATGTATTTTTAATCACTGTGCTCATCTTTTTCTCATATAAACAAATACTAGCTGTCCCTTTTAAAGAGATAATGCAATTCCAGCAAGGTAGTTTAACCTAAAGGCAACTTTAGAAACAAGTAAAAAAAAAAAAAAAAAAAAAAATCACATCATGAAAGCTAAAAGCCCCATAAATGAACTATGCAAGCCTGGGACCAAACCTACTGTAAGGTGTTTCAAAGCATATATACAAGAATTTACAAAACAAAGTGATCTATTTCTTAAATAGTAATTGTCGGGGGCGGGGAAGGGGAGAAGATGAGGACCTTAAAGTGACAAGACACACAAACAAGAATTACCACAAAGGCCAATGCAAGATGAAAGCAAACAAACTGCTGCACGGTATCAACTCCACAGACCGACTATTATACACATCAACTCTGTAAAATGTAACAGACTGTCATTATACTAGAATGCTATACCTATCGTATCAAACAGGAACTGAAGTTCGGAATACTCTCAGTCCCAAATACTTAATTTACACAAGGGGCAAACAGACTGTCATTATACTAGAATGCTATACCTATCGTATCAAACAGGAACTGAGGTTCGGAATACTCTCAGTCCCAAATACTTAATTTACACAAGGGCAAACAGACTGTCATTATACTAGAATGCTATACCTATCGTATCAAACAGGAACTGAGGTTCGGAATACTCTCAGTCCCAAATACTTAATTTACACAAGGGGCAATTTTTCCCTTTACCTAATGGTGGGATAAATTCTCTCCTTTTACATATGCATTTAGATTATTTAGCAAGACTTCACAGAGGCAAGAAGTGTAAAGTAAAATACCACTGAGTTTTGCAGAACCTATTATAAAGAAGTTATTAAAAATTCTGACTTAACTTTTTACCTGAATATTATACATTCACTGCCATGGCTAATACACTTGTGTTGAGAGTACATTATCATGCGCAAGAAACAGCAAAGACCTTCGGATGCCCAGTTTCAAAGACCCTCTTTTTTACTCGCCAGTTTCTCTTCTCAGTAACACACCTTCCTAACTTTCTTATACATACACACCACACATTTTCCTCTGCTCAATACATTCTCACTCCAGTGCCTGTACCCAATTTTGATTTACACAGTGCCATACAGCCACCTCCGAACTGAAGAGCTCACGATCAGCTGCCTCTCTGATAACACAGCACTCACAGAACCCCCTTTAGACCCGAGCTGTCTCCTACCCCAGGATGCAGAAGAGTTCAGTCGTCTGCGGCCCTGTACCCTGTAGGTCTGGAATTCTTACGATGCAAAGAAATCCTCCTTCCAGCCTCCCCCTCCAACTCCCTTTCACGCACTAACTCCGGACCGCTTCCACCGCTAAGGGCTTCGTACTTTTACTCTATTCAGGACCCCTCTGAGCAGCCCCTGGCTAGGTAACTAACGCTCCTAGCTCCTTTTGGCGACGGCCCCTCCGCCGCCGCTCCGAGCTTTCCATACCCCCGCCCGGAGCCGGGCGAGCAGCCCGCGCGGCGGGAGCAGGGGCCTCCGCAGCGCCGTCGCTCTCCCAACCCCTTCCTCACTTCCACCTCTGCCGTGAAGCGTCGCGGCTCGCCACAGCCCCGCCGCAGACGCTCCCGCCGGGGAGGATGGCGGGAGGACGCGCCTCCGGCCGAAACTGCGCGGGCTCTTCCCAAAGCTCCGCCGAGCCCCCTCGCAGCTGCTGCTGGGCCCTCGCAGGCTGTAGGCCTCCCCCTCGCACCCCGGGCCTCCTCTTCGTCACAACGCCAGGGACGACTCTGCCGCGGTTTCAGGTTCTTGCTCGATCCCCGACGGTCCCCAGGCCGCCGCACGCACCGCGGTCCCGCTCCCCTCCCGCTCCCTCCCCGAGGCGTTGCTGGGTCGCCAGGGCCCAGCCCTCTGCTCCGCCAGGTCCTTACCCTTGGCCAGCGCCACAGTGGAGTTTTCGGTGTCGATGGTGTACAGGATCCCTTCATAGCGGATCTCGGCCTTGGAGATAAGGCTGATCTTGCTCCCGATGTAGGGCGTCCCCCCGCTCATGGTGCTGGCTCCTCGGTCAGGGACACCCCCCCCTCCTCCCCTGCCGAGCGCTCCTGAAGCCGGGCACGAGCAACTAAGCGAGCCCGGCTCACAGTCGTAGTAGGCGCTCTACTCCTCCCGCTTCGAGCCCGACCTTGCGCCGATCCCCCAGCGACGGCTTTCCCTGCGCAGACTCCCTCAGCACACCCCGCACCAAAAGCACCCTGAAGCTCCCAACATGGCCGCTGCCTTCATCTTCCCTCAGAGCCGCCCCCCTTCGCTCCAGCCGCGAAATGGATGCCGGGAGTGGGAGTGATCTCGCGAGAACGGGCGGCCGGGGGCGGGCCGGGGGCCGCTGACGGGAGGGGGCGGCCATTTGGGCCGCCCGGGAAATTAATTAACTTCGCGCTCTAGCGCGTTCCCGCCTGGCGTGTGGAGCGCGGCTTCCCCGGCGGTGGTGCGGCTCGCACGGCGGGTTGGGCTCGGCTGTGCCTCGTCGCGCTTTCCCTGCCTGGCCTAAGGGTGCTGTGCGGGGCTGGATCGGGGCTCCCCGGGGCCTGCGGCTCCCCCTCCCCGGGCTCCCGCCCAGCGCGCCGGGAGTTTGAGCTCGCAGCTTGGAAACCCCACCCCTGCCGTAGCCTGTGAACACCGGGGGATGTGAAAGTAGGTTTGGTGATGTGGGGTTTTTGGGTTTTTTTGAGAGAGGTCCAAGCTGCCTATCACTGAATGCTAAATTCTTGTGATCCGGTCACGCGGAGAGCTGCAAAAGTCTAGATGATAACTAACTAGCTCATATTTCAAGGGGGATTCCGTTTTACTCAGTTGGCAGAGCGCTGAGGTAGCCGGATCTTGCCAAGCAACACTAAGCAACACAACTGTTGATGAAATACTGACTAAAGTGTGGAATTAATGCTGAAAAAATACCCTTTTAGTACAAGTAAGGACAAAACAAAAATCGTGATTTTGAGATTGCACCTAACTTGCACACCTTATGTAAAAATCATAAATGAGGCTTCCTGTTGGAGGCTTTCCCTGTTAAAACATGATCCTGCCTCGGGCCCCTCTTTTTCTATTTGCAGCCTAGAAAATTACATGCAACAAAAACTAACTTCTGGAAAGGGTACTTAATAGCTTTTGTTGCTGCAACTGGACACTACTATGTTGCAAAGATTCAGCAAGTATTTTGTTCAGAATAGGGCTTTGAAACACAATAGCAAGCCAGATTTTTCTGCAAGGGCCTGCATGTTTCTAAATGGGAGCCATACTAGACTTCTGGAAACTTTATGCCCAAGTTCAACTGACTGTAAAGTCATGGAGGACTTCAGTGCCCAGGGAGTTTTACTGCGATGTGCAGGTCCTGGACTACCTGAAAGATTTGGAACAAAGTTCTTTGGTTAATGAATGGACACACGTGACCATATGAAGTCCTTGGGAGACCACTGTTAAAAATCAGCATTTGGTTAAAAAGCTTTGGAGGAGGCTGCAGGGAAGATCAGGAACCTGGCTGATGAAGAGAAAGGACACCATGAGGGGAAGGAGGAAAGGGGAGGCCTGGGATACTGACATAAGAGGACAGAGAAGGGGAAGAGGAATACCTTGAAGTACAACCACTTGCCCAGAAGACCCATGTGGTTTTGCTTTTGGCCAACTTCTAAGTTTTCCCTCATCTGCCTCTCTCAGAATTGTAGTTGAAGACTCCCATTTATAGAATTAGGGTTTCAAGGTTGTGTGGTGGAATGTGAAATAGAAGTGGACATTTTTTTGAGCTTGGGACAAAGTAGATGAGCACTTCAGGAGACAATTCAAGCAAAAAACTGCCAGAGTTTGCTTTTAGGTGTTAACACTTGCAAAGTTTCTGAACGAGAGATGTTGGCCAGAATGAATAAATGGAAAAAGCTAGGAATAGAAAAGTATCCCCTTGAAAAACTTTTTACGGGTTAAATTGGAACCTTCTTGATGTCAAATTTTCCCAAGCCTCTCCATCAAGTCCTGTCTAGGTGAGCACAGACAAGTATTTACAATTACAATTAACTTCAAAACAAAAGCACCTAAATTTCTGTAAGCCATATATAAAAAAAATAATCCCATTGCAACTGAAATACACAAAACTAAATTTAGACATATTTCTAGAACAGCTGTTGGCTAGTCTAGCCGTCTTTGTGCTCTCCAATTTGTGGAATTTATAATTTCTAATTCAGACTTAAAATCAGCAGTTGAAAGAATATTTTTATAGTGTAAAGTGAATTTCAATTATATATGTAAAGAGTTCTGTAAATTAATTTTAAGAAGTTATCTGAAAATCTTATCTAAACCTGGTGGGTACCATTTTAATGTTAATTTTAAACTTAGGATAGTTAAATTGTGTATTTGAATGCACTGAAAATGCGTATTTGAAAGAAACCCACATCACGTACTAGAAAAATAGTGCTCCTTTCTAAGTGCTTTCACTTCTCTAGATGACAAAAAGATAGTTGTCTATGTCAACTGTTATTACTCCCTGCAGCTTAACGTGGCAGTGGTACTTCTATTATGTAGTGAGTTATTAATGAAAAACTTTGTCTGGAAACAGGGCACAGGGTTTAACAGTGTCGATAAGTGAACAGCAGCTTAACAAATTTGTGGTGGATTTTCTTTCACAGGCAATTTTAAAACCATGTTTGGAAGTTAACTTTCCTAATAGACGTTCTCTATTTCAAACAAAATATAATCCAGGAAAGATTGCATTTTAAGAGATCAGAAGAGATGATCACAGTGGTCTCTTCGATTTTTTTTTTTTTTTCCCTTCTATACATATTTAAGTCCTAAAAATGAAAGAGCAACAAGCATGTTCAGAAATATGTTTTTTATGATGAAAAGCATGTAAATATTTGAAAAAGATTTTTGTAATAAAAGAATGAATACAAAAGTTCACAGAGATTCTGTACTTTACTAAAAGTCTCATTCCCTACGTAAAAGCGCAAGCCCAAAGCCAGTTTCATCAACAAGTTTGTATACATTCTTACGTATGTCATCACTTCTTGACTTGAAAGAAGTCCAATGTGAATCAGTATACATCATGTTTTATTAAATAAAATATTCTATTATACTTCCTTATTCTGTATGTTTATATATATAAAATGGCTCAATTAAGAAGAGGTGAGTGGGAAGAAATATGAATTCATGTTTTACAGATTACTCACCCACAAATGTACTTTAAAACTGTAATTAAAAGTAGGTAATTTTTAAAGTTTTGAAACCTGTCTTATAAATCATGACTTGCCATTTTTTCCTTCTGCTGGGAAGATTACTTTTTATCTTCTAAAGTTACAAAGCAATAAAGTTTTCCTCCCGGGTGGCTTTGATGGAGACACACAGTTTAATGGCATAGTGTTAGAAAAATGTATACTAAAACTTTTTTCATAGTCAGGACTAGTTGAAGAATCATATGTCTAACTTTCTGTTCTCTTATAAAAACTGTGGAGATAGTGGTACGCAAATGAAGTCCACGATCAGGGCAAATAAGTGAAGGAAGCATGGAATCTTCTCTAATAAAATTAATAAAATGTACTCTTAACAAAGTAATATCGGATACATTCTGATATTTGTCCAACCCAAATGAATATTCTTTATCTTTGTGCAATAGCAAGTTGAGTAATAGGCAACTATGTTTTAATTAAATTTCCAGGTAGAAACATTTGCTAAAAGTTCAAATTTAATTCAGCTGTAGCATTCCATAAAAGCAATAGTCGATTTGCTAAGCAAATTTTTGATGTATAGATCTCCTGCTTACACTTAATACTGTTTTTCATAAGCACTGCTGTGCTTTCACGTTCACTTACTGCACAGTCTTCCATTTACGCATCCTGACCACGCCTTCGGGCCTTTGGTACTTCTATGGGCCACTTTATTTTAAGAAATACGCACTGGTTTAATTTCAGGAGACATTTAAACTTCTCCTAATTAAACTGGTGCAACCTATTTTTAATGCATTTTAAAAGTGGTTTATTTTGATTCATCATAAACCTACTCCTGAAGGTATAAACAGACAATCAGGAAAAACTACCCTAAATAAAAATGTAACCTACATTGAGAGGAAATGGATGGTAACAAACCAGTTATTAGCAGTTTAGTCTTGTGACTCAAGCAAGTCGTATAATGTATCACTTAACAGATTGAGTCTGGGACTGGAGAAGGGTTGTGTGCATGTGCGCACTGTGAGCCCTTCACTCGTTTCCATCAGTGCATCATGCAGCTGAAGGTGGCTTATTCACTGATGCACCTTTTTCAGTTTTATGGAAAATCCTGAAAAAGCACAAAATGAAGAATGAGTCACCATTTCAGGCCACAGAGCAGGAGCTTAAATACATCCAAGTTTGCAGGCGTCCATGCTATTGCAGGCCAGGAGAGACAGATAACGGAAGCCAAGCTGCTTTCCTCTGGCAGTGTCACAAATCCACGGTGGTTAGCACTTGTGTGCAAGAACAGATGCAGTGAACTGTGGGCAACGGTTATTCGTAAGGGGAAAATTACTTATTTTGAAGGTCCCATCAAAGAAACTGCCCTGTCATTAGTCAAAGAAATGATAATTTAGGGCCACTGTCTTTAAGTGGTATTTCTGAACGCGTGAGGCATGCACGGATGGGAAAAGGGCGTACAGGAACGCAACGGCAGAAGCGTTAGTAACCACCTCAAATTTCCTGCACGGATGCTGAGAGAGCACGGTACATCAGAGCAGCTGCTGTGATGATGCCAAGAATCTTATTTTTGGTTTGTTAACAGTGTCCACGTTAGGAAATTGTATTCCTGCCTAGGTAAAGCAGTAACTTTGGACACAAACGTCTAAAACTCTGAAGCAAACAGAGCAGTGCCCTGCTGAGTGCAGGTACTCTGCGTGCACCTTGGGATGCCAGACAGCTTCAACAGCGCTTGAAGTTCCCTCCTTTGAAGGACTCGGCGTGTAAGGCAGCTGAGCCGCTACAGCCGACTGCACGCTCGCTTTCGGTTCTCCCCGAGCGCCGCGAACGCTGCGCCGGCTGGCGGCACCTCCCCTCGCGGGGTGCTGCCAAGGGGAGGCCAAGAGCGCGGCCGCGGCGGCTTCGCCACCGAAAGGTAACGCGATTGTAGGACGCTTCAGTTCCCGACCTGCAAGCTCACAACCCTCCGCAGCACGGCTGCAGGCCTTCCGCACGCCTCGAACCTCCCTGCCAGAAGTCCCTACAGACACGATTAATGGCAGGCTCCTGCCCGGACCCGCTGTCGCCCCTCGGCTTCCCGAGGCGGCCGGCGAGCAGCCCACCGCCCTCTCCCTCACCGATGGCCGGGGTCCGCTCCCGGACCCTGCCGGCCCGCCTCCGCAGCAGCAGCGCTTGCGGACCTCACCGGTCGGCGGCGCGGACGGGCCCAGCCCCGGGGCGAGCGAGGACGCGGCGGCACTCGCCGGCGGCGCGCTCTGCCCCCGCCCCCGCGGCGGGGGAGGAGGAAGCCGGCCCCTCCCAGAATGCCTCGCGCGCGGCAGAGGCCGGCGCGCTTGCGCGCTGCGCGGCCGGCTCCCAGCTCAGCGCAAGATGGCGGCGGGCGCCTCGGACCCCCTGGAAGAGATGCTGCTCTTCTCCGAGGAGGTGGACGAGAAGGCGGTCAGCGACCTGGTGGGCTCCTTGGAATCGCAGCTGGCCGGCGGCCGGGGCTCCGCCGAGGCGCCCCAGCCCAGGACCTCCGCCCCGTCCCAGCAGCAGCAGCAGCAGCAGCAGCCGCAGCAGCAGCAGCAGCAGCAGCAGCACCAGGGGAGCCTAGCGGGGGGCAGCAGCCCCGTCCGGCAGCAGCAAGGGCATCCCGCGCCCCCTCCCGCTCCCGGGGCAGAGGAGGCGGCGGGGTGCCCCGGAGCCGCGGAGAGCCGAGCCCCTGCCCAGGGGCCGCTCCCGTCCCCCCCGGCGGCGGCAGCGGCGGCGGCGGCAGCGGCGGCGGCAGGGAGGGGAGTGAGTGTAAACAGTAGTAGTGTGCAGCAATCACATGGAGCGGCTCTCCTCGGCGGCGGCGGCGGTAGCCCCGCCGCGCCCGCCGCCCCTGCCCCGCCGCAGCCCGCCGCCCCCCCGCCCGCCGGCGCCCCTGCCCAGCCTGTCAACAACCATGTGGCTGCCGGCGCCGCTGCCCGGGACGCGGGGAGCCCCAGCCCCGGCGGCAGCCCGCCCGCCGCCGACAGCGCGCCGCCGCAGCGCGCCCAGACGGCGGCCGCCGCGGGGGGGAGCGGGACCCCGGCGGGGGGCGGCGGGCCGGCGGGAGCGGCGGAGGGCGCCGCCGCCACCGCCGCGCCGCTCCCCGGCGAGGCGGCGCCCAACGGGGAGGGCGCCGGGGGCCGGCCGGCGGCAGTCCCACCAGTCAGCAGCCACGGCAGAGCCGACGCCGCCACGGCGCAGACCAAGCCCGCGCACGGCCCGCTCCCCGCAGTAAACGCACTCAGTAACTCCGCCAGCCCCGCCGCCGTCCCGCCGGGACAGGGCTCGGTCGCCAACTGCGCCCCGCCGGCCCCCGCCGCCGCGGCCCCCGCCGCCCCGCCCAAGCCGGCGGTCAGCGCCGCGGGCGTCGCCAAGGCGGGCGCTGCCCTCCCCGTCGCCCCCGCGGCCCCCCAGGCCCTGTCGCCCCGGCCGGCGCTGGGCGCTGCCCCCAGGATCGTGGCCCCGCAGCTGATCGTGAGGCCGCCTCAGCAGACCACCATCCAGCTGCCCCCCGGCTTCACTATCCCGCCCGGTAAGTGGAACGCAGCCGTCGCGGGCTCGCCGCTCTTGCTAACCCTTTCTTCTTGGCCGAGGGATTTTGTGTGTGTGTGTGTGTGGGGGGGGTGTCCCAAAGTTGTCGCGGTGCCGCTGCTGGACGTGCTGGAGACAAAAGAAGAGCCACCTGTCTGAGAGCGACGTCGGACAAACGGGCTGCCGTTAATGAGGATGTAATTGGTACGGGACGGGCGGTTGCTGATGCAAAGCAGTTATGAGTGTTGGTTGACGAGTTACTGGGTTTGTCTTGGGGAGAGAGCGGCAGCCACGCTAAGGTGTTTTGTAGTGGTGTAGTTGCGCATGAGGTAGAAAGCTGGGGTGGTAGCGAAGGGTAATTTTATCCGCGTTTCGAAGGACTCTGTTTTCTGCTGTACTCTTGATAGTTTCGAAAAGTTTTCCTTCTCCAAAGAGTGTCTTCTGCCGTGAATCGGGTGGCAAGATACGGGCCAATTTGTGTAATTTAATCTAAAATTTGTGATTTCGGTGAGTGTGATGGTGTCAGTCTCCACTGCATCTGGGCAGTCTTCACATCACTGGATTTTACTTTTAACTCTGAAGTAACCGTTACGTCCTCTTAGTTTCTTAACTTCCATTTACTAAAAATGTAAGTTCAGCAAGGTTGCTAACTAACCAGAACAGCATCCCCTTCATCCTAGTGATTCCTACTCTAACTGTGTATTGTTTTATCTGAAATTTTGAAGAGTTCTGTGGTCCCCTCCTTGGCTTTCCATGTTGCAAAAAGTTGGTGACTTTGTGCCTTCTTGATTTAGGAGATGATTTAACGTTTGAACTGATTTTTATTTTTTGCTATTAATAGCATGATAATATGCGGAGCTGTTGATGTAGTCTGACATAACTTCTTCCACTGTGTTTCTTACAATATTTGATATTGGCTAAGCGGAGCAAAAATCCGATGGTGTAGAAGCTTGCTTCTAAGTGAACTTCCAGTAGCTGGGTATTTGGCTATAGTTCATGAAAGTCCTGCTCCATGTTCTAATGCTCCAAACATAAAAACCTCAGTGGTTTCAGGAAGCCCTAACTAATTTGAAACAGGTAAGAGGTTGCTATTCAGACTATATTAGCACCTTTAGCCTTTGATTTTCCGTTGTTAATCTGTTTGATAATCACTATACACACGTGATAATGTGTATCATAACTTTGCATACTCTTACTGAAGTTTCTTGTGTCAATACTTTGTTCTGCTACTTAATTTTCAAAGAGAAGAGGCAAAACAGCCCTTGAAAGCAAGCTGGTCCAAGATGTAGAAAATGTTATGGAAATAATACTGTGGAAAGCTATAATTTGATTTTATTACAAGGTAGTTTGAAATCCATTAAATTTGCATAAACATGAAGAGAGTATGTTCTAAAGTGAAGTTATACAGAAAATACAATGTTATTTTTTACTTTATACTCTTCAAATTGGTAGATCCTTTATAATTAATTTTGAAACTCCTGTATTGTAAACTTCTGTTTAAAGCAGAAATTTAGAATCAGGTTTTGAGAGTAGGTTATTTTAGCATGTAACGTTCATAAGTTGTGTATTTCATCTTTACGTGGCTGACAGTAAGGAAAAATTAATCTCGTAATTTAACCAGATTCTAATATGTACATACTGCTCAGTAAAAGAAATTTCAAGTCCTTCAAACCGAATTAAAACATAACATTAATACATGAACATTTAGCAGCAATTATGTCTGCAACTTTTAATGAAGTTGTGTGGCATGTGTTGCAATTAATTTGTCCTTTCTATTAAATTCTTCTAAATTCAGAATTAGTTTCAGAAAATTGGAAGATAAATTAATAACACACCTGTGAGTCCGTGTAACGCAAATAGAATGTGTATTTTTTAATGCGTGGTAGCCATTATCCTATGAGGATTTTTACATAAGGTTCACAACATAATCAGAGAAGTGACACCTGTTTAGCCTGTTGGCAGTGTACTAGTATTTGTGTGTCCAGATAGTTTAAGAATGGCATATACCAAATACATCATCTGCTTACAGAACTTGCTACAAATACAAGCTGTGAGGTTTGGTGCTTCAATGGCTAGTGGACCTTAAAAGATATATTTTAAAAGAGTTTTTATGGGTTTCTTTCAACTTCTCTTTTAAAAATTACTCTCTGGGCTTTGAAAGAGGCCTGTGATCATGGCTTTTGGATGTGGTCCTTGCTGTCACTCTCTATGCCTTTTACCTTAAAGCTTGATTTCCACAAATCTTAAGTTTGTAGTGGCAGAAATTTGCCTTCTGTTTGTGCTTTTAGCAGTGAAGGTTGGCTGGAAGCACCTAAGACTATGTGAGTGAGGGCTTTTATTGGTGCTGATGTTCACTCACATGTTCATGCCAGGATTGGGATTTGTGTTTCTGTGTCAGAGACTGAAAGAAAGACTTTCCTGGTATAGGTTACTTCTAAAATTTGTTACTTGCTATAATACTGTTCGGATTTCTTCATCCTCATGGTATGTTGCAAACCATGTCCCTTTACTGAGGTGTGGTTTTTTTTCTGGGAAGTTAATAATTAGAAGTGGATGTATGCTTTTACCTTCTTCATTTTCCCTTTACATGTTAAAAAATATATGTGAAGCAAGTTGCACATAGAGGTAAGTTGTAGAAAAAACGTCTACTGACTCTGTTATCAGCAGAATAAAAGTGACTTCCTAGATTCTTATTTTTTGGTTCTTCAGTAGTTGCAGGCAAGATGTTTTTCTGTTTACAGACCCATTATATCCTATCTAGTTTAAATGATTAAAATGTATTCTGGAACTAACTTGGAATTTCTTTTTAAATAATCTGGCTGGGCAGCAGCTTCTTAGTTCTGAGTGAGCTAGAGGAAGCACATTACATGCTTTGCAGTGATCTTGAATAAGTGTGAAGCTCCAGGTGATCCAGGGACCAACGTAGCCCTTGTCTCCCCTTTTCTGACCTGCTGATTGTGGAAAACTTACGGCAAAACTTGATGGCACTGGCTCTGTTGTGTAGAAGGCCTCTATTTGCGAAATGTGTTACCAGAAAACAGTCTAAAAATATTATCACTTACTTCCAGGAAGTGTTAGAAAACACTTGCCAAGTACTCTGTTAATTTTAAAACAATTAATTTGGTGTTTTCCTAAAATATCTGCACTTTTATCGTTTTGTGCTGAGGAGCGGTTGTGTTGGTTCTCTGCATTTGACAATGTCTAAACCACAGGTAGTGCCTCCCAGTACAGTGATGGTGGGTACCAAATAAATTCATGTGTTAATGCTTGATGATTAACTAAATCCCAAATACTGTATACTCGGAAATGTGTCTGGCGTAATGTTTGCATGTACACATCCCCTAAAGCTGTTGTTTTAGTAAAGCTCTCATGTCATTGTCCCTGGTATGTTCATACTGAATTCTGTTCTTAGCTACTGGATTGTTGTTATAGTTTACTTTTAATGAATATTTCTTTCTAATTTTATTCTGCTGACCCTGGCTAGGCTGCTGAAAGTGGCTGTGTGCCTATACACTCAAGTGATCATTTTTTTCATCACTGTTACCCATAAACTGCAGTTATTTGAATTCCAAATTGAACTAGGTGTTAGTTTTTGTCTGCTAGTAGGGGCTCCTTTTCTTCTTTGAAACAAAATCTCATGTTACACCAGAATAAAAAAAAATACAGTATAAAGAAAAACGTACAGAGCTATACATTAATTTTATTCTGTGTTCCGTAGTTAGGTATTCTTTATATGTTATTCTTCATATTATTGTTTAGTTATTGCTACTTTGTTCTCATTAGGTATGGTCTTGGTGCGCACGGATGCTGGACAGCTTGTAATGGTGCCTCAGCAGGCTCTAGCACAGGCTCAAATGCAGGCTCAAGTACAGACACAGGGACAGGGTCCTGCCAGCATTTCGCCTAGACTTTCAGTGCCCACAACTGGCCCTGTTTTTCGCCTATCAACAGCTCAGGTATGTCTGGCTTGATTTCACTTTTGTGCGTTACGTTTGCCTCTGTCTTACACATTATTAGCTCATATGTTTTTGCAAATATGCTTTCCTCCCCTTCTTTTTCCCGTGAAAACAGGAAGTACTTATTCAAATGCATTTTATTTTCTGAGGCCTAGGAATTTTTTTTTGTATTTCAGAAAAAATCTCTCAAGACCTAGTTCAGACTGTGAGATCGTTGGGGGCTAGAAGGCTCATTCTTAGCCAGAACTTAGTTTGGACTGGTTCAGTAAGTGCCTCTTGTTCCTCTGAATCGGAAGCATTGTGATATCCCAGCATGCTGAATGGATGCACGGGATAGCTAGATTTCACAAGAAATTAGGAAAGAAAAAGCCAAGCACATTCAATGCAAGGATTTGCAATAATTAGCTTTTTCTAATATACTTTATTCAAAAGAAAGGTTTGATTCCTTTGATTTACCTCTGGGTGTGATCTGTCTACGCTTAGATTTGTCTGTGTCGTGTCTACATTTCCTTTTTTACGTGGATTGATAGGATGGCATGCTTTCCTACCCCACACTCTTCAGTGGAGAGTGTTTATTTCAACTCAGAACTGGTTTATTTTCAAGGGTGAAGATGTATTGTGTTTTAAATTACTTGGTAGGCTGCCCTGGTTTAAAGTTTTGTAGGGAGCCTCTTTAGCTTTGGGCCATTTGGGGCTAGAGCTGAACTATCTTACTAAAAAATAGAGGCAAACATCTTTGGATGTTAGTACAGGGTAGTTGTGCCATAATAACAATAGGCAGAGTTTAAGGTAGTTTTGCCTAAGGTCTGTGTTTGCAGAAGCAGTAAGTAATTCTGAGTAGAAATTGATGAATAGGGTGCCTTTGTAATTTTTTTAATTGATTGTTGTATAGGTTGCCTGAAATAACTTAAACATGTATTTCCTGATGTTTAACATTTGATTACTGTCCCATTATATGCTTTGTGCATTACACCGTAGTTATAGTCTAAAACATTATTAATTCAAAACTGAAAACCATGATACACTTTTCAGAAGTGAAGGAAGCCAGAATAAAATTGGAGAATTGAAAATAAATTAATAATGTGAGGCGACCTAGAACACAGAGTAGCCAACTAGAAAGTAAGTTTTAGAAACGAGTGTCATTAGGAATATTGTAGCTCAATGGATTGTATCTCAGGAGAGACAAAAATAAAAGCCTGGAACCACTTGAAGAGCTTTATGCTCTTAGAAAACAGGTAAGTGCAGTATTGGATGGAATTTGTAAAAGAAGTATTCACAGAAGGCAGCTATTTAATGTTTAAATTTGTGATATCTGGTAGGATAAGAAGACTCGTAGAAGCCTTCAAAGATAAATGTATGTCAGGAAAAATAAACACAGAGATAAGCCTGTGTTAATTTCGAGGGGTTTTTTTACTAGTTTAATGACAACAAAAATCCAGACAAGTGCTTCTTTTGAGTTTGTATGTTTGTTTTTGGTTGTTTGGGGCTTTCTTTTTAAGTACAACCAGCTCTTTAGCAGTGACTACAAAGGACTGTATAGCACACATTCTAGCAGTGGATCTTGAGACAAGTGCATAGCATAAATGCGAAACAGAAATTGTGGGGTGGGACGGGACTGTACCAAGAATATGATCTCAGTCTGTTAAAATGAGTTAGTTTTAGCTGTTTGTTTCATACTGCTAGTTTTCATGTAACTTTAATTGCTGTGGCCAGCATGCAGAATTAAAATTCAGAGTGGGAACATTTATAGGAAATTAAATATTAACAAATTGTCTGTAGTTTGAAAACATTTGAGGAATACATCTTTATTATACATAGAATCTTAGGAAGCATACAAAAATGTAGACCCGACTGCTTGGCTGTGTGCGTTCAGTCTTTATTAGAAGACTGGAGTTTGGATTCCAAAGTCAGCCTTCAGATGTGTGCACAGCAAATGTTGGGGGTTGATCATGTTGGCCATAGGCAGCTGTTCTTTAGTTATATGAAGCAGTTAAGGTTGCAGAAAGGTGTAATCTGACTTGCTGGATTTATATAAATATAAAACTGTGAGGATACTGAATGTTCATGTGTTTGTAGAGATATATAAAATCTGAAAGAGTTCAGGTATTAGAAAGATGTAATTGTTCTTGTGCAGGGTTCTGCCCAGATAAATACCCCGCTGCATTGTAGGTATTCCTTTACACTTGTTAGTGCTAATAAGCTGGTTGAGAATAGAGGAAACCAGCAAGGCCTTATGAATGATGAATGTCTTACAGGATGCAAAAGTTTGATTATTTTAGCATAGTGGGATTAGAATCATGGTATTTTAGCTTGTCAGGATTCATCTCTGTTGACAGATCGTTCTGGTAGCTGGCCAAACTATACTGCATCATTTCTTTATTTGTTATAATTAACAAGGATGAGAAATAATACTGTCCTTGGGAAATCTACATTGAACTTCTATGACTCTGCATGTGATCTGCAGACTCTTCTTTCATTTTGACGGTGCTTATGTTTTATATATCTTTGACCTTAGAGTGTACTTTAAAAGTGATGGTTGACAGCCTTTTAAAACCAGGTTGTAAAGGTTTAAATTCTAAAGGTTTATCATACCAGAACTAGACACTAGACTTTTATTTGATTAGGTAGATGGTTTATAACCAGAGAGTATTCATTGGCTTTCTGGAGGAAATTTCCAATGACAAATATTATGCTAAGGTTTTAGAATTGTCAGTTATTTGTTCGAGTAGTCATTATGATTAATCAAGAAAAGGGATCAAATTCTAAAATACAGAAAATTGTGTGTCTTGAAAAAAATTTTTTCAGTGAGTTTATAATTAAGCTTTTTTTCTTGCAGAATCAAATTCTGATGTGTCAGAAAGCTAAATTGTGTGAATTAAAATTTGCAGTAGAAATTTACAATGTATGGAAAATAGTGTCTTATGTTTCTATGTCTATAAAGTGTAATATTCAAGAGTCCTAGTCTCCACTGTGAAACTCAGAAAAATTGTGTATGCCATTAGCTCAGGACAGACAACATAAACTTTAATTGCTTGAGTCCTGCAAAATAGTTTGCAAGATTGATGAACATTGCAGGCTATGCAGTTTTAACCTCTAGAACATCAAATACCTCTCTCTCCGATATGTTAGTGGAATTGATTGTTATTTTATTGCGCAGAGCTCAAATTTACTATTGTGTTTGTATTCAGTTATTTTAGGATAGCTTTATTTGGATTAAAATGCAGGGTGCTTTAAATGTGTAGAGTTTAGCGATGTATTTCAGGGAGTTTGTGTTTTACTCTGCTTTTACCTATGTAGAAAGTCTATGCGGGTGGAAATTTGCAGTCTGCCGTAAGTATTCTAGGAAATAGTATCTTACTATGAAGAACATGTCAGAAAAAGGCATAGCTTTCATGCTTCATAGGTATTATGGTTGCTTTTCTTGAGATTGTCCTAATTTCTAGGCAGTGTCAAGTGTCACAAGTTACTCAGCAAAGTGATTGTTTTCAGTGTTAATTTGTATATACGCTGTAAATAATTACTGTGTTAAGAAAATGTATTATGAGCTATGTAGTTAGATGTAAAACACAGGTTATTAAATAACATGCCAAAGAAATTGCAAAAGCTGACAGTTAGTTTTGGCAACTCATTAAGAAGTGTTGAGAGTGATAACTGGAGAATATAAGATGAATTATGAATTAATTTTTTTTAAAATTACAAGTAAGATTCTCTGAAAAATTATCAAAGTGTTCATCTAAATTTGAAAGCTCTTTGAATCTCTCAGCTTAACAACTAAGGTAATTCCTCCTTCACTCTCAAAAAAGGAGGAGGAGAAAACAAGGCAATGTTTTAAATGTTCTTAAATGAGAATGACTTGATTGATACCTACAGAGCTGTCCAGATTCTAAACTACTTCTGCAGCCCCATAATACAGTGAGATTTTTTTTCTCTCGTATCCCAGGGCCATCATTTCCTACATCTTCTTACAGCTGTTTGGGAGGAAAAAAATCAGGTTTCCCATGAAAATTCCTCTAGCTTCTGCAGCCGGGCATATATCCAGGACAGTATATGAGGAAGGAGACACCTTTCTCTAGGAACAATGGAAGCTGCTGAAATAGAAAAACCGTAGTCTGTTTTCCCTTAGGATTTAGTATATGGGTGTGATGGGTTGACCCTGGCTGGACGCCAGGTGCCCACCAAAGCCGTTCTATCACTCCCCCTCCTCAGCTGGACCGGGGAGAGAAAAATATAACAAAAAGCTTGCGGGTCGAGATAAGGACAGGAGAGATCATTCACTAATTACCGTCACGGGCAAAACAGACTCAGCTTAGGGAAAATTAGCTCAATTTATTACAAATCAACCAGAGTAAGGTAAATGAGAAATAAAACGAAATCTCAGAACACCTTCCCTCCACCCCTCCCTTCTTCCCGGGCACAACTTCACTCCCGGATTTCTCCACCAAGCCCCCCCAGCGGCACAAGGGGGACAGGGATGGGGTTTACGGTCATCACACGTTATTTTCTGCCGCTTCACCTCCTCAGGGCGAGGGCTCATCACACTCTTCCCCTGCTCCAGCGTGGGGTCCCACCCACGGGAGACAGTCCTCCACGAACTTTCTCCAACGTGGGCCATTCCCACGGGCTGCAGTTCTTCACAAACTGCTCCAGCATGGGTCCTTTCCACGGTGTGCAGTCCTTCAGGAGCACACTGCTCCAGCGTGGGTCCCCCACGGGGTCACAAGTCCTGCCAGAAAACCTGCTCCATGGGCTCCTCTCTCCACAGATCCGCAGGTCCTGCCAGGAGCCTGCTCCAGCGTGGGGTTCCCACGGGGTCACAGCCTCCTTCGGGAACCCACCTGCTCCGGTGTGGGGTTCCCACGGGGTCACAGCCTCCTTCGGGAACCCACCTGCTCCGGCATGGGGTCCTCCCCGGGCTGCAGGTGGAGATCTGCTCCACTGTGGACCTCCCTGGACTGCAGGGGGACAGCCTGCCTCACCAGGGTCTTCCCCACGGGCTGCAGGGGAATCTTCGCTCCGGCGCCTGGAGCATCTCCTCCCCTTCCTTCTGCACTGACCTTGGTGTCCGCAGGGTTGTTTCTCTTACATGTTCTCACTCCTCTCTCTGGCGGCTGTTTTTCTCCCTGTCCCAACTTTTTTCCTTCTTAAAAATGTTATCAGAGAGGCGTTACCACTATCACTGATTGGCTCGGCCTTGGCCGGCGGCGGGTCCATCTTAGAGCCGGCTGGTATGGGCTCGCTCTTGAACACAGGGGAAGCTTCCAGCAGCTTCTTACAGGAGCCACCCCTGTAACCCCCCCCCCCGCTACCAAAACCTTGCCACACGAAACCAGTACAATGGGCTTAGGATAATGCTTTCCTTAAAGACAGTGGCTTTATCCTTACATGTTTCATTGCTGAAGGTTCAGAAGTCAAATGTTTGTATACAGTAGTATTTACCGTTGTAGGGAATTGATACAGCCATCCCTCTTCCCTTCCTAAGTTTAAAAAAAAGGTACATTTTGATTGCAGTGTGAAACACAAAAGTTCAGAAAGATTAAGATACATAACTTCCCATTCATCCTACATTAATCTCTTCTGTACACGTGCAGTGAATTACAGTCTTTGCATGATAAATGCACAAAGATAAAAGCTTCAGCTAGGCAATCAAGGCACACAATTGGTGTTGCACAGCAGACTATCTGACGTTTCTTAAATTTCAAGTGCTTGGCTTTGCTATTTAAGTTGTTTGACTTCTATTGTTTGTAATGCCTTTATCTCATTTTTTGTAGCTTTTAGGAGTAGAGGATGTAAGCGAATGTAGTACAGCTTTGGGAACAATTTTGCATTAGGTTCTTGGAAGAAGATAGGCAAATCCATTTTGAAAGGAAGACGGGTTCTTCTTGACTCTTAGGTGGGGTAATCTTTGATTAGACATTTAGTTATGCTTCTCTCAATTGCTGCTGTGTAAAATGGGAATACAATCTGCTTGTTTCAATTCCTAGTGGAATTCTGGAAAACTGGCTAATTGGGATAAGCAAGTACCTTGTAGGAAGGGTCTCAGTTCTGATCAGTTTAATGCCAAGCTCAAAGGCTCTGGAGCATAGGCATGTGTCCCAAAATGATGGACTATGTCTGAAGCACAGAGTTAGAAGTACTGAAATGGATTCAGTCAAAAGAATCAGAATCTGAAAATAACAGAATAGTACAGAGAAAGCAGTAATTGAGAGAAGTACCTGTAATAGGAAGATGTACTTCATATTTTAATGATCTTTTACATTTACAGTCTTTCTGGTTTCTTTAAGTAAAATATTCAAGAAAAGCATGAATAGGTAGAATTGTACCATATAATAGTTTTAGTATAGGTCCAATTATAAGATTCTATAGGACTGTGATGGGGGGATATTAACTACAGCTAACTATGCTTTGTTTTTTTAAAGGCAAAAATCATTGCAAAATATTCAGGTATATAAAACCAAAACATTTTTCATATTGTGAATATAAATTCATCTTATTGGTGCAGCTGTGAGAGGCTTGCCTTTTTTAAATTGGTATCTCATGTTTTACATGGAAGTACTCGGTCTTCCATGACTATTATTTTATAATAATCTTTTGATGCATTAAGAAATACAATTTTGTTGTACTGTGAATGCTTTTTCAGTGATAACGTGCTTGTTTGAAAAAATGTATTTAATGAAATAAAAAAAGATTTGGATGTTTAAAGCAAACATTGGTTTGAGTTAACTGTGTGTAATTTTGGGTGAACAATTTTCTCTTTCCTCATGATTTTAGTTTCCTTTTTAGTTTTTGATTCACATTAATTTTAGCTGAATATTAAAAAATTATTAAAGTTGCCAAAAATTTATCTGCTATAGGATCTTAGTTAAGGTACAGGATTTTTAGGAAACAAGCTATAATTTGATGGAACTTTGGTTGATCTTATAAAATTTTGTTATTTGACCTGCTTGTAATACAAGAATACATAAGCATGGATTTGCTTGCATTACGATATTCTTCAGAGATAATAAGTAGATTCGGAAGTCTTTTGAAACTGATTATTTGGATTGCATTAAATTTTTGCCTCCGTATCTTGTTTTGAAGCTTATACTTGTGAAATTATGAAAAATAGGTAGGTGCTGCCATCTAGTTTTTCTTTGCTGCGCTTCTTTTTTTATCAGCATTTTTCATTTGTACTGTTTATGGCTTTTCATGCTTTTGATGCAGATTTTGTTTGCTGGTTTTCAGTGTCTTAATACCGAGTTGGGTTTACATTCATAAGCAAAAAGCAAAAAATAAATTACTTATAATTTTAATTAAAAATAATTTAAAATATTAGTTACAAAATTAAAGTGCTGCTGTACACCAAGGATCTAAAGTGAGTATCATACCGGGAAGACCAATATTAGCCTCGCCCATAATATTTTATTACGGAGTATCTGTTATTGGAACTTTCAAATCAGCTATATATTGGAATTTTCATGAGACAGCTGCTGAAGATGGATTTGGTCTTAAGAGTTTATTAATGTTTTTGTTTCAAGCTTGATTCAGGATGTGTTTTCCAGTATTAAGTTGCTTTGTATATATTTAATGATCAGAAAAAGTAGTGTAAAATTACCTGTAAAGTTTGATGGTTGAGTGCAAATATTTAGGCACATAAGTGGGCTACTTGACAATTCTTCTGCTACAAATATGGTTACCAATCACTTGAATTTTGTTTTCATTGCATAAATAGTCTGATCAATATATATCTATGTATTTTTAAGAAAATGATAATTCTAGCTTTGTTTTTTCTTGCTTTAGGCATTTTTCTAACTTATACTCTTCCGAATTTCAGGTTCATGATATAAACTTTACTGATTTGCTTTCTATGTTTTGATACTCACTTTCTGTTAAGTTTCACTTTACCATCCTTCTTTAAAATGAAAAAACAATGTCTTTTGAACTTGCGAAAAGTGCTGAATCATCTGCTTTGGAAGTGGCTACATTTTTGCTATGAAATATGCTCAATGCAGGCAGCAGCAGCTTAGTCTTTGCCATCACGTGTGATGTTGAGAGCAGTTCTCAACTTGGCTGACGTTTCACAAGCTGCTGTTCTTGCTGAAGCAGAGCCTTTCAAATCTCAGATAGTTCTGATAATATGCTATGCCTGTATTTTCAGCAGTGTTTATATTTTTATGTTGTTTTTTAGTTTTGGTAATCTTTTTTCTTGTTTATTGATCTCTCCCCCCTTTTTTTTTTTTTTACTGTTTTTCACACCCTTAGTGCTTTTCTGACAAATGTTTTACTTTTTGCAGAAATTTTAAGCAAATTGATAAATCTTTGTTGTTGCCTGAGGTGCATTACCATTATTATCAAATAAGCTATTCTATACTATTCCTTTTGTATAGACAGTTTTGGGGCTTCTTGTGCAATATTCTGGAGAAGACATTTGTGTTAGTAGGGCAGATAGGTTGGAAGGTCAGAGAAAGTAGAAAATGTGTGGTCTTGACTGTGCTTTAACCACAAAAACCTTTTCCTTCCTTCCCTTCATGGTGAGTGAATCTTTTCTGTATAAGCAGATAATAAGTTCTCACTACTTAAAAATTCTACTGTTTACATTTTCATAGCATTAACATATCTTTTAAAACTTTTTAGAAAACACTTAAACATTAGTAAGGCTGTAAAATTAAACATGCAAAGATTAGGAAATGCTATAAAGAAGGTTCCTGAGCAATCTAATAGTGGCTCCCGTGTGCATATGCATTATGCTGCATGACCAGATACTACTGTTATTTTTAATTTCTACAGTGTGTAGGCTGGACAGTCTTAATTAATGAAGAATTATGTAATATTTTTTCTCCATTGTTCAGTGGGTTGCTTCAGGCTTATTTGCTGCACACTATCTAAGCCCCCCTCTGAAGTGGGACTTAATAACCAAGCAGGTTTTTTTTGTGAAGCTTATCCCTATAACAACTTTCTCAACAATGCAGTTAAGGGGATTATTAGCCTCTTTTTATAAGTAGAAAACAGAGCGTAATTGTCTCTATTTTAAATATAAAATTAAAAATACTGATTAATTTTTTGTGTTCAGTTTGACTTCATTGTCTTCAGTTGCGGCCATGACCGCTCCTGGTCATAAACCCCACATTTCAGGTTGGGCACTCATAAATACGTGGTGTAAGAGTATTGGTTACAATAGATTATCTATATTCACATGCATCACAAGCTCAGAGCAATTGAGGCAGGGTTAGAATCTAATTGTAGTGCCAAAATTCAGCTGCTTTTTATCCACCAGATTCTTTGGATGAATCCTAGAGTATAGATGGGACTAGCCACTTCACCAGAGAATGAGAAGATACTTTGATAATGGATTATATAGGTACTTTCTTACACCAACAGGATGCTGAGACTCCAGAGGTAGGGGTTTTGGACTTGGAACCCCTGGTTTCTGAAGATTTTCTTTGGTGGCCCCAGGCTCCTCTACATGTCTTGTCTAATTGCTCCCAGTCCTGTGTCTTCCTCCTCCGTTGTTCTTCTAGTTCATGAACCCAAAAGGGACGTCACGAATATGAGGAACACAGCAGCGTCTCCCTGCTTTGGGTTCCGATGCTTGACTCCAGTGATGCTGTGGTGTCCCAGAGCTGTGGTGGCAATGAAGGTTCTGCTTCTGTTGGCTGACTTGTTAGAGATTCTGCCTTAAGTAATTTTCTGCAATTGTGTGCAAATGTCAACTTTTTAAAGGGTTAGTACTTGGGCTCAATTTGGCTGTATTTTTACCAGACTGAAAAAAATCAAATCCCTGACATACGAATTGCTCTGCATCTGACGTTTGAGTGTGTGTTCTAGATGAACCATAACCAAAAGAATTGAGAGGCAGTCAATAGGCATGTGAAGTTTCTTCATGAACTCTTTAGAGGTTTGACAGAATTTTAAGTATCAGAAAACAGAGTTTGGTAATCGGGAGTGTTATGATACATTAATAGTAGGTAGGGCTACCAGCCATGCCTATAAGAAAGGTTGTATAAATTAGTTACTCTAAAATGATGTGGTGGGTTGACCCTGGCTGGATGCCAGGTGCCCACCAAAGCCGCTCTATCACTCCCCCCACAGCTGGACAGGGAAGAGAAAATATAACGAAAGGCTCATGAGTCGAGATAAGGACAGGGAGAGATCGCTCACCAATTACTGCCGTGGGCAAAATAGACTCGACTTGGGGAAAATGAATTTAATTTATTACCCATCAAATCAGAGTAGGTCAATGAGAAATAAAACCAAATCTTAAAAACACCTTTCCCCTACCCCTCCCTTCTATCCTGGGCTTATCTTTACTCCCGATTTTCTTTACCTCCTCCCTGCCAGCAGCGCAGGGGGACGGGGAATGGGGGTTGGGGTCAGTTCATCACACGTTGCCTCTGCCGCTCCTTCCTCCTCAGGGGGAGGACTCCTCACGCTCTTCTCTTCCTCCAGCGTGGGTCCCTTCCCTGGGCTGCAGTCCTTCAGGCACAGACTGCTCCAGCGTGGGTCCCCCATGGGGTCACAAGTCCTGCCAGAAGACCTGCTCCAGCGTGAGCTCCTCTCTCCATGGGGACACAGGTCCTGCCAGGAGCCTGCTCCAGTGTGGGCTTCCCACAGGGTCACAGCCTCCTTTGGGCATCCCCCTGCTCCGGTGTGGGGTCCTCCACGGGCTGCAGGTGGAGATCTGCTCCACCGTGGACCTCCCTGGGCTGCAGGGGGACAACCTGCCTCACCATGGTCTTCCCCACGGGCTGCAGGGGAATCTTCGCTCCGGTGCCTGGAGCATCTCCTCCCCCTCCTTCTTCACTGACCTTGGTGTCTGCAGGGTTGTTTCTCTCACATCTTCTCACTCCTCTCTCCGGCTACAGTTGCACAGGTTTTTTTTACCCCCTTCTTAAATACATTATCCCAGAGGTGCTACCACCATCGCTGATGGGCTTGGCCTTGGCCACTGGTGGGTCTGTCTTGGAGCTGGCTGGCATTGGCTCTGTCGGACATAGGGGAAGCTTCTAGCAGCTCCTCACAGAAGCCACCTCTGTAGCTCCCCTGCTACCAAAACCTTGCCTCACAAACCCGATACAAATGAGTTACCAGATTTGATGTTTAGCCTATGCTTCTGCCATTGTCTGTGATCCCACTTTAATTTTTTTTCTTTGTTAAACACTGTCTTCTATTGTTTGAGGCATCAGGGCATCTCAGCATGGCCTATTTTATTTGTAAGAAGTCTTCTGGATTAATGGTTAAAAATAAAATTGACTTTTATTTCATATTTTGCAAATTTAAATATGAACTTAAAGGTCATATTCTGTTAAAATTAAGTTTTGTGTAATACCTAGTGAAGCCATGTTGTGGAAGACGCATAAAGAGGTGTCATGATGTGTATCATGATAACCTTGCCCCTGCTTTTGTGTTAATGTTTGTTAAAATGCTATTGGCATATTTTCTTTCTTCCTTGTGTGGTTGATAGTGGCCAAGTTTATTGACAGGGCTGATCATGAAAAAATATATGCAGCATACTTGTCAAAAGTAAGCTCTCTTGCTTTGTAGTGCAGACTGTGTTGCTGGTACCCTCAGCGTTCATCAGTAGGTGGTACTATAGTACAAAATACAAGTATACCACAAACCTCTTTCCAAGGATTTACATACATCAGTGTACCAACTTGTGGCAGTTTAAATTGTCTTGATTTTATAAAGCTGTGAGTACACAATGCAGTCCCTAAAACTGGTGTAGTCGTGCCTTTGCAGTGACAGATAATCCCTGGATATTTTGGCGTATTTTCTCCATGTTCAAGTGGCCTGCTTTTTCAAATGCAGCCTTGTATATTCCTTCGACTATAGAAGCAGCTTGTTTGTGCACAGCAGGTACAATGTGATTTGCTCCTGTTTACGTCTTGAGCTTTGCCTCTCTATTATTCACATGTCCAGAGCTCTGGGGAGAAGGTCTACATAGGAAAGTGAAGATGTAGTTATTTAGGGAGTGAATTTCCAGGATACAGAGTAATTCCATGCTGATTTCTTCGGTGAACAGTTCTAATGTGCACTGACTGTCTTTGTGGAAGTGACTTGTTGCACCCTGAAACTGGAGTCACTTGCATTATCTGCATGACTTGTGCAGGCAGAACGAACCTTGGGACATCCCCTCTTCAAGCTGGCCAGATGTAAGCCAGATCCATTTTGAAATCCTTATTTCCACAGTAGCACTGTGCTGTTCTCCACTTAGAATTTCTGATCTCTGTGTGGACAGAGCTGGCTCAAGTGTGTATACAAAAGGCTATCTTAAGCATTCTCAAGTGTCCCCATGGAGATTGGTAGTGGATTATATACTGTGTTCATTCATGTTCTAGTTTCCTGCCTTTTAATGCCTGAGTACAGGGAAAAAGCCTCTTAAACATTACTTTCATGTATTTAGGAAATGTAAAAATATGTGATGTGTCTAATCAAAGATAATACAGTTACGTTTGAAAATATATTCCTTTCTAAGCCTCTTGTGGTAATTTTGGAATTTAATAGCATCATACCAAACTAGTAGTTCTTTAAAGAACACCATAAATTCTTTTAGATTGTTCCAGTAGGAGCTTGACACACTGGGTTATGATTTTTTTTTTTAATATAATGTTGATAATTTTTGTTTTCATTTTGATGGATTTCTCATGAGATATGTTTACAGCTTTCATTTCATAGAAAGCACAGCTATTTTCTAAATAGTTTTTACCAGTTCTTGAAGTATTTGTGTTGGGAGTCCTTATAGTGTCTTCTGGCAACTTGTAGCTGTTATTTGAAGATCATTTCCATGATACTTAAGAATTTCTCTGGGCTAGTTCCTTGTTATGTTTCTCATCCACTCATTTCATACTTACCTCTTTAACGTTTATGAGTTTTGGAACCACGTTAGTAAACTGTTGCATTGCTTTGTTTGCAGTTCTTTGGTAGTAAGGCTTTTTCTTCATATCCAACACATTAATAGATTTTACTGCCATTTTGTATCAGAGGCTTTTGTCACTATTGATTTTTAAAACTGAGGGTGAATTTAGTCTTCATGTTGCACAGTTTGCTCCTGTGGTCTGCACAGTTGAATACACATACTTAGTTGGATAATGCACTGTTACGATACTGAAATTTTATATTTTAATTATATGCAGTTTTGTTTTCAAGTATGTTCCTGTGATGAATTGTGGGCTTTTATTAGCTGAGAAAAATGCTCTAGCTAGCAGCCTGAGCTACGTATTTGCAGATTTCTGGCTGCAGGTCTTTCTCGGAACTGAGTAGCTGCCAGAAGTTTGCCTGGTTATCTGCTTGCTTTGTAAATCCTTACTTCTGGAAGCACTTAGTGACAAGAAAGGGGGCAGATATCACAGGCATGCTATATTTTTAGGTTGGAAACACTGAGTTTAAGCAAATGAAAAAGATACACAGAAACAGAAAAAGCTTATATGATCCTGTCGTGGTTAACCCCAGCGAGCAACTAAGCAGCACACAGCCGCTTGCTCGCTCCCCTGCCCGGGTGGAATGGGGGAAAGAATCAGAAGAGTAAAAGTGAGTTAACTCATGGGTTGAAATAAAGACAGTTTAATAGGTAAAGCAAAAGCCGCCCACACAAGCAAAGCAAACCAAGGAATCCATTCCCCACTTCCCACGGGCAGGCAGTGTTCAGCCATCTCCAGGACAGCAGGGCTCCATCACGCCTGACAGGGACTGGGGAAGACAAACGCCATCACTCCCAACGTCCCCCCTTCCTTCTTCTTCCCCCAGCTTTACGTGCTGAGCATGACGTCATATGGTCTGGGATATCTCTTGGGTCAGTCGGGGTCAGCTGTCCCGGCTGTGTCCCCTCCCAACCCCTTGTGCCCCCCCAAAGTCTCCTCGCTGGTGGGGTGGGCTGAGAAGCAGAAAAGGCCTTGGCTCTGGGTAAGCACTGCTCAGCAGTAACGAAAACATCCCTGTGTTATCAACACTGTGTTCAGCACAAATCCAAAACATAGCCCCATATGTGAAGAAAATGTGAAGAAAATGAACTCTACCCCAGCCAAAACCAGCACAGATCCTTCTTCCAAAAAACCAGACAATTCTACCTGTTCATAATGATGGTGTTTATTGCCTCTAGGCTGTCTCAGTATGGAAGACATCCCTAGTCAAGATTTTTAAAATCTTGAAAGCTATCCAAACAAAAAACCCAATTTGTTCAGATGTCAGAAAGATTCCCCCCCCCCAAGTACAGAAGATTGATATCCAGTAGATGATGTTGCTGGACTGATTGGTAGGGAATGCTTGGGGCTTTGAATGCCTGCCTGGGCCTCTGCTCCTTTTGGAGATCTCCTAAGTATCCTGGATGTTCTTTGAAGAATTATTTTATGTAGGTTTAATAGACAATATAAGAATCTAAAATAAGCCATTGTTTATAAAATATTAACTATAGAGACATATAACTTAAAATGTAAATCAAGGAAAATTAGTTTTATCTTGTGAGAAATAATATTGTCCATGATTTATTACTCCAGCCACTTAGAAAATTTGTCTTTTCTAAGTATGTGTTTGAATGCAAATCTTAATAACTGCAAGTTAGAAGAGACCAGTGGGGCCTCCATTTTTAATAATGAGCTGTTCTCTTTTTGTCATAATTGTCATATTGTGTGATGTATTTCTTCCATAATGGTGTTTACATTCTTGTAGAATTAAATAACAACTTTCCTGGAGACTTTTTTTTATTCCTAAATCTTGTCCTTTTATATGATGATAAGAGATTTCAATCTCTCAAATAAAGTAAATTGCAAAAACAATTAATATGTTTGCTGCATGAGACAAATTTACTGAGTTGTAGAGCAGGCTACTGAGTGAAAGGCGGTTAAGTCAGTAATTTTCCTTTATCTGCACTGAACATTCTAGTTGCTGTCTGCTTACAGAGTGTGTGTTCTATGACAGAGATTCTCCAAATGCTTAGACTTCATTTCTGTACAAGTTAGTTTCTATATAATTAAATCTGAAATTACTTTGAAAATATTTTTCTGCTCTCTGACTTTTCTCTCCATATAAATTTCCTTCAAGAAAAAGCGTTAGAACAGGCCAGTAAATATCAAAAGGATCAATATGTGTTACTGGCAATTATAAACTCAAATATTCACGAATACTGACAAGTAAATATTACAGTTGAACTAATACATTAATGTAACATCAATTTTTTGCAGGTCACATCCTATTTTTTCTAATCTTTTCCATATAGCTGTATGAGAAGTAGCTTATAGGAGAAATATTGCAAATGTATCATTGAACATAAGAAAGTTCATTTTTGCATTATTTGTGAATATATATTTAAGAACATGTTACTGTTTTGGGCGGGTTTTTTTCAGCATTAGTAATGATTATTCATGTAATCACTATTATTAAAAAGTCTTGGAGATCAAGTTACGAAGGAGGAAAAAAAATAAAATGCTTGTTTTTCCTTTATTAGCAACCAACTTCTGTAGCCACATCTACTGTCCGCCTAGGACTTCCAGTGCAAGCCAAAGTTGTTCAATCAACTGCTACACCTGTCAGTGCTACGTCTGCTGCAACTCTGCCAGGAGGCTCTATTCTTTCACATACCACAGTAAGTAGTAAGAATATAAAAAGGAAAAGATGGGTGAAGAAAAGGATGTTTGTATTTATGTGTTTTTTCGAAAGTGAATTTTAATGTTCGTGTTTGCTTTTATCGCAAACGTAATCCCAGAAATTAATAATGAATGTATAGTCAGACTGTTACGCAGGTGCTGAGTGATAGCCTGGATCTTATTTTTTGCTCTTTCCTTGATGATAAAAAATTTGGGGGCAGTATAGATTCAGTTTTAAGCTTTTTTTTTTTTAAAGAAAAAACTTAGATCAGCTGGATTCCCAAACACTGTTTCAGTGGTGGACATGGTGCACTACATTTGTCCCCTGTGGAAAGCTGTGGTCTCTGCTGTGTGGTCGCCGGTGCCCCAGGCTCCACACATCACCCGTGGCATCGCAGTGCCGGTGCCTGGGTCGGCTTGTTCTGCGTCTGTGCCCAAGACGGAGCAAAGCGCTGCAGTCAGGCTGGATTGGGAGGTCCTGGTAGCTTCTGCTCAGCATGTTCTGTTGCCTGGATGGGCTCTCTAGCTTCTGCAGTCCCCTTTGGTGTGTCTGTCTGAGACTTTTTGGCACTTGGAAGGGTGGCTCACTAGGTCAGATAAAGCGTGAGAGCTGAACCGGATGGATGAGGGGGTGATCCGTGGTGCTCTGTGCAGCCTGATAAGCTTTCCAGCTTCCTAAAGTTGAGGAGTGTGCGGCGTGGTCTTTGCCTGCGGCCCAGCTAGGCTCAGGACAGTTTTGTTCGCTAGGGCTGTGCGCTGGTGCAAAAGCGTATATGCTGCTGCTGGGCTCAGATTAGGTTGGGAAGCTGTGTTGGTGCATTTGTGTCATCTCGATCTGAGCTGTCACTGTAACTGTGGTTTAGATAATTGTAAACCTGATGACATGACCACAGATCATTGGAAATTGACCTGTTTATATTAAGGCCCAAATTTACAGAAAGTTGAGTTACGAAAGTTACATCGTCATGGTGATTTAAAGGGCTGGATAATAGCAACGCGTTTTTTAGTGGTACATTTGATTTTGTAATAAAAAGAACTTTAAATGAGGACTCTCACTGTTCAGTAAAGGGTGACAAAATTAGGGTTATGGTAAGTAAGTAAAGTCAATGGTTTTATTTTGTCAGTAAGGGTGTATTTGAAAGGAAACACGTTTTATTGTCAGGTTTTCAAGAGCTTTGTGTTTGAGTACAAGAAATAAAAGAAGATAATTACCTGTTTTTTCAATATAAAATATTAATAGGTATCAGTAGCTACAACGAGCACTCAAAATTTATTCAAGACAACAGTAGCAACTGGAACATCAGCCTCTCAACAACCTGCGGTAATTACTGGTGGACATACTCAAGCTTCAGCACAAAACCAGGGTCAGCCTCGGCTGCCACTTCCACCTCATACAACAGCACAAGTACCAGCACAGCCCCAGGTCATACCAAGCTCTCCTGTACCTGGAACTACAGTTGTGTCACAGGTAAGTTGGTAAGTTTTAAAATACTGGATACTTGGTTTTCTTAGTACTTTATGAACTTCTCAGGTCTATTCAGAAGCAGAAAGAACTTTTTCTTCGCGCAAGCATGGTTCCTGTGATGGAACAAATACTTTACAAACAAGAAACCCTTCCCGTCATTTCAACTAAATAGAATACAAATTCTGAGAGGGAGCAAGAACACTTGTGGTCAGCTTTCCCCATCTTGCCATGTATGTGTTAGTAGTGAAAGAACTATTCTGTTTCTGTAGACAGAACAATCAGGCCTTCACTCTATGGACTTCATTATTATCATGCTGCTGGGCCTCAAAATTGTGGTTACACTGAAGTGTAACGTTTCTGTTTCTCAGAGTAATTACACCACATAAAAACGATGGCTTGAAAAAATGAAAGCATCTGTTTTTCTACTGATGAAGAAAAGATTAGATATGATGATGTTTGAAGACTATTTCTAATTTGATTTTACTGCTGTAGCTGCTTTGTACAAAAACATACTGAGTCAATAATTTAACAAAATAAGATAGCTTGGGGAACATTGTACATTGTGTATTGGGCATCTCAAAGGAGAATGCATCTCCAACAAATTGTTGTTACTTCTCATATTTAAGGTTATTTTCATCAAAACAGACTGTAAAAAATTAAATATATTTCTGTCATTGATTTATTTTTTTTTTGTTAGTATTCGTGAGGTATGATGTTCAGTTACATAAAGAAGTGAAGAAAATGTCAGGTAATAGTAAAATAGCTGCAGATGTATTTCAAATATGTCCTGCCTGAATTAGAACAATTTCACCATTTTCCCTATTTAGTGATCAGAGCATACATGGATCCTGATTGGAAAACAGCATGGATCTGATATTTGTTTTCTTTGGCTTTTGCAGGAAATGCAAGAGAACGTGAAAAAATGCAAAAACTTTTTAGCTACCCTTATAAAACTTGCTTCTCATAATTCACCATCTCCAGAAACATCTCGTAATGTGAAAGCTCTGGTTCAAGATTTGTTGGTAAATATTTAGTTATCTTTCATTTTGTCAGTTATCTATTAAGCTTGTTGTTTATGTATGCTGAAAGCTATTGCTTTGGTCTTAATTTTTTTTGCTGTAATGAAAGTGAAAGGAGTTGGGCTACACCAAAATGCAAATATACTGTACATTACATATCTTCAAAAATCTGTTAAAGGTAGGCTTTCCCTTAGTTGCTGAAAGGGGAGATGCAACAAAGTATTTAGTATGCATTTGTCAAAACCACTCTTGTTTTGATGGACAATATTTCAGTCATTTATTTAGAAAAACAGTAAAATACAGAATTTTTTCTTGAGGATTCATTAAGTTTCTGTTCTTCCAAACCATAGTCATTTCTGAAACACTAAGAAGCTGTTAAAAGTTTTAACCACAGAATGAATGTAGATATATGCCTCCACAATGTGATTTAGAGTTTCTAGGACTGAAGGAAAAGTATTTTGCTAAGCTGCTGAGTCCAAGCAGTTCTGCAGACAGATGCCCCTGCATCAAGCCTTAACTGCAAGTGGATTTCAAGAGGCAAAGTTGTGTTTCAGCTACAGTCCTTGTGCCCAGAAAAAGTCTTGACTTACTGTAGTTTCCAGTGCAATAGGTGTTTCGGTGAATTGTGTAAATGAGTTGCAGACAGATGTTACTGTGGAGCTGGACAAATGGATTTAACAGAATTGATACATATTTCTTTGAATTCATTGACAGAGAAACCTGTGTATTTTATACAAGCCTTTCAAGTATAAGCTATTCAACAATAATATTCTGTGGTTCCAGTAAAAACTTGTTTTAACTTTTGAAAACTAAGAAAGATTAACTAAGTAAAGATAACTACTTACAATATTTCAAACAAAATGTTGAGACACATATATAAAACATTTTTATTGAAGGTTGTTTTGGTTGTTTTGGTTTTGTTCTTGTTCTGTATCAGTCCAGGAAAGCTTATGAATATTCTTACTACAACCTGGGATTGTAACTAATGGTACTTTAGAAGTATGATAAAATACACCTGGGTTATAGAGTTGTCCTGTATTAACTATTAAGTAAACTACTGAATATATATTTCATATATTTGTAAGTGTATAGTTTGTGACTATATACACATACATACATTTATATAGGTGAAAATTTTATATATATACTTATATGTATACTTTTTATATATGCATATGCTTTACATATATAGTTTTTTATATATGTGTACAAATATTCTACTAAGTTAAATTGAACCTTCAAGATTTGTTTTGGAATTAAGTAAAGATGTTTTCTGATTACAAGGGCTGACAAATTTTTTAATAGTATGTAAGGTTACTTCAACAACCTGGTTTTTTATTAATATTTTTAAAGAGAAATCACTGTGTAAATGTTAGCAAGAGAATGGAATTCCAAAAAAAGATTTGAGTGTTTGTGGGATCTCGTTGTGTCTGAAATTGTGCATCCCCAAGGGAACTCCCTGAATTCTGAGTAGCATGTTACATAAATTAGCTCTTGACAGAAGAATTTGATAGATGTAGAGGAGTTGAGGGACTGCAGCTTTGAAAGTTCTTCTTGATATGGTAGCCTGTTTAGCTAGAGATATATACATGGATATTATCTGGAAAAAAGGCAACCAAACAACTGAATTGAGTTTTTGATGCTTTTTTTCCTTCCCCCTGAAGGATGCAAAGATTGATCCAGAAGAATTTACAGGCCGTCTTCAGTCGGAACTCAAATCATCTCCTCAGCCATATCTTGTACCTTTCCTTAAGGTAATGTGAATATTGTTTAGACGTATTAACATTTGCATTATTAAGTTTTCGAATATACTTTTAAAATGGAATTAGCTTTGCCTGTCTAGAGCAGGACTACTCAATTTTTTACTTTGTGCTGCCAATTTCTGCTGAAATCTTGACTGGAAGTGGCGTGCAGGCTCCATCTCTGTCAGGCCAGCCAGGTGCTGCTTACTGCTTTTGTGTTGGGAGCTGTGGCTGTGTGCTGCAGCCGACTGCTCCCTGACAGGTTGAGAGAATGGTAAGAAATAGGGGTTTCCTACAGAAAGGAGACCTCATGTGTTCGGGGCCTTGGTTTAGGTTTAAGAAAAATTAATTTGTCGTCCAGAGCTGATCTGGAGTTTGCTGCTTGAGTAGCCCTGATCCAGAACATGGTAGTTATTAGATTTTTATAAAAAAACAGTTACTCCCTAGTTTGGAAATCATCCATTGTCTATTCTGTAGTGATTCTTTACTGTTATAATGCATATACTTTTCTATGGTAGTAGGTCATTTTTTGTGAAGATGTACAGCATTCACGTTTGGAAGAGTCACAAGTTATTTCTATAGAATGCTTCAAGTAATTTAATAAGCTTTTTCCATATTGGTTTTGTAATCTACATTTGAGTCATCGATAACTTTCAATGCATGTGTCATGGCGATTACGAAAAACTAAACTGGATAATACTGTTGAAATAATTGATTAGCTGATCCTGCTTGTAATCGGGAACTAATCTATAATAGAAGTTCCCATGTGATACCAAATGGATTTATTGTTGGGTCCTAAGTTAGTATACGTGGGGGTAAATTTAACTTTTAGTTGGTTCTTGTACATTAGCTACAATAGCTTCCATATGCAAGATTATATACACACATACAAAGCGTGTTTAATCATGCCCCAACAAAACCACAACTATAATTTTAAAAGCATTTTTCTTCTAGTCCAAAACTTCTCAGTTTAGGGCAGATTTCTTCTCTTTCTTCTCTCCCTTCAACTTTTCTTCAGAATTCTTTCCCTCTGCTTCTGTTTTTTCAAGTTATCATTAACCCTTATTTATGCCTTTTCCTGCTCTTACAGTGCAGTCACTTCTAGCATCATGATAAGTTTTAACTTGTTTCCTTTCTTTGAAGTCCTTTCTCGGCAACAGCCATTAAGTTTTTAAATAAATATTCGAAGTTTAGAAAGAACTGTAGCTCGGGCTAAACACTGTTGCATTCTACAGCTGCCTGGGGGGAGCACTTCAAAAGAATGCTACTACCACTTAAAAAGTAAAAAGTTTATTCGTGAAGGTACAGTATAGCCTTTTAGAACTATATTTTTTGGTTCAACTGGTCTGAACATGAAGCATAAAATAGTACACTTTTCTAATCCAGTCAGAATACATTAGATCAGTAATAATACAGTAAACAGCTATTGCTGTAGGGCATCAAGAGTTAAATCATCTTGTTCTAGGTACTGGAGGCATGTCAGGAGAAGTACATTGGTGCAGCTTACTACTTCTAGCATGCAATGGGAATAGGGTTGTTCCTACGGTTCTGCCTTTTCTATTTCCATGTTTTGCCCTTCCAAAGACCTAAGCTACAAGTTCTAGATAGTCTTGAGAAAGGGGAGTTTTTATTTTACTGCTACAGTGGAATTAGGGCACATCAAAATCTACACGGTTGCTAAATCCAAATTGAAAGCATATTAAAAATGTAAACTGAGCCTTCCCTCTTAGAAAATATGTTCAATCTTTCTTCGTTTTAATGAATAGGCAGATAGTAAAGTTGGAAAGAAAGCTGCATTCTTTTAATATGTTTACAGAATATTTTTTGTCAACCTGCTAAATTTGATATTTCATAAACTTTCTTCTGTTTTTAGAAAAGTCTACCTGCATTGAGACAATCTTTACTGAATAGTCAACATTCAGTTTTGCAAGGACAGCCGTCTCAGCAGTCACTTCAACAAACCAAGCTATCACAAGTTATACCTCAATCTGCCTCTGGAAGCATTTCCTCTGTTGTCACAACGCAGACAATAGGAATAAGGCAACCAAACAACATTTGCACAGTCTCTGTATCAAATACAGTGCAGCCTCCTCAGGTTAAGGTGGTACAGTCAAATCAGAGTTCTCAACTGGTAGGTACTGTAGTATAAAAGAGAATTTCTTAACATGCTGAATAGCAGTTTTCAATGTTATTTTTATTACAGCTTGTTTGGGAAAATACTTTTTTGTTTGTTTGTATCATATTCTGTGATACATAGTAGTACCTCATTTTATGGCAGTTCACATGTATGTTCAACCATTAGTTTAAATAACTTTATAGCTTAAATTTAAGAAAGTACACTCTTGGCCTTTTTGTCTGGAATGCAGTGATCATTATATGAGCACAGTGGAATTTGAGTTAATTACAAATGTAGAACAGAAAGCTTTTCAAGACTTAAAGGCAAGAGTATAATTTTTAGTATGTCATTAGGTATGCTGCTTTGCTTAGATTAGTCTGCATTAAAATTAACTGTGTCTCATTTTAAACTCTTCTACACATAGTTATAAAATCTTGTAGAAGAATAGCTGTACTGTACCAGCATGTTTTGTTTAGAAATAGTGCCATACTTTATTTACTGAAATACATCGTTGTTGTGCATATTGGAGTATTATGTACTTAGACTCATTAATTTCAAAGGCACTATCAGTAAGGCAACTATACAGTCAGTTACTCACTGAGTGTGGTGAATTTATCACGTTGTTATATAGGATCTTGCATGTGTGTTTACAGTTGCAATTAAAATACATTTAGAATTTTTACAAGGCCTTGAGTTTATACAGGCATTGTCATCCTTCAAGGAAAGATCTAAGAGTTTTCTTTGTCTGTGCTTTCTGTGTAGGTATGAGTAAAGTACTTGACTTAGGTTTCAAAATCAAATTGACAAGTTCCAGAAGGTGTATCAAGTTGGTAAAAAATTTATATTATCAAGATTCAGAAATGCACATATGGTAATGTAAAACCTTACAGTGATCTACCCTTGAGTTTATAGGCTCTATAATGGTTATAAATAATTTGTAGGGTGTGTGGAGAGAAAATATTTCTTCTGCTTTAATTTAAAAGTAGCAGTGCACAATCTGAAAATGTCTGAGCCATCAAAGCCATGTCTTTTGAACCTTACAGATGCTGTCTAGCAGTTAAATTACTAACTTTAAAATTAAATTAGTATAATTTCACCATCTTTTAGTGAGCATAGTTTTAATGTGTAAGACCATCTTAGATGCTAAAACTTCTGACTCTGGCTTTTGTAATACACACAAGACATTTGGATATTTTGTGCCTTAATTCGTCTGCTTTCTGTTCAGCCGCTTCATTCTTTCTTTTTCTAAAGTAGGTTCTCCCCACCTCTTCTGGACTGTTGTATTAGTTAGAAAAGTGTTCCTCAGACTTCTTGTGACTTTTTTTCTGATTTGTCCACGTTTCCTAAGACTGAATTTACAATAAGTTTGGTTCTTCAAGGTAGGGGAGCAGGAACTAGTTGTAAATACAGGCAGTAGGTGTAAAAATTACTCCCTGTCCTGGGGAAAGCAAATTTCTGACAGCCCCTGACAGGTTCTTGACAAGTGTAAACGTTCATGGCTAGTAAGTCTAGCCTTATCTCATACCACAGTCTTAGGACTATACTACTACCAGGTAACACAACTTTTTCCAGTGTTTTGCAACCCACTTTAAACACTCCTGTGCCCACTAGGCAGGTTGCACCCCACCTTTTGAGAAACACTGATGTAGAGCAAAAATGTGTCAGTAAGTCCACAGGAGTTCTTACTCTTATGATTATAGTTCTTGTGGAGTATTTTCAGAATGGGATAAAGCCAAATTTATGGGAGAGACACCTTCTGTGTGTCTCTCTCACATGTCACTGCGTACTCAAAGCAAGCAATTGTGATGTTAACATGAATAGAGATTAACAATGTGAAGAGTTGCTGTCATCTTCTGCAACGTACCTATGCAATATGAGGGAGCTGAAAACTGCTAAAGTAATATATCGTGGAGATTGATTTGATGGGCTAAAGAAATTGTTTTCTGTCTGTAAGGAAGTCATAGGTCTAGGACTGGATTTTCATCTTGCTGGATACATGAAATGACCACAACATTTTCAAAGGTAGCAAACTATGCAGAGCAAAATTATGTTTTCTAGAATTTTCTAAAATTTTCTAGAAAATATTTAGAGAAGTGAATACATTAAAAATTATAATTTATTGGCTTATCACAAAACTGACTTTCTGTATTTGCTTTCAGTCTATCAGTTATTAGTTAATAGAACCACACATTACATTAACCACCCACTTCTTAATGGCGCTCACATTAGTTCTGTACAGACAAAAGCAGCATCAGACAGAGTTACTGGATGAAAAAAATCTTACATACCACAACAACCATCAACTCAGGCGCCAAACAGATAACCCAGCAGCATCTCCATATCCCATTAGTAATTGTTCGTAAGTATTGGCTTTTTTGTGGTCACAGTGATCACACTCTTCACACTTCTTAGTGCTCCCCAAAATCAGAGCGCAGCGAAGAGCTGCTGGCCATCTTGCCTGGGACTTGTCCGGAAGAGCAAGATTACAGCTGGCTTGCCTGAGGGTAGCCAGCACTGATGGAGGAAACTGGCTGAGCTCCAGATTTTCCAAGCCTGAAGCTCACTGGAGAGAGTTCCAGCTGGCTTTGCAAACTGTCCAGCTGCGGAAGGGCAAGCCTGTTTTGGAATATAGATCCTTTCATAGCAGCCAGTTTACAGTAGTCTTGTTTCTTTTAAAATGTGGAGAATCTGTTAGCTGTTCCTTTCTTTTGACTTTTCTGTTTTACAAAGGGGTCAGATGTGGTGGTGCTTCTTCCAGTTATATTGAGGTGTCTTGCAACATGGGAATTCTGTGTATGCTGTTCAGCATGCAATATAGCTTGTGCAAAGGAGACTTCAGCATTAAAATGTATAGTGTTAGTGGAGATGGAGGAGACTATCTGTTCTGTAAAGTATTGCAATCATATTCCAAAACTATGAAAAAGCTGTGTGCTAAAGAGCTAGATAGTGCTGTTAGTACTGGTAACTACTTTTAGCTAGGGAAAAGGGGAGTAATCTTAGGCTAATATTTTATTGATGAGACACTAATGAGATAAGCCAGCAATCAATTTTTTTAATTGTTCTAAGTGCAACGTTCAAAGTTTGTCTAAATGTCATTCTTGGGGTGCAGGAGCTCTATATAGCCTTATATATGCAGACATTACCTGTCTTGTTCTGGGTGTTACAGCAGATAAAATTTCTATGAATAAGAGAGACATTCTTTATTAAATGTGTTGAAGTTGTAAGCAGATTGATGAGTAATGGAGATCGATCAGCACTTTATATATTGTGTTGACACTGCATTGTAAGGAGAAAGTATTCCTGGAGGTTGAAGCCAATTATTAAATTTAAATGATAAAGAAACAGTAAGAAATTTGAAGTGATCCATCTTAATGAAAAAAAAATTAATTATATGCAAAGCAATATAAAGATTTGTGCAGGTCTAGGATTAGGAAAGATGTATAGAAATATATCTGGACCATTGTTGCAGCAGTAGATTGTGCACAGTGTCCAGAGGGGAGATTTCTCCATCTTCTAACTTACATTAGGATAGTATTTGCTGAAACGTTTACTAACACTTTTCCAGGAACTGTCATAGTGGTTGGAGGCTCCCACAAGATCAGACAGAGTAATGGAAGTTGGAAACAAGATACAACAGCAGAATAAGCATTATGTTATATGGGGATGTTCTTCTTTGCTTTTTAGTTCCCTACTGAAGCTTTTTCTGGCATCAGTTTTCTGTTGCTGAATGATGGTAATTTGTACACATTTTAGTGACTCACAGGAAATCATTTTCTTTTTGTCCTGTGTGCAAGGCAACTTAGAAATGGAAGAGTAAAAGACAGCTATTTGGATAAAAAGAGTAGTTTCTATTAATGAACTAATAAAGATCTAGTCAGTGACTTGGAATTTGGTGTGCAATAAAATTTTAATAAAAATAGCTGTTGAGCAGTAGATGTCTGGGATCTATTAACAGGAACAAAGCCTATACTTGACAAATTGTATGCCTATTTGAAATACAGCCTAGTAGTTTTCTGAGTTATCATGGACTTTACTTTCAGAATTTTGTGGGCTGTACCTTAATATAAGGAGGATATTGTCAATGAATGCTGTTTGGAAACCAGTAACAGAAGATGGCAATTAAAGGACAGACTTGAAAGCAAAGACTAAAAGAAACTGGCTAAACAGTAACTTGGTCAAACACTGGCTAAAGGGGAGCATAAAAAATATTTACAAATATTTTAAGGGTTTAAACATCAAAGTATATCAATGAATTATTTAGAGCAGTCTAAGAGAGTATAAATATGAATAACAGGATATAATTAAGCAAAGTAGGATTTAGGCAGGATATAAGGCAAGATATCCTTACAGTAAGACAGATTATTAGATGGTAGATCAGGGTCCCAAAGACAGTGATGAAAAAGCCATCATTGAAAACGTTCAAAATTAGACCAGATCAAATACTGTAGGAAGAATTGTATAATAAATTGAGGAGCAGGTGGGACAAGTGATCTGGTGGCTTTTGGTTTTATTTTTCTTCACTGCTTGTTTGAAAACATATACTCAATGGAACAATATTGTTGTCATATTAACATTAAAAATTACATGCTGAGTTTTAAAAAAGTCCCTTTGTTTTATTTGGGAGGAAAAAGAATTGCTTATGCAAATTTCAAGGCACTGTTGAAAAATTGTAACTGTTACTATTACAGCATGGTAAACAATGGTAAATATGAATTCTAGGCCCATAAGAGCATGAACATTGTAAGTTAATGCTGCCAGATTACATGATAGCTGAGGTTTGATATGACATTTATCTTCAGGAGTGAGTAGACTGATAAATCACAAGTGGCATAGCCACAAGTGAGTTAGCAAGTGTTTACTCATGAGTGAAGATAAATGTCATATCAGACCATAGCCATTTTGAATTTTGTACATGTACAAGTGGCTTGTTTCTTCCTTCCACAATACTTTTTTTTTAAACTTAATTGAGAGAAAAAATGCTTGGTAAAGGATATATTTTCCAAATTTATTTTTATTTTCCATTCTTTGCAGAAGCTTCTGTTTCCTATGCTTTTGTTTTTATTGCTTTATTTGATATGCTTAAGCTTTTGGATCAGATGCTTTTGTTGCAAAGTGTGATTTACGTAAATTGAGTCAGACTGATTTTGCAGCCCTTGTCAAGTAAGGGGAAGCATGTTGTTGGGACCCCATGCATCTGCATTGGTAAAGGAGCATCTAGATTATTGAGACTTGCAAAATCTTTGTCCTGAAAAACTTCAGCAGTGAGTTCTAATTTAATTGTCCTCAAGGACTTTTCCTTTCAATGGTTTGTAGGTAGTAGCTTTCATTTTTATTCAGTATCTCCTGTTCAGGTAAGACAAAGAGAATGGAAGTTAGCAGTCTTTCTACTTTTATACATTTTATGTGCTTTGGCTGAATTCTTTCTCAGTCTGTATTTGTTGGTCATTTGTGTTGTTAATTATTGGTCTGTGTTGACATCTGTAATTTGTTCTTTGTCCTGCAATAACATATACGGTAGAAGATTCACACCTGTCATGGTATGATCATCACCTTTTGGCTTGAGATTAGGACCAGAGATAACTATTACTTTTTTCTCATAGTCATTGAATCTAAGCTTTTTGAAGAAGGGCCTCAAGAAAAATGAGTATTTCAGCTGTCACCACTTTGTTATTCTGGTTATCAGTAGTGTGACTGTTAAGTACCCTTTTTTCATCTTCGTAAGTCTGCTTGTTTTGTGTAAGCATCTTTGTATAAACATCCCTTTTTACATATGTGAAAATAAAGTGAATTTTAGAAATGGACAGAGTAGTATGAAGCATTTGGAAAGTGAGAGAAGGAACTTGTCTGGAGGAATATACAAATGGTGAACCTAAGTGAGCGTTACTAGTGGAGTGGAAAGATGACGGTTAAGGGGAGAAGTGGAAAGATGAAATAAAAAAAGCGGGAGAATACTTTCTATTGTGAGAAAAGTGCATCTTGTTTTGCAGAAAAATGTTATTTTATAGAAAAAAAATTTAGGTAACTTCTGATGTATTGTACTCGGAGAAGCAGTACCATGACTTTCCTGCTTCAGTGTGTTACTTTAAGAGCTTCAAAGTGCAGCAGCCTAGGAGACGATTCTTCAACTTTGATAAATTGAAGAGGAATAAGCTGGTATATGACAGTACTTGCTGTGTTGGTGCTGTCTTGATCATAATGTTATTTGGTAATTTTGCTATTTTCCAAACTCCTCATCAAATCCAGGCAATGGCTAAATCACATGAAATCTTTTCTATTTTCTGTGCCTTTGTTGTTACTGTTCTGCTGTTGTGCTTGCTGTCTTCAGTGGTGGAAATAATGAAAATGGCTTCCCTTCTTTTTAGTGGAGATGGAATTATGAACAGTTTCTGTACACTTTGAAGACTTTTATATTCTGTCTTGTTTACCTTTTCTGACAGCACTTTTATAAGATGATTGATGCTATGAATATGGATGTAGTGGTAAACGGTTCGAAAGGATTTCTGGAGGTGTCTAGTCCAACCACCTGCTAATAGGTTAGCATGTTGTCCAGGGCCTTGACCAGTCATGTTTTGAGTATCTTGAAGACGAGATGACACAGCCTCTCAGGGCAACCTGTTCCAGTGCTTGCCCACCCTCACGGTAAATTTTTTTTTTTCCTTATATTAAATTGAAATTTCCCATATTCCAGCTTGTGCCCATTGTGTCACATCCTTCTGCTCTGCACCTCTGAGAGAGTCTGGCTCTATCTTCTCTACATCTTCCCAGTAGGTGGTTGCAGACAGCAATAAGATCTCCCCTTTTCTCAAGGCTGAAGTAATGTCTCTGATAACCTCAGTATACCAAAACATCCACTTCTGTATCTTCTATGTCAGTCTGGGTTAGTAAATTGGTGCTTATGAACTGACCATTTGGGATTCAGCATCTATTCAGCATATGAATAGGTAACATTAGATGGGGTACACTCATTGTGTGTATTTTTAGGCTGTGAGAAATATGAAATAATTTGGTTAAGTTAACCATCTTCCAGACTATCTTGCTAGTACCTTGTTCATTGTCTAAACTTTTCAGGCCAAGTTAAGGACATAATAGTAATGTTTATGCTGTTGGGAAAATAGGCAAGAAGATTAGAACAGTTTGAAGTATTTTAGCTGATGAAGAGTGGTTTAGATTGTTTATAAATTTTAATGCAGTGTCAATTACCTCTGATTCATCAGTTTTTACTATGTCCCTTGTTTGCCTGCAAATAAGGTTACGCATTCTGTTTCAGAAACAAATTCCTAATGTTCATTCCTTAATCACTTTTGGATCTGAAGATGACATCTGTGTTGAAATGCATCTTAAAACTGTATAGAAACTGGAATTTAAGTTAGTGTAAAATGTTGCTCTTTGTTAAGGTGCAGTTGTTCCTTTTAGAGAGTATGTACTGTTGCTGATTCGTTTCTGTATGGAATTTAAGGTGATGATTTTGATCTGTGCCCGTTGGAAAAATTTATTTCTCATTCATTTTCTACACTTTCAGCACTTTTACGTGCATTGACGTCCTAGTACAGTACTTGTTAAAAGGACATTTTTTGAATGTATTTGGTAATAAAGAAAACATTGCAATGATTTATGTCATCTCAAATGGTTAAATATTGTCCTATCTTTAATGGTGTTAGTGGCTCATTTTTTAGGGTATTCATGTGAAAATACTAATCAGGTGAAACAGAACTTGGTTCTGAACTGTAGAAGTTGCTTGCTTCACAGAGAAAAAAATCTAATTGCAGACAATTACTGTAATACCAGATAGTAATTCTATCCACAGGTCACACACATCTCCTTTTTGGCCTGGCTTCTGGCCAGTTAAGGTATGGCTGCTTTTCTTCACTATTCTCTGAAAACTCATCCAATAAATTATTGTAAAAGTGGCAACAGTCTCCTCCTTTTTCATACCAATATAGTCTTTTTTTTTTTTTTTTCTTCCTGCAGGCTATTCTGTCTTCTTACTTATTAAAATAGACTTGTACATGTTTCCCGTTCATCAAAATGCAGTCAAATTCAACTTTATCCCTCATTTTCATTTATCACCTCGATTTCTTTCCTGTTTTTAAGCACGGTAGCTACTTTATTCTCCTCCCTCTGAGTGTCACTGTTTACTCACTGCCTGTCTTGACCAAGTAAATTTACATCCATTTGCTCCATTTCTGTGCTTAATACAAATCCTCCATTTTCCTTCAGTGTCCACAGTTGAAGCTGAATCCTTAATCTTTTTATCCCTTTTCTCTTTCTGCAAGGTAGCTATTGCTATTACTTCTACATCCACAGGTTTATTACGACTTTCCAACTTTTAATATTTTAGGATGTACAGAATGCAATTTCGTAATTTCAAAATGGCCCTATTTGTTTTTGTTTTTTTTTCTCCAGACTACATTACAGGTCTTGTTCCCTCACTAGTCTTTTCTTGTTTGTAGTTTTCACCTTTCTTCCTTCCGATTTGGGAGCCCTGGTTCCTGCTGATGGAACAATTTCCTATTTGTTCCAAGCCTCTTCATTCTCTACTTTTATGTCTCGTTTGAAAATACTGTTTCTCCTTTCTTTTTCTCCATAGCGTACTTTGAAGTCAGAGGTTTGGCTATTCATGATTCAGCTAAATAATAAGGTTTTAGATGCACTTTGTAAGAATAATGCTGACTGGTGCTGAATAAAGATGCAGTGGTTCCTGTTCGCTTCATGTAGCGGTGTGTAGTGTGGCGTCTTGTCTTCTAGGAGGGAATACCTGTGGTTGTGAGACTGAGATGTGTAATTCAGAAACAGCAGACACATGCAATGGGAGTAACATAGTTGTGACTGCGAAGAGCATGACTTCTGAAGTTGTCACGCCTGAGTTGTGGTTGTAATCTTATTCGCAGCTATTTGCCTGTGTTTTGTTTTCAAAGTTCATGGATTTTTTTTTCCAGCTCTGCAGCATCCACACGTCTTTTTGAATCTTCTGTTCATTACATCTACAGCATCCACACGTCTTTTTGAATCTTCTGTTTATTACATCTGTGCCTACCTTGTCCCTGATTTTATGAACATATGTTTTGCTGTTGCTTAGACATGACCCTTGCAGGTTTTTTCTTTTCAGTTTGTTTATGGGTCAAATTCTAAGTTTCTAACCCAGTTTCAGTTTTGGGTAGGGACTTCAGAACTTGGCTTAGTAGTGAGTGAAACCTTGAGAATATCCAGTTAACATTTAAAAAATGACTAGTATATGATCAGCACAAACCATTTTTTTTTCTTTCTTGTGTATATCTGACTTTGGAACCCATAATATTTTAGAATTTACTTTTAGTATATATTTTCTTTAAAAAGCATAGATATATAGTGAATGGCCTAACGGTTGTAGGTGGATACCACTAAAATTATTGCAGCATTTTCTTCTACAAAAATGCTTTTCTTCCTAGTAAAATTTCTGAAGACAAAAGTCTAAACTTTAATGTTTGTCTTACTCCTTTGAAATATATTTTTGATGAAGGTTGTGACATATGACATTTGTGTCGAATATTATTTGGTTTTTTTAAGGCATAATGGCAAAATAGGTATATACACACACACACAACCACATGCATTACATGACTATGACTTTTGTCACTAGCTGGTTGTGCTTTTAGAGATCCACGTGCTTATATTAGTAATTACAGGTATTAGTATATTTACGTTGTGTGTGTTTGTGTATAAAGAGTATAATATAAGTATACTTTTTTTTAATAATAGCAGATTATCCAGTCAACATCTGCTCAAACTGTGAAACGAAACCCTGCTTGCCAGACTACCCAGATTAGGATGCCAGTGGTAATAACTCAGACCATTAGACCACAAGGTATGGGTTTAAATGTTTTAGTGAGATTGTTACCTTTGTATGAATTTCATTGTAATTACAAACTAGTAGCATGGGAAAAACTTACAGTGTTGACATTGGCAGGCTTGACATTCATTTTTTACTTCATACTGGCTGTGGAATGCATGTTTTCACTATGCAGTTTCAAGGTATTTCAGACCAACACAGTGAAATGTTTTGAAAGAACCTTAGGACTAACTCTCACATGCTTAGCTCTTACTCAGCAGTTTTTTCATGGAAAAGTTCTGAAAGAAGTCAGGAACTTGACTCTTACTGTCCTAAGCTCTAACTCTGGGCCAAGAAAGAAATTCTGCATTTTTTTTCCTGAAGCCTAGAGGATGCCTCAATTTAATCATCCTATTTTTAACTCTTACTCCTGAAGCAGAACATCATAGTCACTGTCTCTGCAGCTACAGAGATGAAGGTGGGAGTCCTAGAGAAATTTCTCAACCCATAGGCCTTTTTTTTTTTTTTTTTTTTTTTTTTTTTTTTTTTTTTTTTGTCTCCATGCCAGTATGTTTACTCTTTGGTGAGGTCAGAGACTGATTGCAGCAACCTGACATGCCATGATAAGCCAGGGGAGCAAGAAGTGTGGTTTGTACACAACTTCCTCATCTGTCTGTGCACAGGTGGATGTAATGTCTGGCTGATACAGCCCACTTTTTTAAGAGGGTTCTTGAAGCCTTCTTAGTTTCTAATAAATATCCCTTTGTTTCTTTCCACCACTAGACCTCGGTTTTTATTTTTCCTGTTTATATGTGAGAGTATCTTTCTGGATGTGGGCATTTAGACGACTGAGGGTTTGTAATGGAATACAGAGCTTGTCATCTTTAGGTATTGAATCAGAAATCAAACTAGGTTAAATGCACATAAAAGATACTGCTGCTTGTTTGACTTCATTGTTTGGTCTTTTCTGTTCTCTTTGGGAAAAGAAAGCATTAAAACCCCCAATTATCACAGTTAATAGCAGCTGACGTTCTGCTTGCTCTGTTCTCTTCAGAGAATCCATAGCTTGAATGGACATGGAGACCAAGCTCTCACTGTAATCCTGTAGGCTGTTTTTCCAAGTTAGGAAGAAATGCATTTACTTGTCATAAAAAGCATATATTTGATAGCACTGATACTCATGTCCTGACTTTATTAACAGGGAAGTTATTTGGCATCTTATGGCATGAACTTTCACTTCTGACTAATGTGTCTGAGAGTGAAGGCTGATTTCATTTCTTTGATTGTTCAGTCTCTAAGTTGTGAATGTCAACAGTGTGCCAAGAATTTGCATGATACTAGCATCTGCCTTTTAAACAGTGGGTTCAGAATATGAATTTATTCATGATAGCCATTGATCAGCCAATGAAATGCAACTTAACTGGCAATTTGGCTTAAGGAAGACAGCAGTTCAGAAAGGCAAATTCATACAAAGCCCTGCTTTCAGGTGAGCTTACTCCTATTTACAAGCTTGTTTAAGCCCACCACTATATTGTTTTAATTACACAGACAAAGCAAACAATAGGAATTCAGGAAACGTCCCATTGTACAACTGTTCATCCTGTAGCCCATGTCTAGGGAGAAGTCCACCTGTGTGCTTGCAGCTCTAAGAAATGCTGCTAAGGCATACTGTCAGATAACAGTTCATTTTGATTTTGATATCTTGTTAAAGCTTTCTACTGTAAACACCAGTATAATGCTATTTTATACTGGCCTAGGTATTCCTGTAGAAGGAGGTAAGATACTGGAATAGGACATGGTCTATATAGAAAATTACAGTAGTATAATTTTGTGGAGTGGGACTTTTTGAGGATAGTTAGACCAGAACTAAGCTGACTTCCACAGAATGGTGCGTTTTCCTTCTCAGACAGGAGTGAATCTCCTACCGTAATGTATCTTTACATTAATATTAATGCATCTATGTGAACGGACAGTGATGCTTTTTAAAACAGTAGTGTAAAGTTGGCAGGCTTTGAGGACTTCTATATCAACAAAATTGCTTCCACACCAGGGGAAGTAACACTACAGTTATTGCATGAAAAATTCACACTCCTTTATCAAAGCACTTATCAGTATAATAATGAGGTGAATTGCATCTTATGGATGGGGGAATTGAGCCAAAGAAAAAAATAATTAGCCAGAGTATTCATTGCAGCTATTTAACCTGTGCAGGAATACAACTAGGAATTTATAAGCTCCTAAATTTGGGCTTATTTCTCCAGATCATGCTACTTAAAATTTGAAATGAGGACCCAGTGGTGAAAGACTCTGTATGTCATTACCAATCCCATGGAATATCTAGGCCCACAAGTGATTTTAATTTTGAAAATATGCCCTGCTTCATAATATAAATTGATGTTTTAGCTATATTTTGTGTCTAACTGGTTAATCATGCAAAGTTGTGATTTAAACCAGAAAATTTGTATGTCATCCCAAAACTTATATTTACTTTGCCAGATCCATTTGAGTAGAATTACAATATATAGAGAGTGAAAGAAAGTAAGACTTAATTTTTCCATATCCAATGTAGACTTACAGTTTTCCTGACACTAAGAAGTTACCTACTCTGTTGCTGTACCTTTTTGGGTTGGATTTTTTTTTTTTTTGGATCAAAAGTTATCACCTGTAGAAAACAAATCATTGATACTAGTTCTAAAGGAATACAATATTAATTCTGGAGGAATGCCACTGTTACCTTAATTTTGCCATTGCAATAATTTTCAAGGTTAACACACTTCTAATCTCCGAGATGTTAATTGTAGAAAATGGAGATCTGCTAATTTTTATTACTGTATTATTTCTTTCCTTCCAGTTCGCTTAGTAGAAAACCTTTCAATTAGTTCGTCTGAAATAAATATATGAATTGTCTGGTCCATGAACTAATGCTCTCTGTGACATGTCATGGACCTTGAATATTCTGATGACAAAATATTTTTGTTCCCCAGGCTTGGAGCCTGAAGTCCTAAATCTTGTTTTGTATTTGCTAATGTTGAGAGTCCACACAACAGTTTATGCAGATTGAAGAACTGAACGAACACTGTCAAATTAGTTTTGCTTTAAGATCATATGTTGAAGTTGATGAAGACTTCAAAATAAAAAAAGTAATGCTGGACTCATTCAATGCTGACACTTGTTTTAGCAAAGAAGTGTTCTTTAAAGGATTTGTTGGGTTAGTTGTGTTGCAGGTTTTTACAATTAATGAAAGAAAAATAATGTAACTCTACTAAGGTTCATACCATGCCATTTATATGCAATTGAGTCATAGGTGTGCAGGAATAACTTACATGTGCTTCTCAAAGTCTCAAACACTATGTGTATGTAATAAAACTGAGTGATAGACAAGAAAAAGGTGAGAGCTTTTAAGTCAAGTAGACATATGAATTAATTATTTTCACATGCCAAAACACAGATGGGATTAAAGAAAACACAAAATATAACCCAGGTAAATGTGTTTAAGCAGGAGGGCTCACTCCAAAAGTTTCATTTGTCAGTGCTTTTTCAGTTGCATACTGATACAGTGTTTTAAATAATAATAATAGAGGTCTGTTGATTTACTAATCAGCAACATAAATTGGTAATTATTTTTGGTTAGATTTTTCCAAATATCAGCGAGGAATTCATATCCATTTTTTAATTTACTGTCACAAGAAGCTGCATGTCTACCGCACTTTGGATTATTTAGAAAGCCCAGTATTACTTCTACATGTAGACCTGTAAAGTCTAGATACAGATATGAATTACTTTGAAATCATTGTTTTCAAAATGAAGTAAAAGACAACCTTTATGAGGGGGGGTTATATAAAATTTTACAATAGTGTTTCTTCTTTTACATACAATATAAAACATTTAAAAATACTTAAAATAATGTTTTCAACTCTGAAAATACATGTTTTTCACTGCAACAAAGAACAATGACTATACACAAAAATGTAAAAGGCATAGTTAATACCCTGAGTGACTGTGACTTAAAGCATCTGTATTAAGAACATTTCAAATTCTGCTTCTTTATTCTGTGCAGATTGTCTAGAAAAGTGGTTTATTGGCAATTGCAAACACACTTACAGCCGTTATGTGTATTATGGCCAATGGTTTTCAGTTTTGGAATCTTCAGTATTCTGTAAATATTGAACAAACTGTAATGTTAATATAAATTTTGTATTTTAAATTGTTCTTCTTCAGCAGTGTAATCTTTAAAAATAATAACTTCCTTTGTTTGCAATTTACAGACAGTTAAATTTAGTTCCTGGACAGAAGGTTCTTTGATGTAAATTGTCTAAGACAGCTCGTAATAACATTGCTTGGTGTTTTTCAGGCACAGTAGGGAAGGCACCAACAATACAAGCCAGCAAAAGTCCTGGGGGCTTTGGTGTTCAGGTCTCTGCAAATCAGAAAAACAAGCTGAATGACCCTGGAGGTGGTTCTTTCAGGTAAAAAAAAAAAAAAAAAAAAATGCAGCGGGGTGGTTGGGGGGGATCTTAAATATAAAACAGGATTTAGAATTGGCTTAACACCAGAGGGCAGTGTTTTACAATATTTCTTGCCTTTTCTTACTGTGATTGGATGACAATTTTCTTACTTAGTTCTATTTTTAAATAAGGGAGGGGGTCATGACATGTCTTGAGGATTTTTCTCTAAATGCGCTTTTTAATGTTTAGTAAAGACTTCAATTCTGTGGATTATAGTAAAACTTCTGGTAAACGGAATTACGTGTATGAAGTTTTTAAAAAAATACATGGTTGGTTTTATGTATTGCATTCTAATGTTCATATGGAACATATCTTGCTGAGAAGATACTAATTGTGACAAGGCATCCTGTCGATAGGCTTCTTTCTGCAGCTAAGCTGCAGCTATCTCCTCATCAGCATAGAGAAACTACTGTATGGTTTTGATAGTGGGTTTTGGGTTTTTTGGTGTGTGTGTGTAGGATTGTTGTTCTTGGTTTTAAAGAGAAAACACTGTTGTATCTATTCTTCATGTGCTTATTTAGGTGGCAGAGGTGGGGGCATTCTCTGGGTTCTTGTAGTGATCAGGTGCTGCAAAAGTTCAACACAGTAGCATTGATGCATTGAGCTGCTATACCAGTTCTTTTGTACTTCAAACTTTTATTTTATATATATTTTGGATATTTTTACTCTTTGTAGTGAAAAGCTTATTTTCTGTTTACTGCATTTTGCTTTTGCTACCATCATTTTAATTTTTTTCCACTGATGAAAGTACATTTTATTTGTACTTAAACCTTTTCTTTCTTTGTTAAATGATAAAATATTCCTAGATTTTCATTTTTGTCTTCTGGAATCCTTATGTTGCTCTGACATCATCAAAACAGTAATTAATTTTAAGGCTTATGCTTTTTCAGGTGAAGTGAAAGAGAATTTGTAGCTCTTTGAAATATCTCTGCTTTGAGGCATGTCAGTATTGCAACTAATAGTGGTAGTACTTAGTATTAATCTAGAAGCAAAATAATTCAATTTTTTATTTTCCAATGCTTTTGCCTCCCACTGAGTATTTAAATGATTTAAAATGTCTGTTGGGTTCAATTGTACTGTCTTAATAAGTATTTTTTATGTTTGTAAGCAACATGAGCATTTATTCTTCGTTAGTATAGCTTTCAATTTTACATACACCGAAAGGGACAGCATTTTTTTAACTGGATGTTGTAAACTGTGCCAGGATTGATTCTTGCATTCACTTAGTTTATACATAGAATATATTAGGTTAGCTGGAATTGTTAATTTTCCCTTGGGGAGAAGCAAATGCTCAAGGCACTGATTGATAAATCAATAAATCTTTAGTGAGTTTGGTAAATAAGCTGTCAAGGGTGTATGTCATTTTTCCTCTAGAGAACAAATTTTAGTCAGAATGAATGTGTTTGTTTCCTTGCATTGTTTTCTCCTTCAAAATAGTAAGACACAAAGCTGCATTTAAATAAGTCCATAAAATTGCAAGGATTTATTAAACAGCAGCAAAGATCAAGCTTTTTCTTGATATCTTAACAAAGAATTCAGTTGTTTGCATATTTGCATTTCAACCCCTAACCTCTCCTGAGGACAAATAGATGTCTGACTATTAGGCCTAAAGGCATAGAGCTGGAAATCTGTATTAATCCTCTGAATGCTGACTAGTTTTCCTCAACATTCCCAGCGTGTGTGAAGAATGTGTTTTTAGCCAGAAGGCAAACTGGCATCTAAAGCAAAGCAAGAATTTTGAAAAATAGTTGTGTTGTGTATAAATTTATTTTGCCCTTAGTGTTTTATTATTGCATATTTGTTTCATTATTTTATATTCAGCTTTCTTTAAAATAACTTACTTGAGCTTTTCACTCTTGTGAGCAAAGTGTTGGTCACTAGAAATGGAAATGTGAACTTTGTTTTTTTTTCAGTTTCTTCTATTCCGGACTGTGGGAAATACAGGAAGGAATTACATAAAAGATGTAGCAATTAGGAATTTTGCAAATTACAGCTTAGCCTTTAATGTCAGCATTTATTAATGAACTGTAAGACTGCTTACATGAGTTCGCTGCATATTATAGTAGCTATTCTATGACATAGAGTTTTCAACACAAGACTTCTGCAATGTGAAGTTGTTGTATTTGTGAAATTTTGTGTCACCCTTTTTAGTATTAAAATTTATTGTTGCTATATTTTTCAGAGAGAACTACAGACAACTCCATTTTCCTGGTTTTGGCTGGGATAGAGTTAATTTTCTTTCCAGTAGCTGGTATAGTGTGTTTTGGATTTAGTGTGAGAATAATGTTGGTAACACACTTTTAGTTGTTGCTAAGTAGGGCTTATCCCAAGTTAAGGATTTTTTGGTTTCCCATGCTCTGCCAGCAAGCAGGTGCACAAGAAGCTGGGAGGGACCATAGCCAGGACAGCTGACCCAAAGTAGCCAAAGGGATATTCCATACCATAGAACGTCATGCTCAGTATATAAACTGGGGGGAGTTGCCAGGAGGGGCGGATCGCTGCTCGGGCGTCGGTCAGCGGGTGGTGAGAAATTGCATTGTGCATCACTTGGGTCTAGTTTATCTCTTTTTGTTATATTCGAGTACAATTATTGTTATTCTGTTATTATTATATTTCATTTTAGTTATTAAACTGTTCTAATCTCAACCCACAAGTTTTATTTTTTTTTCCGATTCTCCTCCCCATCCCACTGGGAGGGAGGAGGAGTGAGCGAGTGGCTGTGTGGTGCTTAGCTGCTGGCTGGGATTAAACCACAACATCCATTTAGTTGACTTTCAACTATGTTAACACCTAACGGTGGAAATTTGAATTCCATTTTTTGTTTGTTTTACAGTAGAGATCTAGATTTACATTTGTACCATAATAGTCTAGGCAGAGGTTTCTGTAGCTGGGAGAGGTGAAGCAGAAGGCCCACTGAAGTCTGCTAGGGACCTGCGTATTTGGCTACAGCTGCTGTGCACATCATCATCTAGTTTGGTAATCTCAGAGCTCCCGCTAACATAATCTACCAGTGATGACAGTGAAAGTAGCAGACTCTCAAAGTCATTATTCCCCATAGTTCAGATTGTGGCCAATATAAAGAACTAGTGGAAACATTTGTTTCCCCTGATACTGAGTCAGCATAATTTCAGTTGGAAGGGACCCTGAGAGGTCAACTAGTCCAACTTCTGACTCAGAGCAGGTTTGGTTACATCGGGGACTCTTCTAGTTCTACATATCTCCAAGGATGGAGACAGGCGTTTGTACTCTTGTATTATCCTACTGCTTCCTAACTACTGAGTAATGCTCAGTGGCATTGCATGTAAAATGAGGCAAGAAGTGGACAGAACTGTTCTTTAATGTGTGTGCTGATGATGCGTTTGCCATAGTGTACCAGCTAGCCAGATTCTCCTTCCTCTTCACAGGAACCTTTCTTTTTCTGAAACAGTATTTTGAAGCTATGTATAACCTCTTGGAGCCTGTATCAGGTTTTATACAGCCAATGTGATGGGGTTTTTTTCAGAATCAGTTCTACGAAGTGACTGTGATCACTTGAAGCTTATATTAGTATTCATATTTTATGCTGCTGACTGACAACATTTTAAAGTAGAGTCTACCTGGGAATAAAAAATTTGTTTTCAGACCTCTTTTGCCTAGCCAGAAGAATCTGTTGCCTGTTATTTTATTTTTATTTTTAAAAATAGAAGTCTAATAACATAGTTCTGGCAAAATGCCTCAAAATGCATGGTGTTACATCTAATAATGTGCAAAGCAGCCTGTCCTTTGAGGAGAGATAGAAAGCTTACGTAAGTGTTAAATGGATAACTTCAAAGTTTTAATCTCAAACTGGTATATGACATAAAGCCTTAAGCTTTAAGATTCTTTGGTTTTCCAAATAAATATTTCAAGCTATAAGATGATTGTGTATTTTTCCATATTTTTCAAAATAAAGAAAAATGTTGACCACAAATGTGGTATGTTCTGTCATCCCTTTTGCTTATCATTGAGAAGACCTAACACAGACTGTGACTGAATTGTATGACAAAGCAGTATTAGGGAGAAATTTCAAATTAAAGCTTGAAAGTCAGAATAAGCATTATAATAAATTTGTGTAAAGGGAATTTATGCCATTTAAAAATGTGAGGTAGTAGTGACTGTTACTGTAATTTCAAGTCATTGTTTATATCCAACGTATTGTTGTTGATCTCTGATCTTATGATCCATGGAATTTGTAGACTTGCTCAGAGTCTTGCATACATGTAGGGACTTTGCCCTAACAACTTGAGATCTCACTTCTGAGAGAGAGGGAATCAATAGTATAATATTGTCTCAGTTGCTTTATGTATTCTTATAGCTTATTTGGAAGCAGTTCAGTATTTCATGTTTGGACATCATTGGCTCAAATGTTACAAAGTGCTTGAGAAAGAACAGCATGCAATTGTGCAGTTAAGATTTGTTCATAAAGAAAATGCTACCGCATTTTTCTAACGGCTTGTCTTAGTTTAAACAAAGTCTTTGAAACATGTTGCGGACAACTGTGCAAATACTTTGTTTTTTCTTTCTTATTTTCAGATAAGTTTGGTTTTTTGGTGTGGGGTTTTTTTGTAATTGCATGAGTGTTTTTAATGAAGAGGAGAGGGAGAGGTGTTACAAGAGGTTGAATATAAGAGGAAGGATTGAACTCTTAGACTACTTTAAGATGTAGCTTGCATTTGGAAAGGGTTTGAGAACCCATGCTGTCTCCTTAAAAGTAGCATGCCTGTTGGAATGTTAGATTTATCCCACAAGACTCAGACTTTAGTTCAGTAAAAAACAGAAATAATTACTAAAACAGTATAATTAGTATGAGCACAGTAATATATGGCAAGAAACATGAAATTGTTAAATACTGTGCTGGGGTGAAAAGGGAAGGATAGACAGTAATCATCAATCTAGACGACCACTGGATGGCATCTTTGTTCCACGGAATGACTTCTGAAAATTCACTCATCTGCACTTAAAAGTTGACTTTCATAGGAAATTGTTTGGCAAGAATGCTAGTCCCCTCTCTCTCTCTCTCTCAATGCATGTGTGTGTTTCAGTATGCAAACCCAAGCTCTTTATTGTGATAAAGTTCATCAAAGTCAACAAGTATATATTGGTAGAGTTTTTTCCATTAGACTGAAAAAATTGTAGTGCCAACTATGATTAAAACATTTCATATCTATCTTCCATGTAACAAAAAAAAAAAAAAAAAGATGTACTCACAGATAGTAGATTGCCAATGTAAGATGGAAGCAAGTGATTCTGTCCAGGAGTTACAGTGATTTTTAATCACTGTACTTTTTGTAACTTTTTTTTTTACAGTGTCTTTAAAAGTGGTATCACATTGATTTTGATAATTTCATTGGAACCCTGGTTTGTCCCCAAATTAATTGTTTGTTTTTATTTCAGACAATATTTGTTTATTTATAATGTGGTCACATCTGTATTCCAAATAAAAATTGGAATAGCTAAAATGCTAAGCAGAAGTAAGAGAAAAGAGATTGTACTTTCTTCAGCTATTAAGTAAAAGTAGAGATAAGTATAAACTTCTCTTAAAAATTGTGTTCTTGAAGTCAAGAGACTTGATTTTTGTATGGATGATTACTTGAAGGAGGTGAAAGTACCTCAGTACTGCCAACCCGATCTGGAAGTATGGTGTTGAGACTGTATTACTTACTGCTAGCCAGATTGTGCATAACTGCGTGATAAATGCTTGCTAAAGCAAGTGAGATAACGGGGGCTGTATATAGAGAAAGCATGAGAGTATCCTGCTCAGTTGATATTTTATTGAGATCCTTTGAGTCCTTGGGCTCGGGTCCCTTCAGCAGGCAGCGGTACCCAGGCACTGCCGGACCCCACAGGGCAGCAGTGCTGCCTTCACACCCACAGAGATGTGGGGGTCCACTGCGAATCAATATTGGATTTTAATTTTTTTTTTTTAACTGCACAAGCTGGTTAATGCTTTGTAGTTTCATTGGTTTTAGCTTTATTTTGAAATTCTGGGCTCAAGTCTGTTTTCCAGTAGCTTCTACTGTCTTACATAGTTTTGAGTTTGTGTTATGGTAACAACCTTTATATGAGTTTGGTTTTGCCATGGTTTAAAAGGCCTGCTGGATTTGGGCCTTCTGAGTCCTGGGTAGATTACCTTTGACAATGCTCATTCTATTTCACACGCTGAGGTTTTTAAATTCCCCAAAATCTTAGGTTTTCCCCTTTTTCAGTTTTAGTTGCTGTTTTCCATTTGTAGTTAGAATCTTTTGAACTCATAACTGAATATTTAAGTCACTGTTAGTTATGTGGCTGAGTACATTTATCAGCTGTGATATTTGGGAGCAGTTTCACAACTGGTTGGACAAGGCTGAAGAGTAGTTCAGTTGTCTATGCACTGAATGCATAGGAGCCCAGTTTCTTCACGGCAGCTCTTGTGACCCTCCTATGGGTATCATATACATACCATGTGAAATGTAGAAATGACAATCCTTTAGACTCAACATGAAAGTCGTCAAGGCAGATCAACTTTGTGATGCTATCTTCAGGAATTTCATTCTAAGAGAAGAAATCAAGTGCTTAGCACTCGTGGAAAATAATAAAAGCTCATTTGTGTAGCATTTTTCTGACAATCATTGTAAAATTTTCCATATTCTGCCTCAAGTGTTCAGCACATTTCTCCAGGTTTATACAAACAAAAATCCCTTCTTGACTTCTTCCCGCAAAAGAAAACAAAACCACTATCTAACAAAACCACAGAATTCTTCCACCAAAATTGGCTACTCTAGTGTAGATATCAAGGAGAGTATGGGAGGACAGGGAGGACCTAGATGATGGATTTCTGGATTTCTCCCCTTTTGTCTCAAACCTTACTTGGAGCTTTTGGTTTTTACTGTAGGTGTTAAACTTGTTACAAGTGACAGAAAGTATTCTAGGGTGCACAGGACGGTATCTATGTAATAATTTTTTAAAAAATCTTTTAAATTAAGCTTTTCTTTGTTTGCTTTATGCAGTAGTACGAGTCTGGACTTGGATGTATGTGGATCTTTTCCGTATATATATGTTCTCAAAGGTTCTGTAATCACTCCTAGAATATGCTGAAACACAGTGTTTGTGTCAGTAATAGCTCCTGAACAGAATGTGCTAAAAACAGATGGTTGTTTCCACAGTTATGAGTCATACCTCATAGAGGTAGGAGGTAAAAGATGCTTGGGAGATACAGGTGTGGAAACTCAAATTTTTTAGTCAGTACTTCCTCCAGCTGTTAGGAAGGGGTATTGCAGGGCAAACAGTGGCCAAGGAAGTGCTGCTATCATCTTCTCAAATGCAGCTTATTTTACTAAAACTAGTTGACGTTCTACTGATTTTTGTATGTTGCCAGAGAAAATACCAGCACATACTCGAACTGCACTTGGAACCCAGACTTACCTATGAACTCATCATGGTCAAAGAATCTTTCCTGACTATTGCTGAAAATGCTTTGGTGCCCATTTTCACAGGAACTTGCGAAACAGTGCAGGATTCCAAATTCATGTTTTTGCTTTTAATGTCTGTAGGGTTTTAATTTATCATTTTGCTCCTAGTTTTCAGCATAAAGAGAATGGCCAAATGCTTTGTCTTTAGTGATGATCATTGTCTTTAGTTTCCTGACCATCCTGGTTTCATTGATATCACTGACTCTCAGATGAAGAAAAGACACCTGTCACACCTTCTGTTACAGACAAATTGTCCTGCTTCTAAAGTTTTCCTAATGTGTTCAGAGAAATATTTAGTTATTTTTGAATCTAGAATAAATTCTATGAAAACGCAGACCCTAGTGGTTGAGCCTCAAGTTGGCCTAGCCACTGGACATATTGCATGATGATTACTTTTGGAGAAGCAGATAATATACAAAATGAATATATCACATGCAGAATTACTTTTATTTGGTTTTTTTTTTTTCATTATAGAGATGATGATGACATCAATGATGTTGCCTCTATGGCTGGCGTTAATCTTAATGAAGAAAGTGCCCGAATTATGGCTACCAACTCTGACTTGGTTGGAACCCAGATACAGTCCTGTAAAGATGAACCCTTTCTTGCTGCTATACCGCTACATAAACGCATACTTGAAATGGGTGAGAAACGTGTCCTTTCCTTTTGATAGTGTTTTCTTTGGAGTTATGCGATTCTGAGTAACAGAATATGCTTAGCACTTAAGACTGTTTTTTAAGCATTTTATTGCATTATCTTGTATTACCAAATTTTCAAGGTTTTTGTGATAAAAGTAACTTAGTTATCTCAAGTTGGAAAAAAATAGTATGCTGGTACTTTTATACTTCATGCTTTCCCCATGTTTTTTATATCCAAGGATCTCAAAGCTCTTTGCAAACATTAATTATTTCTCACAATCCTCCTTCATGTTTTACACATGAGAAGATTGAAACAGAGAGGTAAAGTAAGTAGTACAGGTCACAGAGGACACCTGTGAATAACATTTAACAGAATGTTGAAGTTTTCTGTCAAGATTTTCTTTCTCCATACAAACCAGTTATTCAGTTCTTAACACCTGCATTTATTTAAGTTCATGGTGATTTTCTTACAGCGTGTTTTCAAAAAGGTGTGTTTATTTATCCTGGCAAAAAGGTGTGTTTGTTTATTTATTCTGCCATTTGAAAATAGAAGTTAAAAACTTTAGTAGAAAAAATAACTATTCAAAATTAGTGATGATTTAAGGTTAGTAAGTATGCTTAGAATGTATTTTATATGACATACTTCATTAATATACTATATATGTTCTAGTACCTCAATGTATCTTTTTCAACATAATTTTGGTAATATTTTCAGAGCCATCAGTGTCTTAAGATACTAAGTTCAAATTGGTTAGGAGCATAAATCATATTTTTTTTTTTAGGACTATGCTTATGTCACTAGTTAAACTTGCAAAATTTTTAGGGATCTAGTTCTCATAATTTTAAAGATAAGACCAAAATCTTGTTACAGATCAGTACAGTTAGGTTTATAAGTCATGTGGTTACTTCTGAAATGTTATTTGTGTTTATGTTCATTGAATTAATGGAAGCCTTTTTATATTGCAGTTGCAGACAAAGTTCTTCACTGACTTATTGTCAAGCTTCACTCTTGTATTTTAATTAGTGCCCTTTAAGTTTTCATTCAGAGAAATGAATTATATTGCATGCTATAGTTGTGTTGTGATGATGTGACGATGGCATTATGTGATGCAGTCTGGGAAGGCATATTTGCAACATTTTGTGAGATGGCTTACCACCACCTGAGATAGAAATCCAGCAAGGTTTTAATGAAATTTGTTTGAGAAACCGTTGTGAGGGATACTCACATAATAGTTTACACAGGTGTAAGAAAACAAAAAGGAAACAGACATAAAACTGTTAAAAAGAATGGGAAATGAGTAATGAATTTGCCATATAAGCCTTAATGAACTGTCTGGGTGTAACAATTGCTGCACAACATGAAGCTGTAATTACAAGTGTAGGACTTACAGGAATCTGTACATACTTTAAGAGCCACAGAACCCATCGCACTATTCATCACTGCCTTTTGGGGTTTGCTCCTCTGAGGAACAAATCCCTATGGCTGTTTTTGAAGCTTTATTGGCTTTGATAATTGAAATGAAACTTTCAAAGCTTTTAAAAGCAGCTGCAGGGATTTACTTCTCAAAAGCAGTGAATCCAGAAGAGCGGCCACTCCTAGTGATCTCCTGCAGCCACTTTTAGAGCTTTATTTTGGCTTTACATGAAGCCTTTTATAGTTTTGAAAGTGGCTGTGGGGTTCACTAGTGGCTACTATCTGGGATCTATGGCTCTTGAGGAGAGAATTCCTTCAGCTGATTTTGAAGTTGTAGAAGCTTGGTTTTCACTGTGTGTGGCCAGATCTGTTGTTTGCATAGGACCACACACAAATTTAGTCATTTGTGCTACTGGACACTTAAAATAACAACATTGTAAGTTCACAACAAAACTCGGTCTTACCATATGTTGCTGGGCCTAGGTGCACCAGGACTAAGCAAAGGAGGCTGTCACCTTCTCAAGCACATTAGGAAAAAGAATGTTATGTGTCCCCTCATTCTTCTGTTTTGGTTATGCCTGTTGATGAATGAGATAAAATACATTGTTTTTTCTTAATTTTACCTGAATACAACTTAAACAGACCTTACTTTCTGCCTTTAAATCTTTTCATATTTAATGATCACTTTAGTTTTAGGGCATGTTTTTAATGTTTTAGTAAGAGAGATTTGCGGTATGTACAGTATTAGGAAACTGTTCTTCTCTCCTTTCTCAGAAGCTAGATCTTTCAAGTTTTCTGTAATACTAATCTCCTTCTCTCTTTTCTGAGTGTGAGCTCTGTCGAGCAACTCAGTAGTGTTCCCCAAAGGCTGTTTCAGAGATTGTGCTTCCATTCACCAGAGTCAGAATATAAACTGCTAAAGTGAGAGCAGATGCTACTCAGTCTTTGGCAGTAACCACCAGCCAAATGCCTCAAAGTTACAGTGAAAGAGGTTTCTTAATATATTGTACGTTCTTATCTCTACTGTAACTTGGCAGTGTTACCATCCACAGTTTATTTTAAATCTAAATGACTAATATTATTATTGATCCTTTTAAATGGAAGAAGTAACTGAAAGGTAATTAATGCAAAGATATTCATCCACTTCCCACGTGTTTCCTTATCCAATTTTGTATCTAGTCATCTTTGGCTGGTAATCATTGCCATTTGTTCATGTAGGAAGACGGGTCTGTGACTGTTTCAAATTCTTCTTTGATGCAAAATCAAGAGTGGGTATTTTGTGGGTATTTCTTAGCAGATAATGTATTGCTTTTGCTATTCCATTCAGGATCATAAAACTTGAAACCCTGATCTTTCTACATGACAGCACAGCACAGTGAAGCATGCAAAGAGTTGTAAGGCTTTTGTTTCTCTTTTGGGGAAGTTGAGAGGCAGAAGTTGATGTTCTTCATCACTCTGCTCCACCCTCTGTGTTGTTTTTCTCAGAGTCAGCATACCAAGCTCCCCTGGTGTTGCTAAGATCTAAGGTTGCAGGTTATGTTGCTTAGCGAATTATTATGGAACAGATTTCTGCTATATCCACCGCATTCCACCCTGGAGGTTTACCTTCCCTTAAGCGGGGGGGACACATATCAATAAATCATCTCCAGCAGTCATTCCACACATGTGCATGCTGATGTGTATACAAACTCTTAAAACTTTCTAGGTCTTTAACTTTATTAGTAAAATGAGTAGTAATTCTTTAAAGGTGAGATAAACTGATTAGACTGTCACAGGTAAATAATGCTGAAAAATCCTAGCTTTTTCATGTGGTTTATGGGAAAGACAAGAAAAAAAGCTTAATAATTTGTAATTGTTTCACTTTTATTCATTCATAAGCTGTTTCTTGGTAGGTAAGAATGCTGTATTGTTTAGGTTCTAGAAGCTAGTTTTTGACATTCTGAGTTTCTCCAAAAGGGGCAACACTTCAGTGAATAAAACAATATGACTTAGCAGGTTGTTTTAAGCATGACAGTTTTCTCTGGTTTGTAACTATCTTGTAAAAAGAAAAACTCCTTGACTCAGAAATTATTACAGTATAGTTTCTGAGAGCAGATAAAAGTTAGGCTGCACTGTATTTTGTATTTAGTATTAGTGAAAGGTAGCAGGGCATAGTGAAGGATGGGGTAAAAGGTGATTGTTTTTATATTGCCTGATAACTAAATCCATAGAAAAAGGGAACAGGTATGTTGCATGCTTTCCTGAGAAGTCTTTTGACTGAGAGTTGGTGGTCTCTAGAACCTCCACTAGTGGTTCCAAAAAACGTTGCTTTATATTTTGTGGTCAAAAGAGCATGATATCCTCACAACCTTAGAATCTGCAGCAGCTTATTAATTCCCACAGCTTTTGTTTTAATTCTGACTGATTTCTTCAACAACCAGATGATGCCGTTTTGCTTTTACTTGGCATCCCTAAAAGTTCATCACTTGTGGAGAATCTTAACCATAAATTAAGTGTTTTAATGCAATAATAATGAAAAATAAGTTTGGCATAATGTATTCTTTGACTTAGATTGTTTCTTTCTCTCTTTCTCTTCACTTTCAGTGTTCTTCACCCAATTTTTCTACTTCAGTTTTTATTGTTAAGAGCACTGGCTGAACAGAATAATTACAAATGTGACATTCTAAGAAATGTGGGACTGGTTTGGCTATATTGAATACATTTTAACTGTCCATCTTGTATTTTCAAATTATTTTTACTTAAATGTGTATGATAAAAATGTATTGGAGAATCATCAATATTTTTATCTCACATTCATTCAGAATTATTTTTACATCTGTATTAGGAAATCAATTTTTCTATAGCATGATTTTACGAAATACTGTATTCATGTCTGTTATCTAGCATTGTTATAAATTTCCTTTGGAAAAGGTCTTACATTGACAGCACAGCATACACCTGCAACATTTCCTAACACAAAATCAGTATTGGATTCTCTTGCTTCATCCAAATAGATTTCTAGGCTGGAACACACATAGTGGTGCAGGCCAATTATTGTGAAGCTTGAAAATGTGCTGATGAATCCACATTCTCCTGGTCCAGTAGTTAAAAGGCTTAGTCTTCCTTAAAATAGCTTCAGAGAAGCTTGGCTTGATAGTAATAAGCTACTGTCTCTGTCAATGTAACAGTTGTAGGGTTAGGCTCAACATAATTTATAGGTTACCTTTTTGTTGTTTTACATGTAAAATACTTTAAAATCTGTCTGATGAAATATTGATCATTGTTCTGCCTTGATTCTATCTTTGTTCAGTCACACTTGAATTGCATGTCTGCTATAAAAATGCATGTTAAAACATAAGAAAATAGCTTATCTGTGTTTTCTGTATTCTGGAGTGTATTGAATCTACTATGTGGCATCACAGTGGCAGCCCAGTTGTATGCATATGTATATATTTTAAATAAATATTTGAATACTCTAGAGGGCATTTTCTATTGCTAAACCATCTAAAAACTGATTGGGATATCCTTCATATGGAACCAGGCCAGTAGATTTCAGAGCCTCTATTTGAAGCATTTGTTATTAGTTTAATAAGAGTCGTTCTGTCATCCCCGTTTCATCTGTTTGTTTGTCAACAGTTGTATTCATGTTTGAATGAGATGAAACTGTACTACTGATGATTGCTCTTTCATACACAGAGCAGTTCTAACATAAAAGTATACTTATTTCTCTGGTTGGTTTATTTTAGAGGGGTTTTATAGCTGCTTAGATTACAGTTGTTGTGGATTCTGAAATTCTGAGCTATCATATTGCCTGTGAACATAATTTTTTGTTTTCACTGCACTTTTTGTTGATGTGACTTAGTCGTTTTCATTGTTGACTTTTTAACTTTTTATCCATGAGTTTATTTGTCTTCAAACTGAAATATTACTTTTAATATCAGTTTTTCCACCAGCATCTTTCTGTCAGGATGACCTTAAACACCTGTGGACATAACTCTTGATTGTGTTTGGAGATAGTTCTAACACATACTTGTTCTTAAGTAGCATTTTGAAGTCGTGCATTGTCCTAATGACATGCTTAGTCCACTTGAACTGTAGCTAGAGTGTTGTTTTCTGTGATTTAGTTGCTTTTTCTCAGGAACAAAGTCATGTTAGGTATTGTATAATCCAAATTACAAGTTACTGTGCATGCCTAAAAAGTTGACTTTCTCCAGTTCCTATAAACTTCAGTATGTCACCTGCAGAGATGTGGCAGGTGTAGAGATGTATTTACATTCTGACATCTGGAATAGTTCTGTAACTTAGTGCAGAGTTAGGTTGGTTTTTTTTCATTAGTATAAAACAAGCAATTTGCTAGAAATTTTATTCAGATTAGGTGTGCACTGCTCCCAGTGTTCTTATCAATGTTCATAGTTGTGATAATTTAGTTTCTTATGTTGCGATGGGAGTTTATTGTACATGTTCAATAGAGAATCTGGTTTTATATTCCAACTTAATTGGTTGCTAATGTTACAATATTAGAAGACAACTATATGTTATTTACATTTATTATTTCCTTTTCAAAAAAGGTGGGAATACATTCCCATCTTAGTATCAGCAGCAGTGTTGCCAAATAAACATAACTAGTAAATATTTCAGCAGAATGTTAAACTGTATTGTTGTTCTTTCTTTAATAGGTCCATGATCAGACTTCCTGTTCTACAAGATGTCCCAACGTGTGTTGGAATGGTAACTTCAGTACCACCTGAGAGCTTGGAGTCTGCCTTTCTGTGAAAGGTAGGGCAGCTTCTGTTCAATATTTTTTGTGTATTTCTAAGGTTTTCTTTTTATTAATCTTATTGGTTCTGCAACACTACAGAATCTGAGTTGTGCTTTTAGCAGTATCACCTCTATGTGCCAGAACTGATGTTATTTCATCAAGCAGTAATTTCTTAAAATAAATGTAGATATGTTCAAGCTATGATTATTTGTGAAGAAAATGAAGCTGTTTCTTCAGGCATCATTTTCAAAGGTTTTACTCCAGTTGAACTGAGAGCATGACCATACTATTTGCTCCCAGAAATATTTGGAGAATTCAAGTTCTGTTTTCACCATAATACCTTGCTTCTGTGTTATGTATGTAGTGGAAGAGCCTTCTTTAAAAGGTCTTGCTATTTCTGGAAGGCAGTTCTGGCCTTCAGGGCCTACCAAAATATGTTGCCCAGCCTCAGAATAAGTTTGTATCTGGGAATTGAATGGCTTAAATTTCTTGGTCTCTTTAAAGGAAAGTAAAATTAAGATCATCATTCTGTGGAGATGCATTGTCTGCCAGATTAATTTATAAAGTCCATCTCATAAAGAGATTTCTGGTAATAAATATTGGATGTAAAATAAGAACAATAAAAAGAAAACCTTAGAGAACCATTCAATATTGCAATAAAGCTGACTTACATTATCCCTGTAGGCAAACTCCATGCTCTAGAGGTGGTACTAATGTCCCCAACTCTCAACACATGTTGGAACGTCTTTGTGGAGGAGGAAGTCATTGATCAGTGAGCAGCATCCTCAAGGATCGTTTAAGGGGGGAAAAGTAAAAGGTAATATTGTCTAAAATATGTTGAAATGATTGTTCATTACGTTTATTTGGCAATCCTGCTGCTCATACTAAGGTTGTAATGTTTTCATTTCTTAAAATTATTGAAAAACCTCATAAACGTCACTTTAGTCTTTCTTTCTCCCATGAGTTTGAATTGCATTCGTTAGCTGCCTTCATGTTGCTGAGTCTGATGCATACAAAGTCCAGATTCTACTATAATTCATTGGCGATTTGACACTTTTTTTTTCAGTGCTTGTAATATGGAGAGTGTTGGTCTGTGGTTTAACCAGTTTTCCAGTTCTGCAGTGTCTAGCGTTAAATAAAATAAGTCACAGCCTAATGTTGCAAAGTGTTGAACTGGTACAAAGACATTCTACTAGTAACGAAGGGGTATTTGTTTTCAAGGACGTAGCTGCAATACTGGATGTTGTGCCAGATGAGGCACCATGAACCATCTGTTCTTGCACAGTGTAGAAATGAGACTTTAATATCGACTAACATAAACTACAGCTATTTTGACAAAATCAAATGACCATGTCTGATCTGGATAAATTTTGTTGTGAGGGACGATTTGGTGATGCACGGATTTGGTATTAATGAATGTGGCACAATGTCCTGATCTTGACAACTTTTCCTCTAATCCTGGACATACACAGATGAAGGTGCTGACATTTTGAAATTCAGGTTATGGTCTTTGGTCTACCCTTCTGGTATCCTTTATAATTTTCTATATTGTTTGTGCATATCCTTTCCAGCTGACATGGCCATCCCACCTCCTTAAGATGAGGCCTTGTGTTGAGCTAGTCTGCCTGGCATCAGGCTTGTAGTGGACAACTGTGATACCTCTTCAGACATGTCACCAACAAGACTTATAGTGCAGAAGGATGATTTCTCCAGAAAAAAATTTGCCAAAATGTCTGCATTATTTGCAGAAGTTGTTTTAAAAGAACAGAAGCATGTAGGCAAATTCTTATACTTGGTATTCCTTCTAGTCCTTGTGTGGATGTGATTGAATGTTCTGTTACTGCAAGGACTACGTTACAGGATGCTGGCATCTGTGCCTCCACATGTGTTTGTCATCTCTGTTACAACAGTTCTTCTCCATCTCTGTCTCACCTGGCATACTGTCATAATCATATACTTCTTGTATTTAAGCCTGAGGTCTGTATTTAAGCCTGAGGTCCTGTAATGGTTTAGTATCTTTTGATCTTGGGCTTAGCCCAAGAAGCACATTCTTCTAGCCTGCATGAAAACAGGTAGGGGATAAATCCCCAGCTAATGACTTCTCTATTGTTTTGTTAAGGACTGTTACTGGTGTCATTGCCATATTAGTTCTTTCTCATCTGGTCCCTCTGACAATCTCTTTTGATTTGACTCTGTAGTGAGTAACCAAACACAAAAGTACGTTGAGGCATGTACTATTATTCATAAAAATAGTGAACATATTTTCCCATTCTCTACAGTTACTCAGTGTTTATTCTTGGATGTTCCTGAATGTCTTTGGACATGCTTATTATGTTGTATTGTATTTATGTTTTGAGAAAACTAAGGTTGTAAAAATAATCATATAACTGTAATCTGTATATTCTCATTTGACTTGTTGAGACCTGCATCTATTTCAGTTCTCATCCCCTCCTCTGTCTTTTACATTTTCCTCGCACTGTTCAGTCGCTGCAGCACAGATTACTAGGGTTACAGGGTAGGATCTGGATGTAGTTCTCAAAAATTCTTTGGCCTTCAGTGCCTCCCTTTTGATAACTTCAGCATCCACCCTTCTTTTAGGATATACACATGAAATTGCACACAAATAATCTTAAAGAGGAATTATTAAAAGAGAAGGAATTAAACATCAAAATTAAGGATAACATGTTTCCTTAGCACATTGAGATTTTGATTTCTTAAAAAAAATAAATCAGGTATTATACAGTTTAGTTACAGAAAAAAAATAGGGAAAAGATTAATAGTAGTAGCTTCTGTCCCTTCAGAGTTTATGTTCTTTCTGTCCTCTCTAACCAGGTTCTAAGGCTTCCTTGCCATCTGAATACCAAGTGTTCTCTTCTCCTAGATGCACTGCTCATATGTTCATGCTTCCATGATTTGTGGCAACTCCTTCCATTTTCCAAACCTCCACATACCTGTGCATAATGTTGTTTGGTGACTGGCTTGGTTCTGTTAGAGACAAACCACTGAGGATAATAAAAAGACTCATAGGGATGATTAATAGCTACCTTTCAGCTGTTTAATTATCTAGCTTAGAGACAGAATTTTGGAAACTGGATTGTCTGGTTATATATATTTTAGGTCAGACCTTTTCTCAAATTAGTTCTTTCTTTTTGCCAAAAAGTATGAATTATGTGTGGGTTTTCAGACTTACCCACCTGGTTGAGAATTCTTAGAGAAGTGAAGGCTTTTTTTTTTTTTTTTTTGTCATTCTTACATGACTTTCATCACAAAACAGTAATTGTATAAGTACGGTTAAGTAGGGTTCTTGAGAAATATTTTTTCTACTTGATGAGTTTTCTTGTCCTGCCCTGAATCCCACTGACTTGCCAAAGAGCTTCAAATCAGCATGGAAAATAGGATCAGACATTTTGGCCTGCGTTACACGTAGATTTTTGCATGGATACAACTATTTCTCTGGCTCTGTTGTGTTAAAATAATAATACCAACATGACCCCCTAGAATGGAGCTATTTTTCTGGTTTTCCATTTACGAGATTTAGAGATACCAAATGAAATTAGAAGGTAAAAGTTCAAAACAAGCAAAAAGGGCTCTTTTTTTGCCACGTGAGTAGTTAAGTTGTAGAACTCTTTGTTTTAGGATGTTGCAGGTTCAAAAAATTACTTGAAAAATTAATGGGGGAAAAAAATTCCATCCTGCCCTAATAGAGAGAAAGGTAAGATCCTCTAACTTAGGATGGTTCTAGGCTGTATATTGTTGCATAGTTATCACTGCATGCTTTTTTTTTTTTTAAATAGTCTTCTGGCAGCATCTGCCGTTACTGCTGTTAGAGAAAGGATGCCAGACTGTATTACCCAGTATAGCTTTTCTTAACTTTTTATACAATTATAGAAATACATAACTATTTGGTATAGTATAGTTTGTACTGAATAAGTTAAATCCACTAGAGTACCTGGAACAAGCTTTATGAGTGGTTTTGTACCAGTGCATTCACAATACAGAACTTATGAGTCTTAGTTGAATCTTACTTGGCTAAAATAATTTGGTTGGCATTTACTTCGAAGGGAGCAGGAGGAGAAGAGAGTATTAAAATTTGTGTAATATTTATTCAGAATTTTTATTCCTTTAGGTTACATTACACTATAGTATGGCTGGTTATCTTTTTTTCTACTGTGTCTTGCAATGAAAATGGTTATGTATTTTGAGGATTTTAATCTGTAAGTTTGGGATTTATTAATTTATTTTTTAAAAGTAACTGATGTTTCACCAGTTTCTCAATTTCACAAAATGCTTCCTGGGGAATCATCTCAAGGTGGGTAGTTCTGAAGAATTACAGAACAAATACTGCACCCAGCAAGTCTTGAGTTCTCAAGAAGACTATCCACTTTTATCCAGAAGCTGGCTCATGAAATAATTTTTATCCTATGAGAGGAGAAATGTTCTTTTACAAACAAGCTCACTGAAGTAATTAACGTAGGGTCTTCCGTTATTTTGTAAATAACAATTACATGGTGATAAAAAGTCACTCTCTTTAACAGAGTCAGTTTATTACATATGAAGGTGAGCTGGAAGTATAGTGTATATCAGATACTGGTTTACAAAATCTTTGCCATTCCAGTTCAAGGCTGGTTTGGAGCTGTGGAATATGTCTTGGCCATCTGCCCCCTCACAGAGGGGTGCTGGTTTGTACCTGCTAGAGGGAATCATTTACCAAATCTCAAAGCACTTGGCACTGATTCTTTGTAGTTTGGCAGGAAGCACTCCCTAGCCTGTGGCTTCCCTAAACACACTCCAGGTTATAGGTTCCTCAGGGGCGCCTGCTCCAACGACTTCATTTGGATTGGCTGTTTTTGTGAAGGTAGCAACTAAAGTTTTTTGGTTTCTCCTTTCTTTGTCCTGTCTTCCAGCACTGGATAGGCTTAACAGTACAGCAAGTCAACATTTATTAAATTATTTATGCATTTAGTTAGTAAGACTTAAAGTGAAGCTTCTATTTAAAGGACTGAAAACAGAAAGTTAAAACTAAAATTATCATACTGTTTCTTTTGCCTGCGATCACCAGGTTGTCTTATACCCCTAAGAATCTCTAATCCTAATCATCAGAGCTAGTTGTTTGCACTATTGCTCTGTTTAACAAGCTTTTCCTTCAGTTTTTAATACCTAAAGTCTCTCTGGGGCTCTGGTAAGCCCCCCCCCCCCCCCCCCCCACAACCCCAGGGTATTTTGTACCCCAAAAAACTCCTGAATTCTTTCCTTTGTTGTGTTCCATCCCCCGTTCTCTAGCTTAGTATTTAAGATTGGGTTTTCCCTTGATAGCAGTATGAATGCAGTATTGATGGATTACTTTGTAGGCTGAGGACACTGCTATATGGGAGACATATCCCGTTCTTAAGTCCCACCTGATTAGGTTGGGACAAGTAAGTTCAATAATTGCCATTTACAGTTCCTCAGGATGCCAAGGGCCCTTAGTGCATTAAAGTTTCCCTGTTGTGTTTAGTCAGCCTGATGGTTAAATGGTGTTGCTCAGTTTAGAATTATCAATATAATAGTATTAGACAAAGCACCTATTGCTTTCTGTTGATTTCATGACCTGCTTTCTGGAGAGACCACACATGGTGTGTCTTAGGACATGCAAAAATTGCTTGTCTAGTTTTATAAGGTGAACTGCTCTCCCCTGCCCCCCCAATTTTTTCAGCTGTTAGTCTCCAGAAGTTCCTGTATAGCGTAAGTCTTGAACTGTCACTACTTAACTGATCATGTTGTATTTAATTACATGTAATTTTACAGAGATTAAGGTGTTTTAAATATTTCACTGCTGACACATACAGCAGAACTATAAAATCATCAGTTTCCCTTATGCTATTGAAACAGAGGAATGGAATTGCATAGTTTGGAAGGCTGCAGAAATTCAAGTGGTAGTTTTTCCAATACCTTGCTTTTCCTGATGGGAAGGATTGCAGAGGGACTTGGGCATGTAAAACTGTGATGGTTCTGTTGGGATGAAAGAAGAAGGGGGCTTGAGCCTAGAATTGTAGATGGAATCCAAGGCACAGCCTAGTACTTGCTGTGCTATGGGGATGAGGTAGATAGGTAGATATGACCAGATGCATCTTTGTTGCATTATTCTAGATCTGATGCTGTTAATGAGGTTAAATAAAAGTTTAAACTTTCAGTGTCCCAGATTCAAGGCGGGGGGGGGACGGGGGACTTTTGTGATTTGTTTCCATCTTTTAGTATGCAAGGCAGCTATAACAGCACATGAGGCCTGGACCTAAGAAGTCTGGTTCCAGTTGCATCTTGGGCCAATATTTCATGCACAGAATTTAAAGTTTAAGAAGTTGCTCCTGGTTTTAAGACGATAGCAGAGAGTGCTTTCTGCATTTCTGGCTGACCTGTGATTAGGGCAAATAGAGACTAATTATGCACTCTCCTAAAGTTTCTGTTGAAGGACAAGACAAATTCAAGCCCTAAATACATGCTGTTTAACTGTTTAAAACCAGTTCTTCAAGGTTTTTCTGTTTTAAGTGTAAACGTAAAGAGATTTTATACAGGCGCTCAATAATTTATCACATCAATAATCAGAGTAAGACCTAATGTTTTACAAACAATTTTTTTTATCTTTGATCTCAATCCTGTCAGTCCTCTTAAAGTATAAATTATTAAAGTAACTTTTTGATTCTTTGAGAGCCTATCTGCAAAGATAGTATTTTTCTTCTGCTTCTCAAATAGGGCAGTATTCTTATGATTTGTTTCAGTTTGTTTGATCAATAAAATATAATTAAACTTTTAAAGTGCAGCAAAGCCAATACCTTTCAGATAGCTAAGCAGATGATAGCAGTCTTCAGAATTTTCACTTCTTGGGACCAGAAAGTTTTCAATGACAAGGTTTAGGTGCTTTTATGTTTGTAAAAAACAATCTTGTGCTAGTGACACATATGCCAATATCAGAATAATATTGCTGAATGTTTTTTCCCCTTAAGGTTTTTGGGACTTATACAAGTTCTAACTTTATAGAAATTCTATTGCAATAATATCTCAAACTTTAAAATAGAATATAAAAATATTCTAACACTTACACTTCCTTTGCATGCTGTCTCGTATACTGTAGATCCTTGTTAAATGCTGATTGAACCACGGTTTGCTATTAAAGCTTCCAAACATGCAATTATGAATTAACATGTAGGCAGGCTTTATTGTGTTGTTCTATAAGTGCTTGGCAAATTAGAAATTTGCTTACTTTGGGGATATTAATTTGTGATCCTTCGTATTTTTCATATAGGATAGTGTGACTCAACTGACTGCTTTAGTAGCATTTGATGCTTCTGAGGATGTGTTGAACTGGAGTCCTGCCACAAAGAATTGAAGTGTTCGTGCAATCAGTCCTGAATTCTTGATGGTCTTGTACAGTTCTGGTGTAGTAGAGACCTGGCAAGAACACTTGAATGAAGAATGTGGCCTTAGTTATGTCTTTAAAAATCTTAAAAACTCAAATTCAAGTGGAGAGATTGGTTAAAACTATAGCTTGGAGCATTGCTTTGCTCTGGCTCCATTTTTGTTGTTATCCTTGATGATGTTTTTATCATAGCTCTAGGAGAAGTGAAGAATTACATCACTAAAGTAATTTTAAAGACTTGAAGCATATACTTGTTATAAAAAATGTCCAAATTTAACGAATATATTATATAAATCAAGCAACTTTTTTCAAATTGCACATTTCTTGATGTTTTAAATATATGGCTCCTTACTGCTTTAAATGCAGAATTTTGGTCACAAAACTGCAAGTTAAGATGGCCACGTTATCAAACTTAAAGCACAATAAGAACATCACCTAAATGACAGAAACAAGTTCAACTTTTTTAACAAAAGAGAGATGATAGCAGTCTGTTGATAGAAATAAGTTAATTTTTTTGTTTAATCTTAATTTTCTCTTTGGGTTTTGTGTCTCTGTACATATGTAAGTGTATATATTATGACTTACTATTGCAGTGATCAGATGGTGCAATTAAGATCAGAATCCAGAATGCTAGGATCTAAATATCTGTAGATGAAGCCACTGTTCAGTCACTTGGTTAGAAAGATGGATAATACATTGAGGATATTTGTGTTTTGTGATACAATTAAGTATGTATAGTATTATAAAATATATTTATATATACACATTTCTTAAAACTATAAATTATACTTCTTTTCTCACATCATCATCAGTCTAGGGAATCCTGCAAAGGGAAGAGAAGCCTTTCTGTATTAACACTGGGAAAAGTAATTATGCAGACTAGAAGAATATCTCAGGAATTTCCTATGTAGAGATCAGTGTTACTTTCCTTTGATGGCAGACAGAATTCCAGTATGCTTTCTATAAATGAGAGTGGATGAAACTCAGGAGGAGATGTAGCAGTTAACAAAAAAAAATACTAAGACTTTAATATAGAAACATATGAAAATTAACAGTTTCTAGCCCTTTGCATAGACTGAGTTTCTATTTGGCCTTTTCTCTGAGTAGCAGAAAGCAAAAAAACCAATCTCTAAACAATTTTATCAGAACTTTTCATAAGTCAGCAGATCAATAAGGTGGTATGCATGACTGTTTATGAAAGTATAACTAGGCCAGCCTTTCCAAGTGTAGATGAGATTGTTGTTTCAGGAGCACACTGGTAATTTTCCCATCCTTGCCCCAAGTATAATCCAAGTATTTAAGTAGAGTGCCAAATCTTCATGTAGTATACAGCTTTGGAATGCACCCTGCTTCTGACATCCTATGCTAACAGGATTTTGACTAATGTAATTTAGAGCAAGGAAGATGTGATGATGCATCCACACATGATGAATGTTGTGCATGACAAGTTGCCTTCTTAAAAATTTATCTTTTTGTCTTTTTGTAGTCTGGTTTCTTGACGCTAATTCATTTTGGGGGAAATTTGTTCTGTATTCTTTCTTCCTTAGCCTGTTTTCCAAAGAAAGCTAGTCTTAAGTGATTGAGCAGTCTATTCACCGTCCTTCTCTCTCCCTTCAGGTAACTTTTGAATCCATTGATAAATCAGCAGCTAGATAACCCCTCTGTGTGTCCCAATTGAGAGGGAGATCAACTGTTTTTTCCTTTTCTTTGCTCTTCTGTCTGAGTGGCTGCCAGTCAGCACTCTTGCACAGACTGGCCAGGCTACCCTCAGGGTGAGCTGACTGTGCCCAGCTAGCAAGCTGGACAAATACGGACTGGGAGACATGCCGGGGGTGATCCGAGATGTCTGAGGGAACTAAGGGTGTTGTGCAGTAATAAGGAGTATGAGAGGAAGTTGGAGCTATGCAGGAGGACAGGGATCATTGAGTCACTCAGGTTGGAAGAGAACTTGAGTGGTCATCTGGTCCAACCTCTTGCTCAAAGCTGGGTCAACATTGAAGTTCAGACAAGGCTGCTTAGGGCATTGTCTGACTGAGTCTTAAAAACCTGGAAGGTGGGAGAGTCTACAACTTTTTTGTGCAAAGTGTTCCAGTACTGAATTATGTTCATAATGAAGAATTCTTCCCTATATCCAGTCAAAACCTCTGCTGTTTCAGTTTATGAATTTATTTCTCATTCTTCTTCCAGGCATCCTCAATAAAGAGTCTGGCTCCATCTTCTCTATAACCTCTCCCCCACTCCTTCTTTTCTCCAGGATAAAGAACCCTCAGGTTTTCCTCATATAGGTCATACGCTCCAACCCCATAAACATCTTGGTGACTTTTCTCTGGACTCAGGTTTTTCTCTTTCTTGTACTGGGTGACCCAAAACTGACTGCAGTATTCTAGGTGTGGGCTGAGTGCTAAGTGAAGAGGAATAATCGCTTCCCTTGATGTATTGGTTACTGTCAACCTACCACTTTGCTGTTGATACAACCCACTGTGCTGTTAGTCGTCCTTGTTACCAGGATGCACTGCTGAATCCTGGTTAGCCTGCTGACCACCAGACTCTCATGTGCTTTCAATCAGTGCTGCTACCCTGGTAGGCAGTCCCCAGGCCGTCTTGTTGCAGAGACTTAGTCCTTCCCAGATGCAGTGCTTTGCATTTGTCCTTGAATTTCATGAAGTTCCTGTTGGCCCACTCATCAGGTCCTTCTGACTGGCAGCCATCTGCAAACGTGATGAGGGTGCTTTGTGTCTCCTGCTCCAGGTCACTGAGACACATATTAAGAAGGGTAAGTCCCAGGACAGACTCCTAAGGGACTCCGTTTATAACTGACCTCCAGGTAGTTTTCTGGACTTGAGAATATTGTGTTGAGGGGTTTCAGGATTAGAGAGTTGCTAGTATATTGCAGAGACTTGATGAAGAGGATGTAGGACAACAATCTTTAGGAACCAGGCATCTCAGGGAATGGTCCTTTGATGATGGATAAATTTCCCAAGAGCTGAATAGGTGAAACAAGCCATATAATGGTTGAATTTACTTAGAACAAAAGTCTTAAAAATTAGGAAAACCTTTATTGTGAAAAACACAAGATGGTGATAGTTCTTTATTATGGAAGGGTTGTGTGTGTTCAGGGAAGTTGGGTAGCTGTAGTTACACTGCTGAAATTCAAAGAATTATTATCTTGACAATTATTCATTCATACCATTACCTAGAATACTTGGCAGAATTTTCCATCTCAAACCTCTTTTCTGGATACTAGTTAATTAAATTTCCCTTCTTACTTGCATTTTGTCTTTCAGACTAGGGTTTTTTGATTGATAGCTTTGCTTCCACATGTTTGCATAATAAAATGGTGCATGCTCAAATAGGTCTTGATATTGCAAGTCTGACTTGCACGAATAGCTCCTACCAATATGAGTAGTACTACTGACTTCAAGGACTTAATTTGCACAAGTAACAATCGCAGCACTGGGATCTTAATGCATATGTCTGCTTTCCGTTATACGTTCAGCTTTCAGCAACTTCAGCGGAGTTCCATCTCGATTACGGAGGATGAATTTGGCACCAAGAAAGATTTAATTTTTTTTTCGTGATAAAGCAAAAATCAGTTAAAAAAGCATGCATATGTATTGCTGAAGTCCTTAAGGTAACGTGTACAATGCGGAGCGAGTGATGGCTTAAGTTAGTTTAAGAGGAAGCGACTTCAAAGAATCATTAAAAAAATTAATACCAGAAATGCACGGCATCGCGGATTGAGCTCTGGGAGGTGTGGGAATGATGTACTGTAGTGATGTAATAAAACACACATTTAAACAGGCACGGCAGATCAAACACGGCGGAAGAGACGGGGCGAGGGAGAGCTGCAGGAAACGTAATCTTTTTCGTACAGCGTGGCACAAAACCAGCTGTAAGAGCCGTCCCGACGAGCAGAATTGAGAGCAATTTTCACTTTGGGCTGTGTTACTTCCACGCTTCCCGGCAGGCCAGCGACGACGCGCCGCCTCCCCTCGCCTCCCCTCGCCTCGCCTCCCCTCGCCTCCCCTCGCCTCGCCTCCCCTCGCCTCCCCTCGCCTCCCCTCGCCTCCCCTCGCCTCCCCTCGCCTCCCCTCGCCTCCCCTCGCCTCCCCTCGCCTCCCCTCGCCTCCCCTCGCCTCCCCTCGCCTCCCCTCGCCTCCCCTCGCCTCCCCTCGCCTCCCCTCGCCTCCCCTCGCCTCCCCTCGCCTCCCCTCGCCTCCCCTCGCCTCCCCTCGCCTCCCCTCGCCCCGGCGGCCGGCAGCGCGGCCCCGCCGCAGTGCCCCCTGCCGGCGGTGGCGGTCCGCCCGCCCGGCCGCGCCGTGATTGAGCGGCCCCAGCCCGGCCCTGACAGAAGCCCAGGGTGATGCTGAACGCTGCCAGTTCGTCTCAGATCACATCGCTAAAATAACAGAAGTATACATCCATGTAAGACCACTGCTCACTTGTTCGTCTTCATTTTTTAGACGTGTGATGGTTTCTTGCGCTTGACTTTGGCCAGGGAACGATAGGAATGCTTCACAGAACAAATCCTCGTTCTTAAGCCTCTCAGTCCCTCCGTATGTGCTGAGGGACCCCTCCCGCAAACAAAGACCACTTCTGTAATTAGCCCTTTGGGAAGCACTTTCCAAAATACTCTCAAACAAATCTCCTGCAGTGCTTTGCCTACCCGTTAACGTACCACGAACAAACGTATTCACAAACGTTTTTAGAAGTCCCCTGTTCGTCCAGTGGAAAACTGATTCAGTGTAATCAGAGTATTTACTCTTTTATGGTGGGTCAAATCCAATAATCCACAGAAAACAGAACTACTGATTTGTTTATATACAAAATACATGTATCTCCGTGTGCACGCGCAGTTTTCTATCCAGAAAACTGCCGCGCTGGGACTGCTCACATGCATGTCTTTGTAGGACTATAGCTTAGATTAGTGTGTATATTCGTGTATATAAAAACTTATATCCAATACTTAGCAATCATTTTGATGAATTTAGGAATTGGACTGTAGAGTGTTTGCTTTTCGTATAAACTCAGCACAAAGTATCAAATAACTACAAATATGTCTTTTAGCAGCATTTGGGGCACAACGGGTGTTTTTAAATAACTGTTGTTAATTTGACTTATTTCTTCATATTCAATGAAGAGGGTTTTTTTCTAAAGAACTTTTATTAACAGTAGTATGCCAATAGTGTAGGCTAAAGTGTGCAACAGTATGCTTTGGGCTGCAGCCTCATCTCATTGACACTGAAATTAATCTGCACTAATGCTTCTGAAAATAAAGGAATTGCTTTTTCTTGTGTAGAACAACTGAGAACTCAAATTGTCTCGTGCTCTGTTATGCTTTGTTTTAATATACTAGGATAAACATCTGTTCTTAAACACTTTCTAAGTGGTAAAAAAATGCTCTGATTTCTCTTTCAAACTTAAAAGTATAGTCACACTTTTCAAGGGGTCATGAGTGTATCACTAAAGCTACATAAAAACACTACCACTTATTTTTCTGTTCAGAAAAATGAAGTTATAACTATGTTCTTTAGAGTTTTGGGGTTTTTTTTGCGGGGTGTAAGCTAATTCTATTTTGTTTTGTTTTTTGCTTTAGCTAAAAAACTAGGAATTACTGATGTGCCAGCTGAGGTGGTTACTTTTATTTCCCACGCAACACAAAACAGATTAAGAACAGTGATAGAAAAAGTAACAGTGATAACCCAGCACCGAATGGAATCGTACAAAGTAAGTGTGCAAAGAAAGGTATGTTACAGAACAATGCAGTGTGATGCTGTTTTTTCTTAGCACATCGTGGGTGTTTTGTGTTCATTCTCTGTGCAAAGCATGTTCTAATCGCAGGTTTGTCTCGCTCAGCAAATAGAAAGTGGTGGGATGATAGCACTGCTTGCCAGATCTATCTTCCTCCTCTGTGACAGAATTTGTATGTAGAATTACGTTTTCACCCTTCTGTGCTAAAGTGTCTAGTGTGGAGTATTTGTTAAGCTATTTCTGCTCATGCATTGTGACTGACTTTGATTGTTGATGTCTCCTTTTTTTGACCAAGGTATCCATTGATTGGATCAAAGTTGCTTCAACATATAGGAATCTATAGTAACTTCACATGTCCTTGGCTGTGAGCAATACTAATATTTTACAAAAGCTAAGAATTTGTTGCAAACCAGCAACTAAAGAATTCAGCTGTAAAGTCACTGTAATTAAACAATGGTGTTCTCTTTAAAAAGAACATTTCAAGATAAAATGCTACTCTTGATTCCATTGTTAGTGAATGTATGCTTGAAGAAAATTGAAACAACTTAGATACCTTAAACCGGGGGGAAATTTAAATAAGAATCTGCAAACCAGTTTGAAATTCAAATAAATCAAACATCTTTATTGATAAATATGAGATATCTTTTTTTGATAAAACAAAGATGCTAATAGTTGTTAAACTGGTGTAAAAACAAGATGGCAATAACCGTAGTTGTGTGTTGTGTCTAAGCTGTGTTCAGATTTCTTTAGCATATATATACATTGAGTAGCTCTGGTTTGTTTTTTTGCTTGATTTTGGGGTTGGGTTTTTTTTGTTTTCCTTGAGAGTGAAAGCCTGGTCAAACAGCTTTGGATTGTATCTTTGCCCACCTGTTTTCCAAACCTGAGTCACAGTTAGACTAATGATATGTGGCATTTGCAAGAAAATTATCCTTGGGATCTGTGACTAGAATCAACATTACTGTGGTAGAAAAATGGATTAAAAAACCATAAAGGCCACTATGCCTGTGTATTACCTACGCTTATATCTTTCCTTTTGATTGATGGATGTATTCTACTATATTGGACTAAAAGTAAAATGTCCTTGTTTCTTTCCAATATTCTTCATCAGCTTCAGCAGTGTTAAATCCCTCCTTCCTCCTGCCTAGGATGGTGTCTGAGAAGACAACACTTGGCTTAGTCTGTTTTAAGCCAAAGATGCATTTAAAATTATATCTTAACAGATTCTTAAAAAACCCCTTAGTGTTGTCTCCAATTGAACCGTAGCATTTTCATTGTCTTCTGCATGTTTCTTGCTTAATGGTTTTCTTTCATTTCATAGCATTGCAGTCAAAAGGAAGATATTAAGCAGATAAATGAGATGGAAGTAATATGGATAACTTATTTTTCTGACTGACATTCTGAGTGTTCCCCGTGCAGCTTGTGTCATAAATTCTTATTGTTTGTTGGGTACTAGGAAAGCTTGTATGTTCTTACTTGTCATAAAGTTCTTCTATTTTAATTGTAATTAGAGGCTTATTTTCAACTGAACTTTTAGCTTTAATGCTTTTATAATGCTGCATCTTGATCATGTCTGTTACTAGTTCAAGATGAGTACAAATACAGGAGTTGCAGTTTATAACCATGCTTATATCCTATATCTAGGATTGTTCAGTAATAAAGTTAAGCATCTTAGGGGTTTTTAATCAGTAAGTCTGTTGGGTTTATTCTTTTTAACTCTTTGATGTCTCTGGTGCTGATAAATCAATCCTTGGTTTTTTAATTTGCTTAGATATTAATTAAATAATCAGATTCTAGCTGCATTATTAACTATAGGCTGGCTTCATTCTCCTGAGCTTAAAAAAAGAATAAAAATTATTGTTAGTACAATGGAAAGATTTTAATGTATAACACCTATTCTCTTTAAATGCATAGGCTTGATGAAAATGCATGTTTTTCTAACACGTTCTTATTTTACAGGATGATGAATGGTATGAACAAGCTACAGACGTCCGATCACAGTTAAAGTTTTTTGAACAGTTGGAGCGTTTAGAAAAGCAAAGGAAGGATGAACAAGAGAGGGAAATCTTGCTAAAGGCTGCCAAGGTATCTGTTTTACTCTTTTTTTTTTAAACTACTTAACAATTCATAGTCTTCAAAAAATTATTTAGTTTTGTGAAATTTGTTTCATAAGCACATTTTGTTTCTCATAACAGAAAGATACTGCTGTTGTGACATCACACCTTTAATTCATTAAGTCATCCTATCTTATCTGTGATGACTCTAGACCTACTTGACTGGAATGCTCCTGCATTTTCAGGATACAGCTCTGAATTTGATGAGTTCTTGGGAATATAGGAGATAATGGCTAATATTTTCAAAATACCTTGGTAAAATAATTTTCACAATTGTCTTTGAAATTTAATAGATGCCAGGGTTTCTGTGCTATTTGAAAATCACAGCCTACACTTCTGGTATTTAAACACAATTCAGTAAATTGTTATGGATTGGTTTTGAGGCTTTTTACTTTACTTCTTGATTTTTTTGAGGCGCTTTACTTCTTGAGTTTCTAGACTTTTTTAAAAAAAAAAAAACAGTTTTGTTTATTTGTTTATTTTAAGTACAATGTGTCCCAGTTGGTGTTCCAGTCACCTCTATATAACTGCATTATTTAATTGATTCATGCCTGTCTTCAGTTAACTCTCAGTTCTTCTGGACTGATTCCTTTCTAACTCTAATTCCAAAGAATGAATTTTCATACATGCAATAGAACAAACTAAGACAGTATTGTTTCAAGAGCATACAGGTATAGATAAACCTCCTGTTTATGGCTGCATATTTAATTATATATATCATATCAAACTGCAGATAAGTTGTCATTACATTGGCATTTTCGTCGAATTATTTATTGTATATTCTGAAGAGATCATGCAGAACAACTCAATGCTCAATTGTACTACTTAGCCTCCTGGTTTTGTGCCATTACTGTTCACAAATTGAGAGATTTTTTTTAATTTTTTTTTTTTTAAACCTATCCTTGCTTATTTCAGAAATTTGTTTTTAAATTTGGGTACTTCAATCTGTCCTGTTTTCATTTGTAATTTATAATTGTTCACATTGTTAAATATTCCACAAAATTCCACATGACATATATACTCTTTAAATGTTTAGATGAAAACAGTTTTATTGTTTTCATTCTTAATGTTTATTTTTAAAAAATAAAGAAATGCTTATATAGATATATTTTTATGCTGTTTTCTCCATTCAGTGTATCCTGCTGCTGGTTTGTTATGTTGGTTGGTTTTTTTTAATGGACATTGAGGAAAATACAGTAGCTTGTAGTCCTTAGTTCAGAAATGTTTCCCTGACTGCACAAAGCCTTAAGCAGGCTGATCTGAGTCTGGGTTAAATGACCTCCTGTTGTCCTTTCCAACCCGAATTACTTTGTGATTTGATGTTCTTTGGTTTTGTTTTTTTTTGTTTTAGTCTTGAATAATATAAACTCCTGTGAAGTCAAAATTTAGGAAATAAATACGTGATCAACAAGTTTGATTCCTATAGATTACAGAAAGAACAAATTAAAGAACTCTACAACAAACAAATATAAAAAAATAGTCCTCTACTTGATTTGAAGAAATTATCTTAATAAAAATAATGAATATATAAATCAACATCATAACCAGAAAGTGATAGGAGACAGCTTGGCATAAATACATGGTATACTAGAAAAATATATGAAGGTATCAAAAAACCAAAACCAAACCACAAAGTAGCCATGGAAGAGGTAAGCTGAAGATATTGCAAGCCTTTTGGGAGGTGCTTATGCAATTTTGTGATTTAAGTGTAAATGCCAATTTGGAACTGAACTTACACTGATAGCATCTTTTCTTTGTGGAGCGTTCAGCTGGCTCTCAACCATTCTGTTCTGATGGATTCACGACCTATTGCAAGACTTATGTAGGACATAGTTTGGCAAAATATGGTCAGATTACAACTTTTTATTCTAAATAATAGATTGTTTGTGATTTCCTTAGAATCTAGGTTGCTGCTCAAATGCAAGATCACCTGTACATTAACAGCCATTAACTGTTGAGGTCTTTATTCCGAATTCGTATGTACTAATTCTTTACCCAGGATTTAGCTTTTTCCTGGTCTTCTGTGAACTTGCCTAGTTGCCTAAGGAGATCTAAGTCTTTGTGGAAAGGATGCAGTAATTGTAATGATGCAGTTATTAAACGGACACAGTTAAAATCTGCCCTAGCTGCCCTGATAAATAGTGATAAAGATCAGTAACCATTTCATGTCTGTTGGTGGCCTGCTGATTGGTATTTGTGTCTGCAAAGGAGATAATGATTAAACTGGCTCTGGAGACTGAAACACTCTCTATGCAAAGACGACGTTTCCCCGATCATGGTGTCTTTGTCACCTTGACAGTGTTGTGTCTTTAAAGGTTAGAAAACTTGGGATTTTAAAAAGAAATTTCTGTTTCTGCTTTTTTCCTTATAGATGCTTAAATCAAAAATTCAGAATTTTTTTCTTTTATTTATAATTGCAGCTTCTTAATGTGCCTTTTAGACAAACAGAGTGATTTTTTTATCTTGTACATGTTTTGACATGTTATTTGGCAACGTGTTTTTAAAGTTACTCAGCACACTAATTTTAGGAAAAGTTTCAAAATTGCCTGCTAGTGGTACTTCATCTATTGTCTAGTAGGGAAGAGCGTAAACAGGTTTAATTTGCACAGTGAAAATTCTATTTTAATTATTTACACTTTGGAGCCTTGTTAACAGCGAAAGTTCAGGTTTTGACAAAGAATAAGATAATGAAGGAAATGTTTTGGGCATTCGAGTGGATGGTATTAAATAATCAACTTAACATCAAAATAATAAACTGAAAAGATGATGAAAAATTAAGGAATAGATTGAAATGAAAGGGGAGTCAGCATGAGTCTTTGGGAAGCCTTGAAACCAATTTCGTAATTTTGCATTAAAATTCAGTAAGAAAGATATGTAAATGATGGTCAAAGAAAGTGTGGGGTTTGCAGGGTTTTGTTGTTGTTTTGGATAATGGGTTGGTTTCTTTAAGAGGAGAAAAGAAAACAGTTGACACTAGTGTTCTGATTGATCTGCAACCATAAATTCAATTGTTACAGTAAGATGTGATTGCAGAATTTGTAAGCACCCAGATGGGGTTGGTTTTGCTTCAGGAAATGTTTTTGGGAGAATGAGAGATAAAATGAGATGGGGAGATAGAAGAAAAAAAAAATAGGTTTCAAAAAAATATTTTAAATTTTTGACATTCTGAGAAAAGTCATTATCCAAGTTAAAAATAATTGTGAAGCTACAAGAGTATCTTTAAAGCAAAATAGCAGTATTACTTGGCTTGTTAAATGAGAGAATATTACAAAATCTTACATCCCATGCCTGGGAAATACTTGAGAAATAGAAACTTCATACCACAAGCTTAGAATAATAATGAGTGATGTTCACATTCCAGTGAGATATTTTGGGAGAAGACAAACTTCACAGGAAAGGAAAAATCATAAGGTATGCTATAGTAACAATGCAATATACAGTTTCTTTTTAAATAAAAATCTAAAAATTGAAAACAAGACTATACTGTGTCAAGAGCTAGCATGATCTCTTGTACTTTGGGGATCTCCGCTTCATGTTCCACAACCTAGGTATACCAACTTAGAACATATGGCCCAAGGCATTTCTGTAATTTACTTCCTAGAAATTCTTTTTAGAATCGACGTGTTTAAAGACATATTGGTCCCCAAAACTGTGAGATCAAGTCAAGTCCTGCTGCTGGAACAGCTCTTGTTTCAAACATCCAGGTAATATGATGTGTCAAATACACAAGCTGTAGAGGGAGAGGCTGCAGCTGCCTTGATTGTCATAACTTTTGGTTATCTTCATGATACATGAATAATAGGGTAAAATAAAAACGGCACAAGGAAGGGGCCATCTTGTACATAAACACATATGTAGAGTGCAGTCTATTTAAAGGAAATATTTGGGAGAGTCAACTCTTCACCCTCGTTTGTTTTCCCAGTAAGGACCCACTGGCTGTTGTTTCAATGTATGTGCAGAAGCGGAGATCTTTTGAATCTGTCTTTGGTGACTGGTATGGGAAATTGCAAGAAGAGCTAAGGAAAGTCTTAAGACTGCAGAAAGGTCAAAAGCCAGACTAAAATCACTTGAGGAATTTACCTTTACATTTGACATGGTGTGTGTTGTGTGGACTTTCTAAAAAAAAAAAAACCAAAAAACAAACAAAAAAAAACCAAAAAACAAACCCACCACAAAACAAAGCACAGGTTTTTCTATAGTAAAAGGTGTGTTCCTTGCTGCTTTCATGGCTATTTCCAAAACCTGGAAAATGTGGGTTGTATGTGTCAAATTGAATGAAGTTCTGGTTCTGGGCTAATTATGGAAATACTTCTGGCAGCAGGAGGAATCAGAGTTTGTAGTTGATATTTTTTTGTTTGGTTGGTTGGTTTCATTTCTGTATTGTTTTTTGGAGACAGTGGTGCTTTCTACAGTAAAGAGGTACAGCTTGAGGTTGTCCTTGTTTTCAGACAATCAATGAATAATACTTCTATGATATAATCTATAATAAAGTAGATCATGTTAAAATTACTGTGTTAATTCATCTGCTAAAACTGGCTAAGTGCATGTTTATTTTATTATTAAATTAATTTTGAAAATTAATTTCCAATATATACATTTTATTAGTGTTCTGTATTAGCAGCACAAGCCTGTGAAGTTCTGGGGTCTTAAATACGACTATTACAGGAGTAAGATCTATTCTGTAAAAAGAATAATTACATAAGTAAATGGAAAATTACGTTTAGTGTTGTTTGCAAAGTTAATTAGTATTTATGGATGATAGTGATTTTTATAGTACTACAGGCTGAAGGGCTTTTTTATTGGAGAGAGATCATTGAAATATGGCAATGCAGATTTCCTTACACACACGTCCTGTGATTACTTGAAGGGGCTACCTCCTTGAGCCACATATGAGTTCAGTCGTCATGCCAATTTAATCCTTTCCCTCTCTTCTGACAGTACGGTAGATGTAATGCAGCTTTCTGTGAGATGAAGCACTCTCAGAGCAGAAACTTATAAGTCACTTCTGATGAGAGGAGAGCAAAGAGGGAATTATTGTGTTAAGATAATTTTCTGAATTTTTATAAATTTGTTACTTCAATTTTAATGATTTTCAAATAAATCTTTTTTTAGACCTGTACTCTTGCATTCCACCTCACTGTGGTCGTAGCTCTGAATAGGGTTTTACCCTCAGCTATGCTGCTTTTAACTTTCACTTTTTATTAACAAAGCTAATGTGAAAGCAAAGTGTTTCATGTTGCCAATTTAATTTCTTTAATTAAAAGTGAAAGTTATAAGCTGGTACAGCCGTGGGTGAAGTTCTAATGTCATCAATGGGGAAAAATAGGTTTAAAATTGAAACTGTTGGCACAGCAGTGGCTCTCAATAGTACAGCACCTGCAGTTGTGACTCTTAACTTTATTTAATGAAAAAAGATGAATTTGAAGCATTAAAGACTCCCAGTGTATGTATTGGGAAGGGGGCGTAAAGCTGTAAGTGCCTTAACTGGGATCAGATGTTGCTAAATGCAGGAGACGTATTTAGGAGGAGAGACCCTGTGAGACATTTTCTAACACAGGTTTAACAAGCTGAGACTTCAAAATTATTATAAATCTAATAGAAAACTTTTTTTGTTAATGGGACAAAAATGTAACAACGGTGCAGCTTTGACATTACAGACTACAACAAAATTCTGAATAATGATCATAATTAAATACGTCAGGACTGTTAGTCTGCCCGTCTGCATAGATGCACAGAGTATCCTCCAATTTTAAAAATATTTTTTTGCATATATTTAAGTATTACATGAGTTACAGATATCCTTATTATTTTAAAATACCATTGCTTTCTAATTTAAGACAATTCTATGAAATACAAAATCCCCTTATTAAAACTACGTTGTTACATGTGTAATTAGATGTCTGTTTTTGTGGCATTCTTCCTTAACACAAGCAAGGGGAAAAGCTGAGGTTTGGAACATTAGGGAGTTTGGTAACATGTAAATGAAACCCCATATTTCTAATGTGTTTTGAATACACACATTTAACATACGCTGCTTTTCATACTTTGAAAGTCTAATATTTCCATAGACCTAATGTGATCTATGCAGTTTTCAGATAAATAAGATAGCAAGTTGTCTAACACAAAGCACTTTCATTCTTGACAATTAAAATATCAGGCTGCCTGGTCTAATAAAAGTAGATTGTGTTTGGGAGAAATCTTAACAAACCTGGTTTGGTGAATAAGTTCTCAGCAGGAGACAGCATTTAATGTATTTAGAGGTATGTTATCTGGCTAGGATCAGTCGAGGGTTTCTCTAAAATTACTATGGGAAGCTAGTTTGCTTCTAAAGGTGTTTATTCATCAACATGAAAATATATTACCTAAGCCCAGCTTGCTTTATTTACGGATCTAGGCATGAAGAATAGAGAGGGGAAGGGAAAGGAGTTGTGATTAAACTCCTTGAAAGTATTTGAGTTTGGGGTTTCTGTGATTGGTGGGTGTTGCTGAAGCTTTAGAGGAAGGAGGCACTAGTGCATTAAAAGATTCTGGAAGAACATGTTTCACAAAACAGGTGAGATGCAGCATATTAGGATTTGGATGTTAGAGGGAAAGGAGAAGGGAAGACAAAACCAAAAATGTGAGATGACTTCGAAAAAAAAATTTAAACTGGAATTAAAAAAAAAACGTAGGAATGCTTAGTCAATAGCTTGATGAAAGTCAAGTGTAAAATACTAAAATAATTGGTGAGTAAAAATGGTGACATATAAACAAGCACTACAAGAGCTGAGCAGCAGCAAAATAGTTCAAACTCTTCAGAAGGAAATGATGTTCACATGTGGAATGGAGTGTAAAGAGAAGCCAGAGACATTTTTAAAGCTTATCTAGGCACCTCTGTTAAGCTTGACATTTTTGTTTGCTTACATTTGCTCTAATCTGTGTTGCATCAGCATTGAAGAAGCCTTTTATAATTTACATTAGATTGTAAAGTGAAGAATTAATAAAATAGTCAATATTTATACTTTAACACATTTTAGCCTCCATATGCTGACAATTTTATTTCTGAAGCTTACTGATTTGTAAACTGACATGGTAGTCAGTAGGAAAGTATTTTAGTCTTAACAGACTGTTTAAAAAAAAATAAATTAAAATTTATCTGAACACAAAAAGAAAATGACAGTTAAATTCTTTAATTTTTTTTAGTATTTCTTATACCAGTAAAGACACATTTGATGTAAACTTGGAATTCAACTTGTTTGAAACAAGAGCTAGCCTGAGCTCTTTAAAAAGGCCATTAGGTGTGGGTTCAAGGAAAACCAGAAACTCATTGCATTACTCTAAATGTAAAAGCAGTTCTACCTTCACCTTCAATCTCAGTTTCTATATCTAACATCACCTGGTATTTTAAATCTTCATTAGTGAAAAAAATTCCTGTATTTAATACAGGAATTTAAATCAGTCAGGAGTTGAGTATCTGTTTCCACCTCTGCAATAATTTTTATTATTTACTTACTGTGAATGAGCTGGAGGTTTACACAGAGTAGATAATCTGCTTTTTTGCCTGCTTTTGGGGTCTGCTTTTTCAGATTATCCTGAACTCCAGATCTACTTTTATTTGGTCAGTTTCGGGGGGGGAGGGGCAGGCAACTTTTAAGTGTGTTATTTTTTTTAATCTGTAGCACTTCCAGAGTTTTTCCTTCACTTATGGAGTCCAGGAAATTGCAGTGTTACTTTGCGTCTATTGCTTTAATTTTTCTTACAGTGTCCCTAAACACAACATAGATCTGGTGTGTTTTCCAGGATTCTATCACTTTCTTGTAGAAAGTTGGTAACATTATTAGAAGTCTCAGCTTGATTCTCCCAGGACCCTCTGCTTTCTCCTTAAGCTGAAGTGCTTTTAACTTGTACTTTGCATTTGGCAAATGATTCAGCTTCATACAGTAGTATAGCAACACTTTGTATTTTTGTACTGCTTTCACTGCGAGACTTGGAAGGCAATCGAAGTTCATTGTACATTTATAAATTTATCATCAAAACCCATGAAAGGACTAAATACAATAATCCATACATCATACTGGAGAAACTGAGGCACACAATGATTGAACTGTCATCACAAAATGACAGAGCAAGGACCTAATTCGGCTCACTTCATAAGTCCATCTCCTAGAGAAGAAACTCATTGAATGGGGGGTTTTGTTTGTTTTTTAACCTAATAGGTATATATGTAATCAAGTTCTTAGTAATTGCTCCACTGAATACACTCCCAGCTCTCTGGCAGATCCACATATTTCATTAAATGCTTTTTTATGAACAGGTTATCTATATTTTTTATTTTTGTCTGGCCACAGCAGTTAGAAGGAATCTCAGTTTAAGTTAAGTTGGAGTTTCTTTCTTGGTTGGCATAACTACAACATAAGAGTCTAATTTGGTCATTAGCTATCTACAAATTTTAATTTCTCATTACTTACTCCAGACACTATCCTGACAAACTGCCTTTTTTGCTAACAGGCACAAAATCACTGGTAGGTGGTATTGGAAGATAAAGCTAATGTGCACAGTTGAAGAGTCAAGCACATCTTCTAAGCATCTCATTATTATTTAATTTGGCCATGCTTTGTCATCACTATGTTTTATATGTGTGCTATATTAGCTGAAAAAATAATCCCAGTTTAAAAAAAAAAAACAAAACAGGAAAAAGGATAGAGAATTCAGTGTCATTGGTGCCCTGTCTGCCAAATCATAGTCAAGGCTCTCTCCAGGTGTATCAATAATATTACATGTGCCCTTACCCTTAAGACCTATCTCCCTTTGGTTTTCTTCATGGATTTTTACCTTCTGAACAGAATATGTTATGAAAAATTCAAACAACGGGAAAAAATCTGAGCATATGTTAAGTTTGCAAGCTAATAGTCTTTCACATTTCAGGTCTGTCTTCATCATAGAGTCAGAGAAAGATAGATAGGAGAGGGCATAGATATTCTTGTTCCTTTAGGAGTTGTGTAAATGATAACACTTTAAATCTCAAACACCTAAATAAAACAATTACATCTTTCAGGTATCAGGAACAACAGTTTTCCATGGATGTCGCAAGTTTTATTGCACCTTCTTACAATGTTTTATACAACCTTTTCTCAACACTGACCAATCATGTAATCAAAAAAGTATAATGCATATTTTATCTACCTCTCGAGTTTTGAATTCCATCAATTTGAGTATGCTTTAAGCATAAATAAGAATTCAGTAGTTTTAACATATGGTTGTAAAACAGTCTGTAACCCGAAGAAATGTACTGTTGTGGGTTGTTATTGCAATTAAAGTTATTCTTAATGTTTTTTTAGAGCTATTGTTCCTGGTTTTGAAGGAAAATTTGAAAGTCGCCATTTGGCAATATTTCTCCAGTTTTAAAAATTACAACATTAATATTATTAGCAGTGCATGAATGAGTTTAACTTACTTGTATTTCTATGTATTATTCTATTTTAACTTTCTTGTATTTCTTACTCAAAGTATGCTTATATGGATAGTAACATCTTTATTATGAAGATTTACTGTTTGGGAGGGTGACTTTACAACTGTTTTCTCCACATTCTTTACCAACAGCTGAATAAAAGCTTAGTTGCAAACAGTGATTTATTTTAAAATAAGTGACTGTAAGGAGTTCCAATTTAAAAGTTCAGATAATGGAAAGGGTGTCACTTATGCTCTTGGATGCTTGAATTTGTTTGTATTAAATAATTGAAATCTAAACCTGTATGGATACTTTAGCATTGACAAAAACATGGTTTTTTGGTTTTTTAATTTAAATCTAGGGTAGATCTTATTTGCAACTGAATATTTAACAGTCTTTTGGGTGAGGCCTTCGGGTTTGAAATTGCACTTCTATGAATTTAAGCATCCCATTTTTGACACCTTGTATCCTATTCCCCTTTCTTTGCTATTTTTTAACTTATTGCAACAGATGAGGGGTTCTTAAACCATCTGTTAACCTTTTTTCCCCATTTTTTTTAAACATGTAGAGTCGCTCAAGGCAAGAAGACCCAGAGCAAGCTAGACTGAAACAAAAAGCAAAGGAGGTAAGCAGAGCTAGAGATCATTACACTTGACATTTCAAGGCTTGAACATATTAATTTTTTATGCCTTGCTACTTGTATATCGTTAATAAAAATCTGACTAAAAACTTTTTAGGATGTATTTGTTGCTTTGCCTTTGATCTTAATGTTTGCAAACTAATACATTAATACATGTGAAGCCTAAGGAGGTTTTATAAGAGAATATTTCCATACATTACATTTTCATTTCCATTTTAGGTAGCTGTAGCTTTTGTTGGGTTGTTGATGACAGCAGCACTAGATTTTGGTGGAAAATATATGCCTTTGTCTTTTTGTAAAATGTCCCTTTCTTAGAAATGTGCTACTTAACAATTTTGTTCTTTCAAGTAATGTAATTGCCAGTCATTTTCTCTACAGTGTGGTTGAGTGGACTATTTACTCATCAGTCTAAATTACAATAATCTAAAAATTATCAAATAATTTCAGATGAAGTTCTGATATGTTATTCTAAGAGTAACAATTTGTGAACTACTGAGTACCTTAATTTGCTGTAAATGAGAGTGGCTGTCCTTTGCTTAAGGCATCTCATGGCTTGGGATTGGGTTGTAACTTAAATCGATTAGACTAAAGTATCTATCAGTTGAAAGTCATTCCTATTTTAAAAAATAAGCAACATCATTTGCAACAAACTGGTGCTGGTTTTTTTAGCCAACTTCTTTGGATATATACATTAGAAGGTAATAATTATACATTAGAAGCTAATAATTATACATTAGAAGGTAATATATACAGAAAAATGCATATAACAAGTTCTTTTGTATTGACCCGTTCTTCCTGTTTTGTTTCACTGTTGGCAGTATTCTATCGTTCCGTTAGCTATACAGATTTTATATATACAACAGTCAAAAAAATCCAAGTACATGGTTGGGTTTTATTTGTCTTTTTTTTCATTATGTGATTATGTAATAAGATCTGCTGAAATGAGATCTTGTAAACATTAGACTATGTCTTAGTGTTTCCAGAGTTGGGTTTGTCAAGCAAGTATTCAAATGAAATAGAGTAATCAAGTTATTTGGCAGGAAAAGACACAGGATTTTAATACTACTTGAGTTTAGTATGTAGCCAGTGTATGCAAAGGAGGAATCAGATTTCTGAAAATAATTGAAGGCAGGCAGAACTTGCTGTTGAGCTGAGAACTAAAACTACCATCACTTCCAAAGTGAAAGCAAGCTAGAAATAAACACATTTCTTTCTGCCACAGTATTTGCATTCATTGTAGTTCTTTTTCGGCCATTGGAAACTTGAGGAAGCAAAAGTAAACAACAGGGCTAGTAAAAACACATTTTCTAGTAGTCAGAGTGAAATAGTGGTTCTCTTTATAGCTGTGATAGAAGACTTGCATTGTAGCCAGTGTTGCTGCTTTTGGAACAGCTGCAGGAGTACTTCTGCCTTGTATGAAAATTCGCGTTGTCCATATAAGCTGTGTTTCTTACCCACTAGAGGGAGTGACACTGTGCTGACATGTGAATAAAAGAAGGTGTATGAAGTGTATTCTGAGTAATGGTAATAGTGGTATTAGTAAAGAGGTAGCAAATATTTTGGTGGTAACCTAATTAAAAATGCTTAAATCAAACTGGTATGTGATTTCAAAGTAGTGGTGTTCCTGGATATGATAACATGTTTGGGTAAATGCAGAATGAATACTAGGTTTTCTGTTTGAGTGCTACACCCTGTTCTTTTGTACATTAGCCCTGCCTTTTTTCCCACCCTTCTAATGAAAGTGTATAATTTGCTGGCACCATGCCTCTCTCTGAAGTTGAATTTCATTCTACATATTTGAAACCATAAGAAATAAAAGCATGTTTCTGTTTTTAGCAATTAGGGTTCTAAAGCTCTTTCTTCAACTAGTTTAGAGACTTTCACCTAAAATATTCAAATATATTTAATAAAAACATATTCTTTTGCATTAACTTTTGTAAAGGGGAGTGGGAAGGTGAGACTGGCAAGATTTTGGTTTAATATTATTTATATTTTTTTCTACATTAAATACTGAATGTTTGCTGATGTCTCAAATTGTATTGGCACTACCAAAATAAAAAATAACCAATTTTATAGTATAAAAGGTCGATTAGATAGAGTGTCTTTGGCATGGCTCTGTTATTTGAAATTAAAAGTTTTGAATCCACTCCTACAAAAATGTAAAAATTTCAAAACTTCACTGCCAGATGGGCTCCTCTTAAAAGTGCATATGACCCATAACTGAGAGAGAAATTGGGTTTCTTCCAGGTTTTCTATAAGCTGATGAATATAATACTGTCAGCTTTGATAATAAGCTGGATTTGAAGCTGTATTTCCATGTCTTGAATATTGCCTGAAGACTTTTGTTGCTCAGATATTCTTCTGGCCAGTAGTAAAGTGACTACTAGGTAGTGTTTTAAAAAGCGTAAAGAGGGCATCCAAGAAACCTACAGCATTTTTAGCTTGTGTTATTTGCTTAATGATACAATTGTCAGATGGTTCGGGTTTTTTGTACCAGCAAAGGAGCTGATAATTCCATTATTATGTCCTGGAAATGGATAATATTTCAGACAGTGAAACAGTGTGCCTGCATTTGCACAGTGACACTACTGCATTCCTTCTGCTAACCAGGCAGTCTGGAACTGTCCTCTTCAAAACTATACACTGGTTCCCTGCCAGATAGAAATGGATGAATATCTAAACCAAACATAACCAATCCATGAAGTCTGACGAAGAGAATATAGCCCAAGATACTTAATGAAGACAAAAGTCAGAGGGAGAAAGTGAAATACCAAAACAAGTAATTTGAGGTCTTTAAGAAGGTCTTTTAAATCTTTAAGAAAAAACTTCTCAAAACATTTAAAGAACTCTAGAAAACTTTGTCTTGGAATACAAAGTAAAGGTACCAGTGCAGGGATAATAGGATGAGAAGGGAAGAAAGAAGACTAGCAAAGGGTATTTGTGCCAAAACATTCTCCTTTATCGATATTTTGGAGTCTTTCATTCCATAACACTCAGGGGTTTTTTGCTAATTTAAAAAGAAAAAAACCCAAAAAGTTCCATTTCTGCCACAGAACTTCTACCATTTAGAAGTCCCCTTCTTGCTTATTGGTGTCAATAAACTGTACAGGGAGATCACTATGTCCTTTGAACGCATTTAAAAATATATTTGGTAAGGTGAAGATTATTTTAAGTTTTGTTCTGTAACTCCATCTTACTCTATTTATTAGCCAGTCTTCAAACCACTCTGCATATTGTTTTAACCAAACTGGCATAAATCAAGTTTAAATTGCATTTAAATACTTACGAAATCAAACAAGGTCCATCTACATATGGTCTTATTGCAGAGACTAGACATAACAGTCAGGTTTCATTCACACGCAGACTAGCACGGTTTTAGTTAAGTCAGTGCAAACCCACTCTTATTTCAGTTTGATTGACTTATTTTGCTTGAGCATTAACCTGTTTCAAATGGACTTGAGTGAAAGCAGTAGGAGAATGTGCCTGTGGGGGTTTATACTGCTTAAAACTCTCCGTTTACTTTCACACTTTTAAATTGGTGTGGCTTTTTGTCAGTGGACGTTGTATGATTATTTTAATGGTAAACCTATTTAATAAACTAGTGAAAAATGCTCTCCATTGAGACTATTTCAGGGAAAAATGCTGCTCTTCAGCAGTTACTTGTTACATTGTTTTGTAACATAAACTCTGAAACACTTGACTCTCAGTACAACTTAATGTAAGAAATAGCATCATTTGTGAGCAGTTATCTACTTCATATTGCATGATTAAAGCTCCTAAAATCAAGTTTTAGAAAATACACTGATTTATGTAGTCTGGTGGAAGCATGGAAAGTCACAAATGTAAGTTAAAGAAATTATGAGTCCTCTAATTTCCATTAAAAGGGTTCATTAAGTAGGACATAAAACAGGCCATATAACTGATAGCAGGAATAGATCAAGATTAGGAATAATTTAGTCAACACCAAGTAATTAATAATAGAAATTATTTGAAAGAAAGGCAGGGAAGGTAAGATCCTAAACGTCCTTTCCTGTCATGGATATGTTTCTACATATTCACTGTCTGTGGGCTAAAAATATTTTAATTTAAAAGTCAAGTAGCTGAGTTTGATTCTGAAAGATTAACTTGGTTAAAATCTTTGTGTCATCACCAACCAAGAATATTGCATAATAATAAAAACTTAAACCAGACACCATAAATGTCTGGGCATGTATCCAGGACCTAGATCAGTTTAGATAACACTCAACTGAATCTATTCTCAGATGTACTTGTTAACCATGCAAGTGAAATCTCAGACCTGTTGAGATTCATAATAGAAGCCTTACCGATTTCAAGGGAAGACAGAAGACAGCCCTTTACATACCTTTGTCAGCACAGATAGCCCATCTTTATAGGATTGGATAAAGTCATTTAACAGGGATATGTGTTTGAGCCGGTTGCTGTTGTGACTGTTACACTGGCTAGTTGCTTTGGGAGTACCCAGTTCTTGCATAAGCAGACCAGGGGCAGGTTTTTTCCATACTCCCAGAAGGAGTTGTATCCACTGCAGCACTGTGGTAACCACCCTGCTTGGGTACAGTCATCCCCCATGTCTGCAATGTCTTCTGTAACAAGAGCCTTACTTGGCTAAGTTTTAGATTTTGAACTGTATCCTTTTCGAAGTTATATGTACAGAAATATCTGGACTGTTAGCAGATAGAGTTCTTTTACTTAATAATGAAATATGTACATCATACGAAGTATATCTTACGTGGCTCTAACACTGCCTTAGAAATTTTAAATCCCACATAAAAAGGTAACTTGTCTCAGCAGAATTACTGAAACTCCAGCATTATATATTTAACAATTAGATTATGAAAACAATTTTACTCTAAATAATTTCTTGTCACCACATTACTATTTATTTATCAACTCAGTAGGAGTGATTTCTTTTAAAATATTTAAATCATAGTTTACTGCAGTTATCCCTGTTTTCATAAGGTATTACTGAAAATGAAAAGCAAATGAAAAGGATTTTGTTTTGTTTGATAAGTTAATTTATTCACCTTTTTAGCAAAACCAAAGTCCTTAAAGATTGTACTAGTAGTGCAGTATCTCTTGTGATGAAAAGTCTAGAGAAGTTTTCTATTTTACCATGCCTGATATAAAAGTATTGATTCAAAAGCAACAATCTTCTCTTAAAAAGGTTTCTTATAAAACATTCCACTGAGAAATGGAGCACTTGGTCAGAAATAAGTTTAAATTAAATTTCCACTTAGCTCTCTAACCCATCTGAGGGTCAGTAGGTGCAAAGAAGGAGAAGCTAGGAATATGATCCCTGAAGTAATGGTAGTGCAACATTTAGGCAATAATGATTCCTCAGAACTGAGTTGTTTCATAAATAGTTTTCTGCATCAGGTTACCAATGCTATAGCTGTGATGCAGAAGAAATGCAAGCATTTTTGTCAATAAGTGTAGAACGTTAGATACCAGAGTCACTTTGTTTACACTCTCCCTTTACCACAGGTCTATTGTTTGTACACAGAACAATGCTTCAGAAAAATGCTTAGACTATGCCAGTACTGTCTAAGCCCATGCAACACTGCCATGGATTTGGCTTTAGAGTACAACGTTTCCTGAAGTTATAAAGTTGTTGCAGTGACTTCAAATGTTAATATTAAACTTGCATCTCAGAGAGAAGTGGCCCTGTCTATTATCACTCAAAATACTTTCATGAAAATCCTGCTGCATTATCAAGCTTACTGCTTTTATGTTAACTGTATTTTTTTTGTTTTGAGTAGATTTTTACTTTCGATGTTCAGATGTGTTATGGTAACAGTCACAAATTCTGATAACTAGAGCTGATTATGAACAACTAGGAAAGACACAAGAGGCAATGGTATTATATTTGCATATGCAAATACTGCTGCTGAAGAAACAAGAAGATCTATAACCAGTAATAAATTTATTGCATATGAATCTCAGTGTGTAGATCTTCAAAATTTTATATTAGTTTAAAGACAGTGGGTTTTGCCAGAAAATTTCCTGTGTTTCCAGGATAAGGTATTACCCTGCCATGAATTCTACAAGTCCTGAAGAACTTCAGGCAATAGTAGTCTTATATTCAGGAGAACTTTTTGCATATCTCTTTGTAAAATTGAAGACCACGACACTTCCAACCTGTTTTCCTGTGCTTGGAGCAGAAGTGATGGCAGTTGTTTGGCTGAAGATGAAGTGTGGTGTTACTCTTGCTGTACAGAGAGTCAGAAAACTGGGTAATTGATGGAAAAATGCCAGGGGATCAAAGGAATGGCCATAATATTTTCCAACTGAGTCAAATTGTTTTATTCCTGCTTAGGTAAAATGTATATTAATTAGAGTTGAGTCAAGAGCTAGATTTTTTTTTTTTTCTTTTTGTCTTTTCTCTAACCCAAGCTTGACCCAGGATTACCTCATTAGTCTAGCAGAAATCTAAATTAAGTCCAATCCTGTCCAACATAATAATTTCCTTCTACAAAATCATGTTGGTGGAGTTCCATAGTGATGCATGATTTTAGTGTACATATACTGCCTAGCTCTTGTTTAGTTAACATGAATGCTTATTTTTTGTGACTGATAACTGTTGTTTTTAGCATTCTATAAGCAGTGCTGTTATATATGCTGATGTATGAGCTGAATACATGACCTTTCTTAAGTAACAAACTATTTTTATACTTGATACATCTTTATAATATAAAGTAAGAACACTATTTTTATGTTTGTTTATACTTGCTATCTAGAAAACAAATTCTTAATACTTTGTTTACTCCCTCACTAGAGTTAGATACAAATTTGAATGCATTGTGTGAGAAGGATCATTAGTATCGTGTCGATGTGCTGTGCTACCTCATGAAGGCCCATGTCAGATTTGTGAGTCTTTGTATGTGGGGTGTTCATAAGCACAGATAAATGAGGTTGCATACCTTGGAGAACGGGGGCTAATGCAAAACAAAATGGGACAGGTGAGTATGGCAAGAGAAAGGAACAAGAAAGCAAGCTGTCTAGTCAAGCATTGTTCATTGTTTAGCTCATGTCTCAGTGAGTCTAGAAGAGGTATTTGAAAGATGGAAGTCTTCAGATTAACACAGCAGCAGTGTAATTTCCTTAGATTTTGTATGACAAATGTATTTGTACTGATGCAATCTGCTACTTGAGACATTAGCAGCTATGTACGCAAATGAAATACAGTAATTGTCTTACCTTGCTACCAAAAGGTTCCCATGTGGCTCTCTGAGAATTTGGGGACGTTAAACAGGAAAGAGTTGTATACATTTGTAAAAGTTGGCTTTTGTTTTTGGGATTCTTACTCATTTTCTCACCTTTCCCAACAAAATTTTAAGTAACTCTGTACTCTTAATTCTCAAATAAAATTAGTGATGAAGACTCGAGACTCATTTTCAAATTAGAGTTTAGCTCTGTTGCGGAATATACTTGGTTTGTGTTTGAATATTTCCAAAAGAGCAATACCTGTGACAAATACTGCTCTACCTAATGGATTTCATTTTTTTAAAAAGCTGAAAAGGAGGCAGGGACGGAGAGATCCATTCCTGTTGTTTACATTGTCTTCCAGAGTGCATACAAGCCGATGGAGTCCTGCCTAATAAAAGATTGTTGTAACAACCAGTGTCTCATTATAAAGCAACAGGACTACTTAAATACGGATTTCCAGAACTTGGGTTTAGAATGGTATAAGCTTTTTGTAAAGAATTTCTGAAGCTGAAGGTGACTTTGCTTTTCTGAATCTCACCAAAATACTCCAGCAGGAACTTAAACTTATAAAATGAATTGTCTGAAGGTGGTGTCTGACTTTTCCACAGTAGGTTTTAGAGCCCTTCAGGTCCCCTGCAGTTTTCCTTCCATGTCTGTAAAAATAACCAATGCTACTGCTTTTGGATTTTGAGGCACTGCTAAACAAGTGGAGGGTGGCAGCCCCATTTTTCTAATCACTTTTGGGTGCCTAGACAACAGAGCTTGGTGAAGAGATAAGGGAACTGTTCTCTTCCACCTTTGCGGTGTGAGGTTTGTGATAAGGATGGTTTGGCTTTGCCTCTCCTGAGTACCGACAATTGCATCCAGAGGTTCCAGGAGAGGCAGTGAGGAATGCATGCAATGGTACTTCCTTTTCCAAAAGATTTTAAAAATTCTTTTCATGTATCTAAATACATACATGTATAGATATATATATCAGATCAATTTGTGCAAGGAACATGTTAAGACTGAATTCCAGTTCTCCTTCTGCCTCAGTGTTATTTTGTCTAAATGTGGGTCTTCCTCAGACAGAAACAACCTCGTGCTTAATTTGTCACTCCGGCACAGCCAGAAAAAAAAAAGAAGGGGGCGGGGGGGAAGAGGTATTTTCATTTGGAGGAAGCCATGAATGTGGAAAAATCACATAACTGTTTTATGTGAACACTCCAACAGATTTACTTCCCTGCTGATCTGGCAAAATAATAGCACTTTAGACTTTATAATATGATTGCCTATTTAATAAGTAGAGGGCAGCAAATGTCAGCTGCGTCTGCTTGTCAGAAACTGGGGAGGTTGCTTGGACAACAATCTAAATTACTATTTAGATGTTTTGGTCCCTTAGTCAAGCCTGCTCTACTATACAGAAGCTTGCAAGGAGAGGTCAAGGTGTACTTACGCTTCAGCCTGCAGGGCAAGTTTTCCCCCATCCTCTGTATGCACATTGGTTTCTTACTCCAAAATAAACCTGAATGAGGGCTTTAATTCTGCCGCTGAGCTAACATGTTTGTAAGCCCTGTTTGGCAGCCTCGGAGTGCCTGAGGCAGCACACAGCTGCCAGCTTTCATCTGCCCCCAGTTCCTCTGGGCGCTCCGCGTCACATGATATAACCTAAGGGGGTTGAGACGCACCTACTAAATCTTCTGTTCCTCTGCCCACTCAGTCTGGGTGCTGCACATTGCACCGGCAGCAGGCAGCTGGCCATCAGCAATCAGCTGCATACCTCCTGCTGACAAATCTTCAGCCTCCTCTTTGTGCAAGACCCACACACAAAGATCTACCCGTGGTCCCCACGTCGACTTCCCGGCTGTAGTCTGGAAGGGTATTTGCATGTTCTGTCATCTTACAATGGCAGGACCTCGTTTGAAATGCATGCGTGTCGTAGAACGCGCGGCATTTCATAAAATCTGTGATCTGTTTCTAGCCTGTTAGTGGAAGATGAAAGAGTTCATGGGAGCAGAGTTAAAGCTAAAGTTGGAACCACAGCAGTAAAATTTTTAAAAAGAGTAATTTAAAACTTCCTTGCTAGCGTATTTTTGAGAGAGTTGAAATATGTGCGTGCAATGCTCTTGTGTATCTCCAAGTAATTTATAAGATGTACAAGACATTAATTCTCACAGATCTCTTGAAGAGTATTTTGTTTAGCAGATTGTAAAATCAGATACAAAGAAATAATCTGTTTCTGTAAATCTGTGTTATAAAAGTATGCTATAGTTTTCCTGCAAGGTTCGTCAGCATCTCCTGCCTGTCTGTGCTGGGATGTGACAGTTTGTGTTTATGCACTTATGCATGTATGTATTTATTGTGGAGTAATGTGAACATTAGCTTTGTTGTCATTTTCAGGTAGTTTATTGGGGTAGAGTTTTAGGGAATACTTAATACAGTTAACAGTAGGGTAAAAAGTGTCACTTCCGACTTAGTAAATACTAAACATTTCTGTCTGTAGCGAGGTTATATGCATAATCTTCTCCTAAACTACAAGCCAGGCTAGTCAGTAACGTGTAGAGGTCATGAAAGGTGTGTTAATGTCTGTTTCCTATTTTTAGTTTAGTCTTGTTAAAAAATACCTTTGTGTCAGCCTGTGAAAGAGTCTCCCAATAGTTACGTCATCCTAGCTGAATAATGAGATACTGCTCAACATACCCTGAAAAAGTAGTTCCCCTTTAGTAATAGTAATTTTTCAAAATAAATAAAATGTATTCTTGCCATTCACAATGTAAACAGGATGATTGTTTTTCCTTCAAGTACATGTTTACTAAAGGTAGATACGATTATCTCTAAAATCTAAACATTTGAAAGGTATTACTGTATTTTTAATGTTATTAGGCAGTTAAGTAATGATTTGTAAGATTTGTTTTCATTTAGCGTTGAAGATTGTTGCTGGTTAACTTCTAGTTTTCCATGGAAATAGTCAGAAAGATGTGAATGGGAAAGTATGTTATATATTTGTGCTGATGAGTGTCTGAACACCGAGGTGTTACAGCTTCCTTAAAACTGATATCTCAGTATCTGTAGGATTGAAGCGAAGTGATTTGAAAAACAGTATGATGCAATTACAGCTCATAAGTTTATTGACTCTGCACAGCCATGCGAAAATCTAAATAAGTGATCTGAAATACAGAGTAGGCTTCCTTACACTCCTGTGTCCTTTCACTTCACAACTAGTAAATCTATTTATATTTAGAACAGACATTTATATTCCTGAAACAGAAATAACACCATGTAGATTTCTGAAGATCTCTCTTAATCTTGTTTTTTGACGTACTATCAGGTTTTTAAAGGGATTTTCACCTTGTATGGCCAAAAGCCATATTCACATGTTAAGGTGCATAAAAATCTTTTAATTTCCCCAAAAGTAAGAATAATTTAAAAAAAAAAAAATCTGTTCTGGAGGAAGTGCTGATATCTGGCAAACATGTCAGACAAGTCAAGTAAGCTTTAGGAAGGTGTCTAATATACGAAACGGGAAATTAAGACTGAATATGAAAACTGAGCTCAGGTGTTAATTGTGTACAGGAAGACAGGAGGGAGGGAGAATGTTCACTTTGCTAGAAACCTAATAGAAGAGAGATTGGTGAGAACAGAGCACATTTTTAGGAGAAATAGGATAATTTTATTTATTTTCAGAACCTGTGTTTAAGTTCTGGAAAAGTTTGATATATGTTTTCATAAGGAGCCCTTAGTCTTAAGGCAGCCCAGCACTTTGTGGCTCTAATGGACATCTGCCAGTTCTGGAGAAGTGAGATAGGGTCCCCAGTATAGGGTACCTGTAGAATATATATGGATATCTGCTGTGTCTTAGTGTGACAGGTAATAATTCAGAAGGTTATTGAATATACATTATTACTTCACTGTATATGCTGCTGTTTAATTAAGTAAAACACTTTAATCTTCCTATTTTGACAAAGAGCAAATGCAGTATTCAACAAAATTGTTCTCTATTTTAATAATGTTCTATCATTAGCAGTTGCCAGTTTTTCCTTCTTAAGCAATATGTTCAGGGAATCCATTGTTTATGAGGGTGTGTCAGAAGACATAAATATGGGATGATTTTTTTCCCCTCTAAGAATGTAAATTGTTTGCATCTTTTAGCTATTTTACCTTTTAAATTATCTAGGTGACCACAAGATAGTGATACAGACCTCTAGCTTGCATGGAAAACATCTAAAGAACATGCAGCTACGCTAGGTAACCCTATAAATTTCTCTAATTTAGTCTCAGGTTGAAAGCTGGTAACATATTTTAGGATGCAGAAGTCAAAAAACGCTCTGGATTTTACTAGAGATGTCAGTTGTCAGAGGAGAAGGGTAACTTGAGGCCATGAGAGACTGGTACAGTTTTTTGAGAACAGTTGTTAATCCCAGTTTTGTCAAGGTTTAATCTCAGTAATTTACATAGAGATAAAATGTACTTCACTATTGAGCTAAACTTCTGTGTGTTGCATGTAGTCATGGTGGTCAGTAAAAGGTGCTGGGTTTCAGTAATATGTGATAGTGTTCTGCTCTGGGGTTTTTTATTGATGTTTTGGATATAGAGCAATTATAGTACATACTTAAATATCTTGTACGTTGTTACCTAAAATGCATATAGTTCTTAAATTTGTCAACCGAAGCTTCTGTGAACATTGCAATATATGATGATTTCTGGGATCTGCTCAGCTATACAAAAGAAAAAAATTCATAAATGTACATTTCATAAATATCCTCAGGTAATTTTAACTGAAGCATTAAAAATAATTCCTGAGTAAAAAATGCTCATCTGTCCATCTATCTATGTGGAAAGATTATTTCTGGTAAGTACTGAAATTTGAAAAACAAACTACCTAAATCTGATGGAGAAGGAAATGTCTGCCTTAGCAGGCAAGCCAACATTCAGGAGTGCTGAGAACATGTGGTAGACTATGTGGCAAATACGAGAATGAACCTACTGTTTTGTCTTGGGGATTTTTATTTTTGCCCTATTTGCCTCTTAGTGCATTTTGCTCCTGTCACTTTTTAAATGTGTGTTCCTCAAAATATTGAAAATTGAATTCTTCTTTGTCACACCATTGTAACTCTGGAATAACTCTATTATCAGTAGCAGTATTCAAAACAAACAGAATTTGTCCCTCTGGTATTAGATATAATCTTGTATCAAAACATCTCCTGTGGACAATTAGGATTTATTGTTATCAGCTGCATTTAACGTTTTGACTTAAATGCAAAATTTTTTGTAATTATATATATATAATCTGTGTTTATGTATACCATGTACTTGAAAATCAACTCAAAATTTTGTGATTTTGCATTAATTTCTGTTTTTGCATCTTTAGCATATATTTCCAATCTCCTCACTTTGATTTTGTTATTTAAGATGCAAAGAAGAATGTAGAGTTTTTTTAATGCACCAGATCTGTTTTCTTTTTGTAGTAGTTTCACATTTAATTACAGCTGTCTTTGATAATAAATTGTGTGCCAGAGTTTGTAATATATTTTATAAAGCAAAGTCCTTTGGTGAGTTGGTTACTGAAACAATAAGCGTTTGTGACAGGTTGTTTGCTGAATACTTCCTCTGTGCATATGGCAGATCATAGTTCAGTTGTTAGCAGATTATCCATTGTGCCTTGATGTTAAAAGAAGATAATTTTCAGTCTGTGCTTAAAGCTGTTCTGCACTGTCCTAAGAATGGTTATGTTGAGTGGGATCTAAGAGAAGTTAGGGGAAGTTCACATATACCAAGAAGAAAAAAAGTGAACACAGCAAATAGCTTGTAGTGATTCTAGCTTTCTGCTCGTGATCTCTGATAGTATTTATTGTGAATTTTTCCACTGAATTTCAAACTGCTTTAAAACATTTAATCAGTTCTGCAGTAGAACATCATTAAATACTCTTCAAATTTATAGCCAAAAAAGAACCTTTAAAGACATGTAGAACCATTATTACTTTGGGGCCAGTATTTTAATCCCATATTTTTAAAACTGGACTGGTCAGAAAAGGTGAGGGGTTTTTAGACATCAGTATTTTGAACATCAATTTTAGAATGTAAGGAAATTTTACCCAATTAGAAGAGGAAAGTCAGAAATATTTGTTTTCAAGATTGTGAGGAAGAGGAACATGTAATGAGGGGATAATCTGTAGTTTTCCTCACTTTTTGTAATGTACCAAGGAATAGAGAGCAAAGAATATAGTGGAATTTTTCTGTGAAGAATTATATTCTGCTGTTGGTGACACACGTTTTAGTCTTCTAGTATGTTGAAGGATTGTTAAGATCTAAATCAAAGGTTCAGTTTGCAATAAATTGAAAATTAATTAAACCCCCATTGTTGTTTTGGAGATGGGGAGAGTATTTTTGGGAGAAGCATAAGGAAGAGTGAAAGATTAAAATTATTTTACTTGGAAACATGAATGTAAGGAGGTACATTTTAGATCATCTCATTTCCTTTCTAATGCAAATCTGATTATTTGATTATTCACTTTTATTATTTATTTATTTATCCTTATACAAAAGTTAGAAATTATTACATATTGGGAATGTAAGCATTTTTATAAAGCAATAATAACAGTGCAACTATTGCACTCATTTCATCTGTCAGTGAAAAAGGATTTCAAGAAAAAATAATTTTGAATAGAATTAATTAAGGGATTCTTAAAGTGCTAAGCTTAATGTAACTGCAGTTCTTTAAAGCAGAAAAACAAGAGAGAAAACAAATAATGCCCCTTAAGCAGATGCTTATTCACGTAGGATAACTGCTCTTTGATTTTGGAGAGGTGGTGTGACTTGCAGTTGGAAACCTTGATTTTATTGTGTCGTTATTTATATCTGCAATAAATGAGGAATAAGCATAAAACATGAAAAGGAAAATTAGGTATTATGCTAGTTCTCTTTTTGTATTTTATTTACATGAAATATACATTTTTTAATGGTGTGTTGCTGTGCCTTTTGTTGACCATATCTGTACGCCAGGTCTGTCTGCTTGTTTCCATTGGCTTGTCATGTTCACTAATTAGGGAACTGCTGCATGATTCACCTTGTTAATTAGAGGGACTTGCACACAAAGGCCCTTCGGGCAGTGCGAAAGAAGAGCCTAGCACTAGTGCCCTGAGAAAGCTACAGCCTGTGAAGTAATTCTTCTCATCTACCTTCTATTTTTTATTTGAAATGAATAAATCATTGAGATTTTCCTTGTGGAGTGAGAATGCAAGAATTCACATCTTTGTAAGATGTAAATTATATGTGATCAATAGAAGGGGATGACTACTGTATTGTACTTACAAGATTCCCTAATTTACTACTTGTCAGTGTATGAAAAATTGCTTGAAATATTTTGTCCCCACACTGTGGTATGTTGTTCCCTTGATCTGCAGGAGAAATGAGCAGTAGCGGTTTTGCTATAGTTAAATCTAAAATAGAAAAGATGTAGATTATTTAAATTTTGAGCTTGTTTTGCATCCCCAGTGGAACTTCCATTTTGCAAGCGAACCCCCAGTACTACCCCCATAACTTTTAAGGGGGAGAAGAAGTTGGGCGTCTGGCTATTTTTGTTCCCAGTATTGCTCTGCCTCAAATCTCGCTTTTGAAAAGAGTAGCATACTTGCTATATTGTGTATTCTTTAGTTGAATATAGTTTCAGAATAAATTAAAATTGTTTTTGTCATGTCACTTAGACTTGATCAAACCACGATCCAGACTGCAAAAAAGGATATTGCGTTAAAAGTGCACAACCAGTCTCTACACTACACATTTCCCATCTGTTTCTGACACTTCAGAAATTAACTTCAATGCTATTCTTTCTAACTATTTGATTAAAATTACTTATTACAGACAAATGATTTTTAGTAGGTTGCTACATTTGCCTCATTTCCTCAAATGAGGCTGGCAGTTTCAAGATGCAGATTTCCCGTAAGAATGCTAGAGGATTGGTATCAAAATCTGGGCATTTTCTTTTGCAATAATCTAGTTCATAAAGCCTTTTTACCAGAATTTCTGATTAACTAGTATTTTAAATGCACTTAAAATTTCTGCTATTCTGAAATTTTGTGGTAATGACATAAAAGCAGAGAAATTTTACCAAAAGATAGAAATATTTATTATTTTGAAAAAATGAGGAAAATGCTTCAGGCTGGCTTGAGATTTTATGGTATGACGTAGTATCGGTCTTCACTTCCACGAAGCTGAGATATTGCTATGTACCTCAGTCTTCAGTTGACTCCACTGATGTACTAACCAAGAACATACTTTCGCCATGTTTTTGGTACAGTTCTGGTGTAATGGTTCGTAATTATTTCAGATTTCAAGTGTGTACCAGAGATGGAATAGAAATAAAAGTAACAAAAGGCCATGCTATGCTATTAAAACTCATGACGCATGGAGAAGATCGTGCAGATAAAATTCTTGATCAGGGTCTCATAGTACTAACACAAAGCTGTAGTGGCCATGGAGAGTTTTCACTATCCAAGTGGCTGTTGTATTAGTGAGATACAATGAAAGATTCTTTAAAGGGCATTTTTAAAAATGTTTATTTCAGGGATACTTCACCATCTGAAAAACAGGGCAGTTGATTCATGTGCTAGTACAACCTTCAACACTGTGTTACAGTGGACAGCATAGCCTCTGGGAGTTACTGTGTGCACTCCAGCTGCAAGCGTGGGGAGCTGATAAAAAGCTTGGTTGTGTGGTTCATCTGACCCTTGTATTTTCCAGTGCATGATTTTAAAAAAGCAAAGCGTATTTATTTCCTCGCTTCTCTTAGTTGAGTTAGCTCCCATTATCCCAGTGTTTCTGTCAGACCTCCCTAACTAAATCCACAGTGCAACAAGTTTGCTCCTCTTTGTAACTTTAGTCTGTAACTCTAGACATGACCATCGTTCGTACAGGTTTTCACTGTATTTTGTATTCCCTAATCTTCATTAAAGCATCAGTTTCGGAGCCCTCACATAGTGTCTCACTTCAGGGGGAAAGAATAACATCCTAGAAATCTTGGGAGGATAGTAAACCCCCGCTTAGATTAACAAAGGGCCTGGGAAAAGATCTTAACCAGTCTTTCTCACCGATACCCCAAGAGTGAAGATTCTCTTCTGTTGCTTGCACCTGAATTCAGGAGCCTGTGAGTAAGCCATCACGCTTTTTGACTGGTATTCTTACCAGTGATATTTAAACTGTGTGAGTATGTCTTGTTTCCTTTGAAGAACAGTTTGAGAAGATTTGTAATTGTCCATTGTTGTGTTGCTCCAAAATATAATTAAGACCGATAACAAAAAAAATAAAATAACAGATCTTAGGGAAATCGTTTCAGAACTTTTTCTGATCTTACAAGTAAATTACTGGCATCTCAAAAAGTTGCCGGTTCTAGTAATGCTGATGCTGCCAGTTGTCCATGCCTCAGAAACCCTTTGCTCAAATGATCTGTATTTGGCTCGGTGAATCTGCCAAACACTGTTATGGGACCTAAAGAATATAAAGGCTTAAAATAGGGGTGTCTCCAGCTTAGCATGGAAGAGCCTCGAACTGGTGCTACTGGAGGTAAGTTGTTTGAGGAATAGTATAACCAAAACCAGACAAAATGTGCTGGAGCCCCAACAGCAGATTTTGAGGAATGAAGAAATTTAATGATTAAGGTTACTGGAAGGACAAAAAAACCCATTGTTGTAGAACTCTTTCAGAGGAATTTGAGGGATATCATTCTAAAAAAAGTATTTATTACACCTTGTATTACTATAGGTAGGAATGTGTAGCTTAAGAGATGGTTGGACAGTTGCAGAAATAAGTGGGTTTAAGTTAAATTAAAATAGTGCACTGTATTTGGAAAAATCAAAAAGGCAACTAACCAAGAATATACAGAATTAACAAAAAGAAGTTCATATATACCCATAAAGAGCATTAGTTGATTAAAGGGGCTAGTGGGATAAGAACTTAAAACTATTTAGGGAATAAAATCGTACTAGAGATGAAGTATGTTAAAGAATTACAAGACTTTAAAATAATTCTCAAAATTCTTCATGCTTTTGATTTTTTTTGTAAGCTCTAAGTAAGCTTTTAAGGAAACCTCCAAGAAAATTAAACCTATGAGTATGAATATATATATATATATGAATCAGTTCAGACAGTATGTGGTCTTGAGTAGTAAGGAGATAAAATTGTAGTTTCACTGATAATTATTTTAAAAATCACATTTAACTGGGTAATGTACATGAGTGGAGAAGATTACAATTAAGGTTTTTTTTCAGGGAAAAATAAAAATGAAAGGCAGGATGCACCTGGCATTTTCTGTATCAGAAGTTTGACATATATTGTGTTGAAAGTAATACGGCAAATGTTAATGGAAAATCTGAGTAAACTTCTAGAACGTAATGAAATTAGATGTAATAAACACAAATGCCTATTGTAGGAAAGACACTTGATCAAAACTACCCCAGTTAAGGTTCCAGAACTGTATTCAAATGCTCATTATTTTGAGAAACATTCATTTTGGGGGCTGAAATGTTCCCAGCTTAGTCTTTGCCCAGGGTGATTTTTTTTCAAACACTATGCAATAATTTTCAACTGTTGTTAAAAGTGTGTGGGAAAGAAAAAAAAAAAAAGGAAGAAGAAAAATACCCAACACACACACCTTTTTCAGTAAAGTAAAATCTTGATCTACTTCAAATAGATGTGCAGCCATAGCAAGTGATGGTTGGAACTTCTACTGAGTTGTGGGACAACTCTTGTGGAGAAGTAGCATTCCAGCTTTGTACTGAAGAAAATTATATGTAATTTGGCAGAGCCGTGATGGTTAAATTCTCACAGAATGTGTTCCATGTATGATTTGCTGTTACACATGTAATACTTCTCTGGTATTGCATTGTTGCAGGGCCACTTCTAAACTTTAGGTACTTTGGACCAGCACGCTATTGCTGTAGGAGTTCTGCTGAGCTTTAGGGACTTCGGTAGTACAAAAGAGAGGCGGGAGCACAGCATGGGCATTCTGCAGACATTATCTGTTTTTCAAGACTGTCTCTCTGAAGTTCACTGATGTACCGATCCTTCTTGATCATTGTCCTGGACTTGTTGAGGTTACTGCCAGCATTTTTAATGAGTTTCATTTTTTTAATTGCACCTTCTGTTGTGGACATCTTAGGATATGTGTAATGGCTCCACATTTCAAGCTCTCCTCAGCAAAAAAGATGTTTTTCCAAGGGGTGTAATCACTGTCTGAGACTGATAGATATATGTTGCAGAACCATCAATTAAGACAAGCTTTTTCCAGCATGTGACCCTGTTACCAGGAATTAAACTATCCATCGCAAACAGAATTAGGAGGGATCTTCATTGATGCCTGTTGGATAGAAATCAATGCTTAAATCATTGTTTATATGATCTTGCTTTCATCAAACATTTCTGTCATCTAGCACTCTCCGTTGCCAGTTTCCTATTTGGTGTTCATTCCTGGCTGTCTTCATTCTTGATTGCGGTTTACAGTCTGTCGATATTTATAGCTTCTGTTGTGCTGTTAGCCTCTTCTCTGTCCTCTTTTCTTCTTCTTAGGTGGTATTTCTGAACTATGTTGGGAATTGTAAGTAGCCAAAATCTAGTTCTTTGTGGGCTGAGTTGGCTCTGTGACTACAGAAACTTTTACAACTCAGCTTCTATTCCCTTATCAAATCCTATATTGACAGTATTTAAACATACTTGACTACTTCCTCAAGCTCTTTCTTCTTTATCTTCACAGTCATCTCTGTCTCTCTGTCACCAAGTTATTTTCCTTCCAGGCCTAAAATTATCCCTGATTTCTGCCTGTAGGTAGAAAAACACCTCTTTGACCTTTCTCTCTCTTACATGATGCCACTCCCTCTTCTCCCTTTTATTTTTAAAGGTACTTATATGTAGACTTGAATTGTTAAAGAGTCCCAGTCGTCCTCTTACTTTCTGATCATATTGAAGGAAATTTCTTAGTGCAGTCTTTACCAGCTACAGCTCAGGCTCGTATTTCGTCTACATCTCTGCTTTAAACAAAGCTAATTTCAGTTTGCTTAGGTTTTGCCCTCCATTTGGAGCACATTTTGCCTTCCTTTCAAGATGCTTTTTGGTTTTGAACAGCTCCTGTCTTTCTGTTGAGTAGTGCAGTGCCTTGCTAGCTGTTTGACATTCCCTTTTCCTGTGGGTTCAGGTGAGCAGGCGAGATTCACTGGGATGTTTGCATAGCTGACTTTAACACACTTGTGCTCACTGAAGAGGAATAATCCTCTGTTAACAGTACAGATTACAGCCACTGCTAGGCCATTTAATTTTCTGGATTGGAGAAGGTGTTTGGCTTGAGATCTGTAGATGTTCATACCAAGTATCCAGCATTTGTTTTAGAGTTGTCTTTCCAGACCAAATTCATACCTTGAACAAATCCATAGAATTTATTCCTCTAGCCATAACTTCCTTGAATGCACTCTTGGATTAGTTGATCTTGTAGAAAAGTGGATAATAATCTTCACTGTTCTCTATTAAAATACTAGTTAGAGTAATGGATGGGGGATTTAGTTCTGAAAGAAATCTTGAAAATGAAACCACACTAATTTGTGAAACAGGTGGTTTCTTCCAGTTGTGTGGACTGCCACAACTGCCAGTGGAAGTAGAAATCTAAGGAAAAAAAAATTCACTGAGCATGTGATCACACCATATATTTATTTATTAGTATCTCAGTAACTGTTCTTATGACGGCTTGTAGTGCAGAAAAGGCTTAAAGTGAAAAAGGCTTAAAGTAAATGCTTGGTTTCTCTTGCAAAATTATTTACAAAGCATGCCATGAATAAGTGCGTTCTTCGTTTTGGAAATTACTAAATTGAGATTTTAAGTTCTAATGTTGATACTTCAGATAGACATATGGCTGTCTTCCTTGTGGCATATGGCTTGTGGCACTTCTTTCTGAAATACCTAAATGTATCATAACAAATAATGATCTAAGGAAAACTAAAATTTTAGAACCTCTGTTGTTAGCTTTACTAATAAAGTAGTGAAGTAGTGTTCTTTTTGTAGTTGTAATGTTATGCCACCATCACAAAGAAGAAAATTTCCTTGTGTGAAATAATATTGGTGCTTAATTCTTATACTGTACTTTTCATCAAAGGGATCTCTTCAAGTTGTCATTAAGTAATGAAATACCTCTCAGTAAGTAAATGGCATGCTAGAAATAAATTGGGATCAGATAAGGAGCAAGGAGCAGCATCTCATTTGTAAGCATTTTTTCTTGAATACTATATTGGAATATTTGTCTATATTTTAGATAAATATTTTGACTTTCAAAAAAGTTAATTGTTGTTGATTAGTGTGGTTCTGAATGAAGTATTGCTTCCTTCCCAGAGGGCAAAAATTTTTAATATGCTATTGATAGACATATCCATATTAATTGTGATGAAGGCAAGTTAAAGAATGATACTGCATCAGCAGTCCAATAGGAAAATGAGACTGTGAATGAATGCAATTATCAAACGGTTGTATCTTGTTGGTTGATGTAGTAAGTTAGATTCATTTCTGCTAAATCATGTTAATTAACAGGAAATTTATTTATTTTATCAGGATGTATAGATATTAACAGGTGCTTCATTTGTTTAAATATCCAGAAATTATTAACTGGCTTAGTTAGAAGATAAACTATATTGTAGTAACAGGCTCCTTTGCAACTTTAAAACATAACTGATCACGTAAAGTAAGAAGCTGAAGTAGCTTTAGTTTCTCAGGTACTTTTAAGAGTAATTTCAGAACATTGAAGATGGCTACATTTAATTCACGCTATTCTTAGCGCTGAGAATTCAGAGGGTGATTACTTTGGAACTATGTACGCAAAGCTAGTTGCAAAGTCATTTCCACTTGATGTAGAGAATACGGTTCCAGAGTATGCTGGGGAGGAGAGCTTCCACTGGTCAGAGTCATGCATTTGGCATCTGGTTGTACAAGAGGTATGTTTTAAAAGTAATCTCTGTTCGCACCAAATTAGAGTAATTAAATCTACGTTAATTACACAACTCCCACAAAACTGTTTGGCTATTCCTAAACTTCTTGCAAGATACCTGCAATAACCATATCAGGTTTTATGACTATTAAAAATAGCTCATATTTCCATGGCATTAATTTTGAAAAGCTCCTGTTGAATCGGATGTTAGCAGTCACATTGCATGTGTAAATGTCTTCATGAAAGGCAGTGTCCCCTTCTTCTGAACTGAAGCCAAGATACCGCTTTTTTTTTTTTTTTTTTTTTAACCCCAAAGATTACAGTTGAGGATAATATTTTTGATGAAGAGTCAGATGATGAGTAGGAAAGAGACTGGCACAGATAATCTGATGTAGGTTATGAAAAAACAGAAGTATGTGACTTTGAGATGGAAAGAAGAGAAAGTTGGAATTGGGGGTATGAAGAAGCCAACAATGGTGGTTAGTCTGCTCTGGGATGTTAAATAACATCCAGGAATCTTGTCAAATGTCTCACTAGTAAGTATCCATAAACTACAAAGATGTTTTATTGTAAGCAAATTGATAGTTAATAGTGAGTGTGCAGAGATGTTCCCTTAAGCCACCTGGAGTACATTAACCACTGCAAGATGAAGGCTTCTGTTGGTAATCAGTATCAAGATCATTATTCTTTTGATTATTTTAAAATGTAATTTTATGATACTCTGCCTTCAGATGAGCTTTGGGAAAAAAAAAAATCACTGAATTAATTTTTAAAAGATTGATGAGAATTTGTGCAACATAGTATCCATCAAGTATTTCAGCACTTCAGCCCTTATTTTATAAAACATCAGGATACTGTGACCTTACTGATGATGCATGTGTGTTTGATGTATTTGATATTTTTTGACCAACATTCATTAAGGTTTACATAAGAAGGTTGTTCATTCCTATTGTATGCCAAGGTGTGTGCTGTAAAACCAATGTCAGAAATTGTATTGGTTTTTTGTTTGGAGTTTTTGTACCTGGCAGCATATTCCTTATTTGTATTAAAGCAGTATCTGTTAGTCCCACTGGGACTAGATCATAAGTAAGGCATGTAGTAGAGGAGGATCCATGGCTGGAGACCTTATAGCCTCAATGGACAAGCTGGGTGAAGCGGGGTGAGAGGCACAGGGAAGTGAAGGGAAAGGTCTTGCTGGTATTCACCCAGTGTCAGTAGAACAGAGCCCAGCTCCTTTGGCTCTGTCTGCTGAGGCAGGTTTCCTGTCATGTGCTAAATTACAGGGAGCTGAAAATCTCGTGCATTTGTTTGGACAATCAGTGCTAGGCCAACACATTTGTCAAAAATTAGTATGTGATATAAAGAACTATCTTTAGCTCTTCTCCCTGAATCAAAAAGAAAGGACAAAGAACCTGATGAATAAACGAGTACAAACTTCCGCAGACTCTTGAATCTATTCCATGTTTTCTTTGTAAAACAGCACCAGACACTTTGCAGGTTTCGAAGTGAGGGTAGGATTTGTCCCCCACTATGTGGAATTTAGAGAAACGGCATGTTTTGTTTTACAATTTGCATGTGCAAAAATAAAACAATACTAAATTATAGTTCTTAGAACAACTTTTCAGAGGCACTGTGTGCTTATATTACATGTTGAAACAATCACTGTATATCGCAGTAGAGGTAGTCCAAAGAGCCAAGTCAGTATTAGCGTACTGTTGGTCTGAAAATGGTGACTCTGGATAAGATAATCATATAATAACCTTTGCATGATACCAGTTACCTACTAGACTATATTTCTGACCTGCACCTCCCAGGAAACAAATACTTACTCCAGTGCAAAATTTCTTATTCTGTGAAGCCATCCACTTTACAACTTCGTCTGAGATCACTGTAAGCCAGTTGGCCCTTGCTTAAATATTCATCAGACTTCTGATAATTGTGATAACCCTTATAGGCTGGCAAGCATGGCAAATTAGCAAAAAGATGATTGATCTTTTTTTATATGCAGTTTTATCTTCAACCTTTCCTGGATATATGTTATACTATAGTAATAATTTCTTCTCTAAGGTATTTGCCAGTATCTGGATTTGCACATCTATTTACAGTTGCCTTGAAGCCTCATAATTACAATACAGCTGAAATGTCCATTTTCTTTCCCTGACTACAAATAGGGATCAATTGAATTTTAAATGACTGCTTACGGGCTAGCTTCCGATCATGACCTTTGTAAATGATTAGAGCTCACCACTGTTGCTATCTACCTTGAAAGGGTAAGCGGGCAGGTCTGTCTAACTGGCATTTAATCTGGAAGAGAGCCAAAGATATTTGAGCTAAAAACCTAATATGAATTGGCAAAGAGAAGTATGTATAGACCTTTGCACTATTATTTAGATATTTTTCCACATTTCTTTTTTGTATTTAGGAAATTCTTTTATCCTGTAGATAAATGAGATGTGTGTTTGTATATAATGCTATATTGAAGTTATGATAGTAACTGAAGTTCCAAAATATATAGCATAAAAATGTGAAAAATGGCTTTTCAAACTCTAAATGTACTGAATTTCTCTGAAGAATGTGAAAATAATGTCGCATTGCTAAATGAGTAAACATGAAAAAATGCACTAAATAGGATGTATGAAGTGGACCTGCTTTTCTAGGCAGAAATGAATGGAAAAAAGATACCATACATTGGTACTTTTTTGTTTAAACCTCCTTTCCTTTCAACATTGGCCAAGATAGTTCAGGCCCTGCTTGTCTATGCAGCTCACATGTAAGTAATGGCTGAGACGCTTCTATCTACACTTGTCAGTTCAGTTTTATTTTAGTGAAGAATTGTGCCTGTATCATACAATGTTTTTATTACTACTACTGGATTTCTTGAGGTAGTGTTCTGTGGATTTCTGTTGAGGTGGGAACAAGTATGACATCAATGGGATCAGAAAACAAACACCTCCTCTGAATTTATTGAAGGATTTTGCAAACCCAAAGTTTTGAAATTAATGATTACTAAGAGCTATGAGTGCTTTTATCTAATTAAAATCATATGCTGCATTACCTAATCAGCTATTCTTGTGTAGTATTGATGATCAGAGTATTTATTAAAGTAATATTGTTCATGGGAATATGTCTCTTATCATTAACTCTCTGAAGGATTATACAGTTTATAATGAATATGCAATCTTACCTTTTCGTCATGGGGTGGCCAGAGTATTTTCTCTTATTTTCTGTAGCATGCTATGTTGTTATGTAATGCAACTGGCAGGTTGGCTGCTTAGCCTCAAACTGGTCAAATGTGTTGTTACCTAAATTCTTATCCCAGAAAGCAGTTGTAAATTCATTTTGTAGGGTTTTTTGCGTCAGCATTAACTTCTGCTAATGTTTAGATAGGGGTGTTTTATTAATTTAGGTACAGAAGCAAATACCAAGTATATTTTAATACCCCAAGTAAATCTGCGATGAAAGAAAATGTTTGAGATGGTTTTTTGAGGATTTGAGTTGGTATTTATACTCTTCATATCAATCTTAAACTGGAGATGTGTAGTTAGTATATAGTACTTACTGGCTAAGGCATTTTTCAAGGATAAGGATGGAGTTTTCAAAAACAGTTGAGTTATTTGGAAGCAGAAATCCTGTCGAAAGTCAAGAGAACTTCCATATCTTCATTGTTACTCTACTGCAAGGCTGCATGCTTGAGCTGCTAAAATGGTATTTCTAGGAACAGCAAAGTACTTAGAGATTGCTCATGTGTGACTTTTACCTCATGCTCGCAAGTCTGAGAGTAACTTTTTGAAATGACAGCAGAATAAAAACTAAAGAGTTTTTTCTTCCTCTAATAGATGCAGCAGCAAGAACTTGCACAAATGAGGCAGAGGGATGCCAATCTAACTGCATTGGCAGCTATTGGTCCCCGGAAGAAACGGAAGCTTGATTCACCTGGACTGCTTACCATAGGAGGAGAGGTATATGTCTATACACAGAATAAGAGAAATTATTATTTCAAAACCTAGTAGGAATAACTAGAGATGCTGTATGCCAGTATTTTCACTGAACTGTGTAACTTGGAAAAGGTGATGCAAATTACTAAATTAGAAAGGCTGTGGGTCCAGTTTGTCTTGCCACAGTTAAAATGACATCTCTTAGTTGTATTTTCAAGTGTTAACTTTCAACAGATAATGAAAGGATATTTTAAAAATAAGTTGAAAGTCAAGTATAGGTCTGTCCCTTAAACTGTTCACTGCCTTTATACTTGTTTTCTCCTCTTCATAATCCAGAGGAAAACAGAAAAAAGGAGTAGGGCATGAAATATCTGGAAAAACATGACTGTAGTCTTGCTTACAGTTTGGACCAAGAGTTTGTAGTAATACCAGTAAGTGTGGTTTTGTGACAAATATGTGTCAAAACTTTTTACAGAATGGCTGGTTGTCCCATGCAACTGCAAAGATGAGTTTGTAATAATGCTAAATTGTATGTAATTTTAATAAGAATACTGTGTTCTAGAAGTTGAATCGGATTCGTTAGCATGATTCTCCTGTTATCTTAAATGGAGAAATAGCTATACTACATGATGGAATACAAAATCATCAAAAGCGTGATATATATTAACCAAGGTGGAGAGGTACGGTAACATGGTTGCATTACCTTGGATAACTCTGTAAAGAGTACTGTGTTGTTTAGTACAGCTATAGTTGGGCTTCTTTTGTTTCTGCTAAATATGCCTACACAATAGGAGTCAAAGTAATTCTCCCTGTTATATGTCTGTTGTGAGGAAAATGCAAACGTTTTGTTTTGAATAACTGACTAACAGTTTTGGCTCAGACATTTGACTGTCTAAATGCCAGGCATTTCCAAAGGCCTTTTTGTTTCCCATTTTGGATAGCTTTTATCTGACTTCTCTCTCTTTTCATGTGCTAAGAGTAGTGCTAAGGAATTAGCTGAGCTAGGAATAGAAGTAGATCTTGTTTATGTTCTAAAGTTGACTTGTGACTTCAGATATGTAGGAGATGCTCCTGTTTTCTGGTCAAATTAGTTTCAGACTGAGGGAGCTTCCCGGGCTTTGTGTTGTCCTGATACATTCCCTTCCTTTCAGTCTCCCTCCTTGTCTTACATTCGGTAAAGAATTCTGTTCTCCTCCATATGCTCCTGTAAGAAATCCCGCAACAACAGGCCAAAAGAAACTTTCATTAGAAGCTCAACTGGATAGCAATAGCTTTGGCTTTCACACAAAATTAATTTAGAAATAATCTGAACCTTCTAATAATACATGGATCCCTTCAGAATTTAACAAATGTACATTGCCCGCTTGTCTTTACTTGACCAAAGGAATATTTTCTCCTAAGTATCGGAATTTAATTTTTGTCTATTGCCCCTTTTTAAAAAAATTATCCTTTTTTAAGCTTTTATAATTTGATGAACCAAATTGTGGTCACCTTCAGTGAAACATTTTATTCAGAGCTATATGCCTGAATGGGTTATGGCGAACAGCTTCCCCTTCTCTCTAGAAGCTCCATACTCTCCTGGTACAGTGCTTCAAAGAAAGATAAAGGTCTGTTGCAAATTCCAAAGACTTCTGGAGATTTTTTGCTTCCTTTTATTGCTCCCCTAGCCCCAATTTTGCTGAACTTCTATGTTACTCAATTGACAAATTATCCTTGAAGTTTTTGCCGATACGTGGATTTCCTGGAGTCATGAATTGTGTGGCTGTTTTGCCAGTTCAGACTGGGTTGTTCCCATCCCTCTCCTCCTAGCTTCTAACCATCCTGGCCAACTGACATTGGTGCCTGGCTGCAAGCTGATTTCAAGGACTTGGATACTGTATCTGGAGTATTCAGTGCCTTTTCTGGGGATAGGATCTAAAATATTGTAGAAGCTGTGTCATGCAAGTTGGCTGCTACAAACTCCCTCTTTCTGTTATTCTTCTGACCTACTTATTAGGGCTGCTATGCAGAAATAAACTCAACTCCTCAAAAATGTTTCACTCTAAAAAGGTACTGGAAATTTGCACTGTTTGTCTAAGACTATCTGATTTCTCTTCTTTGGATTTCTGGAGACTATAAACAACATAGAAAAATGTAATAAGACCGTGTCCTGTTTTACAGACATCCACTTAGCCCAGTTCCACCTTCAGATGTCTGACTTCCACTATGTCTACGACCCTCTGATTTCTCTAAGCAATTTCTAAGCTTCTTAAGTCTTGCTACTGATAATCTCTGTTTGCAAGGTCTGACTTGGCAAGAGCTTTCTTGGCCTGCCTCTTTTTTTTTTTTTTTTTTTGGTCAAAACATCCAGGTTTTGTCCTTAAAGTTGCTGGTCTGATCATTAATCCTTTTTGACATACACGTGTGCTTTTGTTGCAGCTGGGACACAGTGTGCTTGCTGATTCAAAGAGATACCATTTACAAATCATCCCACCCCTTCATGTTACATTTTTTCCTTTTCTGAACTATCTGTTGTTTGATATTTTACTTAGTTGCATTGGCTCTTTTTTTCAATGAGAAGTGTTGGATTGCAGTCCAACTTCTTGGTTCAACAGAAATACTAGCTCACAATTTCTCTTTGGAAATTGAATCTTTTTAATAATACCCTTTTGATCTGAGCAGGAGGTCAGTTTAGGCAGCAGTGACAGTTATTTTGCTTGAGAGAAAAAGTTGGTGGAAAAGCTTAGTGTTTCTGAGTACTGTTTGTTGTATACTGAGAAACAGCTCTTACACAGCTTTTATAAATGTGAAAAAGCTTGTGCTCGTAACTGCAAGTATTTCTCCACCAGCACTTTGTTCAAGAGTGTTTTCTTTAAACTTGTTCTCTGTCTCACATTGCCAGGGCTCATTTGGACTTCTTTGCTTGTTTTCAAGCCATAGCCAAATAGATTTTTTTTTTTTTTCAGGTGGCAGGATTAACTTAAGTTATCAAGGCCAGACCCATCATTTGCCTCTATTGTACTAGTACGGCTGGGTTTTTTGATTGCTTGGGGAGATGGAAAAATAGCAGTTTTGGAGTGAGGTTATTTTTACATCATCTATGTTCTTTGATTTGCTTCTCCATGCAGCCATATAAAAAATTCCTTTCAAAAAAATGGGAAAAAGGTTTTTATAAAAAAGTGGATGAGCAGGGGCTAGACGTCCTCAAATAACACTGCCACCAAATGTGTAACTAGTTTCAGACTGTGATTACACAGTAGCCTGAGCTAATCTGACTGTGATCTCTATCCCAATCCCTAGTAGTGCATTCCTGCCCCTTCCCTTTCATTGGCTCTGGCTCTTGCTGTACCCTGTGCTAACCGTTTCCATTTGATAAATTGGCAGAAAACTAACCTAACAACAATAAGAATTGAATAGTTTCTGCTTAGCTTGCTGAAGTAGTTTGGCCTAGAGCCCAGTGAGCACTGGAAAAGGAACTTACGAGGCAGACAGCAAACTTGAGATCACCTGCTCTTCATTCGCTTTCTTTTTAGTACCTTTCTTGTCTTCTCATATTTTAGATAATCTGCTAGGAACATAGCTTCCTCTGTAGCAGCCGGCAGCTCATTAGTAATTCAGCCTGCTTATTATTATAATGCAGTTTAGATCAAGAGTGAAAGAGAAGGGGTAAAGAGAAATGAGATACCTTTGGAAGAATTCAGCTTCTCTGCCTTGCAGAGTTGAAAATACTGCATTTGCAGAATTTTGTAGGTGTTTTAATTTATTTAATGATACTAGATAAAATTATTGGAAAATATCTTTAAATGCTACTGCTTTTTGGAATTTAATGCATGATTATCAAGTTAGGTATCTAACAATCCTGAACCATGTTATGCATTTAGCAGCAGTACTGCCTAATTTTCATTTGCTGTGTGGGTCCTGTTAATGCCTGTGTTGGTACACAGCAGTAGATGGCAAAGGTAGGGCAGTGGATGACATACACAGGAAAGGGAAGACAGCAACCATTTAAGCTCTTTAGTTAGTATCCTTAAGCACCTCTAATGTCAGAATAAAAATAATAAGTTTTTTAGTTGCTTTTGTTTACCTTATGGATTTTGAATCTGTTCAGTTCATATTTTCAAGCTTTTCTTGAATTGTAAGGCTTTTAAGAATTAGGATTAAAAATCGGTTTTGTTTATAGATAGATATTTTCATGTAATTGTAAGAGTTAAAGCTTTTAGAAAAGCATTAACCATCACAAGACTAGGTCAGGTAGCTTTACAAGTTAAATATTTGAGTAGTGCTAAGGTGGCCTGAATGCAGAATTTGCTTATTTCAAAGTCCCTCTTTTTTTACTATGGAATTAAAGTGTAGAGGTTAAATGCAAGTATTTTTCTGTATTTAAGAATAATAATAATAATGAAATAATTTGGCTTTTCATCAAGACCTATGGCTAGTATCCCAAAATACATAAATACAGAGTATATGTTTGAAATATCTGAGGGTATAATTTGTTTAAATATCAAGCCCTCTCCTGGTACTTGCTGGCACAGATGGTTTTTGAATACTGAGCTTCCAAAGGCAGCTTCAGGGCTAGTTCAGTGAATCACCACTTATTGAAGACAGTCATTTTAGGGATAAGAAAAAAACCTCTTTCTCGCATAGTGGAAGAGTAGTTGTCTTAAGAATATTCAGCAAACTATCCCAAACGCCATCTTCCAAAATTTGCAGGAGGGCATGTTGGGCTAGCACTCCAAGGGGAGATCTGATACTTTGTGTCTTTTCTCATCCAGTATATTCCAAGAAAAGTAATGTTCTTGCAGGCCTGGAAAGTCCCTACACAACTACAGTTAGAACAGTGATGTTTTGTGTAGAGAAAAGCTAATTACTAAGGTGATTGTGAAATGTATTTCGGGTACAAGGCACCACATTTTTTTAATTAAATTAATCTTTCAGATGGTATAATTTGAGCATTTTAAAGCTGTTCTCATGTTAAGGTTTTGTATAAAACATGGTTGAGATTCTGATTTGAGACATGGAAATCTGTGTTATACCAGAGACTTCCAAATGTAGACATAGAAAAGTTACTTAATATTCCTCTCTGTCAGATCTTTGTACTACTAGTAATTCCTAATTCCTAATTTCTAAGTGGAAATGTAAGGATGAAGTCATGATTGTTTGGGAGGCACTTGGGTACTGTGACATAGTTGGAAAGAAGTACTTTTGCCTACGGTCTCTTTTTAGTTATCCAGGATTGAACATGATTATTGTGTTTGCACACATTACAGCTGGCATTCTCACTTCATGCTTGGGTTATCCATAGACATTTCAGCAACCCTGCAATTATTCCTCAAATCCGTTGTTAGTATTTTAACAATGTTAAGAAGAAATCAGGATACTAGGTAATTTTCTCTTTGGAATGGGTCAGACATGATAAAAAAGTATGACAGAGCTGTCTCTTGGAAAACCTGGCCTTATTTCCTTCTTTTCTTGCTCTTTTAAACAAAAAGATATGTATAGAGTGTCTTGCAGAAGTCTTTGTGACAGAAGGGTTGTGCACTGGGTTCTCTCCAAAGCGTCTACTCAACGAATATCATGCAGGTTTAGAAGTTCACGAATCAGCCAACATAACTGTGAGGCATAACTGCTTCTGACAGATCTGAAAGAATTAGAACCAATGAATAGGTCTTTTATTTTGGGGAAAAACACCAGTCAGTGGGATTGCCATGCTCTGAGCAAATCTTTAGGCAATTCCCTCACCTTTTTGGAACTAAAGTAATTTTATGGCAACCACTTTCAAAGATCCTTGGAATGACTTGTTCTACAACTCAAGTCTCAGCTTGGTCTTTGTACTGTATACTTGGCTCTTGATAACTTACTTTTTGTTTTAAGTGGTCAGGTTATGTTTAGAAAGCACTGGAATCTAAAGATCCTTTACACTTGTTAAGCTTGAGTTATATGAAAGCAGATACAATAGACCAGAACATCTTTTGCAAGTGTTTATGGTCCAAGAAGTTAAAGCTTGCTTTTTGCGCTTTTAAACCTGTAGACTAACAGCAGAACAGGAGAAATTTTTATGATTTATTGTATCATTGCCTTTTCAAGCACTCTTTGCTCCATGTATCACTGACGTGATAGAATGCAGTGGTTCTCTCAGACCTGTTTTGGTGTAGGATGTCACTGCTGCTGACAGTTGTGATTTCATTTGAGGTATCCTAAAACTATCAGTTAAATATATGGGTTTGAATTTTCAAGGAGACAGAAGAAAATTAAGAAGTCTGTCCTTAACATTTTTTTTATAGAATTACATGCATAGTACTTTATGAGTCTTTGAAAATCTCAAGTATAGCTTCAGCTTCTCTGGCTTCTTTTACTTGTTGTTTTCAAAGGTCAAATAAATATTAAAATAATTCACAAGAAATGTGTTAATATCTATTTGAAAACTGGTCTTTTAAAAGACAATATAGATGTTCTCCTAATTAATAATTGCAACTGTTTTTCTCATTCTTAAATAAATGAGATTTCAATTTAAAAATTAATTGCCCCAATGATGAATTTCCTTTTTAAAAAATTTAATTTAAAACTGTGTTTTAGCCCATGATGAACACATTTTATTTTTTTAGAATTCTGGTTTTAGTTTGTGGAACAAGATTTGTAAACATTAATGGATTTTACAGACTTAGTAAAAAGTAGGAAGGCATTAAAGATGATGGATAATGCTGTGTTTACATTGATGATTAATAATTCTAATTTGGAGTGAATGTATAGAAGTACATTTCTGTGTCAGTTGCAAACAGGCAGGAATACAGACAGTGAGTCAGGAGGCAGTAGAACAATTTTGCATGGATCTCAGTTGACAGGAGGAAAAACCCAGGCAGCAATGCAAGAAAATAGAAAGTGGCTCTGTGCCACCAAAAACATTCTTTTTTACTAGTAGAACAGGTTTGCATACTGTGTGTATTCCTTTGATCTATGTAACACAAAATATTCTGACAGAGGTTTAATGATATTAATCATTTTTCCTTATTGGTCAAGACAAATTTGATTTTTACTTCATTTGGAGATGGAAATGGTAGTTGATCCCACCTGACTGCGTGATGTTGATCTAGCACACAGGAGGAGACCATTACAGCATTTCTTTCCCTGCTTTTCAAAGGTTTTTTACTGGAGTGGTTTTTTGTTTTTGTTTTTTTTTAAATTAAAATCCTTCTTGGTTAAAAAAGAAAAAAAAGATTGCATTTAAAAAAATAAAATAATTTTATCAGTGTGGCAATATTAAATACAGTCTTTTTATTTATGGATATTTTATAAATATAGTGTGTGCAGCTTATTAGCATGGAAAATGAGAACCTGGCAAAATGACTTTTGAGTAGTTAATAGTTCATCCATTATTTGTCAATCCCTATAGAGGTCTGCTGCTGTTACTGTGAAAGAGTATTGTTTTATCTTCTTGAAAAAGGCAGCTACCTTGAAGATTTGTGGGGACGGAGGGTATGTGAGCCTGCTTTTTGTTTTTTGTTTGGGGTTTGGGTTGGGGTTGGTTTTTTCTGTATTTTCAATTGTCTTTTCCATTTGTCTTCCGGATTTCCAGACACTGAAGGATAAACTATATTTTGCAGCCTCTGTTTTTCTGACGCGTATAATTCCAGAATTTTTCTTTCTTCTGGCTAAATAAAACTGATAAGACTAAGAGAAAGAAAGTCTGAAAGGGTCTAGCTGAGGGTTTGTCAAAATTGACTTGAGTCTCTCCATTGAGAAGACTTACTTCAGAAGGTAAGGCCCAAGGTGCTATGACATTTTTAGATGTCAGTGAAAATAATTTTTAAAACCTGACCAGAAAATTTCCAAGGTGTAACTTTTCAGCATATACATGGAAGGATTTAGACCTGTATCTTAAAGTGGCAAAGTTTCCCTTTTAATTGATACTCCTACAGAACAGTCAGATGAATCATCAAGTAGATTAATTACCTTCTCCCTTCCATCCCATTCAATGCCAGATAAATTTTGTGGAGTAATTTTTTTTTTTTTCTTTTTGCCTTAAATCCTTTACTGAAGCTAAGGCTTTGAAAAAGTCTAAAGAACTTGAAATTTATTAGGATGCCCATTCATGGATATTTCCAGCCTGATTCTTTACAGGAAGTCAAGTAACACTGGTCATAGAGAGAGTGACAATTAGGGTAACAGTAATTTAACATTTTAGTTTACCCTGAGCCTTTAGGCAAACAGGCTTGAACTTCAAGGGAATCCTGTTGCTAGCTTCTAATGTAAACACCTTACCTAGATGTGCTGAACAGAACTTTTTGTTATTTTACCTGATGTAAATTGTAGAACCAAACCGTTGTCTGAGCCCCCTCCCAAAAAACAGTATCTAAAACCTGCCTCTGTTAAGTCTGGACTATTTCAGAGAACCTCTTCTGGCAGGGTAATTAAATCTGTCTGGGAGTCTCTTTTACATTTCATAATGTAAGATATGGAGAAAACATTTTGGAATAACCAGACAAGCTCCTCTTTCTTGAAAATGTGAAGTTACCTGTACAAGCTTTCTAAAGTTCTGCAGGAGCTCTGTATTGATGCTCCTTAAATGGATCTTGCCACCACTATGCATTATGCTACAGTTGAATGTTGCCATACAATATTCTGCTGATAAGGAGAGGTTCTTGAATTAAAAAAAAAAAAAAAAAAGCCTGACAGAGAAACATTTCATTCAGAACTTGCTGTCTTATAACATGTAGTAAAAAATTATCCCTTCATTTTAAGTAGTTAGAATTAAAAAAAAAAAAAAAAGCTCACTGTAAGAAAAGAGGAATGAAGACAGGCCTTTCATGGTTTCCTTTTACCATGTATGTCTTCCAAGATTGTATTGTAAGTCTGAATGGTTTATTTATCAGTTTGAGAGTATTTCACATGTGCATATTATTCATATGTATATGTACACAAATTTTAGAGTCAGGTCCCTACTACAGGTTTCCTAACTGATGTTGTTATGAAATGACACAGTATCAGCAGTTTGTGGTGCAGGCAAATTTATTGTGATGAACTTTGCTTTTCAATGAACATGATGTATTTTTAGTCCCTATGATCTATTCTGTATTGTAAGAGTAGTTTGAGCAAACACTTGTTTAATTTGGAAATGAGTGTTCACACTTCTTCCACAAATGTTGACCAGTCTCCTACTGTCCACGTTCCTCTTTCAGAATCTGGCTGAAATTTGCCAGTGGTAAAATTCAAAGGTGTGGCTCTCATATTTAAACTTTGAGCTGAAAGTAGCCTTTCAGCTTTGTTAAAAACTGTTTACAAGTTTACATGGACAGTGTGTATTGCACATCCTTTCTTTGTAAGAGAGATAGTAAAATGGGTCCTGTTTGGCCACATTCACAAGAAGTTAAGCGTTTGAGCTCACGACCTGCAAGGACATGTGCACATGCTTAACTTTAAGCACAGTGGTTAGTTTGTTTGAAGTTAGTAACGTGCCTCGTGTAGAACATTAATTACCTGCAACAAGCTTTTGTTGGATCGCTGTGTGTGTTAGTGTTCCTGTCAATCTCCTTGTGTTTCTTACTGCATGAACGTGGGTTTGCTAATCTGTAACTGATTCTGATGTAGGAAATGCTTTATTTCTCTTTTTTTTCAGTGGTAAAAACAGGGTTTACTTTCTAGAAATTGGCATATTGCAAGCTTTTGAAAAGTCTCGTGTTATTTGAGCACAAAGTCTTCGGGACTGTCAGTGCGTGTTAAATGCAGGTTTGTGAAGTTTCCCAATGTGTCTTGAATATTACAGGCTGTATTTCGCTTTCAAAGAAATAATATAGTAAAAATATCTGATAGTGGGATCTTCGTCTTGGTGTTCCTTTTGTTACATACTCTGTTCTAGTGAGTGACTAGGAAAAAAGGGGTTTTTGTTTTTCTTTTGCCTGGAGTCAAACAGGAGCATGCTGGTTAAAGGGATTCTGTGGGGGTGTTGGGCTGGAGAGGGCCTGAGGGAACTCGGAGAGACATCTACCACCAGCAGCTTGTCTGTGCTAGCTAATTATAGCTAGGGTACTGTTTACTTTAGTGGTATACTCCTTATTTATTAGTTACTTAGTTACTGCTTGCCTTCAAGTTACAGGCTTGCAGCCAGTTGCTGCAGGGGAGGTGCAATAGGAAGGGAAGGGCATCATGCAGCACGGCAGATCGCAGCTCCCTGACCTTGTCGTGCTTTTTTTACACTGGTGTTTTTGGGGCTTTGGTGGGGTTTTTTGTTTGTTTTGTTGTTGTTGGTGGTTTTGTTGGTTTTTTAAAATACAGACAATGGGGAGGCAGTCAAAAAGAAAAGCAGACAAGTTAAAAAACAGGAACAACTTAAGGAAATTTTTTACAGTCTAGAGGCACTGCGGTGATAAAATTATCACGAGTGTCTCCATGACTTATGAATCAAACTGGGTTTTTTCCCTCCTTTTCCTCTGGTCTTTGGAGCAAAAGCTCACTTTCTGGTTTATGTGAAGTTACATTGATTTGAATAAAATTATGATTTTTATACCTTTTTTAACCAGTACCACTTTGTGGGTATCTGGAGTTAGTTTCACAGGGCAGTTTTGCTAACTGGTAAGTTAGTTCTGTATTAGCACTTTTCCAAGCATGAATGAATACACACGTACATATTTCACATCGTTAACTAAAACCAAGTTAAACTATTATATAGATTGTGTATGGAAACCCTAGGTCATTTAAGAGTCCAACTCCTTAACAGTTGGACTTCTAGGCCATTGAACCACTTTGGGAAATCTTACCCTAATCCACCCTCTCGTTTTTAGGATGAGCTTTGAGCAGAGCCTGTGGATTAGCTATCTGAAGGAGGCAGTGCAGTAGACCTATTTCCACTGCTAGTTTTGCTGTTGCTTTTGTTATTCTGTTTGTGGTAATCTTGGTATAATAATTATCTCAGCAAACAAAAGGATAAAGAACGGTAGCGTAGTATGGGGAGGCAAATGAAGAGAATTATGAGATTTTCTGCAACTGTGTTTGAGAAAGTAGAAGATATCATAAATAGTGATTTCCATGCTTTAGCAGCATGGAAATAGTGTTGGCCCATGCTGTAATTATCAATAAAAGAGAGATTTCTCCAGTATTTTTGAGCATGACAGTCTCTTGCAAAGCCAGGAGCATAACAAGAGCTGAACCTCTGTCTGATGGACCAATTACTGAACAATTTAGAGGAGGTTCTGTTAGGAGAATGAGCATACAGTAAGATCCATAAAAAAGGCAAAGTTTCTATCTCCAAAGGAGAAGGTAGGAAATAAAAGGAGCACAACAGGTTAAACAGCCTCGGCTAAAGAAGTGAGTACCCCTAGGCAGACCAGCATCTCTAATCAGTGGTAGTGGTACTAGCTCTGAGGGGAGGGAAATTCAGGCTGGTGCTCTCATGTAACATTAAAAAGGACAAGCAGTCTGTCAGGGGAAACAGTCATTGGCGTGGGATTTCTTCTCTTGATCAAAAAGACAGCAGCACTGCAGCCTGCTTTATCTATAGGGGAGGTGTTGGCAGAGGGCATTTTTTTCCTAGGCCGTATCACTGTCCTGTGATACGTTTTTCCCAAGCCATAAAAGAAGCCACCTGCATTTCTCTCTTTAGCAGGGTTTCATTAATCCCTCTTTTTCTTCTTTTCATGTGTTTTCATTTTTATGCTATTACAATTTTTTTAAAAATTAAGAAACATCTTTACAAAGCAGAAGGTAAGCTAAATTGATGGACCTGAAAAATATGGCTGGTGCTTGTCTCCAAAGCCAAAATTAATTTTCTCATCTCGTAAGTAAGTCTTTATGAATAACATAAAATGCAAGTTCAGTACATTTTCTCCCCTTCCCTCCTTTAATGGAGCTTCAAATTACAGTCTTCTCAGCATTCCCACCCCGCCCCCTGGGACAACATTGACAACCATAAGTCTGTTGCCTTTTGGTAAAATGTTGCCACAAAATTCTTTTTAAAAGTTACTATCCTCAGCTGTAGCTACAATGAGGTGGGATGAATTTTATGCTGCTATTGACTTAGCTTTTATCTTACTAAGTAACAGACAAATCTCTAATGAAGAACTGCAGGTAGTGTTCCTAGCATTGTTGTCAGCTATGTAGTTAGTCAAAGTAGTAATAATTGCCAGTGATGTTAGAAAAAAATCAAATCAAGGTTTCAAGTATTCTTTTAATTTTATAATATACCTTAAATAACTTAGAACCAATATGGAAGGGCTTCCAGAAGAATAAAATTAAAATAGAAAGTAGGTTTTCTCTGTTTGAAAAAATTGTAAATAAAAATTGCATCTTTGGAAATACTTGACATCAATGTCTCATTTCTTGATTGAGAATCCAGAAGAAGAATTATTTTATTTACTTCAAGAAGTACTTTGAGTCTGAATGTTCAATTAGTTATTTCTTAGTATTGCAAAATGTTCGTTCATTTGATGAGCTTACCCATAATGGGACATATTCTGTGGCTTTTCTTGGTTAAAGGCAAAAAGAATTACAACAGGTGATCTGATTCCATCCCTGACCATAATTTTCAGGTTCGAGCATTTGTCAGTGTCCAAATCACTTAAGCAATAATACATTATTTTAGAAAACTCTTAATGAAGAGCATCCAGAGTAAAGTCTGAAAGTAATAGTCTAGGGTCAACTCTGTTTACGTTGACTCTCGTCTCTACGTAATCAAATTTATAGATAGTATTTTGTGCATTTCAGTTTGACATCTGATCATTTTGTAGCAATTAATGAAAGTTAAGAACACTTAATGAACATTTTAATGCTTTTTAGTTGACATTCTTGGTATGTACTGGAGACTCCAACATTCCAAGTGTCTTTAGATGTCTCTGCCTCAATCTAGTTTGTGGCCCATTAGTTGATGTTATTCACAGTATTTATTTTAGCTATAGTGATGAATAAGTCAGTTTGACCTATTGGGGTTTCTTTTCTACAGTGCCATGTATAAAAAATGTAATGTAATCCATAATTCAGCTTGTTCAGCCTATGTTGAGCAGTAAATCCTTGTTGGTCTGAAGTCAAATGCATTTTTTACACTAGGTCTACTGAGATACAAGGTTTTCTGCACTTCAGACAACTTTTAGAAGGTTATATATTGCCTTTTAAGCCATTTATCCTGGTGGTGATCAAGACCAATTACTTTTTAACATTATTTTCTATATTTCTGCCCTTACTATATAAGTATTACATACTGCTGTGGTAAATTTATTAAATTGTATTAAGTGTGCGAATAGGAGATAGCAAAGCTGTGTTTCTTTTTGTGAAAATGTTTCTCCAACTACAGATTCTACAAAATTAGATTTTTTGCTTTTCTTATTTAAATGATTAATTTAATGTTAAGTCTTCTAATTTCAAAATAATTCTTTAACAAGGCCATATCATCGCTAACTCACTTCTGAGTTATTTCATTAGACTATAGAGAGTCATTGCTTTTTAAATTAAATATGTAATCATATAAAACTTAACAAAAATTGCGTACTTTTTTAAGGCTTTCAGAGGTATATTTTTATCTCCAGCATTCAGTTGGTATATCTAAGTAACTCTTTTCTGAATAATTCTGATTTGTACTGAATTTCTGATACAATTTTCCTCCAGAAAAACAAAACCAAACCACAAGGACTCCATTAATAGCTTTTTCTACCCTCTCTGCTCTCTCCCTCTCAAGACAAAGCTACCTGACTTATGTCTGGTTAGAATGAGCATCACGTAAAACAGACAAATCAAGCTGTGTCAGATTAATCCTCCTTAAGCGGCTTACACTCCAGTTGCACAGAAAGACACCATAACATGGAGAAGTTGTTCAGAATTGACACCAAACTAGAGACTGCATATCAAAGAAAATGCTTTACCTACCTATTCTGAAGTCTACCCTTTAGTGTAAATTGTTCTTCTAGATCTGATAATAGAACACTTCTGGCTGGCTCTGCCGTATCATCTTGACATTTGGAATACAGATACATGAGAAGCATGTCATGTTAACAGAACACTACAACAGTCATACTTTGTCTCAATTGATGGGGGAATTGCAGCATACAGAGTAATTCATGTTGACAGTAAGAACTTGCAGATAGGCAGCCTAAAATGGTGAAATCATTATAGAAATTTATTTAGCTGGTTGAATGGCCATAGCAGATTGGTTGAGCCAGCCAAATCAAAGAGACTCTGAAGGAGATATCTTCTCTACTGCAATTTTTAAGATTAATTTGTGGCTGGCTTATATGCCTTTGGAACACATGTATTTTTATCTTCGAATACATATACTAATATCAAAGTTAATAGTGATTGATAAAATGTTAAGTACGTCTTTTCATCTCTGTTGCTCAGCCATATGAAGGTATTCTTTTCATGGTTAACTTTCGAGGAAAAATACTGAAACGAAGGGAGCCATATAATTTAAAATAAACCCATTGAAATTTTATTTATATTTCATTCTCCTTAGAAGAATGTGTTAGCAATTCAATGTATAATATAGTTTCACATCTTGTTTTAATTAATTCACAAAGTGTTTTCTGATTGCTTGTTATTCTGTGTTTTTAAATCTCTTATCCATGACAAAAATGAGATTTTTGTCTACAGAAATTGGATAAAAATGAGAGTTTACAGGAGGAGCTGCCTTAAGTATTTAAACAATACTATTTATTAAAGAATCTCTTTTAAAGTTTTATTTCTTGGGTTTTGGGGTTTTTTTGCAAGCTGGTACTATACTTTTCCCACTTACACGTTAAGAGTGTAAATTCTTTTGATGTGTATTAGCTGCAGCATTAGTTCACCTAGTTAAAAGAGGGATGTGGCAACCTGGGTCCATAAGTCTAATGCAGTGGCAGCCCTAGGTGAAGAACAAGAGGGGTCATATTTTGTCACTGCATTTTGTTTGCAGGTAGAACCAGCTCCTTTTGCCTAAGCATGACAGTCTAAGCTATCTTCCTGCAATTTTTGTTCGTACAGGACAATGGTGGCTTCAAATGAGAGAGAGAAGCCTCTTGGTCTGGCAGTATTTTTATTGCATTATTATTTTTCTCCGAAGCACCTGATTCCACAGTCAACCCTGTGTATTTATTATTAGAGGCAATTGGCTGTGAGAAGGAGTTCTGGGAGCACCTCCTGTTGTTGACTTTAACCAAACCCTAACCAATCACCTACATTTATATATTTTCTTAGAACTTAATTTCAACAAGTTTTAGTCATACCCTCTAGGATCTCCATAACACAATTCTGTAGGTACAGCAAATTCTTTAAATCGCCGTTAGCAGCAGAGCACACAGGCATGTTACAGACTTTAAGCACGAGAGACCTAAGTCTGTAGAGAGAAATATGCTTTGAGTATTATCCATATAAAAAAAGAGATATCCCAAACTTTGCATTTAAAAATATTTCTTTAAAGTGTCTCTTTCAGTATAAATGCTGATGTGCATTGGCATTAAATGATTGTATAGAGAATGCTCTGTAGCCCAGTAGGATGGGAATTCTTCCATTGTCAGTCTGGCTCTGCTTCTGTCTGTGGCTTACTGTAGTTGACTTTATCTTATATGCTCTTATCTTGTTCATTGCTATTCATAGCCCATACTTTTGTGAAGATGGGCCTTTATTCATAAGAAATATTTGCCAAGTTCCTTGTTCCTTTATGTAAAGGAACAATAAATACTATTTGAACATATATACACCTTTCATTTGTTTTCATTCTCAGTTTAATTATGCAGTGTGTGTTTTAGACAGATATGTCTGATTCTTGTCTTGTATTAATTTGCCTTTGCATGTTAGCAAGCAGGAAAAGAAAGAAAACAAAAACAGTACTGCTTTCTAGGTATGGGAATGTTTTGGGACATCTGTATGTTCTGGTGATAGGCCTGCGTTAGAAGAAGGTAATAGCCAGGTGGTTCTCAGTTTCTGGATAATATAAGGAAATCACCTCTGAAGAGGTGCAAGATGAAAATTTGGCAAGTCCTCAGCTGCATGAGAAAAAAGGCCTCTGACGTTTGACTCCACTCCTCTCTTCCCCATTTATTCCCCAAACTCCTGCTGTGTTTAGTGTTTAGTTGGGGGAGAAAAAGGTTGATTGCGTAGTGGAGTTAGGTTGTGGTAAGCAAGTAGAGACCATAAGACACAACTTTCAGTATCTTCTGCTAACTTGTATAAATTCTGTCGGCTAGAACTAAAATGTTCTGAACCTCTTCCTTTAGTTACTCAACCAGTTGCAGTTGAGCTGGTCTATGTGATAGATGAGAGAAGTAATTACTAAGAATTCGCAAAGCAAATGAAAGGTGCATGGATCTGGGATTGATATTCTGATACACTGCTGCACAGGTACTGTTTAAGGTTACCATTTCTGATTGAAGTCTCTTTCCCTTTTGTATGAAAGCAGCATAATTAATCAGGCTGTAATGAATTCAGGTACTGCCAGTTTGTCACCTCAAGAGAGAAGTTACCGGAGCAGGCTGAAATCCAATTGAAAATATGGTTGCGATTAGTATTTAGTATTTAAAGAACTGTTTTAACATGTGTAGCGTAACAGTAGACACCTTTTGATAAGGTTGGGAAACATGTGTTGTATGGCTTGAAATACACTTCCAAAAATAAGTGGTAGATGATCCAAAATTCTCCTGCAAATTTAAAATGAAAAATCCTGCCCTATTTTACAATGCGTTTTACAGATTGGAAAGGTAATATATATGGATAAGGAGTCTGCAGCTCTAAATATTATCTGATTTGTATATTTAGTTTTGTCTTTATTAACAAAAATCTCAGCTCATTTCAGTGTGAAGGTTGAGTCAGGCATAATCTATTCACTCAAAATCAAGAATCACCAAACTAAACAACATTTTGGCTTGTGGTTTAAGTTGTTAACTGCTAGTGATCTCGTACCGGCGTTATTTGAACAAAGGTGATGCTTTTGGTGCTGTGCACATTTTAAGTTACAGGAGATCTATATCATTACTGTTGGTGGTGTTTTCAAATGTCAGTGCTATTATAAGTCCTGTGTGTAGTTCAGTAGGAAAATTCCATGGGTGTGTTTGTTGCAAAAAAAAAAATAATTAAAAAAATCATGTTTTAGGCATTGCTTTATTTGCTTCAGTGATTTTTTTAAAATGCTTTTTATTTATATTATTGGGCAAGATGGTATTTTACAGTGACTGTTTGCTAGGGCTTCAGAAAGACAATCATAGTGCAAGCAGCTACACTAGTTGCCATCCATATGACTTCTTACTGAGGTCACCACTGTGAAGTTCTGACGGTCAAATGGTTCATGCAAGTGCACTCACTTTAGACAAAATCAACTGGATTCTTCTAAATAACGTAAATAGGTGGTATGGGCTCGATGGGCTGATACTGCCTGGAGTGAATTAGGGAGCACTCATACGAGCTACTCTGCTGGCAGATCTTCAGGATAATAACTTCAGCAGGGGGCAGTGAGGAGCAGCTGGGGGGCATAAAGCCTTTGATCAGCACAGCTGGATCCAAAGCTAACATCTGTCTATAGTCTTAGACTCGACACTTTTGTTAATACTGTGAGCTGTATTTGCATTTGTTAGATTATTTTGGTAACAGTACTTTCCTGTCTCTAGTGTTCCATTTCTTTCCGTAATCCCCCCTCACAGCAAAATCAGTATTGGCAATTCAGAAGAAATAGAACAATTATCTTCATGTAACCCTTTAACAATTATTAACTTTCCTATACTTTTCTAGCAATGGTTATATGTGTAAGTCTCAGTAAAGAGCAGCTGTGAAATTAAAATACAGGAATTACAGAAAGAAGCTGTTTAGTTGCGCTGCGATTGCCATCAAAGAGCACGTATACGTACTCACTCTTTCTCAGAACTGATGAGGAGGAGTCCATGTGCCCATAGACGCAGGATATTTCTGGTTCCTACAGTCATGAAGCTCCTCTGTGAGGAAGTGAATGGCTGATGGGGGGACAGGAGGTTTGAATTTACAGGCCAATGCACGCTTGACCATAACTGAGTTGATTATAAACATCTTTATAATAATTTAATGACAATTTAAAGAACACAGGAAGGAGAAGCTTAGATGAAAAAAAGTGGTGTTGTGAAGTAGCAGTCTTGGTATCCTATTAAGCTTCCCTGCGTACACTTCTTCATGCCTTTCCCTTTTCTTACACGTTCTCTATATGCTTCAGAGAAACAAATCTTGTAAACATTTACTTCTTTTTGGCATGGAATAATAAAGCAGACAGGTGTCACATGAATGATTGTGACACTTGTACAAATGTCTGAGAGTTCAAACAGGACAGGCAAATTATGTTTTGACCCATTAACTATAGCTCTCTTAGGTAGGGAAAAAAATGCCAATTTATTTAAATACTTCAAGCAAGCACTTCAGACTTAGAAATTTGGCAGAATCATACCTTCTAAGATTAATAGTTTGTCTGCATATTAAAAGCCTGTTAAGATGCATTGTTCCATCCTCAGTTTACTGAAAAATTAAGGCTTTGAGTGGCTAATGGAGGAAAATCAAGCGGAGTGTTTTGATTCCTTTTCCTACAGATACAGACCACCATTTTGCCATTCCTACTGTTTATCCATTTAACCGCAACACTGGAAAAGAGAACGGTGAAGGCTTTGGATATGTCATTCTTTGGCATTATCAACTTAGCAGATTTCCTTTCAACTTCTCATAGTGTTGTGTTAAGATTCTGGGGTGGTAGTAAGAAGTTTTCTACAACATGGTAAACATGGCTGGCTCTCCATAAATGAATAAGTGGGGTAGCCTGGTTGTGGGGCTCAGATGTGATGCTGCAAATAATTTATTTTATTATTTATTACTATTGTTGTTGAAAAATGTTTAATTTGAAAGATTTTTTTAAAGAAACTGGACTGTATAAATTCTGCCATGTCTCAAAATAATTCCAATTTATTGTTATTTCCATTTTAGTGTAGGTATTTATGTAGTTACATTACCTTGTTGGAGTCTGATGCCATGCGAATTTTTCCAGCCAACTTCCAGTAGTCTTATGCTAGAAGGATCATTCTGTAGCTGTGTGCTGCAGTAACTCAAGATCCCCATCTTTTGCCTTTGTTTTCTGTCTTCTTCCTTACATGTTCCTTACTTTAGCTTTCCTTACCTAATCTCCTCTTTCTTCACATAAGGAAAAAAAATTAAGGCAAATTTTTTTAATGCTGGAGTTCATTTCCCAGAATTGAGACCTCATCTGTGAAACATTTTTTGAAAGTTGTATTAATGTTAATGAATACTCTGTTACTTGGTTTTGATTATATAGTTGATAATATGATAATACAGCTCAAGAATTTAGGACAAAGAATAAAAGTTTTAAGTATTCATGTACTCTTAATTTGAGCATTCTAATGGGTCCTCAAAGTGTAACCTTTTATTAATGAGAATATTTTGGAACAAGATTAGCGGTCTGTGGCAAGTAATAAACAGGCTGAATGTACATTTGTGTAGACCCCTTTAATATGAACAAGGAAATGAGGTTGGATCTGCTTAGCTGGGAGATAAAAAGCCCATCTAAGTTAAAAGGCATAATAGGAGTAAAAAAGTGAGGCACAGTTTTAGAATGAAATGAGAGTGAAGATTTGGCAGATAAGGTTTGCCTTAAGTCTATGATAGTTAAAATAACCCCGTTTAAAATTTTGAAACTGTAATTTACATGTTCCTGTATTATTATTCAGATTAATACTAAAAGGGCAGAAGTCATCCAAGGAACTTACGCATTAATTTTCTTGCCGTTCACTACTCTGTAGATTTGTTTCAAAATATTTTTCTAGTACCTTGAATTTTGTTGTTATTTTTTGTTTTGACAAGAAGTAACTTTTCTTTCTGACTGTCTGTTAATGCTACGGAGAAATAAAGACGCTTTTACAAAATGCTTTCAAGCACAAAAGGAGATGGTTTTCAAGAGATTATTTTACATATTTACATATTTTACCTTAAGCATTTTGTAGTCACTGCCTACTGGTGAATGTATCAGATTTTTACACACACTTTCAAAATGAACCAGTTTTGCTTCTAAGCCATTGCAAAGGGAGGAAATGAATTCTAACTTTTTTCACTTCATTTTCACATCCTCACATTTCCTTATTTCACATGGTTTAGAACAAAATGCCTCCAGCATTATTTTTCCTTTCTCAAGAGCAAAGTGAATGTGACTTTTCTAAGGGGGTCACAGGATGCCTCTGAGGCCTGTGGGTGTTACTGGACTGCTGCCTGCTTTCAGCTTAACTGAAGGGCTTGTCATAGTTTTCATCTCCTAAGAAATTAGCCCTAGGTGCTGGCCAGAAGCAGGAGAAGGCAGCATTATGAGTCCCACGCTGGTTATTTCCCACTGACATCAAATCCTGAGGTTTTTAAATTAATCCTACACAAAGACAACCCTTCATTTTGGTGCCAGTTTGAAATTAGACTGCAATAATGACCTTTTAAAGATGTCTAGTTGTTAAGATAACCCCCTGTTGAAACTTGAAGGTAGCCATTGCACCCTGTGTTGATAAGACGTTACTGACGCTTTAGCAGATTTTGTAAAGGTGACTGGAATTCGTGGCCAGTGACTTGACCTGTGCTGCCAACAGGAATGAAACCGATAGCCGACCGAGCCCGCCTTGCCTTATATTGCTCTGAATCTTGGTTCCAGAAGCAAACAAAGGGTCTTTTAAAGTTCCAGCAGGCACATTAGTTACAAACTAGTAATGGAAGACTTGCACAAAAGGGAACTGACTTGGCCATCAGAAAAAGTTAATACTCAGCTCCGAGTGTGAATTAAAAGCATACCTTTTAATGGTTTAACACTGACTGGCAACTGGAAAAGCTTGGAAAATGGAGTCTTAACAGCAACTGTTAATATAAACAAGTAAAAGAAAGTGATTTAATATATGCTACCCTCAAGTGTTACATCTGAAGTGAAAACTGGCCCAACAGAAAATGGGAAACACAGAATAGATCTGCATAATATACAGGAGATTTTTGTCTATTGGAATAAACAGAAATTTGTATTGGTCCTAAATTAAAATTACTCACCTGATTGTTCCTGCCTTTTCACCTTAGGGTTTTGCATCATAAACCTGTATGAATTTACCATGTGCAAAATCGTCTTTCATTACTAGTAATAAATAGGTATGAAGCTGGAGATGGTATCTCTTTGTAGTTAAAATAGGTGTATGTAAACAAAGACAAGACACTGTATATCTGTGAAAAATTATTTTGGTAACCATTGCTCTTAGCAATTGTTTTTCTACGTTTAAATTATGAAAAAATGTTATCATCATACTGTATTTCTGTTAAAATGATATCTGTGTCATTTTTTTACTTCTAAAAATTGACTGTGCCCAATTTTTCAGGGTTTTAAAATTTTGCAGTGCTTAAAGGCAGTTACAATTGTATAGAGTGTAACTTTGCTGAGGCAAATTTGATTATGATTTTAACTACACGTAATATATGAAAATTTCAGCTGTTTAACCAGCATCAGTGGCATGTTTTCTTTTAAAAACTGTAGTACATCCTGTAGAATGAGCACTTTTCAGCTGTTTGAATACTCTACCTTTGACTATTTACAGTTTAGTACTATTCATCAAAAATAGAAAATATGCATTAAACATTTTATTATTTGATGGTGTACTACACCATCTGCTGCCATAATGCACACAACTCTTACTTGTTTTGAGAAACGTACTATGAAATCTTAGTTTGAGTCTGTAGATTTTGAAAATGTGCAATATACGGATGTGTAAGCATTCCTTTTTTAACCCTTAGCATTGTTAAGAGATTTCAAGAGCTTCTTTACAGCATTGCACAAATTAAAGGCTTATCAAAATACAGACATAAGAAAAATACTGTTTATATCTTGTATTTCTCTTTTGGGTATTAAAATAGCGGGATTACTTGCTTTATCAGTGTAAGGAGGTAGTAGAAAATTTAATCTCTCTCATTTTGTGATCATTTCTCTTCTTTAATACATTTCACCTAGTTTAGAAGTATGGATCAGAAACTCACAAGGAAAACTGATGCCCTTTCCTGCAGCTAAATTAACAGGAATCACGTGGAAAACAATCTGAGCCTTGTATGAAAAGGGGAGCCATTAAAATTAGCCCTGAGCTATGGACTGCACCCAATATCACTAGAACTGCACTCACTGCAGATGTGGAGGCTGGCTCTCAGGCAAACTGAGCTGTGTTGTATAGCTACAATTAAAATCAACTCCTCTGCCAAAAAATAAAAGGGAGGAGGGTAGAAGGAGAACATCAAAGACAGATTGAAATGTGTAGTTAGTAATAAGAGTGGTCTCCTCTTGAACCAAGCCCTGCAGCGATTCATGGCCCCCTTGTTAATGAGAAATTTTGACCTCTGGTTTGTAAGTTAAACTTGTAATCCCAGCTAATGAAGTAAATCAATCCCAACTTCAGTCTGTTGTTCCCATTTTTCTTTGCACAGTGTGTCTGGGAGTTAGTATCCAGGTCTACAAATACAATTTGGGGGGAAAAAAAAATATTCTGCTGCTATGTAACTTCTGCTGTTTTGCAGATTCACTTAAACATATCTAAAGCAGACAGATTATTTTAACTTGTCTGTGCACTTGTAAAATGTCCTATTAGTTTGGGTGTTTTAGAGACATTTAAATAATAGGCCTGAGTTACCATTTTAAAAGGAAAGCTGGGTTAGTAACTATTCCAAAATATTCATCTCAAACAGATTTATGCTTTAGATATGTATATCTGTTCAAAATTATTTGAGGAGCCTTATTTTAATTCTTGCTATATATTTAAGGGGGTACTGATGATAGCTTTCTGTCAGAAAAAAGGTCTCCCATTGCAATATAAATTTCGAGAGAAAACAGATTTGCTAGCAATAAAATGAATGCAAAGGTAAGATGCCAGTTTTCATAATGGGTGGATCATACTTTGAAATACATACTTCTATGTCTTGTAAGCCACTGAGTGACAAAAAACCCAGCACCAAATCCAGCCCAGAAGCCCTGGTAAAGCCTCTGAGTTGATTCCATGTCACACCATGTTACTAAAGAATCTGTAAGAAATCAGCAAATGGTATAAAAGGAGGTAAAGTCTTTGTGGCAAAAATAAGAAGATGCCCGTTTCATAATGTGATCCCTTAAAAGAAAACACAACCAGCTAGAGAAAAGAGAAACACTTGCTGGTAGCTGCTTCGCTTTGCTTCTGCATTAGTAATTGGTATCACTGTGGACCCTTGTAAATGATACAGGCACTTTTTTGTTCTAATCTGTTTCTCTCCAAAGAGAGTTTTTACATTATTTTATGGCTATTTAGTGCCAGAGACACTGTTTTACAGGGGCAGAAGCTTCCTAACAAAATGTGTTTTTCTAAATCAAGGGGTACGCAAGTCCCCCTTTAACTGCAGGCAACTTGCTGCATCTTCAGATGCACCTCCGCTCACCCTGGCAGCTGCGGCGCGGAGCAGCACAGTTTTGCCTCTCAAGTTTTTGGCTCTTAATGTCAGTTTTTTGTAACCATTTTGTACTGTAGTTTTTTGTAAAATTCCTGCAGTTCAGTGACCAAACCTTACATCGTACTACTATCTTCTGTAGACGTCACGCATTTAGATTTCTGTCATGAAGAGGGAACAAACGATCAAGTGCTGCTGTATTTCATGCAATTCCATTAGAGAAAAGAAAAAGATTTTTACACCAGTGAAGTGGGAGTCTCTGGGGATTGACACAGTTCAGCAGTTGTTTTTTCTGCGATGACCCCGGAGGGGCTGTATTTTGGTTACCTCGGGGACTGAGCTTGGTCTGTTCTTTCCGGAAGTAGGAGCCATATTATTTTTATGCCTTTAAAAAAAGGTGACCCCTGACTGGATTTGATTACTTGCTGCTAGAAAGCTGACGGTGGTTCCCTCAGGGCAGGTAATCGTTAGAAGGCTGTTGGTGTACCCAGAAGGGATGCATTCCCCCAGGTTGGGGACACAAAGGCTCCTGCAGAGCTTCAGTGAATGACCTGTCATCAGTGGGTGACACTTGGCCCTTGTCTCCTCTCTCCCTTAACTGATGGAGACTGGGGAGCAGTGAGAACGCTGAAATTCAACCAAACTCGAAGAAAAAAAGGCCTCTTTGTAACTAAGCGAAGGCTGTTTTGAAGCCCAGACTTGCAGTGATGGCCCCTGAGTAAGTTTGTTTCAGCCTTTCTGAGGAAAGCAAAACACCTGAACTGATGGGTCTGGACAAAGAGGTTGACGAACAGTAGCTTTTGCAGAGGACCCGCAAGTTGTGGAGAGTGAGATGCACAAGGCTGTCTCCCAGGGAAAGGGAGGAAGAACTTTTCTGTAGAGGAACGAAATATTAATGCAATCCAAATACAGAGATTATATCCCTTAATAAGTTTTAGCCTGTCATGTATGTTTTTCCTAAGGATCAAATGTAGTGAAAATTTTTATTACTCTGTATCTAGAGGGACTCCATTTGATTTATAAGTAACGCATTATTTCGTATGATCTTCAAAGTATACATGAAGGGCTAGATTAAACTGTATACTGTTTTTGTTGGTGATAATACTGTACAATCATTAACTTTACCTGTATTATTCTTTGAAGATGCTCACGACCCTCATAATGATTTGAAGCTGGGTGCTTTATACTGATGCAAATCATTAGTACGTTATAAGCAAGAGTTTATAATAATCTACTTTTTGTCTCACTGAATTTAGAAGAAGCTTTGTTAATTTTGACAACAAGTGGAAAAACACAGCAGTGAATCTGTTCTCAAGTGGTATACCTTAGTATACGGAGGATCCTGTTGCGAAGAACTTCGAAAATAATCATGGTTTATTAGCTGCACAGCCTTTTCCCCTTTGTTTCTATTCATTTAATTTAAAGTGAAACAACTCAGCATGCAAAACTAAAATTAGCTGCAAAAAAGGTGTAAGTGAATAAACAGGCAAATCCATTAGAGTCGATGGGTTATTGGATCCCTTGCCATTCCTCAGATGGCGGCCTATTAAAAGTGGTAATGTCTGCCTCCAGCATGTCCTTAAGGCAAGAAAGAAGGCCAAGACAGGCATATTTCACATGCATCAGACACAAGAATTAAATAGACCAATGTTCCCTAAAAGACTGAAGTACATCTCTTTCTGACGTTCATCTCGGGCAAAAATTCATTGATCTCAGTATGTCCCTTGGCAATTATAAAATATTAAATCCAAGTCACACTTTTCTAGTTGGCTTAATTTTTTCTCTATTCACAGCTTTCTATTTGATCAATTTTAACAAGTTAGGAATAGCATCTAATAATAAAATAAAAACTGCAGAGTGAAAAAGTTTGTTCATTTGACATTCTTATATTTTTGTATTTAGTCTTTAGACCTGCCTGTCATTTTATTGTATTTTAAATAAATTTGCACACTAAATAGATGAAAAGAATATATATTTATACACACAAAACCCCTTTCCACTGTCTCCTTTGAATTAGCAGTTTCTTTTTAAAGCTGGATACGTGTATGTGGCCATGGTATTGCAGTGAGGTCTGTATTTTAAAGCTAAATCTGTGTAGTTAATCACCATCGTTTTTTCTAGTGTCAGACAGTAATTATTTCTGCTTCATGTTTCTCTTATTACGTCAGGCTGGAAAATGTAATATTGGTGGAACCTTACTTCCGAATTACTACTTACAGGAGCATTTTATTTTGTTTGTTTTAACCAAAATTTGGGTTTGTTTGTGTAAATACCAGCCAAGTAGCAAATGAAAAATAGCCTGTCAGAACCTGGATCTATTTTAACATAAATTTGGGGATTCTAAGATACAGTACAGCAGAACGAATGTCTTTGCTGGTGGTTTTTGCTGATGAGGGACTAATTTGGGGGGAAATTTTTTCCATACAGGCAGTCTACCTGTTGTGTTAGCTTGTTCCCTTCCTGCTTAGCATTCTCATCTGGCTGGCACACTTACAATCTTCCATTGCTTAAATAAGCTCGTTCAGTGGCCAACAGCTATAAGCAATCTTGGCTGAAAAGATGTCAAGAAGAATGCTCGGAGTCTTGGTTGGCTTTCAAAAAATGACAATTTTGATTATTTACTATCAGCAAAATTACCCCATGGAAAGGTGGGGGAGGCTAACCAGTAGGTCTTAAATTTTCAGAAAGGTGAAGTTTAACATTTTGCTTTACATTTTGGAAACAAGACCCTGTTGCCATGTCACTACATGTTTATAAACCGCTTCATTTTGTTTTAGTAAGAAAAGCTATTGTAAGTATTAATTAGATAGAAAAAAAGGAGTATGGCTGCTAGTGTAGCTCCATTAGCTCCAATGGAGAGAAATCAGCTTGCCCTGGGTGCCCAGTTTTAAACATGCACAGATTAGATGTATATTTCTGTGCTTTTTCAATTGAATTTTTAACCTGGAAAACACTTACATTAACGTTCAACCCAGCGTGTGTAAGATTAGGTTTCCTATCTGTGTTTATAGTCCTTGGCAGAGGTTTGGATCCACTTGCCGTGAGTTGCAGCTTCCCGGGTGGCCCCGGGAAGTGGACCAGCTCACTCCAATGGCTGCACTGAGATCCCTGGTTGTAAAATGAGGATATTAGTACAGCTTATCATCCATTCTTTTCTTTTTTTTTTTGGTTGGGTTGGGTTGGGGTTTATTTCTTAGATTGCTAATTGTGCCTCTCCCTTGCTGTGTCTTTGTACAGTGTATATTGTAAGAGAGCTCATTTTCAGATGGGGCTTGAAGGTGGATATAGTTACTAATTGACCAGCATCCATCTATCCTGCCTGTGACTAACAAAGAGGTGTGAGTATAATGCGGTGTTCAAGGAACACAGGAAAACTGTACTGGTGACCCAGAATCCAAGTAGCTGTAGAGATTTTTTTCCCTTTTTTCATAGAAATTGTGATCCAGGCATTTAAAAGTCACTTCAAGATCAATGTTACTCAGAAGCATATTGAGTCTTGAAAAAATGCAGATATAATTTTCCCTTTTTAAAATTAATTTTTTGTTCTTCTGGAAGAGCCACAATTTGAAAAAGGTCTACAATATAACCTAGACTAAAATGCTTGTGTGTGTCTGTGTCTCTCTCTCTCTCCACATACATATAGACACATATGTGTGTATATATATAATATTTCCTAACTATGTATCTGGTTTACTATCAGGTATTTGATAAAGCATTATAAGCTGTCTCAAACACGGCTGAGACTAATCTTAATGAAATTAGAACAGGTGTGTTCTGTGTTTGATGATTGTAAGTTGACGGGGTAAATTGGATCTTTCCAAGTCTTAGCATACTACTTGTTAATATATTCTCTGTAATGGTGGTTTTGTTGAATAGCCAGCACACCTTTATGACCAGCCAAAATTTGATTTCCATTTCTTACTTAATGGTCTGACACATAATATATTATTTATTAAAACCATGATTCTAATTGAAGTTTTGTCTAAGTAAACATTAGTACGTTGGATTCAAATGGTACTTTTGTTCAAAATACTGTTTCCTTTATTGAGTCCCTGCTGTCATCAACCATACACTCTTAATCTCATGCTATTTATCTCATCTGCCCTGAACATAACTCTCGCCTGTTTGTCTTTGAATTTATAAATTGCAGAACTGGGTTTGCTTTTGAAATCCACTTAAAATTCTGGATTTCAACAAAATGAGACAAAGTAAGATCATTTTGACTATACCTATTCTGAATGTTTCCATTACTTCACATGATATGAAAAACTGCCCTTCTCCAGCTAGCAGTTTTATTTTATTCTGCAACAATAAATATAGCTGGGTTGGTTTTTTTGTTTTTTTGGGTTTTTTTGGTTTTTTTTTTTAGTTCTTTAAACATAAATTAATGATAGTTTAATCAGTTTTCTGGCTGTTTACGTGGTTTTTCCCAGTCAGTTCTGCATCATGATATTCTTATACATTATATTATGATGCTGTGATACAAAAGTAAAATTAATAGCTGTAAAAAGTGACAACATTCTGCTGTAAGGATGTGCAATATTGTTTATTAAAATGATCCTGTTTAAAGAACATTTTACTGAACTTCATTTTTCTTGAACTGCATACTAATTTTAAAGGTCAGTGTGGTTAGTTACCATAGTAGTGACCTAAAAATAACCTTTCTAGTGTACCTGTATATTTCTGATCTGTAGTGTTAGCATTCAGAAATGTTCTTTCCCTTAGAGTTTCAGCAGCTAAATAAGTTGCAACCCCTTCAGCTATACTCATAAAAATTTGCTTCCAGACAACATGGTCTGTTTATTGTGTAATAATCGAAATGGCACTAAATTGCAATGATTGCTGAACACTTAGGAATTGCATTAACCACTTAACTGCTAAACTATTTTCCATTTTCTTCCTCACTGTGAAGTATTATATTGATTTTCCTCTTAGTTAGAGCTGCTTACTCAACCTCTGAGATGAACAGAATATTTTAGTAGCCTCATACACTGTCATATTTTGAGGCAATCAGCAGTGACCTTGGCTAAGAATTTTCTAGAGGTTTTTAAAAAAGCTATCAAGCAAAATAGCTTGCAGTGCATAGCCTTGAATCTTTACAGAAAATAGAGGAAAACACAAAACATTTCTGCGAAGTGAGTTTAAAAAATGTTATGGAGGATTAAATCATTCTCTTTCCCTCTATATTAGGTGGGTTATTCCCTATTACTTTTAATACACTGGTGCTAAGACAAATTAGTTAATAGTTATGAGGCCTTATTCAGGGACTTAATCGTAGCCTGTAATGTGGTGCTGGGAGTGTAATTAAAAATCTAAATACAGTGATAGGATGAAGAATTTTAGTAGTGCCGTTGTTCTCTATGGGGATGTTGATGATTTTTTGTTTTCTAACTAGTCTTTGTTAACTGAGGTAAAAGAGACAGACACTTGAGCAATATCAAACTTCAAAGCTCCATGATGATTGCTAGCTAAACTAGGTTTGTTTTCCCCAAATATTTTAGTTTAAAATTGATTTCCTTTTTCTCTCAAAGATTTATAGAGGTAAATTCTGGTCCTGTTTGTTTCTGAGAAAACTTGTCAGAAAAAGCAGAGGGGGGTTTGGTTTGTGTTTTTGTGGGGGTTTTCTAAGCAAAACCTTTCTGAAATCTGGCTGCAAAAAAGGGGGAAAAAGGCTGATACAGGTAAGGAAGAGTTAAATAGAAATTGAGCGGGGATGCTGGGGGGCAGCAGTGCTGCAGAACATAGCAGTGTTCGTGCGAAGGCAAGTCATTTCCCGAAACACTGCAGACACATGGCCTGAGGCGGTCTAAAACCTTTGGAGACCAAAATGGCTCGCAGGAGTTAGAAGTAATAAGGTGTTTTTCCCTTCTTTCTCCTTCACTGAAATTCTGTAAGGTTGCTATGCATTACCAAGGAACAATGCCACTATTTTTGTGTTTTATATGGGTATTAAGATCCATTACAATTTGACATTTTTAAGATTGGTTATCCTGTAGTTTGGTGTTAAATTGAAGTTGTTTGTTTTGAATTTAATTCTTTCATTTTTCAAAGGAAAAAAGGCAGCACTGCTGTGCTGATAGCTTACTGAAGTATGCCAGGATTTGATGTTTGAATTGAATGTTTGCTATCCCAAAATATAGGCAAAATTATCTGTAAAAGAAGTCTTGGTTTTTATAAATTTTTTTAATAATTTTTTAAGTCTGAAAGGTGCTTTCTGGCTGGCTTTTCACAATCAGATTGTAGAAGATATTGCACATATATCTTTGAGGCATACTGTTTCTGGGATTATTTTTAACACTATGTTACACATCCAAGACGTATTGTGCTTAATGCAACCTGCTTATGATTATTATAACCCTATATGTTTGCAGCAACTAAATAAACTCCACATCAAATAAATTACTGCAGCAATGTTATTAGGCCAGCAGCAATGTTAAGGACATCTGTTAACTCTTTTTCAAATGCCCTGTCCTTACTCGTTTATTCTAAACATTTCTGTTGTTAATTACTACTTAAGTACATGAAGTAGTCATTCAGACATAGCTGTGAAGACCAGCTGAGGAGGATGAGACAGGTTTAGGTCCCAGTCTTAGCCTTGCTCTGAATGCCATAGTGAGGGGGGACCTGTAGCTTACTATTTTAGGGTAAACACAGGTAAATCAGGAGAGCAATGGATAATTGACATATCTTGCCGTTACTGTAGTTACAGCAATAGTCATTGCTCTAGCCAGGGAGACCTCATCTCAATCAGCAAGGCATAGTCTGAGCAACTTTCCCCACTCAGGCCCTAAAAGTCTAACTTGTTATTAGAGCTGGTGAAAAAAATTTGCAAGGAAACTTTCTCTGTCAAAATATATTTTTGTCAAAGATAAAATGTTTAGGAAAAATACATCTGTTTCAAAAACATATTTGTCAAGAAGGTTTCTCAGCTCCAAGATGACATTTCTAGTGAGAAAGTGAGTCTATTGCTGAGTGTTTGCAGCCCAGATCTGGGAGATGAAAGATGAATAGTGCCTTAGCCACTGGGTTGACGAGTCTCTCTGCCACTCATGTTTGTTATAATGCCGAATGAAAACATTGTTGAGAATTGAAATGTTTTTCGGCTTAGTCTTTATTATGTGGTAAAATGTTACACGTTAGAACCCAATTCATAGTTCTTTTAAAAATCATTTTCTTCCATTTGAAATTCATGTGAGACCATAACGTGTTTTGCTAGCTGGCACCAAGAGTGGCCCAGGTCTCATCTTTATTTGTAATTTAGAGAATTGCAGATACTCGATCATGAAAACAAACAAGATGCTGTTTTTCAAAGGTTAGATGGAACTTAAGAGCAACTCTGGTAAATTAAAACAAACAAGCAATAATAAAAGGACCTGCAGAAATTCTCTATAGACAGTGTCTAAAAGGTTTCTGTTGGGAACTTTGCCAGAATAGTGTGAATGTATGTAGCTTTTCATCAGCATTGTAGGAAAAATAGATGCAAAGTAAGGAATATTCGGTAAGTGTTGTTTCTTTTTTGTCATCTGAGCAATGTCTGATTTCCAAATTACAGTCTTGCCTCTCAGTGCGATTGAAGCAAACCTCTAGTATATACTTACAGTATTGCCAATTCAGGTATTTTCTCTTGCTCATTACTACTGCAGTTCAGTTAATCACAAAGTGCATGTGGCTCATTGCAGTGTGTGAGGCTGTGGAGGATCACAGCTCGGATAGAAACCTCTCGTTAAATGACTCACCTGCAAACAGACTGAGCGACCGAAGACTGGACTAACTGCCTGCGAGTGTACAGGTTCCAGGTTGCAAGGTGGCATCCTCTCCTTTGCTCTCGTTCTCCTTGGAGAGACCAAGACACCCAAGCAGAGCACTTGACTCCGGTTGCAAAGCCCGGTGGCTGCCGCCAGCCCTGACCGATGTTTGTCCCATAGCAAGATTCCCATACGTGCTCCCTAGAGTCTGTCAGATAAGATCATGGGCTGGCCAACTTTTATTTATGGGCCAATGAATTATGCAGCTGGGGTAATTAGATGTTTTTGTTTTGTGAATCAGGATTATGCTCCTGGGGTGCCAACCTAGGAAAGTCTGTGGAACTGCATAATAAAAGTCATTTTTATGCAGAGATGGAAATACTTGAATGCAAAAGAGAAGGGGGGGGGGGGGCTAATGTCATCATGTATTTGGAGAGGAAAAGTGAATTGTAAACTCTAGTTGTTATCCATTAAAGCTTTTATTTCTCTTGCATTGACTAGGAAAGGAAGAGGCTGTTTTAGTATAAACTCCGAAAGAAAAGAAGTACTTCTCTCTTCCCCCAAGTAGAGCTATAAAATATAGATGCTTTTGTGTAGTTGGAAAACATGTATGGAATTATATAGGTGTATTCAGAGATTCTCTATATTTGTATAGTCACTGTATGCTATTCGCGTAATAGGACTCTGATTACAACTAAATTCAATATTCTTTAATTAAGCGACAGTTTCCATGATATCCTTCAGTTGCATATTTTGAAAGACATTTGAGGTAGCAGACTAGTACGTAGTTTTGACTTCTCTAACCTACATGCCTTATGTTTGTGCCTCAAGATAACATTGAATAACATATTTAAACTACTCATGCGTGAAAAAGCAAAATTATATCTCATGAACTGATTTCTTCACACATTCAAAAAATCGAATTCCCCTTTTGTTCAGATACTAAACAGATCAGAAGGGAGGCAATGTTTGTAGAAATGATACGGAATTTCAGAATGGAGAAGATATGAATACTTTTAATGAGAAGGGTTTATACTGACTTTAAAAGTTGAATCGTTTTACAAAGGTATTGTTTTACAAATGTCATTTTCATTGTGTAGGGATTACAGTCTGGTTCAGTTGATAATGAGTCAGAGAAGTTTACTGAGCTGTTATGATTTAATATTTTGAGTTGAATCTAGATATTGTAAAGTAGTAGTTGGCGATAACCATATTTGATTCTTTCTTCAATTTCATCATCCATAAGAACTGGTACTGTCAAGTGCTAATGCTTTATTTACATATAATAAAAACTAGAGGTGCCTATGTTCTTGTGGCTATCATTAGTATTAATTACATATATATTTATGTTTTCCATATGTCTACGTGTATGTAGTAGTTTTGTATGGGTATGTATAAATTACACCAAAGCCACGGTCTTTCATGGATTTTAATTACTGTGTAGATATTCTTTGAGTTTTTGTAAACAAGGCAGTCTTTAAATTTGAAAGCAGTCCACCAGATGAACTGTTCTGACAATCCCTAGAATTAAAGCTTAGACTTTCAAACTCCAACATCTATATGAAATAGGACTTGATGACATGGGATGCAAGTCTTAAAAAAAAAACCAAAACAAAACAAACAGCCCACTACCAAAAAAGCAACCCAAACAACAAAAAAACCTCAATAATAATGAAAGTTTCAAATGTCCTCTCTTGGTTTACAGAATCTGTCCAGTTTTCTGAACTTTGGGGAAAACTTACGTTTATTGCCATAAAATTAACGTTTTGTTTTTCAGTATGATGCTACTGTTTAGTTTTTATGGGTACCCAGAGTAGCAAGATGGTAAGGTGTTACAGTAATGTTGCTGTTTGGGCAAAAAGCAAATTAGACACAGTCTGCTTCATCGTGTGAGTTGGTTAGACAGAGACTGAGTCAAACACTGTGGGGAACGTTGCTAAAAACCTGAAGTTTGCTCTTGGAAAGTATTTTGTCCACTGTAGTTCCACTGAAGGTGGATGCACTTTCCTAAATAAGAGTGTGATAGAAACAAAGTAGTTTATAGGTGAGTATGTAAAGAATATGGCAGGATCTTCAGCAATATTTTTCAGAATAAAGAGTGTTCTGGTTACTGATTTCTCTTATTAACTAAAAAAAGAAAAAAAAAAAAGCCTTTGGAAGGAATTATTTAAGACCCTGACCAAATTAAGTCACCTGGGGAGCAGTGAAGGCTTCTGAAGAGCAGCATATAATCCAGCAGTGCATTTTGCTGCAGTTTAATTTTAAAAGGGTGAGTAGAAGCCAAGATCTAAGAACTGCAGCAGTTAGTGGGAAAGGCTGATATGGGATTATCAAGGTTAGAGTTCAGATAGAACAGATGGTAAAATAGTTATAACCTACTGTACCGTATGTCACTGCTACACACATACAGGTAGCACACTATATGAAATGTGTGGAAAGATCAGTGATCCTAACACAAGTTTTTAGAAAGACCAAAAAAGTTCTTGAAAAACTGATTTCATAATTTCAGACCAAGTTAATAGAAAGCCGTAATTGGTTAAAACTGCAAAATAGAACTCACTATTCCAGAAAGGGATACACAAAATTAGGCATAGCATGCAACTGTATCTTTTCTAATTTCCAAAAAGCTAAAATGAAGCTTGTATTTCAGGAAGTCTGTTTCAGGCTCGTTATACTTGAATTTCTGGGGAAAGTTTTTAAAGAAAAAACAAGTTCACAGCGCTTGAATTCAGACCATTAAAAGCAGGTTACGATTTGATTTATTATTTTTGTAACTTTTAATCAGGGGCCAGATTTTCTAAAGAACATGCTATCTTAAGGTGCCAATGAAGTGATAAATTTCTCATTGGAAAGAACTGGAGCTTCACTGGGTTAGAGTGCTTCAGAAAATCTGACTCCCGATCTATAATCTCTGCTGTTATTACTCGGGTGCTTTTTAAAGAATCTGATGTGATACCGTGAAAATAGGAAGGTAGAAGACAAGAAAGAGAAAAAAGGGTTAATCAAGTCAGAAGTACTGGGAGAAGAAGTGGAATGGTAGCAAAGAAGAAAAATGAAGGCAGAGAGTTGTGATTTGGAGTGGTGGTAAAGAGCCTCTGGGCTTGAGATTCATCTCGCATTTTATAATGCTCATGTTGTGTTGTATCATAATGCACTTGCTCCTACTAGAGCTAGCTGTTCCTCCTCTCTTATTGCCAATGGTAAAAATAGGCCAGTAGCATCATTCCATACTATTGAGCGCATTCTGAATTCCACGTTGTTTTTTCACTTGCCTCTCTAATTAATTTAGTAATCCTCTTCAGTGCGTGTGCATGTGTACGTTGGCGTATGTCTGCTCGGTTGCCCTCTTCCGTCATCTGTTCAGGTTCTCACATTGCTGATGATTGGTTGTGCCAGCTCCCTTCCAAACGCAGTGAATATATTACACGCCACTGCCTTTTGTTTAACTTTGCCAGAAAAAATCCCATCACAAGCCTGGTTTTGGCTAGTACTTTGGGGAAGGTTTTTCTTCTGTAGTTGCAACTCTCTTTTTTTAGATAATATTCATGTTTATTTTATTTTGGGAGTAATTAAGTATGAGAGACTTGTCAGTTTATACATTGATAATTGTCAACTGTCGGGACCTGTTAGTAATAGCTATTCAATAGGTAGTAGATGATTTATGGTATTAGGTGATTTTGTGTCTGTCTTTAGACTTATTTCCTATTATATATTATAATATCTGTTTTAGAGTTGTTTGTAATGGAGCCTTTGATTTTGGTTATCTGGTTTTTAATTTATTTTAAATAATTAATAACTATAGATGTTGGGGGTTTTTCTAATAAAGGAAAGGTGGTCATAGTTGTGATATTTACTTGTTAATTCTTCTTTGCTTGAGGTGGTCTGAGTGGTATCCAAACTTACCAGGACAGTAAAGATGAGAAGTTAGAGATAGCTAAAAGTAGAGCTTTAACATCTGAAAAAAATGTTTTTATACATCACCATGTCTCCTCCATGATCATCTGTGGACTGAAGAGATTTTTTTTTTTAGATACTGATACAGATTCCTCAACCATTTTGTTACAGCAAGATACAGTTGGTTAAAGGATCTTCTTGAAAGTTTTTGTAATGCATTTAATCCCACTTTATAAAAAGAGGTGGATCTGGGATAATTGTGAGGGTGTGAAAGGGTTAACTTTACAAAAAACAAGTAAGTGTTTTTTTCAAATGGCTTAATTTGAAATTCAAGGTTTATTCTCTGTTGTTGGCTGTCTTGAATGTAAGTGTCTTTAAAAGGTTGTTTACTTTGTGGTGAAATGGATGGAGGAAGATAAGGATTTGGGAATTCATGAAGTAAGAGGCGATTACAGGGTTTTTAAAATGTTAGAGCAAAGTTTAAATTGTCAGTGTAGTGTTCATAAGCGGATCTGCTTTTTACTCAAGGCTTGGCTGTCTTATTTTGTCTGATAATGGAGGGAAAGGAAAAACCTGGTTTGACATTAAGAGATTAGAGGGCAGTATGAAGCAGAGGTGGTTGTTGGGTTTGTGGTTTTTTTTTTAAAAAGCAATGGAAGTGTGTATGCTGAAGCAATTTGAAGTTTGGCGGCAGATTAGACTGCAATCTGGAGGACAGAGAGCAATGAAGAGTGGTGGAGACATGCACGTCATGAAGTGTATTTGCTTTGAGTCCTGGAGAAGTGATCCTGGCGTGGAAGAGAGAGGCAGGCAGGGGGCTTAGCAAGGACTTGAGAAAGAGAGCAGCATGATAAACAGCATATGGTGACCATGATGTGCAAGGGACTGTCTTTGTAATGTAGAAGGGGAAGCGAAAGAACGTATTGAATGGGGGCTCCTATAAGCTTACTGATGTCTGTAGGACAGAAAACCCACCTTGTTTCCTTTTTGGAGCCATTCTTCCAAGAGTTGTGTGCCAATCTGATTTAGGTTTTTCAAGTATTTTCTGAACAAACAAAACAACTAACTTAAAAAAAGCCAAGAGTGAGACTTAACTGTAAGAAGCAGAAATGTTAAGAAATCAAGAAACGAGAGGCTAAATGATTCAGCGACTTCTCCCTTCTGAACTCTATCATCTCTCCCTAATGACTGAAATGCAGCAGGCCTTAATTATATTCCATGATATTTGCAGTAATAGAAGGAGTGTTAGCAGTCTTCCACATTTTGTTTACAAATGTTAACGTCTTATTTCCTGTACACTGGACTGTGTTCTGACAATGTGTTTATCCTGCAAGCTGAAGGTATTAGCATTTAGGGCTTAATTTTATTGCCACTCAATCCAGAGATAACCGCATTGCCGGTTTTGTTTTGTTTTATTTAATGGGCTGGTTGTACGAATTAGGGCCATATACTACCCTCAATCCACAGAGGAACCTGTGGTAATTACAGGGAAAGGTTTACACCACTGTTCATAGATAGTAACTAATCTACAAGCAGATTTTACACGGGAATAAAACGTGCCAAGAGCTGGTAGATCTGTGGCTATTTTTGCCCTTTCTTTGGCAAGTGGTGCATAAAGTCGCTTGATTGGCACTTGCACAATTGCTGGGAGTGCGCAAGATGGCCAACAGTTGCAAACATAATTATTTTAAAGTCTGGGTGTTATACATCATAATTAGGCTTAAGAACTGAAAGTCAGTTGAGATGAATGAGGGCAATTCATGCTCTCAAGAGCTGAGAAAGTGATTTTGTGTTTAGATTTTGCATTTGTAATATTTTTTTTCCCACAAGCGTTAAGATTTAGATACTTTTCTCCCTGTCTCCCACTCTTCCCCCTCCCACAGGAGGACTGGCAATATATGAAACAGCTGTATGATATCTGTGTCTCACCTTAAATGGGTGAGATATAGCTAGCACATGAAGTGTCACGATGCACTTCTTAGTGCTGATTTTTTCTTCATCAAAAGCAGCTATGAATGAATCTAGTCCCCCACAGTTACCCTGTCCCCTACAGTTGTTCGGCTCAGCGTGTCTTCAGTAAGAGATAGACCAAAAAAGCAACCTTTACTGGATAGCAATTATGTATATTTTAATTAGATATTTAAACCGTTAAATTTTATGTGTGTCTAAAGATTGGTAAGTGTTGAGAATATTTTAATTATTATAAGTTTCTGATTAAATGAAAGTCACAATCATACAGGTTAGGAAAGAAAGGGCCACCCACTATGTAAAACTGAGGTAGTTTTGAACTAATATCAAGGATTACCACAGGAGGAAATTCAGATGGGAATCAAATATGATTCAAGGAAAACGTGAATCCTGCAAGTTGGGCTGTAGGGCTTCTCCCAAAGTTGGTTTGATGTTTCTTGACTCCCAGTGAGAGAGAATATAGGGATGTACAGCATGATGGGCAAGTCCTTTAAAAAAAAAAACAAAACAAAAAACAACCCATGCTAATATTGAAAGATGAGAAGGGAAAAGCACCACAATGCTTGAAAAATAACAATAAAAAAAATTTGGCAGGATTAGTATTTCAAAGGGAGCAGCACTTGATTAAACATTTGGAAAGCATGGGAGGAGTAACATTCCAAGCAAAATGAAAATATATGTGTATGATGGAAACAGGATAAATAGAATATTCCACTTTTAATTACCACAGCAAGAATGCAGCCCAAACTTAGAGTTCTAAATCAGGTAAAATTGTCATTGCTTTTAAGTCCAAGTAAGGCAGTGAATTGTGGTAGGTATGAGATGTTTGTGGATAAAGATGTTGGCAAGATCTATAGCTGCAGTGAAGAGCAGGTCCACGAACAAAGTAAGTGAAAAGACCTGGAGCCTGCACCACCAAGCAAATCATGAGTGTGTTGTAAGAAGTCAGAGGATACAAGGCATCCGTTTTTATCACATACCAAGTGAGGAGTGAGGGATACAGAAAGATCTTTGAAAGGTGAAAAGTCTTCACAGAACAGAGAGCTGTTTCTCTGCACAGGAAAAGCTTGAGTTTTTCTTTCTCACATTAATGCAGTGATTATTCAGAGATCTGCATGGATAAATTGGTTAAGAAGTTAAAATTAGTTGCAGTCTGGCTTCTTCCGGAGAATGACCTGTTGAGGACTGGGCAGTTGAACACCCATCTCCCTTGAGCAGGTAAATGTCATAGCCCATAGCTGCCTTACACTTAATCTGCATTATGTATTTCTACTGGGGCAGATGTCCCTTCTGCCCAAATTGTTTCTCACTGAAATGCCTCATAGCCTGCTTTTTGCCCCTGCTCTCACGCAGTTTGTGGGGGGGAACGCTCTCTTAGAGGAAGGAATAGGTGGTCAGGTTGGTAATAGATGCCGGGTTCTCTCAGCTGGAAGTTTTTGGTGTGATGCTGTTTTACAAAGCAGGTTTTCAATTATAATAGCAGTTGCATATGTGACTTAGCTTAACATAATAAAGGCAAAGAGCAGGTACAGATAAAGCATTCTGCTTGTAATGGCAGCCCATTTCTTTGGGTTGAAATAACATCATGTAATTATAAACTAAAGTGATCACATCTAAAGAAAAAATTTCCACTGCATCCATGTCTTAGTATGATTTACCTTCCTCTTATTATTTTTTAATATAAAAATTACTGCATGCTGTCTTTGAAATGTTGCAATTGTGTTGGTATTTGAAGTACTTGTAAATACTTGTGCAAATCAGTTTTTCTGATGTTTGTCTGCAGGGCGAGGTGTGTGTTTATGTGCCCAGGGGAAATGAGATGCATTTGCATCCAAGAGGGTGTAGCAAGCGAACGCGTGCCAAAACAAGAGTCTGTAGGAACAGTTGCGCTAAAATAGTACGGGATAAAAATGTTTGCAAAGGAAAATAACTAGCTTCCGAAGAAATAATGGTATCTAATCCTCCCAGTAAACGTTGCTGATCTGAAGGCCTAAATGATAGCTTTTGGTGATGAATCTTTCTAATTCTCCTGGTAAATGTTGCTGATCTGAAGGCCTAAATGATAGCTTTTGGTGATTAATCTTTCTAAAGACACTTGTAAAGCCACCACACTGTGCATATGAAGATACGCAATCTTTTGGTAGATAAAATTATATTTCATATAGTATTGTTAATCTTTGAGGTGCTGACAAATAGTTATTACTTACTTTTCTGTACTTCAGGGGAATACTGATTTAGGGATGTTTCGGCTCTCATTTAAATCAGTGAAATCATTACTATTAGCCTCAGTAGGTGCTGAATTAAACCCTAAATTACGTGGGACAGCTAATCATGCATAATATTATACCTGTTTTTCATGTACAAAGTGCCTCTCAGCCAAAGATCTAATAGCACTTCATGCAAGTAAACATCATCGCTGCAGAATATCTCCAGAATATTTCTTATGATCCAAGACCTCTTACTCATAACAGCAGACTAATATATACCTTATCTTCCCACTCCTCTTCAGTGCATGGAGATTGGAGAGACAAAATTCCTGGTATTTTTGTACTCCATATATAGCTTGGCTTTGAATTGTTACTGCATGATTCCCACTTTCAGACTTTGGCTTGAAGTGCAAGTCTGCCACAAGGATGTGCCATGTAGCCTGGGAAGAAAACCAGCAGATCTTTTATCATTATTGCCTTGTCTGTCTGGGTCACAGAGAAGCAATAGCCGCAGTTCAAGACTATGTTCAAAGGAGAGATGTCAGGACTGAATTGCTTTCTGGTGAAGGAAGGCTGGATAAAATATTAAATGCAATCTTCTGTTTGCCCTTATCTTTGTGTTTCCTGACAAGAATATCGTACTGTATTTCCATGGTTCTAGAATTCAAAGCTGAAGGTATACAGATTCGTGAAAAACTGATTTAATTCTTCGACAGTAGAAATCGTTATTATTTTAAAAGTGTAGGTTTTCTATTACATGTGCTTTCTTATGTGAAAGCACTTCTATCTCGAGCAAGGAACAGCACATTTTTGAGAGTTACTCAGTTTAATTTTCATACACCTGCTGCTGTAATTATTATAATTTAATGCACAAAGACATTTTTACTTTCTGAGCAGTAGGGGAGTTTGTCCATGAAAATTTCAGAAGAGGTGTGTCTGTCTCTCTCAGGCCTCGTTCCCAGTAGCCTTTAAACCTTTCGGGAAATACTGACCAAATCTGGGGGGTGGGAGCAGCAGAAGGGGGACAAAAGTAGGAAGGAGCTTGAGATTTTAAGTCCCTACCACTTCCACGTGAACCATTGGCTTGGGTACAGGAAAGAGAGACGTGCTGGTCTCGCCAGCAAAGAAGAGGCTGCAGCGTGAGCTCAGCAAGCTTTGGGGTAAGTTTGGCTGGGGGGCCCCGTGTCTACTGGGTGGCTGATGAGCAGAGGCAGCCTGGTGGGGTCCGCCACCCCGTGGGACGATGCTTGCCGAGCTGGTAAGTGAGGACGGGAGGAGAGCCAACCGTGGAGTAGTTCTGCGACCGTTTTGAAAAAGGTGAAGGTTTGGGAAGCGGGGGGAGTTTGTGAGAGGTGGGGGGTAGAAGAGCAGACTGACAATATTTGTGGAGGAGGTGAGAGGTGATGAACGCTCTGTAGAGGAGCCGGGTTTGTCGTGGTAAGCAGTACCAGAGAAATGTGACACATCTGTCAGAAATGAGGCTTCATTAGCTTCTCTGCGCACATGGGACTATTTGTTTTAATTTCTACCCTATCACAGTGAGAGCGTGTTTCTTTAGCAGATTGTTGTGTATTTACCTAGTGATCTACCGAGTCTTTGGTCAGTGTTTTATTTTGAACCAGTTTTATTCCGCTTTTCCAACAGCACAAGTTGTCTCATAGAGGACAGTCACGAAAATCATGAGATGGGTGGCCCAAATCTTGTGTCACATCTGACATAAATTCAGAATTGCTTCAAAACGTGCATACTGAACCAATAATTACTCTTATTCTTCTTCTTAAGCCGTAATTTCAAGCTAGGTATCTTCCAACAGTTGAATTAAGCTTGACAGTCCAACCCTGTTATTTAAAATACTGTAAGCTATATATACATCAGCTGCGCGTATCTGAAGTGCATTGAAGTCCATTAAAGTAGATGGACTCTTGACTGTTTCAGTGGGTCTTGGGTTACAGGTTAACAGAGAGCACGGCACCATGGTGTTTTTGCAAATTCCTGCATTTGATTTTCTGTGAATTGATTTTTGTCTTCAGCCCCAGCTGGGAGCGGGTGTTGTATGGGGGTCTCAGGAAAGCCCCATTGTAGCCCACCTCTCTGTAGCCCCATGAGGAACAGGTGAAGCACAAAATAATTGGTTTGCTCTCTGCTGTCTTTCTTGCTGTCCTGTGGGATTTGCAGCTGCCAAGTTCAAGGCAGTCACCGGTTGCCTTGGTGTGTTACAAGAAAGTAGGATTGAAGCAGCAAGGGAGAAGAGGCAGTGGGGAAAAGGAGAGGACAAGATGGAAGGGGATAAGAAGTCACTAGAGCTCATGTATGTAAGCAATCTCAAAATGAAATGGGGGAAAGAGTGCATATATAAATAAAATGTTTTTTTCTGGTCTGGAACATCTTAAATTCCCTTAAATTATAAATAGAAGTTCAATGATACAAAAGCTAGTACTGGTATATATTTGAGGGGTGCGATTTGGTAATAGCTTGGGTGTGGCAGGCCAGGAAATAAAGGATGTAAACAATTTACAACCATTTATTTTTTTATTAGAGCTTTTATCTTTGTAACTCTTATTAGTTGCCATAGATACAGACAACACAGGGCTTGTTTGGGTTAATGAAAAGTCTGTCATGCTGATGATAAATGGTGATTTTTCTTGAGAAAAATCTGCATTACTTCAATTCCACTATTCTTGGCAATTAATTTTAACTATGCTTGCATTCATGTATATAATTAAAAAATTGTGGCATTTAGTAGTCTACATTTTTTATATAGCATCTGCAGAATAATTTTGAGTACAATGCAGTACCAAACAAATTGGTCTTTAATTTAAATTAGAGATCATATTGACAGATACAAATTAGTGTTGTCAGTTTACAGATGTGCTTCTGTACTTTTTCTAAAATCATTCTTGGGATTTTTTTCCACCTTGTAAAACAATTACAGAACACTATCAGGTAACTGATCGGCTCACAAGTGCGGTTCTGAATGTGCACAGCTTAATGTCATGTTATGATGTTGCATTAAGTATATGCTCTTCCTACATAAAAGTTCAGTATTTCAAGTGATAAATCCAACGAATGACTTACCACATCTTAATTCCAGCTACTCTGTCCAAAGAGAAAGCAGTTATTTGCTGTAAATGTACCTCAGTTGATTCAAGAAAAGGTTTTATATGAAGAAAAAATTTTTAAAATCAAGTAGCTTTTCTATTAATATTTGATAAATGTGTGCAGGATGGTTCTAGTCCAGTAGGCTATGGACAGGATTTTTTAATGAGTTTAAGGTGGCCACATTTCTTACAAGTGTGTTTGTCACTGTTCAGGAACTGTAGTCAGGATGAATCTGAAATAAATATTACTTGGGGCAGGGGGGAGAGATGCACCATGTGGGGAACCGAGAAGAAAGAAAAATATTTTTTAATCAGCTTGATTTAAAATAAATGCATAGACAGGGGTTTCTTGGAGGGTTGGAAATGGTGGCAACAGCCCTGGCAAAGTGGATGTATGGTCAGAGTGCAGGCAAGAGGCAGCTTAAGGCAGGTCATCATTCCAGACCTGTGGAAAGAGTACGAGTTTAAATGACGCTATTTCTTTTAGGAATGCAAAGCGTTTTGGTGTAAAGGCTGAATTCAGAGCACTGCTAAATAAATGGATTGTGCACTGGGGATGTGTCTGGCTTCAGCATGGATGAGCAACCCTTGCAGCTGCAGCACATGCTTTTCCTATGAGCAGTGAGGTTAGGTGGTAAATCAATTAATCTATTAACAAAAACTACTCCATACTGGAGAACAGAATCCCTCAGATCAAATGCTCATGGTGCTCAAATGTTATGGGCTTCTCCCTCTCTTGCCTGCAAGCTTAGCCACATTCATTTCACTACATTAAGCCTTTTGTGTTTGTGGTTACAAGAGAATAGGATTTGCCCCACTACTGTAATTTAATGATCAGGTATAGGAGAAATAACTTGAATGGTATAGTTCTGCAAGGAGTCTGACTGCTGGTACACAGAGGGAAAAGCAACAGACAAAACAGGGGCACGTCTTACTCGCAATATACCATATATGTTTCCCCTACAATCTTTCAGTAGTAAAATTGTGCTTAACTGTATTTTTAATGGCCAGAATCAAGATCCTAGAATAAGTATTTCCTGGGGAAAGAAAGGTAGGTTATTAAGAGCAGCACTAAGTAAATTTGGGATTTTAAAAGTATTGAAAACTTTGCCAGATGTCTTACAGGTTTGAAAAAGAATTTAAATCTTTTTTAGAGATTAAAACTGTTTTTCTAAGTTAGACCAGTTTATTTTGCCAGAAATCAATTGGAATTAATAAAATTAATAAAAACATTTTTTTCATCCTAAGGGTGAAAAAAGGGTTGAATTTGTGCATGTGTTTCAGTTTTAAACTCAACAAGACTGCAGAGAGTCTGTAATTACGTCCTTTCAATTTCTAGATATTCAGATCATAGTGTTCTCGGGGCCAGTTTGTGAATTTTCTATCTACGCAGAAAGCTAGGATGAGGTATTCAGTAATTCAGTACCTTTGAACCAATTTAAACAAACAGACAAAAAATTTAACATAGCTTTAGAAAATTGTATACTAATGTTTGTCTTTATCATCTCACAATGTCTGAGTCTTTGTGATTTTTCTTTTTAATTTTTCCACCTCTCAGCTGAGCTGGTTGTGTACTCGAGCAAGATTGTTCAGTATCTCACCACACTAAGCCTTTCTCTTCAGTAGACCCAGAGGAGAGAACTGGGGTCCCCATGGGACTTGCAGCTGCAGAGGTTATTGCAGCAGCAACATCCTTACACACCACTCACCTTTTTCCAGTCCTAGAGTAGGATGGTGCACACATTTGAGATACTAAAGATGGCTTTATCTGCTGCGAATAGTTTTGTCCTTAAAAGGCTTCTGAAATTAAACTGGTCAAATATGTCTACGGTTAACATGACCGCAGCAGGAGAATTAGTCAGACGTGTTTGTCCCGAGTTGTAAATGAACAAGGTCTAGCCTCACGTGTGTTTTCACTTGAGTTTCTTTACTCAGGTTAACTTGGTGAGACTCAGAAGAATAGAAAATAAAAGAAAAAAAAAAAGTAATACTTTCAGAATTAGGCTCATAATAATCCATTTAAGATGTTTAAAATAATCCAGCAGTTAGTAGTTGTAAACCTGAGAGTACGAGGAAACTCTTTCCTGTTGCAGGACTTCTGACTTTGCTGTGTTTTCTTTGTAGGGTCTCGGTATGTCTGGTGGAAGTCAGGCTGGCTTGGGGACTCCTTCATCCAGGCAGTATGCACGACAGAAAATAACGCGCGTAAACCTCAGGGACTTCATCTTCTACATGGAACAGGAAAGAGAAACGAGCCATTCTCTCCTGCTCTATCGAGCTCTGCTTAAATAAAGCCAAGAATTGTACTGATTTCTCCATACAGAAGCTCAACTTGCATTGAAAAGCTGTCATTTTAATGTGCCTTCTATTTTTTTCAGAAGTCAATGTTTCAGTAATTTTGTTTTGTAAAATTGTCAGACACATGCAATAAATTCCCTTTATGTAAAAAAAAAAAAAATCACAAAAAACAGAAAAAAATGTGCAAAAGGTTTCAAAATGTTAAATCCACAGACACAACCAACATCAAAGTCTTGCTCCATTTGGCCATTTTAGATAAGGCTGAAGTAGATGGCGTGGAAGTTGCACAAATGGAAAGACTGCTGCAATGGCTCACGTAAACTATCTCACGGCAAGGAGGATTGGGACAGGTTCACAGGATTGGGACCTAACCATGGTGTTAACCTGTATGTTCACTTACGGTGCTGGTTTTGTTTTCTTCTTCGTTTTACTAGCGCTGTTTCCACTGACTAACCATTGTGATACCTGTTGTTATTTTAGATTAGTTATATTGCAGTTTTTTGCACAGCTAAGAGAATCGCCACTCCACACTCTCACAAATTTTATATATTTAGGATTTCTGCTTTTACTGCACAGCTCATTTCCCGAGCCATTTGCTGAACCAAATCCTAAGTGTATGAAATCTGTGCGTTTGGGTCCCAGCTGAGTTACCTTGACTAGCTTCCAGTTGTTTTCTAAATCTCTTCAACCTTTTGCACATTTGTAGCAACTGGTTAGTAACATGAATCAAAGTTGGGGTTTATTTTCTAAAAAATATCTTAATTTATTTATTGCAAAGAGTATGGTTTAATGGTGGTTTTAAAAGAGAGTATTGTTCAGTAAAGATTTTAGAGTATTCTATATGGATTTTTAGAGTCGCTGTAAAGGAATTTGGGGGGGCCGGTTCCGCTCTTAGGAGAACGACGGGCGCAGGGGCGAGCGAGCCCTGGCAGCCCGGTGCCGGTGCCGCCAGGCGGTCAGGGCAGCGCCGCAGGGACTGGCCATGCCTTTGCCTTGGACGATTGGACCCGGGGACTCCAGTCCGGAGAGGCTCATGAACAAGCGCATGACTTCAAGCATAATGAGTAGTTTTAAGTACTTAAAGGTGGGATGAATGCTTTTTAAATGCTTTGCTGAATTGGAATTTAAGGGGCCCACACCAAAGCCAAGCGAAGTTAGTGTGAGTCTTTTAAATGGATATCGGATAGGAATATTAAGCAGGCAGGTGGGCACAAGTTGTACTTCAAACATAACAGTATTATCAGTAACCATGGAAGGGAGACATTTGCTTATTTATCTTTTCAATTTTTACTATGTTACGCTTGCCACTTTTTTGAGGCAATATTTTTTTTTTTGATGGGAAACCATAGCGAAAGCACAAATAGAACTATTTGTCCAATAGTTTTAAAAACAAAAGTTTTAATTATTTTTTAAGGTTTATGAAAAGCAGAAGAAAATTTATACTGCTGCTATTTAGCCAAAAGATTATTCATAAGGTATTTAAGGCCAGGAAGTGTAAAATTATGTTTTAAATGTATTGATAATTTGTACATATTGTTTATAAAGGCCTTGTGTTTATTAGAATTACGTTATTTTGATGATTTCTGTACATAGTCGTAAATACCCCCAATTTGTGTGAAAACATACTCCCTTATTTGTACTTATTTTGTAAAGAAATAAAACAATTTACTAAAGTAACACATCGAGCGACATACAGTATTAATTTATCAAACATGAATTTCACATTGTCTTGTAGTTCGTAAGCACTGTTCAGAAACATTTTGCATTAAAATATTAACAGAATACCCACAAAGAAATATTAAAACCAAATACTTCAATGTTTTGTTGTGCTGATTCTTATCCTTTGTCAAACATCTAATAAAATTGTCAACAAACCTCGATGCTATTAATACAGTGAATGAATGCACTCAGCAGTTGCTTTCTCAAAAGCGATTAGTCCAATAAGCACAACATAACATTCTCGCTTTCTTTCCGAGACTTGGGAGCACAGTGGTGTAACAGGGTTGTACAGAAAGTGCTAGTGAAGACTCACGTTCTTCAAGCCACAGTTTCAGTGCTCAGCAACAGAGAGTCAGAACAATTTTGTTCAATCGAATTAGGTGAAAAACCAGGCTACGTTTGCTTTTTGGCCTTCGTAAGAAAAACATTTGCTGGCTGCGCACCACAGCTTTACTGGAGTTTCTATGGTATTTTAAAACCTGTTTTAGCGATGCCGAGCAATGTTCTTAATTAAGTTACGTTGCTATGGTTTAAGGCCAGAAGTAAAAATTCAAATCAGTTTTTGCTGATATTGCTGCCTAAAAATATAGGGAAATAAGTAAAAAAGATATAAATGAAACTGTAATAAACTTTAAATAAGTGACCTGAAGTTACTAACTAAAAGAACATGTCCTAGCTTAGCTTTTTTTTTTTTTAAAGGCATACTTCTTCTAACAAAGTGATTGTTACCACCTGTCTTCCTTGCCTTAGTGCTATTTTGCAGTCAATGCTGTGATGTCATGGCTCAAACTTTCCATCTCAAGTTCACATTTAACTCGGCTGGCGCAGCCTGGAACCCTTTTACGATGCCACCTTAGCAAGCTGCCCTAAGTACTGGAGCTGCTTTATCGAGCTAATAAAAAAAATACGGTAAACAGCAAACTGAAGAAAGCCAACCCAACCAACCACAAATACTTCCAATGTTCTACACGGATCTAAAAGCCTCATCCCGCCTCCGAGCTTGCGCGCGCTGCCTGCCCGCGCCTTCCTCGGAGCTGGCCCTGCTCCGCTCCCGGCGGGTGCTCGGCGCCTGGTCCCGCTCGCAGACGGCCCCGCTGACCTCGGGGGAGGCTTGGCCTGAGTACCAGTGGCAGAACCGGGCCCCTGTGTTTAAATGTAAACGTCGAGGTGCTCGCCTTCCTCCCCCGGCTGAGAGGTAATGAAGGCAGAGGATGCGCCGACAGGCGAGCGCTCGGCCGCTGCTAGGGCTGACTCTCCCCGCTCGGGAGGGCGGGACGAAAGCGTATATTGGATAAAAACAAGAAGCGGAAGGGGTTATTTAAGGAGACTTTGAACTTAAAGTGAACTCAATGTATGAAAGTAATAAATAAAACACTTTTTTTTTTTTTTTCTTTTTGTAAGACATGGCTACATCAAGCTGAATGGAGCAAAAGGCCAGAGGAGATGCAATCAAAAATTCTCACCTCTTTCAAACAACATGGGAGATACAGTGAGTGTTCCACCCTACTTGCTTATTTTTGATCATTTACTTTACAGAAATGTTTATGGCATGAAGTACTGTATAAGAAATGTGCATACACAAATACATGACAATTATACGTTAAGTTCTTTACAATATTAAATGTATAATATACAATTCTACAGATATCTTACATACAAAGGTGAATGTTGTGCCATATATTCAAATACGGCAACGCCTAGCAACTTTAGAATGTTGTACAAGTATAAAAACACAAAATAAAATAACTTTACAACTCTTTTAAAGTAGACAGATCTGCTCAACTGTTCTGCTAAGTTAGCAGGCCAACACGTATCGGCTAAGATTTCCAGAAGAGATTTCCGAGTTGGGTAACCAAGGTGAGAAAACCTGCAGAGGTCTGATTTTCCACAGACAGGTATCCAGCCCTTTTCCAAAAATTAGACCCCTGCCTAGATTGTACCTTGGGTAGTCAGTACAGCTCATCGCTTTTGAAAATACTAGTCTTAAACGTGATTTTTTTTTATTTGCCTGATTGTTTGGCATTAAAGAATTGTTGACCACTTAATACTCTGTCCCTTGTTCTATACGGCCGTATTTATGCATCTAAAAAGAGTTTAATTAAAATTCAGCATCTACAACAGTATTCTATAAATTAATGTGGGAGAAACTAAATTGTGATTAACACATGAATTAGTTTTTGAGGACCCAATCACGCTAAACAGCAATAAACAGGATTTAGCAGAATGCTATTTATAACCTTGCACCTGCAAACATGGTGCTGTCTCCTGAGTTAGGAAGCCCTGCAAGTCGGAGTCGATACCGATTCACGGAAGGAGCAGTAACCTCCTGCAGACAGCGGGCTTCGTTAAAGAGAAAATTACACAGATAGAGGGCAGCTACAGAATCGGTATTTTAATAATAGTTTAAAATAATAGAGGAAAAACAATCTAAACAAAAGGTGGCCTGCTTTCATCAGACAATGGCAGTAGAGGGTTTTAATATCTTTTTGCAAAAATTCCAGACCCATAAAGAGTAGGCTTGTCCAAAATTCTTAACGTTTCCTCCTAAATGTGGGCTTATAACATTGTTAGTAAACAAGTAACAAGGGGTGGCAGAGCTTGCTTGGCAGAACCACGCTTCTTTGATGATGCAAAACTTGACAGTTTCTGAGTCAAAACGAGACTGGCTTTAAGAGAACTACAGCTCCACGTTAGGTATGACCCTTGTGTGATGGTGGATGACATTTTATTTTGTGCTTCCAGATCCCTACTTCTGCAAATATTGCCGTAATCGGCCTTGTCAAATTTTTTGTTGCTTTTTTGTTTCATTTGTGTGGGTTTTTTTAGAACTGAGCACCAGTTGACTATAAGTCAGTCCTTTTCTGATTCTGGATTCTGTCCACAGAGAGATATTTCAGTTGGAAATGTTGTATAAAAATAAGCCATTTGCTAGCATGAGTGAGTACAATCACAGAAGTGTTAACGTAACGTATGGAGGTGTAAAGCACGTCTGATATGAAGGAGGTGCGGCAGTCAGGGAAGATACTCAGTGCAGTTTTAGTGTACCATCTTCCTCTCGGAGGCGCCCACTTCCACGCGTCACAGCATCGGGTATCGTTGGAAAGGCTGTCGGAACCGTTTCTCCTGCTGATCTATTCACATCGCTTTAACTGGTCTTTCTGCAGAAGTCCAATCTAGGGTCAGGGGTTTATGAAGCTTTGCCTTTTCCACCACCACAGCTGTTCAGCCCAAAGTACATTCCCAGCAGGCCTGGTACGCTGAGCATGCTCAGGAATTTCATCGTGAAAAACGGACAACTGGTTTTTCAAATGCATTTCATGGCTGGCTATGTGACAGGTAGTTTCAGAATACCACTAATTGGCAACATAAAGTCAAAATCTGTTTGCTAATACTGTTTTGCAAATCCTTAGTGTTTCACATAAGGGACTATTAAACACTTCTACGGTTACAAAGGAGTACGGGTAGGGTCTAGTCCAGGGGCTCCTGTTTTATTCTGATTGTTGGGGTAGGTTGTGGTCGTCTGTCTTCGCGACACAGCACGTATTCACTGAACTGAGAGGAATCCACCCCACCACCGCACGAAGCTGCCACGTTAAATCCCTTCTGAAATAACCTTTCGAGCACCTGCGATGTGGGGAAAAAAATCTGATTAATATTCAGCAAATTTTAGTGATAAAAGCATTCAGGAGCACTGGATCTAAATGATGGATTTAGCCTTTCGAGTCCTTGTTGAATGAGTATCATTCAGCTATAATTCTATAACTTATTCTTAAATTACTACACTGTGATTAAAGTCTCGCTCTCAGCAAACCTCTGTAGAAAACAAAAATTTATCAAACAAATAAGCACTCTGCAGAGCAGCTTTAGTACATTATATAGTAGAATGCTGGACTGTGGTGATATTGATGCTATCTCTTACTGCTTATAGAAAGCAACATCGGGTTTAAGCCATAATAAAAAGTGCCCATTATTCATTAGTAATATGAACAGTCTTACAGAAAGGGGCTGAAAACATTTCTCAGGTCTTCCTTGGCAGATGAAAATGTATTAGGAGTCTGAATGACACTTCCACCAGATCTTCACAGAAATCGCAGCTGTGATTTTCCCTCACTGGAAGGGAGTGCTGCTTTTAGCAAAGCATGGCAGAGACGGGATGCGGAGCCAAGATGCGGACAATAGGGAAATGTTCTGGCCCAAGAAAGAGGTTAATTTGTATTGCCCAAATATGTATTTTCTCTTTCTCCTTCTAAAGAAAAGTTGGTGCAATTTAGATGCATGAATATAAGGAGCCCAGAGGCAACTTTAATTTCTGAGACTGTCACACAGCACATTACCCTAGGATATACTGATCTTGGCAATACGATCGGGGCCGTGTTTTCACACGCGTGAGCGTGTTGATATACAGTTTCCCAGCAGAGCAGGACGCACGCAGACTTTTCTCAGCGTTAGGTGAGCGTGGATGCCAGATCCACCGGAGGAGATGCTGTGCTGCCTCCCTCCCACTGGTGACTGTCCTGAGTCCAGGGCAGCAGCCTGCAGAAACGGTTCCTGTGGTTTTCTCTACTGAGAAATGCCATCAAGGGGAGCAGCCTGTACTGTTCTGTAACAGTCTCACCCAAGGTAGCGTATCCTTTGATACAGCCAGCACACGGGCCTACTGCGCTGGGAAGTGAACCTGATGATTTACTAAACCTGATGAACTTGGTAACACCAGCATCCCCATCTGACAGCCGTCTGCCGCCCACGACAGGGACTAAGCTATTTAAAAACTTGCTCACTCAACCTAGAGAAGTGTCTAAGCAATACACCCTGCAGACGGAGTCAACTCGTACGCTTTCACAGGTTTATGTTATAGAAAGAATTTTATTTCTTTTTTTTGGTTTTACTAGCCCTGCGAGCACTTCAGCAGTTACACCTACTGCAGTAGTACTTAAAAGTCTGACGTTTCAAGGCCTAAGCTGACTATGTTAAAGATCCGCGCACCAGACCGCTGCCCTCGCACACAGACCCATGTGAGGCCACCGTGCGTTTCTTAGTGCACCATTTCTTTTGCCTGGCTTTGCCTTCTCCAGAAACATCAGTTTGGAGCCTTTAGTAAGGGTAACTGATTTCAAAAGAATAACTGTATCCGAGGTGGTATCGTAGCACAATGCAAACCATGACAGCGGCATTTGCTGGTTTTAATCCGTGGGAACCCTCCTTTGAGGTCGCCTGTGTTACCCATCTGCTTTTCAATCCATGGTTTGGGGTTTCAGTGGTAACTAAAACCTTGTACTTGCTACCCTGGCTGCTAAGGACAGGCAGAGGAAAGGAGCTGCTCTAGCACAGCTTTGCCTAAGCCCTGCCGAATCTGCTGAAAATCAACTTGCCTGAGGTGCTCTGCCTGACCTTGGGAGATGGGGACCTACGGTCTCAGAAGGTCGCATCTGCCAAATCTCACTGACTTTTGTCCTGATTTGTATGTACTTTATACTGTAAGAAAGTTGTAGAACTGAAAGATCAAAAAAGCACTCCAGTGTATGGAAGAAAAATGAACCTGGAGAGATTAAAAGAAGGGGCAGGAGAGTGGGTTATCAAAATACATTTAAAAGAGAGAGAGAAAGCTTGCAGCTCTCTTATTTGTCCGGGCTGTATGCAGCCTGTAGGACAGAAATGGGGTACAGACACTAACACTTGTTCCTGCTTAAAGAAGGCGGCAGAGTTTGAGAGGGAAGGAGGAATAAGACATCATCAGACTGCTGTTTCACAGGCTGGAGTGTATTTTGACTGTATTGTGTATCCCTGTTTCTAGACCTGGCAAGATGAAGATGAGAAGCAACCCAGCCACAGGAAAGCAGGCTTCTTCCATTTAACTGGATAGCGAAACAGAGGATTGACAGGTAAGATTTCAGAGAGAGACGTGACTTCAAAATCCTTGCTAAAAACTTTTAAAATCAATTTGCTTGTAAGACAAAACAAGCACGGCGGTGCCCTTGGCTTGCCTCGGTCCAAAGCTATGGAAGGCTGCGTGTTAACATAAGACTTTTCTTTACCAAGCCAGCTCTCTGCAAACACACAATCCAGGTAGACATTACACCTTAGAGCACCACACGCAGAACAAAGCGATTCATTTTTGCTACCTACGTGCTCGAAGGACTAGACTGCAGGCTATAATCTAGTGTTAAAAATCTTGGTATCATCAATTTTCTCAGCAAGAAACAAAACAGGCCAAATCCTGTAAACAATGCAGAGAATGTTTAAATATTGCAGAGTTTTAAGTGTAACTTGGATGAGGTTGAGCTTAGGTCTAACGGAGAAAGGCTCCTAAAGGCTGCTTCCGTGTGTGCTGAGCACTGGTTTGTATGCACTGGTGTGTGCACAAGACTAAACAGCATGTTGAACATGAAGAGATTTAAATGCCATTTAGTGAATTTGGCTTTACGTGCATTACTTTTTCTGCAGGTAAGATACAGACAGAGGGAAACCAGTAAGCGTCTCTGAATCACATCAGAGCTACCTTCCTGTAAATCTCCAAAGAGAATATGCCAAAAAGAAAGTATCAGCTGTGATTCTCCTACCTATAGGGAGACACACACACAATATTAAATAGAAGGTTTGTGCTAGGATTTAATATACTCTGTCTTCCAGTATTCTGAGCACATCTGATTTTGTTGGAAGGTTTTCTAAATAGAAACACGATACTTTCACTTATTGCATTTCATTTAAATTCTGCAGAATAATAACAAATACATTCTTAATTATGAAGACTCAATGTTCAACATATACAAGCATCACAGAATTTTCTCTAAGGTAAGCTCATGTATCTCACCAGAACCTGTTGCGAGGAGTTGAAAAAACAGTGTCAGTCTTAGGAAAACTCTATACCTGTATGTAATTACAAATGGGGGTTAAATTAAGAGCTACTGTATTTTTTTGGCTACCACTACCTACTGTTGACATTCTTTGTTTTATATGCACAGTTCTTGACACAAAACATTTAATGAAAATATTTTCCAAAGATCCAAAGAATTTATAAATACTGCAATTATGCTACCAAATATATTAAGTAGGGCATAGGGAGACAAAAGTGATGTATCTCAGCAAACAGCAGGCAGACTTACTGCGTCACTCTGAGATTCTTTGGAAATGATTCTGCTCTTCCAACCACTACCCCTCCTAACACATCTCCCTTAGGTCTGTGCATTTGCTTCACTGTACTTCCAACTTCTGATTTAATATTGCTTTGCCAAAAAATCCTGGAAGGGGAAGGGCAGCGCCTATGCGCTGACCAGAGTCCATGAGAGCCAATGATAATTAGCTGCTGATTTCATCAGCCTTTGGTCTCAGAAATGCATCATTTTCCAGAAAGTGTTTGAGAAGACTTTCTATTAATTATATAGTAAAATGATGTAATTTAGTAAAATGATGTAATTTAATAATATTATTTATACTGTAGACTCTTTGACACAAATTTTTTTTCGCAACACAAACTTGCGAAGAGACTCTTTGATTCTGTCTGAATTTTGACAGAATTCAAAACACATTCAAATAATAACAATAATTAGCATTCAGCTTTTACTACAAGCACACGTTTCCTACCAGTACGCCACTTTGGATAAAACAGAGCCAACTGCTAAGCCACGTGGGCATTCAGCGCTTTGAGGGCTGCTTGCAGTGCTGAGCCCGTCAGTGGCTTGCAGTGACCCTTTGTTGTTTCAGTTATTCTAATTTTTGCATGCATCTAACTGTATCACATGGACAGGGTGGCTGAGGCACAAACACGCTTCCCTATCCACTTACCTTAGCTAAACTGCAGCTGCTCCCTTCTCCACCCAGTGCAGTGATGAATTCAGCACTGTTCCCACTGCCAGCAAACGGATCTGCCTCCAACCCACCTCCAGCCTTCTATTTTTGGGGCAGCCCACTCCAAACCTTGCCAAACGTGAAATTGCTAAGGACTGTGCAAAATTAACTACAGGCATCGGACTGTTAAAGTTCAACCAAATGAACCACTTGGGAGTCTTGAACCAAAAATCACCAAAAATAGCTGGGTTTAGAATGGTTTCAGACAAAAGTGTCTGTTAGTGCACGGTGCACCAGGCAATGCTGCCCCAAGGCGGGAAGCGTCAGTGTCAAATGCAGGTTGTTAAAACGACTCCATCCACCTTTACATATTCTGGTAACTGCAGGTCTCCCGAAAACATTGTTAACTGGCAGCTTGGGAGATGGAGGACACCTCAGCTTGCTGTGTAGTAACAACACAGGTAAGCAAGGGCTCCGGGTCCTCGCGCTCCCCTGCTATTAAGCCTCCCTCCCCAACCTGTCTGGCCAGCCTGTCCAATGGGCCAGCTCTTCTGTGGGTATCTTCCCACAGGGAAGTTTATCAAGACCAGTAAAGCATTTCCCACAGCCCAGTTCTGCAGTTCCCGGTTCCCACAGCCACAGCCCGTCTGCAGGGGACGGCAACTTTGGAAATATTTCCCTATAGGTTGATTTTACTTTCCATAATACAAGTATTTGCAGCATATTTTAAAGGCATACGTGCAAAAACCAAGAGCTCTGTTTTGCCCTTGTTAATTAAGGCCCAAGTTAACAGCATCATCAACACTGGTCCTTCTCCGCAGCCCAAGGACAGCTACAACACCAAAGCTCTGGCCGCAGTGGCGGTGATCCCTTGTGAAATGGCATTTCTTGCCCATAAGGCTGCTGCCTAAACACAAGCCACATATTTATTTCCGCTACCATCCACCTATCTGTCCAGTTACCTTCTTTTGTTTCATATGTTTAATTTTAAACCTAATGTCAAAACTCTGAGAATAAAATGAAATACATTTTGTTTAAAATACTCTGGGCAATTTTTATAGAACATCCTTTTGAAAAAAAAAAAGTGCAGAGATCAATTTTTTTAAGTCCATCCCGCAGGCACCATCATTTAATTATGAGTGAGACATAAATTATGCATTTACACATTGTTGCATTTTCTATAAAATGGTGTGGAGATTTTTTTTTGTAGTTTTTGGAACTCTCTCTTTCTTCCTGGGGGCACTTTGGAGGAAAAAAAAACTGCTGCGGGCTATACATTGATGAAAAAATTAGCATTTATCAGTATAACACCATTATGAGACCAGCATGGCACTAACATACACAAAATCTAAATCTATTTTTCTGCTTAGACTTAGGAAAACCTGAAAGACTGTGATCTCACCAGGCAGAAAATGTCTCCTTGCAGTATAAGCACTGAAGGTAATTGGGCAGAAGCAAATAATTTGCATATAATTGAACAAGAAATAATAAAAAAACACCCCAGCAAACAGATGAGCCAGCACCAAAAGGCCATTACCTGCACTGAATTCAACCGGCAGTATCCATTCAAAGGAAACCTAATAACATGGGTAGGGTCCTGGTTCCAGCCTGCGTTTACGGAGTTACACATGACGTCCCCAGTCTCCGGGAAGATCTCTTCTATTAAAGCTTTCTCCCCGCTCAATGCAATTCTTTCCCCCAGATCTGGAGTCACTCTTACAACCAAGCAGTCACAAGGCTGGAAATGTTTCCTTTGTTCTTTCTCTTGTTTCCATCGCTCAAGTTCCTTAATCATTGGCTGCAGCTGGTAATACTTTGCTTCTTCATATAAAAGATTAAAGTCCTGGGAAAAAAAAAAAAAAAGAGAGGGAGAGAGAGAAACTAGAAATGCTTGTAGTTCTCTTTTAAAAATGAGTATTGTTCCTGTTTGACCTACTTAGGCTTATGTATTGTCAGCAAGAGTGCAAAGGCAACAGGTATCCACATACTTTGTCTTCGTCTTACACCTACACAGAAAACCACACCGTGTTAGTGCTGAATCTATTTGAGCTGACTGTGAAGTTCCCATTGCACTGAATTATTCTTTCATTTATTATCCCACAAGCTCAGTGCCAGAAGGCTTTACTTTTGGATTAAGAAATCAAAATAACTGGTTGCAATAAGCAAAGCCTGCTGATGTAAGAGGAGATGTCCTGAGCCCTAATCTTCACTCTGGGCCTCAGATATTCACTTCTGATCTTAACAACAGAAGATCTCGGCCTTCGCTGTCACCTCTCGCACACATGTTACGAGACGGAGATGTCAGTTCAGCTTCACTTCTCACCTGTCTTCGCTGAGTCTGAAATTCAGCTCCAGCAGCTCAGCTGCTCCCTGCGTTTCATGATTATTCATGTATTTAAAGTGTACTTTGGAGCCTGGTAAATTATATGGAGGTAGTGACCACCCCACTGGCTGGGAGCTCAGCTGTGCACTCCAACAACCTAAAAAAAACGGTTCTTCCCAGACATTTGTCCATCACCTCACTTGGGCTTTGGGCAATTCAAATTCCCAATCTGATCCAATTCCCAGTTCACTGATTGAGATGTCTTCTGCGCATCCTCACTAATAACTTTTCATCAGATTTCCGACAGATCTTCCCACCTCAGCTTAAACGCATGAGAGTATGTTGAGACAAAGGGCGTCAGCAGCCCCCCAGACCTCAGGAGGCAGCAGTGCCCACCAGACCAAGCCAGAGAAGAAAGAGAGGGCAAAGCACCGGGCGGGCAGTTTGCTTATTACACTGGCCCCACTGCCTCCTTCAGCCTCCTGAAGGGAAGAGGAGCAACAAGAGCACAGCACCAGCTCCTCTCTGCAAAGACGTTTGCTTTCCTGGCTCTTACACCTGTTTACGGATGGAAATGCTGCACCATAGGTATGCTACGTGACTTTAGTGGAGTATGCTGTAGGTCAAACCTGGGCATCAAGGCCAGTTCTCCACCACTGCGATGAAATGAAATGAAAAATCACAAGAGTGAAATGACTGGAATCATTTGGACTGGAAAGAAGGGCATGACAAGAAGTAATCGAGAAATGGGCACCAAAATTACATGAAAAATAACGGCAGCGCTGCTTGCTGCTCCAGGACTCGGGGAAGAGGGGGAATCAAAGGCCAAGGAATGTGCAGCACAAAAAGGTGCGACTTTTCATAGCAGCTCAGAATTAACCTGTAAAATCTGCTGCTGCAGGATATTATTGAACCAAAGCAGTTAGCTCTGTTCAAATTTGGCACCACAGACCCACCACGGGTAGTGGAGAGGTGCTCCTTCACCCCAGGGCTGCCTACAGCCTGGAGATGTATGAATATTCACAGTGACACTGGCAAGGTTATCACGTTACAAAAGGGACATCCGATCCTTTACAGCTCTTTGATGTCTGTTAAGGCTGGGACAATACGCACACCACTAAGGGAGAAAAAAGGACCCGAGAAGGCGCAGAGAGGAAAGAGTGATAAGAGGAAGCGGGAAGAAATGAGGGCAACAAACACACTCACGGGAAGTAGCTGGAAGATGAAAAACAACAGGAAGATTAAAGAAGAAATCATATAGAAAGCATGCTGCAAATAACTGGAGTTGGGAACAGGCCAGATGAAGAGGCGTGGAGACTGGCAGTGTTACCTGGTCTTGGGTAAGACAGCATCAGCCCCAAAGCCTCATCCCCTGATGGAAGGTATTTTCCCCCCCTCCCCAAAATCAGCACTCTCTGCTGAACCATTACTGCTTTTCTCTGTCCACCGGTGAAGCTCCCTGGTTACTGAGCATGGGATCGGTTTAAACCTACAGGGATTAGCGGCCTGAATTAAAAAACAACCCCTGCCCCAAACTTTCTGCAGTCTTTTTTTGTGCGGGACACTGGAGCAACACAGTCCGCCACCTAACTGTTCATTACAGAGGTGTGCGCAGGGGCCCGTCAAATGTTCACTGGGCATCTGCTGGTCCCATGTATCTCTTTTTTGAGCAAAGGACAACATGCAATGCTGAGGAAAAATGTAATGCTGTAAAGTGAACAGGAGCATCCAGTGCTTACTGAAGGCAATGGAAAGTCTCCTGCTGTTTTCAGTAGGTCCTGAAAAACTAGCTTTAGAATATCTGTGTTCACGGTAACTATAAAATAACGTATTATTTGTAAGGTCCATCAAGTGAATATGTGCTAAGAAAACTCAACAGTAAAACCTAGAAGAGGTGGTACAGCAATATAAAACCCAGTCCTCCATTTCTGAAAGTAGGGAGAGGTACAGTGCTCCAAGGCAAAGCCAATTACATTCATGAGAGCCTTTTCGACTGACTTCACTGAGCTTTGGACTGGGCTTTGGACCGGGCTTTGGACCAGGCCGACAGTATCCCGAATCACAGGAGTTCAAAGGTCCAGCACCCCTGGGCCAAAACGGTAATGCCATAAAGCAAAGAGAACCAGGATCGCGTGGTCTGCGGGACAAAGTGTGCACCTGCTCGTAACTGCCTGAGTTTTGGTGTTTGGGTTAGTTTCTAAAATAAGACTCTCATCTCCATGTCCACTCCATACTTGGATTGAGCACAAATATGCTGGAGAGGGTTCTGCACCTGGAAGAGGGGGTTTGTAACAGAAGCCGGGAATCTGAGGCGTGCTGGTGCGAAGAGGCAACATGCATGTGTGGCGTTCGTTAGGGAGTCTGGGCACCTATTATCGGGCAGTGGCAGTAAAGGGAATTTGTTGCGCTGTAACAAGTATGGGGGGTAAAAAAGTGTCTTCTGCTAAGCAAGAGAAAATTCATTTAGGACAGCGCTGGGAAGGGACACCTTCCGTGATGCCCCATTCCACATACTGCACGCTGCCCCGGACCAGCCACCACCAGCACAGCCTGCCCCACCGCCCTGTAAAGGGGCATCTGGCATTTCTGCACTGAGTGACTTGGACACCGCTAAGGAATCTGAGAATGTATTTAGGGAGGGAAGAGGATTTTGCAAAACCAGAAACAAAGACTGAATGGCTCACAGTGTGGGGGTCCAGTTCCCTAAGCCTGTGCTTGGGCAGGGTAAGGGACTCAACACACCGCTAAGTACACAATCTTCTCGTTCAGGTTTTATGCACTGTTTGGAGTATTGTGCATCTGTGACTGGACTGGAAGTGATGCCCAGCTCTGGATTGTCTACACAGGATGCCCAGGTAATGCTGACATTGATATTTCCACCCTTGCACTGTAGATATAAAATCCTACCCTGATGATTTGCAAAAGTTTAACATGAAATATGAAGTAGAAGAATTCAACCCACAAGGGACCTTGCCAGGGAGGTGCCACAGGAGCTGCGAGAAAACATTTCCATGCTGCTCATTTTGATAAGTTACCAAAGGCAGACGCAGACACGAATCTTCCTAGACCTATACAGAAGAGGCACATTTCACTGGAACAGGCACAGGAGTAGCTACAGGGTGTTAACTGCCTATCACAGTGGCCAAGTACACGCAGTTTCATTGAAACTCAGCCTCAGAGCAGCCTGGTACAGCTTCTGTCCCAGGCGTAAGGTGATAAATGGATACAGATACTTCACCCTCTCTCACAGAGGCTCCAGGCCTGGCATCAGCGCAGTGTTGCTGAGCAGCAGGCAGCATCCCACAGCAGATTTTGTGCAGTGTCTGGGAGTTCCTTGTCCTGCAGGACTTGTGATGTACCTCCCATTTCTTCTAAGGATTATCTCCCTACCTTCCCAGCTTCTTAACAGCAGTGTCCCTTGTGGCAGCACAGCCCAGAGTCAAGCACTGTGTATGGTAGCTAAAGGAGCTGCTTGTGTTTAGCCAAGGAAAATGACTCTACTCAGAAGGTGATTCCCGCCAGCCAAGGTCCTTGCTTATATATAAGCAGGGTATTCCTTGCTAAACTGAAAGGGGAGATGGACAGCCCAGCCTCTGTTTTTGCTGTAAAGTATCACAAAAAGCCTTCATGAGCTACCATGAGCCTTCAACTTCTTGTGGCTGTTGTAGGAACTAGTGGGGAAGTCCTGTCAGGTCACCTGGAAAAGGGAGCAGATAGCGAGGTGGGATGCACACAGCCTTTCTCCATCCACAACTTCTGGACAACACTTAGATCTTGTGGGAAAGGTAAACAGATCTTTCAAAGATGCAGCTTTTTGCCTTTCACAAAATAATTTTCTGCTCATTATTTGGTAGAAAAGCTTCTTTTCTGGTGGATTTCACATTGGCTAACTTCTGCAGTCACCTCTGACAAGGGTGACATCTTCCTGGGGACAAGATGGGAAGTGTGACCGCAATGCCAGTTGTGCTACTGTTTTGACATGAGTGCCAGTGGGTCAGTAAAGATCTGCTAACTACAGGCAGAGACAGCCAACAGAAACTGCAAAACCAGGTCTCCTGTGAACCTGATGCTGTTCTCTCAGTACTAAAGAGGCCCTTTATTTTTGTACCTAGCGTTGACTCCTGAACAGGCTGAAATGGCTCTTTCTGCCCATTTTTCACTTTTTATTCTTTGTTACGTGAAACAACAAACTGTCATTCTGACTCAACGTTTGCTTTATATTTTAGCGCTGTGAAGATCTGACTCCTGGCTACGAGAGAAAGTTGCTCACTTCTACAATGACAACTGTGCCATTTGCTAAGGTCAGTCTGAGAGCATTTAAAATCAGATGAAAGCAAACTAATTTTAAAATTATATTAATAAATTAGCATGTCAGCCTTGTGGTTCTGGTGCTACAGGTGACTGCTATAATCCATACGAAACTCAGACGTCCTGTGCATTTGTGCTTCTTCCCCCCTTAAGATGGAGTAATAATACACACATTGCCCATGTCTATTTTTGTTTGACAATCTCGAAGCAGGGAGTGAGTCTCAAATAAGTAGGTACAACGGGTCCTGGTTTTGCATGAAGTCATGTATTGGCAGTGATGGGGACAGATGCTGCCCATAACTGCCCTGGAGAAACACCTCTGATGGCAGGGGGAGATCAAGGCAGAGAATATTTGGACTGAAGAGGAGGGGCAGCTCCTGTGCCAGCCACCCTCTAACCCAGCAGCGTGGCAGACCGGGGGGTTCTGGCTGCATGCTCGACTCGAGGACATTTGTTGCTCAAGGTGTCGTGGACCCACGTGCAGGGCTCTGAACCGGCGCAGGAAGAGGGAGCTGTGAGCAGCTCCGGGCTGCCCGCCATCACCTCGCTCAGCACGGGCTGGCTGCAAAGGAGAACCGAGCCAAACAACTCACGGTAATTTCTCAGCATACTTCATGTGGCTTAAAATCCCCCAAACCCAGGAAAATTACATGAACTATTAGAGTGTTGCTTTCAGCAGGGAGACCTGTCAGATACTAAACACTTTCAAGTTCTGGCTTATTAGGAGTTGGAAGTGTAATTAATATTCACTGTAAACACACCAGTCAGACTTGATAATAAAGAATCACTAGCCTAGGAACACATACCCCACTTTCTCTGCATTTCAGTGTTAACTTAGTCTGAAAACAACACTTAAATAGCAAACACAATAACGCTGGTGCGGTACTAACATTCCAAACTTTCCAAAATAACCATCTGAGCAGCAATTCAAGTTGAAAAGCAACTTGGCTAAACCTTGAGGCTAATAAACTGCTTGATTAAATTAAGGGGTAAAAACTAATAAATATTCAAAACACTTGATAATGCTTTGTTTGACATAAAGAACATTTAATGCAAGTCTCACTGGAAAACCTGTCAGGTTTTATACCTTAAATAGAGTTTTGCATTTAGAAACACCAAGTGATTCCATTTGCTGCCTTTGATTATTGTCTTCTGTCACTTTAATCATGCTGGTAAAATTACACGATTTCTGTGAAGTCAAATCCGTTTACAATGCAGTTTTAATATAGCTTTGCAGCGCATTCTTCTATGCATTTTTATTTAGTTACTCCCTACCTAGCAATACTTTGCTTTGTTCTTGAGCCCTCATTAGCCTGGGGTTTGCTCTAAAGCTCTCCCAGGGAGGAACTAAATAGAATACAGTTAACCCTATGCAAAGAGATGGTCTGGAACAACGGACTGAGCCTGGGCACAGCGCCGGCTCTCCCGAGTCTCTCCCAGCCCTGCCAGCGGCTCGCTGCGCAGACAAGTCCTTGGCATTCACCAGCACTCTAACCTCCAGGCTCTTACCAAATCCTGCTGGTTTTGTTTCACAGCACCTCTGAAATCTGGATGCTGGTTGAGGCCATGATCAGCTCAAACTACATCTCTTCTACCGTCTCTTCTCACGCCTTCCTGTCCCACTAGATTGTCCAAAATGCTGCCGCTAAAGCATCTCTCTGGCATTTCACCTGTACCGCTTCTCCATCCACCCCCCTTTACTTGATCCATCTTACAATCCACAGGACTGGTCTGGTCTTTACTCCTACCTGAGTGTTTTCTCCCATTTCTCTGTTATGAGCTTTTCTTGCATCCAGTGCTCTGGCTCTCACCCTGCTTCACCGCACCCCAACCCGCAGGCCAGCCTCCCCAGCCTGCCCACCGCTTCCCAGAAAGACCAGTGCTCAGGACAGCCCTTCTAGGCTGGAGCTCCAAACCTGCCCATGAATGCCAAAACTTTTCCCTGCCTTGGAACTAGATGTGTGCTCCCATTGCACAGTGCATCTGCTCAACATTAACTTTAAACACTGCTATGCCGGGGTCAAATACGATTACACTCATAACTTTGGCAAGAATGGCTGAGGAGCTGTCTGCAGCATAAGGATCAGCTGTACTCCAAAGCTACAGCCACCACAGCAGCCACAAATCTGGACTGACTCAGTCATGACTGGCCAAATTATCTTGCCTACCTAGTCCAACATGCAAAGTGAAATCCCACTGCACGGCGCGGGAACTTTCCTCTCCAGCAACGCTCCACGTCCTCTAACTGAGCAGATCCCTGTTGCCATCCCAATTTATTCATCGCTTCGTCCTGGAGTTAGTGCTTTTGTTGAATCTTGTAATCTACAGTTTGGACACTTTTGTCTTCTAATTTTCATACATAAGGATGACATGTTGCAAGTTTCGAAAGTGCAAAGCCATATAAACAAGACTAGGAGGAGAGCGTTTAAACAATCAGGATTTGCAAAGCAACAACCAAGCGCCATTATTTCATGGGAAACATGTATTGCTCCTTAAAAAGCCCTTAGTAAATTCCATCTCCCAAGAATATTTTGACATTCATAAATTGTGTAAAAGATTACTTCTTGAAATCAAAGTATGTGCATCGGTTATATCTAACACAAATCCTCATGGGCTTGTTTAAGGGTGTTTCTTTTTTATACCAACAAGAAAAGATTTATACAATTTAAGTCCTCGAAGTATCAAATTTAAAACATTTCTTTCAGACTGTGAGCATTAAACCCGGTAAGTGCTAGTTGCTGATGTTGCTTCTTAATTGTTGTTATACCCTGATAAATAAGCTAAAAATGTGAGGAAATACAATTAGTTTAGAAAAACTGATTTAGCCATAAGCTTCATCGTTTAACTTTTTATGGTATCCATGACAACCATTGGTCCATTTATTAAATAATAGCATCCCTGGTGTAATACACAAGTACTAAAAATCCTAACAATAAACAGCAACATTTAGTTAAGTGTGTTTAGGTCAAGCACACAAACCAACCTGCAACAAAACAAATGACAGAATGGGAGGAAAAAACAGATTGCAGACTATAGCTTTCCTTACCTTAAAGTCATCTGGGAGCAGTAGCTTAGATGTCCTTAGGAAGCTTAATATATATCTGAAAATTTCACCATCTCGATCAATGAAATAATGTTGTTTTAAACTGTCCAAGACAATAGGCTCTGTGCCATTAAACAGACGACTTATTCTGGAAAAAGAAAAGAAAAAGAAATGGGCAAAAGAGACAAAATCTCATTACACCCTCAGGGCTTAAGAACATCCAGCCAATTTAGTTGCATCAATTCATGTGCATAAGGTAATGCAGTATCATAATTTGGTGACAAACAAGTGCACAAAGATAGATGCCTCAGACACGTGTGTGCCCCCAGACGCTGACACACACGAAGCGCGTGTGCACATGCAGACACAGGCACGCACACCAGCAGCGAGAGCCCCGCAGCTGCCCTGGCGCTAAGCTCGTGCTGCACCGAATCAGGGCTGGGAATTAGGCCCATGACCCCAACAAGGAAAGTGCCTATGAAACGCTCACCCCACGGCTGGCAGAGTGATGTTGGTGAGAACACGCGTCACCGGCTCCGTTATACATCCCTGTCCGCCATGTCCTGCTAACGGAGAACTGAGTGGTTACTCAGAGATGGGTTCCTGGCCACGAGCTTTTCCTCCAGCTTGGCTGTCATTTTGATCAAACGCCATCGAAGCCTTTCCATCCTAGAGGAGAGGCTTCCCATACACCGAGATGAGCTGTACGGACCTGTCAGTGCTGGATAAGTGGCCATCCAACGCTGAATGTTTTGGCAAAGCAGCAACCAATGGCCCGTGCAGCATCTGCAGCGCTGCCTGTGGGACCACAGTCCCACCACCAGTAGTCTTGGGCATCAGAGTCTGGCAGAAGAAAGCAACGTGGCAAATCTTTTGTGAGCAAAGAAAAGGAAGCGAGACCTATGAGACCGGGGGATCAGCTGGTTACAGGACCAAAATACCACATCAGCTACATCACTCCAGCTTTCCCCGTGTCCTGAGGAGCATGCTCTGCAGAAAGCAAACTGGGCATCTGCCTGGCTGCCGTTCCTCCCGCCTCTCCCCTCCAAACGCCTGGCTTCTCTCAGAACGCTTTGTCTTCCCATGAGAAATAACCCAGCTGAATATATGTTCTTGAAAGGAAAATCGCAGGAGACAGACAGCAACGACCTATTAAGTAATTGAGTCCATCTCTCTGACAGTGCAGCATTGTTCCCAACTGCAGAGTGTCTCGTGTTTCAAAGTCGAGTCTTAAATAACCCTGCTAGTGAGGGCTCCTCCATTTCCCAGAGAGATTATCCCACAGCCTGCTGGATTTCACTGCCGAGCCGTCCCTTCGACTCGGCCGTGCAATCCCGCCGTGTCCCTCACCGGGACCAGGGCAGGGCTTTCCCCTGCCGTGGATAACAAGCTCACCCAACCCCGCCAAAGGCAACGGCCAGCACCGCCGGCGAATGCCGCGGCCGCAGGCTCCCTGCCTCCCTCCTTCCATCACCACCACCCCACCCCAAGCTTTCTGGCCCAGCAGCGAGGGGAGCAGCTGCGGGAGCCCACAGCCCGGCCAGGGAAGGCGCGCGCCCACCCCGGCGATGGGAAGGGGCAGGTTTGCTCCCCCCGCCGCCGCCCGCAGCGCGGGTGCTTCCAGTTGCACCGCGTGCTTTGGGTCCTGGGTTCGTGCAACACGGTGAGATTTGCTCTCCACGGCTGCACCTCAGTCTGGTCTTCTAACTTGCTAATGTAGTCGCAAACTTAATGTGCCGTTTATTTCTAAATTAACTGTGCAGATATTAAATAAAACTGGACTTGGCAAGTCCCCGCTGAATTCAGCTAAAAACCCTTCTGACCTCTTAAGCAAGCTCCAGGTTTTACTGCCTCCTCTCGTGTCCGTGTCAGCATTCAGCTAGCCTGAGTTACTTATGAGAATAACCAAATGCTCCCCTAAACCCTAATTATAATACGTTTACTGTTTTTCTTCAACCTCTAGCTTTTCAACGGTATCAGAGAACACCATACAGTTCACGCTGCAACATTTAATTTATATAATCCCAACATGCGGTAAGCCTCCAGTAATTCATTATTTTCTTTTTCGCTGTTATTTTAGGGCTATTTACCTGAGACAGTTAAATATATTGCTTTGTACAGTGTTAAATTTTATCCCAGGAATCAGACAGTTAATTTATTTCCTTAGACATGCACATCAGCCAGTGTGCTGTGCTGGGCTAGACTGAAAGCAGAGGAAACACTGATAGAGCAGCTTAAGGTTCAGTACGGTACATTTATTGAGTAAATCTGCGTGGCTATTGAAAGTTTTGAGATCTTAACACCTGAACAAGCTGGGCTGTGGCTTAAACCTCCTGCCCTTTGCTGCCCTTTCCCTGTGAAGTCTGCAAAAGCAAGGCGACGGCTGCTGTTCGGCTCTGCCACGCGTATGGGGGAAGGTTTGCCAACAACGACAGGGTGCAGGGAAGACAGGGTACAAAATTTTAATGGGCCGCTCTTTAATGTAGTGAAGCATTTTTTTGGTAATGAAAACAAAACATGAATTTTGAGGCCTTTGTGGAGTGCCCTGAGCTGTATTTCTTCACCAGTGGAATTACTGCTGGGGAAAGAAACTTGCAGAGTGTTGAAAGACTTAACTGCCACCCCAAAAACAGAGTGATGAATAGTTTAAGGATTTATTTGACATTTTAGGGGGCTGCTATGTTCCAAGAACCAACTTCACTGCAGCATGTTGTAACACTGCATGCAGAAAGCGCTCCTGCTTCTCCCTTCTCGCCAGTATAAACCGTACCTGTAGAAAGTCCATCAGAAAATGCAACACTGCAGGAGCACAAAGTGAACTCAAGTGGCAGCTTTGAATGGAAAGTTGGCCTGACAGGGTTGCTCATCACATGTGAAGCCATGGAAAAGAGCACGGTGACTGGGGTCAGCTCCACAAGCCCCACTGGGATGTGACATGCTCAGTGGATGGGTCTTGGGTGGCCAGAACGAAATGCCGTGCACAGAAGCATGGAAGCAAAACGCACACAGGCTGTCAGAGACCTGGCAAGTCAGCGAGTGCAAGGGGATGGGAATGGTTTTGCACTGTGTAAACTTGTTGATGTTCAATCAGAAATTAGGTGCCACTCTGGCTGGTGGCCTCAGGAAGCTGCTCCCTCCAACACCCCGCCATGTGATGTGAGTTAAAGGTGCGGGGAGCAGCTGCAGCTCTCAGGTTGGGCAGTAGTCACCCCGAAAACGGTTGTTTTTATGAGTAGTCATGGTGCCCAGTACTGTACTGGTGGCCAAATTGGGTAATGGCGTTTTCAGGAGACACTTGCTTATGGCATGTGGGAATGGTATTTCCAGTGATGTTTGTGAAGAGGCGGGAGGCACAGGAAAACAGAGACAAAGTAAAAAGAGCAGCACTTGGATCCTACAGCAATAGGTGAGTCTGAGCAATGAACGCTTCTTCAGCACTCCCACCTTCTGCAAGAGATGCTTCGCTCTCTAATTTAAAAACACTCTTAAAATTCCTGTCCAAGACTTAATTTCCTGACAGGGAGCAGACCAAGCCAGGAACAATCCAAGTAGTTGCAAGCCTAAAGATGGCAAGCTTGCCTTTCCATTGCCTCCACCTCCCTGGCCAGGTCCCTCAATGCTCACACCATCTTCCCAGTGCAGGGCTCTTCCCAGCCATCTGTTCTTCCTCCTCAGTTGCTCCTGCCCTCCTGGCAATGTGCTCTTCCCTACAGCCTGGCCACCGCTCTGCAGTGCTGCCCACCCTGACCTTTGCAGGGCCCCTGCTCCCGGCCACCGCTGCATCATGTCCCTGCGGAGCAGAGCCACAGCAGAGCTTCCAGCTTAGCGGGTCTCGCGGGCACCTCGAGCCCCAGCTGGATGCTCTTCCCCGCTCCTCCCAACATCCAGAACACAACCTGTTGATCCTATTTCTACAATTTCTTTGTGCTTCTGTTGTTTCTGCTAAAGGCTTTTACATTTTCAATAATGTTTCGCCAAAATGCCGAGGGGCGAGTTTCTAGCTTTGTACCGATTTTACTATGATATTAAGATCTCCTTTTATTAGATTAAAAACAAACAATGCAGCCAGCCAACGCATAAGGACAAGAGTGCCAGTGAATTCTTTTCCTAGTTTCTTGGGCAGGGGAGGAAGCCGCGTGCTGCGTGCAAGTACCTACAGACGGCTGCTGCTACCCACACCCCCCGTAATGCTGGCGACCAATTCTTCCACCACACAAGCTCCCTACAGTGCCTGTTACGATGGGAGCACAGAGGGGGCCTGCAGGGCAGTGACTCCAGCCCCCACAGCAGAGCTCGTGGCACACCATCTCTTTCATAAACTCACCCAACTCCATCTTACAAGCAGCCAGAGCTTTTTGCACCCCCAGTTCCCTCTGGAACACACTTGGTCTTCCCGAGATCATCACTGAGCACAGTCACAGCTCTGCACATCATACACCGCTGTTGTGGGGTTTAACAGCACTTTGGGATAGAAAAGGTTTGGGTTTTTTTGGGGGGGGGGGCTGCTTTCTGGTTAGGGGCCAGTTTACCATTTTCTTGATAGCTCTCTTTTTTGAACAGAAAGCTAAAGTTCTTTCTTAATAAATCTGGTTCCAGAGGCTTTAAGAGGAGCACCCAGTATTGTGGGACCTGTGGGATGACCAGCAGCTAGGGTTGTGGCAAGCACAGCAGAGTCCTCAGCTCCCAAGCCCCACCACCGGGCCGGCCACTGAGGTCCCGTCCCCCCCACGCACCCGCCCAAGCCAGCGCAACGACATCATGTAAGTAAAACTCTCTATCACAACATTGCACTAAAAGTATTAATTTAACTAATTACGTGATTAATATTTAACTGTTCAGTGATATTTTTGTCATTCATAATTTAGTTGTTTACATTTATTAAAAATTGATTCTGTAGACACTTTTTCTGCCCAATGTCAAATCAGCAGGGAGTGCACATTTCAGCAAGCTGTCATTAAAACATGTCTCTTTCCTAATTTCACGGGAGGAGAGGGGAGGGAGAGAGAAAAGCCCATCTGTGGATCTTGCAAGCACGCAGGTCTGTGCTCCACTCAGTACCCTCTGCTGTACCTGCCGCTTCTCCGTGCACCCTCCTGCTCCACTCAGTGCAAACGCACCGTGAAGCTGACACGAGCTCTGCAGCTCTCCCTGCATTTTGTATGGCAGCTGTCAGTTGTACGTGGCTGTTGGGCCTTGCTGTGGAGCTGGAGGAAGAGGAGGAGGTGGTTGTGGGACATGCCACAGAGAGGAGAAAGAGGGTTGTTTAGAGCCGGGACGCTGAGCATGACCTGAAACTGCCCCACGCGACATGTTAGCAAAGCGTCCCAGGTGTATGAGCAGAGTCCAGCCGTTGCTGCTGAGCACAAACAGTGCTGCTTATCTCTTATATATTTGCTCAAGGTGGGTAGGATAGATATTGTTATCTGCTTGGAAGAGAAAAAATGCTGTGAATTAGAGCACAGGTAGGTGCTCAAGAGACCAGAGTGCCTTACACTGTGTCTGGCACTGCTGCCTGCGTAGCTATGTCTAAGTCTGTTACTTGCCCCATCCCAAGACAGTAACTGCTGGGAAAGAACAGCAGAAAGCCACTGGAGCGGCTGCGCCCAGCCCAATACCAGTATGCCAGGAACTGGCTCTCTGCTGGCACTGATACATCCCAGCTGCAGCAGCACGCTCTGAGGTGGGCAGTGGACAATGCTGCAGGTCTTTACCGTAGTGTTTTTCATACTTCCATTATTTTTACCGTAAAACTGATTGGGTTTGCGTACAAGTTCCCAGCAAAGCAAACTGTAATGGAGAAAGCACCTGCAGCTGCTTTCCCCAGGGAGGTAGGTTAAAACACCCAACCTGTCTGAAAAGCAGGCAGGGCTAGCCAAAGGAGGACAGGGATAACCCAGCTGAGCAGCACACGGGTGTCTTCTGCCTTCTGGCCTGACAGTAGTTATGAGGGAGAGATGTTAAAACGTTGTCTCTGCCAGGACACATGCTCCCTCACGCCCTGTACAGCGAGGAACGTGGCTAAAGGTTGCATCTGGCTGCAGTAGGTTTTCTGATCTGCCTCAATTTAAAACTTCAGCTATAATTAGCGTGAAAGTCCATAAACAAAGCTCTGTTGTATGATTATACCGTACCTTCACACCCTGCTACCTGACCAGTGATTTTAAGCCCTTCTCCAATTATGGGAAAATAGCGCTAAGGACAGGCACCGTCTACAGCGCAGGTCTGCGCACACACGACCTGGCTGCGGTACGCTGAAGAAACTCCGTGTGGGCTTCGCCCTTACGGCTCTGCCACAGTTTCCATTTTAATCAAAGATAACATCTTGACCACCTTGGATTGCTTCAGGCGTACACTTGGCTTGGAGGGTGTTTCAGCTGGGGAGAATTTTGTTTTAAGCATCTTTTAAACATTTTATTTGTACAGCGATGGGAAAAAGCTTGGGGGGGGGGGGCTGGGAGTCTGAGACTTACATTGGGGGTATAAACTGCTGCTCTGCAAACTACGAAATCCAAGCAGCCACGTGTGCTTTGGGGCCGGTTCATGTGCCTGAGGACACAGAGAGGTGCCCCAAAGGGGGTTTCTGGCCTAAGTAAGCCCAGATCAGGTATCAGCGTCCAGTCCCAAATGGAGCACAGGCATCAAGCCTGCAGCGTTAGGCAGGTCTCCACTCCGCGAGTGCTCGAGCCGCTCTGACCACTAACTCCTTCTCCCACCACTCCTACAAGACCAGGGTGAGCACCCGCGTTTCAGCAGGGCAGCCTCAGACGCCAGCATCCTACAGGCACTGCCTAGCCCCATACAGGCATCGTTCGGCCCCATACCCTTCAATCCTGATGGCACAAGTGAGTGACCACAGATACTCAAGTACAAAACTCACCTGTGAGAACCAAATGGAGATACTAAAGCCTGTAGCCCTAAAACGCCTCTCAATTTTTAACAAGAGCATCAAGTAGTACGGTCCAATCTCAGCAGAGGGATGGAGGAGGTAACTCACAAAGTAACAGGTTTATCCATCTCCAATTCCTATAACCTCCTGTTCCTGCCTTCCAATCCTGGAATGCCACAGTAGTTTTTTGACCCATATGCTCACTTTGCAGTGCTTTTGAAGGATATCACACTTATTAACTAATAAGAAACTGAAGGAACTGCAGGATCTAGTACCTAAATTTAATGCTTCCTATTTTGCTGTCCAGGCTAGAACATCCATTTTTGCAATAGATCAGAGCTAGTCTATATAGTATCAACATGTATTTTTAGAAGTCTGTAATCCATAAAGAACATTATCATCTACCGTACAGAATCACTCTTAGGAAGTTCTGGAAGGATTTTTTTCCTCTTTTTATACCATCACTAAAAAGCAAAGTCAGGTATGTAATGGATTTTGTCATTAAAACAAAGGTATGGACAGTTACGTTTTCAGTTCTCTGTTACTATCAACTAAAGTCCACTGAAGTGGAAATTACCTACTATTTTTGAAATACCACAAAGCGTTCATGGTAAGGATAAGAGATCCTACAGCTCCTTCTCTTCCGCCTGTTGTTAACAGCCCATCTCCACACTTAAGACACTCTGGCGGGTGACTTTGATATATAATTTCATGGAAATATATATGTATTTTTAGATTTTGATACATGGCACATTTTTTAATTTGTAGAGACAGTACTGCCTATACATAAATTAGCAGTTAAAACAAGAAACTGGAAACACTAATCCCACATAGAGAAGCCAGTGTCTTTTCCCGCATTAAAAACTTCTCTGGGTAGTCAAAAGCCACCCTGGTCTTACATCTGTGTGGCCAAGCATCCCACCAGGTCTTGAGGGAGAAGGAGGAGTGGTCAAACAATTACAATGAGCATACAAGCAACTAAGGTAATTGAGGCTCCCATGAGCTTTCCTTCCCAGGCTTTTCATTCCCACCAGGTTTACAAGGGTAATAACCCTAAGTCCTTTACCTCATTTGGATACTGGGATTAGGCCCATCAGCACTAGCTACTCATCCCAAATTTATAAGCACCAAGTTTGCTCCCCAGCACTGTGCTTCTGCCACCTGTCTCACGGGGAGTCAACAGCTCAGGAGCAAAGCACTGCTTAGCCATGAGTAACGGTGGCAGAATCCAGCTCTCCATCAGGCTAATGATTTTATTTTGCCTTATTAAAGTAGTGTTTGTATATTTTAGTGTGTTATTTTAACAGCTATAAAAAGACTTCACTAAACAAACAGTTTCTAGTATGTTAATTGCTGTATTACAAATCCTTTCATTGCATTCAGCATATAACCACATTTATAGGCAGGATAAGCAGACACATACAGACAGAACGGCACTCATTCGCTGCACACATCAGCACCCCACCACATTTATTTAAGTTGTCAGTCACGAAACGCATTTGCTGTGCTTAACAAGAAAAAAATGTAACTTTCAAATACAGGTACAATTTGCATTTCTCCATTAAAAGTTCCCTACGTGCCACTGACATAACTTGTTCATCCTTTGTAACAGGGACAGTGACAAACAGCTTCCCATTATTTTTTGATGCTTAATCATACCGTTTGCATTCATTTGGTCTGGCTGAGCTGCTCTGGAGTAACCATGACCAGAACAGAGGCCTTGACCATGGCGGGTGTGCAGATGCATGGCAGCCCAACGCCAGCGGAGAGGTTGCAGTTACTGTAGTTCAAGATAGGCCAGTTCTGCCAACCATATTCCTAACAAGCAGTAACTACTAGGGAAGAGTGAGAAGGGCAGTGTCTGGCTGACTTGCATATTTTTAATAAAAGTAACCAAATAATATTACAATATAATGTGAACCCTCAAAACACAGAACTTGTTAATGGTAGGAGCTAAATATTACCCTTTCAGTGAAATACGCCAAAGCCCAGGTACCTGCATAGAAGTTCACACATTGTAGGTTATACCTATCTATTTGGGAATTCCTCTCTTTATTTTAAATTGTGGACTTACATTTGAAGTTAAAGAAGCACATGTTAGCTGGACTTCCAGTACTATCATTTTTTTCCAGTATAAAGTTCAGGTTACTTTTGCTCTTCTTGTGTCTTTTACTTCATTCTAACTGAACTTTTGTCTAAATAGTTAGCAAAGATTAAAAATATTTATACAAATGTATATTGCAAAAGTATCCTGGTTTTATTATGCCATTGTTGCTGCTGCTCTGATTTGAGCCCTGCGAGGGTTCTTGGCCTTTCACGTCTTCTCAACAGAGAATTTACACTGAATTTTGGCCATGAAAATCAATGCAGGAACAAAAATTCTTTAATTTAAAATTAACTCCTAAACTAGGATTTTAGTTTCCCAAAGGTCCCAATCCTGCAAGAACTGCATTTCAGTTCAAACTCTGTGGGAGTTGCGGGCAGTCAACAGAATTAAGTTGTTAATACATGAGAAGATGCACAATTCAAATAAAACATTCCTGCCTATACAAGCCTTTTCTTGCTATTCCTTTAACCATCCCTTCCCCCTAAATCATGGTGCTACAAGGGCCCTGATGAGAACAGCATTGCACCAAATGCCAGCTCTCTTGCTGCTCACCTATTTGCTGTAACTCCAAGTGGAAGCTAACTCAGTATTTTTACTAGGATTTTCAAATCTGGCTAGATCTGGACACTACTTCCATTACCATCACCCTTGTACAACTGGGCATGCCGGGAGGTTGGAAAACATGCAGATACTAGTTGTATTTTAATATAAATGGGCTAAATCCTCGCTCATTGAAGTCAAGAGCAAAACTCCCACCGGGGACTCAGTGAAGGCAGGGAAAACTTCAAATGTAACTCATTTACCTTTCAGGGCAAGAGTCTGGCCCTCCGCATCCTTTGCATGTGTGGGTGCTGTGAAACCAGTACATTTCAGTACACGGCAGGAGAAAGCAGGACGGATACTCAAGGGCTGCACAACCTTTTATAAAGTGTAAATGGTGACAGCTAATACATTCACTTTGGTACCTGCTGCTCATGTAAACAGCTAGAATATTTAATCTGCTCAAGCCACATCCCTTTACTTCTGATCCCAGACATATGAAAGCTGAGCAGCTTTTTCCTACGATTCTTTTATTTATTTCCAGATCTACAGGAAAAAGTTCCCAGACACAGGCTGCCCAGGACTCCGCAGCACTGCACTCTCTGGGATGAGCAGGAACACCTGGCGACGCACAGTGCCCACACCAGCCTCCGCTGCACCGGGACACACTCCACTGCTTAAACAGGAATGATACCAGCCTCTCTGGGTAGTGATAAATCAGCTTTCTGCTTAAAAGAAGCTGCCCACGCTGCTTGGGCATTTGGTTGGTATGCCGATTTGCTAAAATGGTAAAGCTCTTCTGTTGATGAGAATGGCAATACAGAAAAAAGGGCTTATCTTACATTCTTCCTCTATTTGCTTTTCCTGCAGCCCATCCTTCTGTCCTCCAATGAGTAAACTACACCCATTTTGCCCAGTCCCAGAACGTAACACTGCTGCAATTATACTACTATACACCTCCAGTACAGCTCACATCACCACTCACTCTGGCACAAAGACATCGTGGGGAGTTACAGGCAGACTGTAACTGGTTATAATTCTCTACAAGCATGCATGTCATTGGGAAGTTGCATCCAGTACTCTCTATCTGTATTTCTGTTATCATGCTTAAAATGATGAATGAATGATGCTCCTGTTTATTCTTACATTTGATTAAGCTGTACCCAACGTATTTTTCCTGGCTGTTCACTTAAAGAAACTGAACACATCAAGAAAGATTTGTTAAAAAGCTATTTTGAAGGGAAAACAACCACCAAACCCCATATATCCACACCAAGTAGGAAGACTCGTGTAGTTTTTGCTGGTCAGCCCGAGCCACTGGCAGATGAAAGGCAGAAGTGAAGAGGCATTTCCACTAGGTTTTTTGTTACTGCAGCCGGAGAGCATGGACAGAGAGGAAGCGACCCGCTGACATGTCCGCTGGGAAGAGCCTGGCTCCATGGCCATGTTCCTGAAAAAAGGGGAAGCCCCTGTCGAGGGGATACAGAGAGGGAACCCGCACCTGGGAAGGAGACAGCAATACACCTGCTGCACAGAGGACACTTGCCCTACAGAATAAAGCTTGGCAAAAACTTTAAAATAATAAGAAAACCATTAATTGTTGGATTCTGATGGGATACTGAAAGCTGAACCTGGCTTTTTTATGTGACTGCAAGAGATTCATTCTTAAATACAATACTGTGGTCATGGGTTTGATTCTGGTCCCAGTGAAGTCAAGGCCAAAACATCCTTTGATTTAATTGAAAGCAGAAGCAGGCCCCCGCTTTAACCCTTGTGTCTGCAAACAGAATACAACTGGATGTGAACAGAAGAGGAAATATGTTTGGAATTGGTTACAAATCCATGCGTGATTATTTTTTTTCCCTCTGTAAGATTAAAAAGCGGTCATTGAATTTTTTTCCTCATTCAACAGCAGTGTTAAGTACTACTGGCCCAAATTCAGCCCTCATTCCCTCCCGGACAACCCCAGCACAAGCAGAGGACCCAGTTTCTCTATTGTCATCTACTGGTTCCCATGGAGTTCCACTAGCCAAATTTGTCCACAGAACTGCATGTAAGTTTTGCAATGGCAGAATTTAGGCAGCGGTCTCCTGGAAGGCACACCACATTCCCCAAATGCCAAAGCTGCAGCCTTTGGTGTAAATCATACTGGTACAACTTGTTGGCATAACACAGTATGACACCAAAGAGGTTAAAAAGAGTCCCTGGTTTTCATTGTCCGCTTTCTCGAGAGAGAGAGATTTGCTGCCGCAAAAGCGTCTACCAGATCTAAATGGATTACCTGCAGCACTGGTAGCATCTGCACTCCATTAGGAGAGAGGCGTAACGGGAGCCTGCCCTTTGGACTGGGATTCCTTCAGCGTTTCAGCTTTACGGTGCAAATCTCAGTTTCCAATGCTTGCCAACTGATCCCTTCTGAGTCTGACCAAGAGTAACGGTGCAAATGCTGCATAATAGCTTCCCACCATCCACGTGCAGGACTCCTTTCAGGTTTTGCTTTATGAGGTCCTCAGCAGATAAAAAAGCAGCAATTTTAGCCTTTGAATGCATACCATACTGCAGTAGAGTGAAATCAACACAGTACAGGTGAACACCGGAATACCTCTGCTCAGCCTATCTGCCCTGGTGCCCAGCTCTGACAGGCAGGCTGTCGTCACAGTGACTGCATCAATAAGGAATGCAATCGTGCACGCATGCGAAGCCAATAGCCATCCTGCCTGGCAGAGTTTCAAGTGAGAGCAAATCAGGTAAAAACAAAAACCAAACCCCTCTAAAATGTTTACAGGTGTCATTTCTTTTTAAAGCATCAAAAGATTGGAAGTACATGCTAATCACAGCAAATGAGGTGAAGGAATAGACAGTTTGGTGGACAGAGCACGGAGATATGAGTTTGTAACTCTGGAGTTTAATTCCAGCACTGCAGCTTCTCCCAGCTATCAAATTGGGTTAGGAGAGCCACGAACCTGGTGTAACTCTGTATCAATGGAGTTATACCAGGAATAAGAGTGACTGACAATACTTACCTGTTTCAGTCACCAGATTATGCATTTAATGTCAGTACCTCACAAGGGAACAAGCTGATGTGCTGCAAGGACTAGGTATCCTCATCAATTTATTATATATCATGTAACAGAGAAACTTGGCAAAGTCAATGTGGCTAGCAGCAGCATGGAGCATGACCTGTATCAGCTACAGCCTGGCATCCTCCACACCATCTTGTTACTCTGTGCTTGAGAGATCTAGCCTCCCTTACGCTTTCACATATGAATCCTGTGTTTCCATGCCTGCATATTTCTTCTATTTAAATATGCACTTTGTTCTTAAAGATTTTATTAACCCATGAATAGATTAATTCTGATTTCAGTCACACAGGTAAAAATTTGGAGTAATTCCTTCAAAACCAGCGGAGTCATCTCTTTGGGAAGGCCGTCTGACTAGGAAAGGTATGTGCACGCACCCGTAAGTGCATGATGCTTTGTCTTCATTTGCCTGTTGGTTTTACATCTTCAGATGTTTTTGAGACCAAGTATCATGGATACCCAGCAGAAGCATCTTACTACAATGTTCAGCTTCTCGCAACTCCTCTCCACACATCACATCCATACACATTCCTGGTGTAACTCCAGAGAGGACAACAGGGTTATGCTATGGATTCTTTTGGCCAGGTTTATTACTAGGCCAATTTTCTAGAAAAATAGGGCTTATTTTGTTTTCATTTAAGCTTATGGTAAAGCTCTCATTGACTTCACTGGAAGAGAGATTTGGCCCAATGTACCAATATCCAAACCACCTCCATTTATTTCAGTAAAAGTAGGCAAGGAATTAATAAGGTCCAATGTATTTTTAAATCTTAGATTTCATAAATGATCACAAGCATGTAGGTCACAATATATACACAGAACGACACCTACGACAACCACCAGTGGGATTGTTAAAATAATTAAGTTAGGCCTAGAGACAAATTCATTTCATAACATGTTCCTTACGAAACAGATACCCCCTTGCTTCATAATCTAGGGAGTCTGTTTTATAAACTTCCTAAGTAGTTCATGAAATATCCCCCTAAGCAGACCAGGTCTACTCGCCATTGCAGGGTCTTTATAAATCAAAAGACAAACACCAGTGACATATATTCAAAGACCAAATATGAAGAGGTACGGTGGTTTGCTGTGACCTCACAACATGATTTCCAGTACAAAGCTACTGAATCCGCATCTTTACATAACTCCTCTCCATGCTCCCTCCATGATGAGGGAACTGGATGCACATCACATGAAGAAGTGATCAATAAAGACGATTCCCCTTTGCTTTAAGTGTGAAGCTGCTACACCTGTGAACCCGAGCACAGGTGCAGTACTTTACACCATGCTCATCGGCAGGAAACAGCCTCCACTAGCAGTACATAAAAGGAGGAGACAGGTTGCTTCTACAGCATTCTATGGGAGGGGTTTCCTCAAAATAGGCTGTTAATGCTTTTTCATGTACTGCCCTGAAAATGGCTGTTGGAAAAAAAAAAACAAACAACTTATATTGTGCTGCTGGCACCAAAGTACCCTGTCAGGTGAGTGGTAAGCAAAAGTAGCAGTGAAAGAAATGATGAAGTACTTGACTAACTAACCTCAGAAACTGCTATAAATATGGAGTGCTAAACAAAAAAAAGTTGAATTTTTGGTCTCCTTGTCTGCTGGCTTCTCCTTGTGAGTTTTAACAAACCAGACTAGTTTTCAACCTGTTGTATGCAGGAAGCATGGGAATTACTAATGTGCTAAGTGTAACTCAGCTACAGTCATGTTATCACTGCAGAAGAAGAAAGTGAAGAGCAGAAAACAAGACAAGATTAGCTGGGTTTCACACTGAAGGTACTGGAGCCACTGTTCAACATTCATCTTCTGGACTCCTGTCAGAGGCTATAAGTGACATCCCTCTTGATCACAGCCAGGCTGCACAAGTTGCATGGAGATGCCTGTTCTTCCTTTTGACTAGCTGAGCCGAATAAGCTAGTATCTAGATAGGAATGCACAATTTTCTCAAATTCAGGTTTTCTGACAGCCTGTGCCAGGTGTAGCACTACAGCCATAACTTTATTTCTGTAAGTCAGACAAGTGTTGATTTGCTATCTTCTCCTCTCCATGACTAGGTTGGTCTGTCCCTTTCTCGATGCTGTAATACCCATTTATGCCTAGAACTCCACACAACCCAGGCTGTAAATGTATACAGAGAAACGATAATTTCCAAAAAAGTGTTCATCAGAGACTAGCTAGGCAGTATTTTCTTGTACATTTCATCAAATATTCTAAGTAAACACACAAATAATTCATTCATCAACAGGGCCACAATCTCAACACCCAATTACAGTAAGATTTGTACTCCCAAAGGGTGAACTTTGCTTTCCTCTCCAGAGCCTGTGGGCAGTCCCCAGGCAGCAGCTGTGCTGGGCAAGGCAGCAGTTATGAAGTCCAGCAAAGAGTAAACACCTTTATCACAGCAGACAGCTCAGCTCTGTTGTGGCTCCCTACATGCCAGTTAGTAGGAGATCCTGGAGAGGTGGACACAGACAGGTCTGAAGAATCAGCTTCCATATAAATTCCTTCCCTCTTGTCTCCCCAGGTCACTTCAGTGAAGGATTAGTGTTACAGGGACTACCCTCCTTTACCACCAAAGCTACCACTCCAGCTGTGAAACAACAGCCCGGGTTCATTTTACACTATCTGATTCAGCAGCCTGGCAATGAGAGTTCCTTTGCTTGCTCCAGCTCTGGTAAGTGCAACATCCACAGGCAGACTGGGGGGAGACAGAGAATGGGAAGGGGAAAGGCCCTTTTTTAGGGTTTTTTCCTTAAGGGTTCTGCTGGTCAAAATTCTCTTGGAAACCAAAGAGAGATTTGGCCAGTCAACAACCAAATAAGAAACACTCAAAAGATTTGAGGTGCATGATTGCAGGTGCGTGAAATGAAACCAAAAATGATTTTAATCTCCATGACAATTCTTACGTTAATTCAAAAAAGGCACTGCATGTAGCCAAAACCTCTGGTTTTCAGCTCCTTCGCTTGTTCTCATCTGCAGCATACACCTGATTGCCTTAAACAACGGCAGAGTCCCGGGGAGCCCTGGCGTGCTCACCGCTCTCGGCAGAGCTGCCGTGCTGGTGTGCGGTGTCGTTACGTGTGCGCAGTGCTCATGTACTGTGCCCATAACCTGCATCTCTGAGCATTTGTAACGTGCAGGGAAAACACTTGCTCCTGCCTATTCAGGTGTTTTTCTTTAAAGTCTGTGCATGGTTTAAGTTCACAATACCTATTAAAATTAATGAGCTTTGCACTGCAGCTCACATGCAGGCGCATTTTGTAGTGCTTTGCCTGAACGTGGGCTGCTGGCTCCGACTCAGAAACTCTTTGCCTTTTGGGCAATACACAACAACAGTTCATAGCCCGTGACTGTCAGAGCCTGGTGTCACCCCACAAACTGGGCGCTCAACAACTGACGTCGGTGGGAAGAGTGGTAGCTCATGAAGGGTGAAATGTGCCGTGGCAGCACGCCTGCCTATGTACTTCACTGTGCTTAGAGTCATTTAGTGGGTGTGCAGGTAAGGGAGAGGGATTGAAGAGGGACAAGAGGCTATACAGATGCTGGGTGGGTGAGCAGTGTGGAATGGCAGTGGCATGGAGAGGTTTGGGAGACACCTAAGTCAAGGTGAATGCTACTGATGCCGTGGTGGTGCAGGACTGCTGCGGGATGGGGCTGGCAGGAGGCTGTGCTGGTCCAGGAGAGCTGACACCGCTTCTGCTCCAGACCAGGATCCTGCCCTCGAACGTGCTGTGCTTTCACAGCCACCAACAGTCTCTGGTTATGAACAAATCTGGTCTTCACTCCACTTAACCAGTCCAGAGTACAGGCCTTGTTTAAGGACTGATTTACACCTTAACTGCCAGCATGGGATAAGCGACAAAATTTGCTAATTGGACATTGTTTTCAGGCAATAATATCAATAATACACAGATTTGATGGGAAATTAGCAATTAAGTTATTGTAAGAGTGACACTGGGTTGATCCTACATGAGCAAGAAATGTGAGATGTTCTCAGGTATGCTAAGTCTGGAGAATTGCATATCCTAAACATACCCGAATTAGGAATTTCGCTACTCCCTCCCAAGAAGTGCAGAGCAGGACCCTGTATGGAGTCCTTAGTGTAAAGGAAGATGGGGAAAATCTGTCTTGTAGATCTCGGTAGCAGGTGTGTTTGAGCTTATGAAACCACTGTATCTGGCTATATGGGGTCAGCAACCGTGTTCTGTCAGGGACAACAGAGACATACTAAAACTCGGAGAAGAGCATCCCCCTGAACTCAGTCCAGCCTGGTGTGGCTGCAGAAAAGGGGGGGAGAAGCAGATCTCAGGTGTCGGAGCTGAGCTCCAGCAAGCAGAGAGATGGAGGTGCTGGCAGAAAAGGTAGGGGAATTAAAAACCACAGATACCTACAGAGTAGCTAGAATCAGAAGGTCATGCTTGGTGAGAGAGCTTGTCCGAGGGTAGGTCTATACAAGAATGACAGTTTGTTTTGACAAGAAACATTCGGAGGAGAACACACATGCTTTACAGGACTCCTTTGTAAATCACCAAAAAAGTCCATGGGTTCAGAGGAAAGTGAGGCAAGGGATATGCCTGGAAAACTCCGCTATGCCTCGTAACAGCTAAGGTCATTAGTTCTGAAACAGTTAATAAAGCCTGTGCTGGTTCAGGACGTGCCCTTTGTTAGCACTGGCTCAGCATGCCTTGGGCCGCCAAAAAGCTCCATGTTCCTGAGGAGGAAAGGCTGGGAGCAGAGAGGTCCCAAACACAGTGCACTACAGACTGTCAGGGGGAGGGTCCCTGGGGTCTGTGTACCCACGCTATTCCTGCCTAGACATTGACACTTCAGTTAAAATTATTCCTGCTCACTTTTGTCACACAACTAACACCACAGAAAGCATGAGCTTTTATAAATACATTTCAAACAAAAGAACATACTTATCTTTAATAGAGGGTTATACAACAAATACTAATTAACCAAGAATGTAAGGTAAACATATTTACCTTTTATAGCAGAACAACTCACAAAGAGCTCACAGCAATTCTCTGAGTTAAAAACACTATTCAGGGCTGCGAAAAGGACAGGCTTCTGATGAAAAATCTTGTTCTGCTTTCTAACAGAAATTCAAAGTGACATCAAAATTTCCAGTGAAATCGAGAAACTGGGACTTGCTGTGGTATACAGGGATTTGGAACTTCTAGTTCTTTTCCACTTGAAGTCAATGACATGTCTGCCACTGAGTTCAGTGGGAGTAAGACTGGAGGATCTGGCAATGTCTCTGGATATTCCTGACTGCATGTTAGGAGCCTGGACTTTTGGTGTGGGTTTGTTTCTTTAAATGTAAGAATTGTCTCACTCCCTTGGATAAATACCATTTGCAACTCACTTTATAGATGTGCTAGAAGTTTTGCAGCCTTTATGATCTGTCATATAAATCCATATTCAAGTGTCAATGTGTGAAGAGGCCGCTTTAGAGGTCCTCTGGGTGAAAACATGAATGGAATTTCTAGAGGAAATGCTCTCAAAGATGAATAATTTGTCTACTTAGCCAGTTACTTTAGAAATAAGATGCTGATGGTAAGAGTCACTAGACTGAATTCAACAGGTTTTTTTTTTTCCTTTCTACCCATAATTTACAACTACCAGAGTTGGGAGTTTGGGTGGGAGAACTTGCTGAAAATAAACTATTGAAATTGAGCATCAGATCCAGGTAAGACATCAGCCTCCTTGTACCTCCAAAGCTTGTTACCTTTAATGGCAATTTTGGGTACGCACGGAAAGCAGCCTCAAATAGCTATAGGAAGAGGGATGAATAATATTGTTTCTGAGATAATTTCTGTGACCACCATCATTATGCTGTTGATGATCACAATTTCTTTTACATGTTTCTCATTTTCCTTGCCTTTCGCCCTCTGAAAGGCCAGCTTGCTTTCTTGAATGGCGTTTCATTCAAAAAGCCAACTGGAAAGGTGTGTAATAGTGCGTAAAGTGAGCATGAGTGGTTTAGAAACCATCTTCGACAGTGGCTGTTTAACTCTCTTCTCTTTCATCACACCAGTCGTGCACTGCTCAAGTTTTCTCCTTTTTAGATGACAGAATTTATGTAGCCCATAAAAAATTTACCGGAAAGAGGGCATCTACCCCCTTTAATGCCTAATCTGGCCTTTACTCATGCAAATTTAATCAATGGACAAATGCTCTTCTCACAGCACCTGCACTAATACAAACAACATCAAAGACTTTGACAAAGTTACTCTGAAACAACTCTGGGGTCACTGAAATACAAGATTTGGCCTCTGACTTCACATCACCAGCCATTCACTCAGGTTGACTAAGACTTCCAGAATCAGGTCCTTTCTCTCCCCGAATTAGAGCCAACCACATAACTTGGGAACAGCCAAGCACAGCCAGCCAAGTGGGCTGAGCACAGTCAATCCTAACAAATTACAATAAGAAATGTATCACGCTGCCTGCTGTCAGGTGTAATTTATATCATACCAGAGGGGTGACTGGAGAGCAGGTATAGGCAGGAACTGGTCATACCTATACTTGCTCCTGCTGGGCCTGATCTGGCAAGCTGCTGGAAGCTCTTCCCTCCCATTGAAGTCAACCTTAGCTGAGTTTGTTCAGGACCTAACAGGATTGGGCCTCCTCAAAATACTATGGAAGGATAAACATGATTTGATGATTTCTTTTTTCTGTTTTCTATTAGCATGTGATGTCTCTGTCTATGCATACCCTGACTGTATTTATACAGATGCTCACAATCTGTATGTGTCCTTAAACATACATGTACAGGATATACTACAAGCTAAAAGCCCACTTAGGATTTTGGAGCACAGAGAAAGAAATAGATTGTAACACAAATGAACAGGAAGTTTATTCCCACAGCTTTCAATTTTAGTGAGCGCAAACTATTCTATGTGACTGGAGCTAAGATTTAGGAAAGTGTTTCAGCATATGCTTACATCTTTTGCTGAAATACAATCTACAAATTTGTCTGATTTCTTAGATCTGAAGCTTTTAAACTGATGCTCACACCAAGAGTTTAATACGCTGTCCAAAATAATCCAGAAAGCTCTGCGTGCAGATGAGTATGGGCATGCCTCTATATGTGGCCATGCATGTTATCTCTGAGCATAAGCTAACAGTGCTCTGGCATTATTTCCCGATGTCTTGCTCAGAAAAGCTATCTCCCTCCTCCTGCACCTGTGAGAGACCCAGGATTCCTCTCCCAGCCAGACCACTGCGAAGAGAGTCTGTGCCTTATGGAAGATACACACCAGGGCAGCGAAGCACCATCAGGAGCTCCATCCCCACTGAAATAATTGCAAGTATTTTGCCTTAACCAGGAATGAGAGAAGGCCAGGCTCAATGGGGGGTAACCAACCAAGTCTACTATGCAGCACTGCAGAAAAACAAATTAAAAAAAAAAAAAATTAAACCCCCCCCCCCCACATTAAAAAGGGGAAAAAAAAATAAGGTGTACCCTTCATCCAGCTTCATAATGTATGTAGCAATATGTCCTACTTGCACTGCTGGTGAAGGGTTATCTTTTGCTATAAAAACATGCGATTTACAGGTCTCACCCCGTAAGCTCTTACTCCAGCGAGAACTGAAGTCTGAGCAGCTGAAAAAGCATTCAAGCCTTATGAGATAACACAGCAATACAAATGAAAGACAGTACACAGCAAAACATCAGGCAGCATGTGAGCTCTGGTCAGTCACAGTTTTGTACTTTCAGTACAAAATCTGAAAAAATACACTTTTCTTATTTATCAAACAGGCAAAAAAATGGGTTTAGATCAGTACTCTGTTCTTTTTAAATAAAATCTGTGAATTTAGATATATTCTCCCAAAGCTTCCACAACTGAAGCTTTTATTAAGTAAGTCTGATATGGGGCATATTTTAAAAATAGTGTTAGCAGTGATATTTTAAAATGTGGAAACAGATGTGCTACTCTATTACAACTGCTGAATCTTCTCTGTAATTTTTTTACACTATGAAGCATTTGTCTGGTTCTCTGTTGTAAATCTCTCCCCACTGAACAGATTTCTTCTCTATGATTAAAGTAGTACCACACAAGTATCATTAAGCAGGTACTGTCCAGAAAAATCATATTGTTTTGGCCTGACCATAAAATATAGATATTTTAATAATTGTTTCTTTTCCATAGAGAATTTCAGCAGCTCCGTTTCCTTGGAATGAAATCATAGCCATATGCTTTATGACATCAGAGGCGTTTCAAGGTGTCTCCATAAATGTCATTTATTGCTTGGGAACCTGCCAAATCTGTGCAAAATTCCCTAGTTCTTTTAAAGGAAAAATCTTCAAATGAAACTAGAGCTTTACACTGGTTGTCATACAAAAAAAAATACATCTATCCCTTAAGGAAATACTGGCCATGCAGGTAGCAAAACCTCTGGCAGCGAAACCTGCTGACCTGGGCTCTGGTTTGCTTTTGAGTCAATAGTGCCTCCTTCAACCAGTCTGCTGGGCACCCTGACACCGCACATCCACACCTTCTTTTGGTTACGTATCAGGCACTTACCCTTCTGGAAAATAAGCAGGCTGAATGATAAAAAGCTGAATTGGTTTAGTGATCGTAACTGTAAATCAAGATCAGGTATGTCTTAACATACTGCTCCAGTGAATGTGCTTTAACCCTTAACACAGCGGTCCTTTCCACGCTACCGTCATAGGCCTCCTGACGCTGCCCAGGATCCCCCAACCTTCATGGTGCCCAGCACCCCGCAGGACTGGGAGCCGGGCAAGTAATAAAGAGATTCTATGTCATATACACAAATATACTCTCATGCCACATCTATTCATAATTTGGCATATCTGGAGTCTACTCTGAGATAACAATGGCCAGATCTAAACAAATCTTGCCAGACGTGTCACCAACCTGTCCAGCACAAATCAGCTACCTTTAAGCATGCAAAGATTCAATCCAATCTGCAGCTGCAAGCAGACGGAGCAGGTCAGCCGGCCGCTGCCCAGAGGAAGTGACCGCTGACACTGAGGCACGCAGCTACCACTGAGGTTAGGATTTTGGCTGGCCGACAGAAGCGTCCATTAGTCCCAGTGTAACAGAGTTGTTCTGTTTTCTTAAGGAAGAAAAAAAGGATTTTTTTTCTCCCTAAATCTGAAAGAAAGAAGTTGCTTGGTACTGTTGGAAATAATCTAGGGCAGCACACCAACAGGTGCTTCAAATGTATCGGCAGAGTGCAGAAGACGTTGGAAGAGAAAATGAATAGATTCTCTAAATAATACATAAATTTTACAGGCTTTTTTTTCTGTAGAACCCCAGTGAAGTTACTGTATAAATCGGAAACTGAATTATTCATAAGTGGTGAATATATAATAAATCGTATTTTGCATTGAAATATTCCTCACAGGTACATGCCTCTTTCCATGCAAGGAACAGAAATGGGCAGCAAGCCTGAAAACACCAAGGTCTTACCTGGAGTCTGGGTACTTTGTCAAGGTAGCCAGGCTGCTGGTGTACATGTGTCCTCCTACATCGATGTGCACAGGGGCATTCGACTTGGTCAGTTGAGCTGGGAGAGGAATTCCTTGAGCAGCCAGAGGAGAAACCGGGGACCGTGTTAGAGACAGACGGGACATGCTTCTTCCCTCCTGCAAAGGGAAGGCAAAAAAGAACAGTTTCTCTTAAACGTAGCAGTGTGTTACCTTTCTTTCCAGTGTGATCACAGATCTAATCAGATCATTTTTGCATCTGCCTGATCACATATTCAGCTAACAAATTATTGCCACCACTGTAATTAAGTGTATTTGCATCATTTTCTTCAAAGTACCAGAGGGGAAGAGAAAGATGCTTATTAGCAATAAGAAATCAAGAAAAAAATTTTTCAAGGTGTCAGCCTCAAGGGGCATAAAACAAACTGCAAAATTCTAATTAAAGGTCGTGGGCTTATGTGTTAGATGTGAAATATCCCCTGACAAACGAATAACCAATTTGTGAATTGGGATTCGGGGGTTTTTGCAAGTTTGTCTCAGTAACGAGACACCTCTAAATTAGTGACTTCCTCAGTACCTAAGGCATTTAGTTTATACTTGTAGTAAATTTCACATCAAACTAAGATCAATTTTCTGGTTTATTTTCAATAATTGTGAAATAAATGGATAATTTTCAGTTAAGCCTTAATATTAGACATAAAGAACTAATAAGCTTTCAAACCGAAAGCAATTAATACTTGGAAGCAGTAAAAACAGGAAGGTATAGAAACTGACCCATGCTTTCACGACAAGATGCTTTAGAAAGTACTGTACAATCTGGCATGTGAAATTACAAATTTCAACAATCCACCTAATGTGTACTGCCCTAAAAACATTTGAAAATTAGTGAAATTTCTGTATTGAGTCCAAAAATCTTCAGCTGACGTACAAAGCAAAAAATAGTGAAATGTTTTCAAAATGAACAGGACAACCATGGCAAAAGAAAATTCCTCAATTCCCTTCTGTAAGAAAAGCACAGCTTATTCTGCATGAAACGTGTGTCTCAAAGCTGATTTCAGTTAAATCGGTATAGACGGCATACATGTCAAATGGAAAAAAACCCTTTTATAAAAGTTTAAGAAAACGTCCATCCATTCTCCCCCTTATGCGTAAAGCAACATATGCAAAACATTATAGTTGAAGACATTTCTGAATATAATCTAATTTTCTTGGTATTTTGTTCTGCAAGCATGCTACCAAGCATCCAAGCTCTTTCCTACATCTGACAAGCACTTTACATGCAGCATTGCAAAGTGAATTCCCATTTCTCCCACATTACTTTGACAATGTTTCTTAGAAATCTAAAGCTCGTCTCGCCTTTCTCTTAGCAGTATTTTGCACAAGATGCCTGGCTACGCCACTCGATGAACATACAATTAGCAACATTCTTTGTAAAAAAAAAATTCTGAGCTATATAGAAAGTGACTGAAAAATCTTAATACATCTGGACAGCTTCACAAAGTCATCACAACATCTCCATTTACTGTATTTCATCTTGGTTAGCTCCTAAGAATTTCCTGTATCTACAGCACAGAAATACATCACCCCATTATGAATCCACATCCTTTTCTCTTCGGAGGCTGGACGGACATCTGCACTGAACACGAAGCAAATACCAACTCTGTCCTAGGACTTCTGTGTCAGCCGATGCGAAATTGGGCATTAACATTTTTACTACAGCACCACCTTCAAGGAAAGTGCTTGAATCCTTTCATGACTGAAGACGTTGCTTTCTTGTTTCCCACAAGAGCCTGTTGTGGGCAATCTTCAGTAAATATGTCATACAGCATAAATAAAAGAACTAACTTTTAAAAACAACTTAGTATGTAAGTACCTACAGTATTTTAGCGACGTGTTTACTATCTGTGGGTGCCTCATCTGTCTGCCAACACAAAGGTTTGGTTTTTTTTTTTCTTACCAAAGAGCACTGTAAACTCATGTTCACTCTCTACTCCTTCACTTAAATGAAAGGGTCAGAAGATCCAGGCTGAATGTCAACCCTGTCTTTGTTCAGACCCCAACTATTATCACTAATGATAAAGGTACAGACCTCACACGGTATAGAGCTGCCTTAGAAATAAAATCTCACGCAGTTTCACAAAACAAGTGCCTAATTAGGGCTCATCTGCACCCCTTGTTACAATTTCCAAATGAAATCAAAGGACTTCCAGTCCTCTGTAAACGAATCTAACATTTAACCATTTGTCTTGAAATACAGACTTCAGTTTTAAAATATGCACAGATAGCTAAAGATCAAGTGATCTGAATCTATTTGTGCATATTTAAACACTGCTGCTATCTTAGGATTTTTGTTTAATGTTAGTATACCAGTAAATTCCTTGATCTGTAAAGAGTCTGAGATTCTCAGTGAGGCCATACTCACACAGTAGATATTTAATTTATACTATTCACTGGAGGGACCTTTTGAACAATCCTCTGCTTTTGGCATCTCTCAGCTAGAGCATGTGTTGAAAAAACACTTAATTATAGAAAATCACTGGAAAGCTAAAATAGTTCTCAAACTTTTATGGCTTTTCATACTTATTGAAGGTGCCACTGGCTTTTTGGGGGAGGGGAGGAGAAAGGGAATTAAAAACCAGGCTTTTCCCCTGGTTGGAGAGGATTTGTATTAAAAAAATGAATCCTACGTTTTTATTAAAGTTGTGGAATTCAATCATTTCCGTATGAGCAAATTATCAAGGGGCATAATTGCTAAGGACGACATAAAGGGCACTGCAAACGCTCCTATTGCTCCAAAAAACATAAATACCCCCTATTTCTTAAGGTACCGTAACCCTATTTCCTATGACTCCTTCCTCTTCTTGATCTAAAACGCAGCTAAAATTCATCACACTGAGTAATGTACTTATTTTATGCACAAAGCAAAATCCTAAATGTATTTATCCAGTGAAAGTCTTTATGCACATATTTTCTAATACTGATGTGAAAATTAAAACCTTAAGGGTAAGTATCGCAGAAACACTAACAAACTTCATTTATTAAACCATGTAAAATAATCCTTGCTCTTTAGTCGCCTACAACAGGATACAGCATCCTAACTAGTGGCACAGGCAATAACCCTGCTCTAATAAGTAACACAGGAACCTGCTGAAGGCAAAATCAATAGAGCCTGATTCCCAAATTATGTGAATATTTAGTTTTTCAAACATTACACACCAAGATCTTTCAGAGCCAGCTTATCTTTTTCTGCCTTTCTAAGCTAACTGCATAAGTACTGCTTGTAAAAACTATTTGCCCATGCAAAGTGAAATAATCACAATGCCATGCTCATTTACACACAAAATGATTTTGTGTCCCATTGTGCTCACAGTTGTTCAGCTCTCTAGGGGTGATTAAACTAGCTATGCTGCTACAGCTTGAGATGATTTCACTGAATCGTTTCTCCATGAAGTTGCTTCTTTGCTAAGCTGTTATTTTAACCATAAAAGGTAAACAGAAGGCAGTTGTAAGAGCTCCATTCAGCTCCGTGCCCAGGGCTATAACCCTAGGGCAGAGAATGCTGAAAGACTGCAGAATTTTCCAGGGTGTTGCCTTTCTTGCTCTAAAGCCTTCAGGAATACTGTTCATTTAATACACACTCTAGATGATACATTTCAGATCCTACTAAAAGAAAGACTTCAAAAGTGTAAGAACTTTTGGGCGGATGAAGCTTTCCCACCTCTGCACATAGCTCGGGGCCATGGTAACCAATACTGCTGTTGATGTTGGGAAAATACAGTAGAAATAAACTGCACAGAGCAGAGCAGACAGATAGGGACAAGGGAGGTGAAAGGTTGCAGGAAAGAAACAGGCAGCAGTCTGGAAGGGGTAACGAGAAAAAAGGGAAAAGAATGAAAAAGGAGGCGGCTCTGAAGGAGGGACAAAGTTAAATCAAGGAGCAGGCACTTAAAAGACTACAGATGGGAAGCAAGACTAATTAAGGATGTAAAAGCGCTTTGTTTCTAAAGTTTATTGTTGCCAGGATAAAAATTAATTGAAACTAATGCTGTTATTCACTCGTGCCGTTTAATTCCTTCATGCACATTTAAGACGTGCAATGAAAACGGCAGGTTTAAGGACCTGCCATGAAGCAGCTCGCTCCCCCGGGGAGCCGCAGGGAGGGCAGGTCGGGGCCGCAGCCCGGCCGAGCGGGGTCCAGCCGGCAGCCGGACCCCCGGCTCGGCCGCAGCCGGAGCAGCGCCCGCAGCTGCTCCCCGGCCGGCCGGTGCCTCGACCGCGTTCTCGGGAAGCCGTCCTCCCTCCCCGGAGGCCCTTCCTTCCTTACCAGCGGGCCCACGGGAGCGCCGGGGGTCAGGACCACCCCCCGCGGCCCCCCGGCCGCCCCACCGCCGGCGCTCTGGGGCAGCAACCGGCGGCAGAAGTTGCCCCGGCGCTCCCGTGACTTCCTGGCACCGTCTGCCTTTCCCCCGCCTGCGTTTAGCGCAGCCAGAGGGGCACAACTACAGACTTGGCAATTACCTTTGTCTCTACAGACAGGGACGGCGACCGCTCGGGTCTGCCTCCAGAGCCACTCCGAGACAACTGCTTACGCCGGGAACCGAGCCTAAAGACAAAGCGGGGAGGGCGAGACTGCAAACCTCGGGCTCGCTGGCTCCAAAATTAAAAGTCCGTAAACATTTGCACACACCTCCACAGTGCTTCACTGAACACCGGGCCGAGTGACAGAAGAGATCGTGTCCAAAACTTTTACGGGGGGGGGGGGGGGGGGGGGAGCTCCCTCTGGAGCTCTGGTTACCGAAAAAAAAAAAAAGAAGAAAAAAAAGAAAAGGCTTTCTCCTTCCCTCCCCCCCCCCCCCCGCAACCCGCCTATCTCTGGCAGTCTCCAGTCTATTTAGTGCAAGTTTCACGTCACCCAAATGCCTTTCCCTACTGCTGGTCAGGGAAATCACCAGCAAGCAACGCACCCGGTCACTCAACTTCTGCCTTTTTCTTTTAAACACACTGTATGCCCAAAGGTAAAATTCAACCAAAAAAAAAAAAAAAAAGCACAACATGGCGTCCTTTACTTATTCCCACATAACAAGAAAGGAGATGTCTTAGATGAATGCAAGAGGGAAAAAAAAAAAGAAAGCCAACCCCGAATCCCCGATCCTGTACATTTTCCGCGCAGCCAATGGTGGTGAGCATTAGCCAGGCTAATGTATTAATTTTGCAGAAGTGTGCCACATCGCATGCAGGAACAGAAATGCAAACTATAGCCTAGAGTGGTTTGAAGTCTACCCCAAACCAAGCCTTCCACTCTCACTGGCGCCAGAGTTTCATTCACAGCCCGCCCGTGTTTTCCATACGCGGCGCTCCCCATTGTCGCCCGCCTTCCCTTTGTGCCGAGCCGCCCCGCCGCCAGCCCCCGCGCCCCGGCCCGCGCACCCCCGCGCCGCGCCGCGCCGCGGCACCCCGCCCGCCCGACCCCCGCGGCGCGGCGCGGCGCGGCCGCGGCTCCGCGTGTACCATGCGAGAGCGCGGAGCGAGCCGCGCTGCCTCCGCCGCGCTGGGGCTTGGCCGTCTTCAGAGCCGGGGCCGGGGCGGCAGCGGGAGCGCGGGCACCCCGGGCCGCGGGGCTCCGCCGGCGCTGCCCATGCTGGAGCGGAGCAAAACAAAACATACACACACACACACACACACACACGCGCGCGCGCGCACACACACGCACGCACACACACAGAGACAGCGCTATCAAAGCGGGGCGGCTGCAAACGGGTCCTGTAGCTTTAAAAAAAACACCCCTCCGCCGCTTCTCCTCCGGAGCCAAGAGCCGAGTTAGTTTGAAGAAGAGGCACTTTCCGAAAAAAAAAAAAAAAAAAAAAAGGAGGGGGGGGAAGAGAGCGAGCGAAGGCGCGAGCGTGCCGCGCGGCGCGGTGCAGCGCGATGCGATGCGATGCAGTGCGATGCGATGCGAAGGACGGCGCGGCGCGGCGCGGCGCGCACTGCGCGCTCCGGCCCCGGCACGGGCAGCCGCGGGAGCCGCCGCCGCCGCCGCCGCCGCTTTCCTTACCTTGAGCACAGAAGAGAGCTGCGAGCCCCCCTTTGGCTTTGGGCTCTGTTGGGTTTGTGTGTGGATGGGCTCAGCTTTTTGCTTTTATTACTATCTTTGCTCCGCAGATCCTGCTGTGATTATTATTATTTTTAAAGCTGCTCGCTCTCCTCTCGCTCTCCTCCTCTCTGTTTTTTGCTGCTTCTTTTTTTCTATTTATTTTGCGCGTGTGTGTGTGGATGTGTGTGAGGGGGGGAAAAAAAGCCTTTAAATGAAACTGCCGAGGCTGTTATGAGAAGAAAGGCAATAATCCCGTCTCTAAATAACAGAGGGAAGGGAGAAGAGGAGGAAAAAAAGCGAATTCTTGCTCAGGGCTTTGCAAACGCCTGCAGGGCAGAGGATTAGGCTACAATTAGCTCAGCCCTTTGCTCTCGCCCTAGCTAATTTTGCGATGAAAATTGGATATTTTTCCCTCCTTTTGGTGAAGGTCTCCAGATTTATCCCCCCCCCCCGAATAAAATAAAATACAACCCTTGAAAATGAAATAAGGCTGGGAAGGCGGCCGGCGCCCCAGCCCGCGCCCCCGGCGCCGCCGCCCGCAGAGCCCCTCCGCGCTGCGCGGCGCGGTGCGGGCGGGAGCCCCGCGCTGCCCCGCGGAGCCCGGCCCGGCCCGGCCCGGCGCCGCCGGGGGATAACGGTTCGGTGTTGGGGAGGATCAGGCCACTGTCACGTCCTTCAACAGACTTACTGAAAAGAAGAAGGAGGAAAAAGGGGGGGGAAGGGGGGGGAAAGCTGATTTTAATCATTGTCATTTGGTCTGATGTAATATTTCCCCAGGCATTTTCAACTAGGCATAAATTTTCAGCTCCCAAATAAGTAACACAGGGCACGTTTCTCACATCTCTTGACTCCTCTGTTACAATTAGGGTAGCACCCACTCTGCACTTGTTGATAAACTAGATCAAGTTCAAAAATAAATAATAAAAAAAAAAATTAGCCCCTACTCTCCCCTCCCCCGCAGCACCCAGCGCCGCCGGGGTGCGGACGGGGGGTCTCGAAGACGGGGGCGTGGGGGGGCTGCAATTATTCCCATCCATCCATCCATCCCGCCTCCCCCTCCCTTTCACCCTTTGCTAATGTCTCGCATTGTAAACGCCAAATTTCCTGTAGGCCATTAAAACCAAATGACGTCTATCGACATGCATTGTGCTATTGCGGAGCGCCCTGGCAGCCCGCCCCCGGCCAAAAGCGCCATTTCAATTAGAGCGCGCGGCGCGATGGCGCGGGGCTCCGCGGGCGGCTCCGCGGGCGCGCACCGCGACCGGCCCGCGCGCCGGGGGGGGGGGCGGCAGGGAACCCCCCCCCCCGCAAAAAAAAAAGGGGTGGGCAAAAAAAAAAAGGGCGCAAAGCCCTCCCTCAACTTTCAGCCAAAGCTACGGCTCTGCCGATGCCTGCGCGTTTTTTTGCAAGCCCCCGCGGGGGATTCGCCGCCCCGCTCCGCGCTGCTCCCCGCGGAAGTTTGGCGGAGGGTGCGGGGCCGCTCCGCGCCCCGGCGCGTCGCAGCCGGCGGGCGGCCCCGCGGCGCTCGGCCGCCTCCTGCGCCCCGCGCTCGGGGCGCGGGCGGGGGGTGGCGGGTGGGTGGACACACACACACACACACACACACACAGAGGACCCGGCGCCTACCGCGCCCGCGGAGGGGCGCCGCGCGTCCCGCCGGCCGGCCGGCCGCGGCGACTCGTCGGGCTGCAGCGCCTACTAGCCGCCGAGCGCGGCCGCGCAGGGGAGTTATGCAACGCCGCGCGGCTGCCGGAAAGGTCAGGCCGCCGGCGCGCAGGAGGGGGCCGCCCGCCCCTCCCCGCCCGCGCCCGCGCTCCCCTGCGCGCCGCGCCGCGGGGCCCGGGGCCGCCCCGGCCCGCCAGGAAGCAGGGGAGGAAGGCAGGCGGGACCCCCTAAAATTGAGGGGGTTTTTAAAGTTCTCTTCCGTGGCAGGAATAAACAGAAACTTTTCTCCTAAGGGTAGCTTTTTTTTTTTTTTTTAAGAGTACAAACTACAGGAGAAGAGGGAAATTTTCTCATTAAAGTTACATCCCTGCAGTTAGTTCAATTACTTGATATATGCAGAAGATGTTGTAAATTTAAAGATTTAAATAGCTTACAAAGATGCCGGAGGCTCCATCAGTTAATTTCCTTAATTTATGGATTTTTAGCTGAGCTTCTGAAATGAAAAGGAGAATGAGAACTAGGTCAGCAGAGAGATTTGCATCCAGAACAGACTAAAATTTGTTTTCCTTGACCATCCCATCAGCCCAGGTATGATCCTTCGCGGGGGTCACCATCCCACCTCTGACCTCCGGGCTGGGACTCCCTGCCTATGAGAGCGTGGCACAAAGCGGTGGATTTTATGCTAAAATAACCTCCGAACACGAGCGTGTCCCCCGACAGCTGCTTCACCTGATCCTTGGACAAGGCTGTAGCCTAAGTAGTCTCATTTCCCCTGCACTCTGGTCAACAAGTGGATTCAGGGAGGACGAGCTCCGCTGAGACTCGGTGATCTGTCACGCAGCCTGAGTTTCACTCAGCTTTTCTGTAGGGGTGCAGGCGGACGATTTGGGATGACTTGGCATCATAAATTTTACTTCCTCTGTGAATTACTAACTGCTAAATGAAAAATAAATATGAGAATCTTGAACAGCAGTCAGAGCATCGTAAAAATAAGATGCTTCTGCACTAAGACACAGTAAAGAGGAAAGAGAAGATCTAACAATACTGCACTGAACAAAAAGTAGAAATTGTTTTCTGACTCATCCCAGCACATCTGTGACAGGTACCATTTAATTGTGCTGCATGGAAATGGAATGCATGGCTAATAAAAGATTTGTTTTGTTTGTTTGTTTGTAGATCAAAGCAAAGACACAGTAGCACTTGGGATGAAAAAGGCATGCGCATGGTACGTAACTTGTGCGGGACGGTATCTAAGAAAAGGACAGTGTACTTGAGAGCTTTGAGCTTTTTCTTGCCTGTATTAATGTTGAGGGTAATAAAGGTACACGTTATAGCTCTATATGCACTCCCTCATTTCTTTCTTCTCACTCAAGTGTGTGAATGCCTTTCTGTTGTTGTGTTTCAATACGTATGAATATATACATATGAATTAATACTTAAAAGATTGATATAAACTAAACAGTTTTAGGAAGCAACATTGCAATATGATTAGTATTGGTGTTCATGATTTAACATTTCTTTTCCCACTAGATGAAGTTTCTAAGATTTGCAAGGTACGTGTCAAGGACGGGTATATAAATGGATTTTTATTTATTCACAACTCCAAGACTAATTGCTTCTCTTTGCCTGAAGGCCAAGAGATTGGTTTTAATATGACACTTCAAAAGTATTCATAGAACTACAGAGATACTAAGTGTCATTGTTTAAGAGAGAAATCTCGCTATGCTACTTGTGACCCTGAAAAGAAAATCTTCCACTGTATTTTGAATCCTAATGTTGTTTTTCAGAGTTTCACTTAAAGCTCAACTATTAAGAACTGTACAAAGGAAAATACTAAATAGTATGTGGTGAACAAAAAAGAAGAAATACTGTTAGAACTGAATGTAACTTATTTTCTCAACAACTCCATTATCTTCCCTATAAAGCAATACAAAATTTATAACAGAAGATTCCTGAGCTCAGTTGCAGGATATTATAATTTTTTCAATTTTTTTAAATTTTAAGTTATAACTTATCATAGGTGTTTTAAAAGTTCTTGGCCAAATGCCCAGCATGTGTTTATTAAGATACTAAATACTTCAAAATAAATACCTTGGATTTTTTTCTTACCAGCAGTTCTTTGTATTCTCTGCAGATGCTTAAAAATGAAATTGGACAGAACCCTTCTGTAACCTGTTTTTTTATCTAATTATTCCATTGTTCGCTTCCATTTTTTTCAATAAACAGGTAAAAAATTTATTTACACCCTTAAGACAGTGTGAAAGAGAAGCTCGTAAAGAACCCAAGCTTAGTCTTCTCCATTTTTTGTGTTTTCCAAGAATAACAAATTGTATCTGTTTTACAAGACAGAAAATGACTAGATTGAGAAAAGATGGAAGATTTGAAGGAATATAAATTTCCTATCAAAAAGATGTTCCAAATATATTTTGAAATGATCAGATTTGAAATTTATTGACTCTGTGAAAGAACTGAAAAATAACGTCGACGTCTTCTACACAAGTGCTGTATGAATTAGAGTAACAACAACTTCCAGTCGGTATTGTTCTTGAAGGCCTTCATGAATTTATGCTAGCAGGCCTCATCCTGTCTCAGTCCTTACTCTTTTCCGTATATTATGTGTCTTATCTTGCGGTTTTGAGCCTGACTTCAGGACTTCTTATGTCACGTATCTTAACCCGAGGCTTGATCCTGGCTTCCTGGAGATGATACCAATATTCCTACCGACTACAAAAAGTGCAGGAAGAAATCCACGGACTGCCTGACCCTCTTCTTCAAAACGCACCATGCTTTACTGGGCATCTTAAGATACAGCAGTAAATAGGAGAGAAAATGGATCATTTCATTAAATGTTTAAAGCAGATAAATGAGAATTAGGGGTTTGTTCCTTTAAAACAAAGGGATCGATATCTATATGTAGAGTAATACTCTTCCCAGTCATAGTTAAGACAACACTGTATTCCAGATGGGCTTTTATTTGAGGAGAGAAGGTTTGAGTAAGAAATCGGTGCTTCAAAAGTGGTTGTTGGACTCTGGTGCACTTTCAGTCAGCAACGCCTATGTGACTTTGTTGCCTTCAGCGAGGTTTCACGGATGTGACTGCCTTTAGGCCTGTCCCCTAGACTGCAGAGGCACCCGGGAGAAACACATCTGAATGCAGAGAGTAGGCAGCCGTGGATCCTGTGACTAGCACCAGCACTTCCGTCACCGAGAATGAGATAGAAGGAGAAGGTGTGGAAGGCTGATGTTACAAATGTGTTGAGCCCCCGGAAAGGTTTGTTCTTGTGAGAAACCTGAAAATATTAAGCACCTTGAAATCCCAACACTCGCCACAGTCGGTTGACATATAAGGAATAATAAAAAGGAAGAATTAAGGACATCTCCCAGTTGAAGCAAGTTTTCAAGCCAGTTGCAGTGCCAATCATTCTGGCACAGGAACTTGACCCAGGGTTTGCTAATTAAGTCAAATAATTGTTTGTCATTTGTAGGCAGGTAAGGGTTTCCTGGGAGCAGTAAGCATGACCATGCAAAGAACAAAATCTGATCATTAGGAAATCACCAAGTCTTGTCACTCTTTTCCCTTGAATGCTCTTCTATTCTTTTCAAGAGACAGCTTGCTGCTGAGTGAGTTTACAAACCATTACTTTATTGACTAAATACAGATGGACTGTTTTTCAAACTATCCATTATCCAGCGCCTAACTCATGACAACAGCGTGATACAAAGAAATAATCTACACTGGAATGCCAAGATGAAATAGCTTGTCAGGATATACAGTATAGGAAAGGTTTGCCTGTCTCCTCTGCTTCCAACTGTTATAAGCCAAAAATAGTTTCCAAAATGAAATTTACTTAATCAAGATGTCCCATGTTAGCATTCAGCACAGTGTTTCTCAAATTTATACATTGCCATTTTGTTGTGTGCTCTCACTCCTCTTCTTAAGCAGTTACAATGCTGAGAAGTATTTTTAACCTGCCTAAGCAACGTGCATGGCTTTAGTTTTTAGCTACTCATTAAATAAAGCTTATCCATATTATATATGTCACGGAGAAGAAAAAACATTTTTATGGCTGAGTGTAATCCATTCATTGGTTTATTAGAGACACAAAGTACTCTGAATAATGTCACAAATCCACGTGGTGTCCCTGAGAGCTTGATTTTTGCATATGGATCGCTGACTTAGCTGAACAATGTATGAAATCCTGTGTAGCCAGGCAGCTCCCAACTGAATACACTTCTAAGGGAGGTTATATGCATTGCTTCTGCCAGCAAAGGTCTGGAATATGTTAAACTGCAAAAATATCACTTAACAGAATACAGAGAACCAAGAAAAGAGCCATAATGGCCCTTTTGTATCAAATCATTTACTGTTTGGGGGATCTTTGGGCACAGGCACATCTAGAATCATAGGTGAATTGCTTCTTATTTACATAGCAGCATGTCAGTGCACTTTTTCTTTGGCAAATAACAGACTGTATCATGCATGGCTGGGACAGAACCTGAGAGAGCAGCAGCTCAATAAAGCATCATGACAATGACATGAAAATGGAAGAAAAAGAAAACAGAGCAAATTTTTCCAGCTATGGAGCTCCTCTTTGATTCTAGAAAGGGACAGGGTAGCCAGGGAAAGACCAGGGAAAGTCTAATGTCGGTGGTAGGGAAGGGAATATTCTTAACCGCTCCACTTTCAGATCCGCTCTAAATGAAATGTGGTACAAGCTGTTGTGACCCCCAGACAACAGGCTGAGTAGATAGATAAATTCTCCTGGGATGCAAGGGAATGACTTCTTGGCTGCTAAAACACAACCTGAATTTAACAGCACGTGAAGGTGGAATTAATGTACTTTTATGTTGCAAAATATCTAAATAGTAGGAAAAAACCTGCAGCTGGGAGGCGGAAACTGAAAAATTAATTTGAGGTTCATCTGTTGGATGAAATGAATAGTGAATTGGAGTTTGTGGGACTGCAGCTAACTTGCAGATTGAGACACACTACAGGACAAAACTCATTACGGCTAACAGTATGAAAAGGGAGCAATAACAGTGTTGTGGTCTAGGATTTCTGCGTCCTAACCCCCCCATGGTTACCCCTGCCCACCTGTGATGCAGGCAGCCTCAGCTGGAGTGTTTCCACCACACGCCATGGTGGGAATGTGCTCCTACCAAATGGGTGATGCACAGCAGTGCTGCTCTTCCTGGCCTGCCAGAGGAGAGCTGGGCTGCAGCCTCAGTGCCATTGTTTTAGCACAAAGACGACGAGAGCTCTGAACCTGGCCAGCTGAGCGAGAGCCTATCCAAATCCCGCTATGCCAGAGACCCTTGGAAAGGAGGCAGTATGTCAGACATATGGTTGAAACATGCTGTGCTCCAGCCATCCTCGGCTAGCGTATGGTCTCCCGAGTACCGCTGCCAGCTGGGCTCTAATTTACACTGGGCCTGAGAATCAGGGACCTTAGCAGTCTCCCTGATGGTCTCTTCTCCTTTGCTTCACTGATTTCAGATATGCAGATATTCAGAGCTTTTCATTTTTCCCTGCCTGGCATCCTTTCAGGCAGACACAGGGGGGTATGCTTCTTTACTTAAACAGCGTGTTTGGTTGAAAAAGCAGAGACCAATATTCTGTGAGAGTAAAATTTCAGCATCCTGACTGTAAAATTTTTAATATCCATGGTATCACCTCAGAAGTTGTGCAAGTACATGAAGTTAATAAAACAAGCGTCCCCAAAAGTCTGATATCGAAACAGCATTGCCAAGTAGTAGAAATTGTACTTACCTGTTCTAACCTGTATTTTTGAGGATGCATGTGCTGTGGCATCATTTTTCATGGATTTGCGCTCTTAACTTCTTAAGCATTGGATTATTCCACATTTCTGTCACAGATTTCTTCTCAGAAAGAGGAGAACGGGACGCCTTTTTTCTTGTTGGAATAAACTCCTTAAATAGGAGGCATATTTCTCATCATGAAGTAGATATTGAATGGTGCACAGAGGGGAGGATAACCAAAGTCTTTGTTAAGCCCTTGTTTAACCTTTAGTTCGAGTGTTTTATTACAGTGCCACAGGTTTTGCCCCCTTGTAGGCAGTCTTCAGCTTGAAAGGTTATTAAAGGAACTCAAATTTGTATTTTTATATCCAGCTTTTAGTTTGCAATTAGCCTTTGAGATGTAGAACTTGTAGAAGGAATCTGTAAACAGATGAATTCAGTACAATTTGAAATAAAAATGATTTCATGCTACTGGACCCAATATAGCACCCTTCTTAAAATGGTTTGTAGCAGCAATTACGTGGTTACATTTTTGTCCATTTTTGGAACATCATACTCATTCTGCTTTATGGAAAGGACCATTGTGCATGTTTAATATTTTTGTGAATGTTATTCAGTTAAGCTTTCTGTTGTCAAGACATCCTCTGGGGAAAAAAGCGCAGGTAAATTTTCAGACATGATATTCTTTGGTGAATGAAGGTATTCAAAAAGTCCTAGCATCAAACAGTTTCACATTAATCCCTTATTTCTGAATGCACTGCGTTATCTGTAACACAGGACATGTGCCTTGGCTGCTCATCTCCTTGCTCAGAAGTGGGTCTCCTTGTAGAACCTCATCTTGGAGTTAGTTTTCTAGACCACCTCCTGTTCCTCACAAGATATTCTGGAGTTGTGATGTAACCAAGAGACCTGCTGGCTAGCAACTGCCTTTCCTCTGAGGAATTGGAGATCTAATAGTAAAAGGGCAGATCAACTGAACAGGTGGAAATGATCTTCAGTCAACAGGACCACAAAGGTGTCCAAGGCCACGTAGTCCCATCTACATCACTGTGACCCTCCAGTCCCTTCCTTTCACTGCTTTTCTGTTCAATTCTTGCATCTTATTTCAGATGATACTGGGAATTTTTGGAGCAGCAATGCTTTTATGTGGCCCAACACCCTGGGAACCCGTTTCTCAGCTGGGTGCCAGCACTCATCACGTGATTGCTTACAAGAGTCATGTCATCAGCTCTGGTGAGATGATTAAATGGTAAGGGGTGTGAGTAAGAATTACACTTGGGTCTGCCCAAGGATCCCACATTGCTTCTGTGTTTGCTGCTTTTCGGAGTCTCACTCTTCAGTCACAGGCCTGAAATTCAAATGCAGACTTTTTCCCCCTGTGGGCCAGATATTTACTTGCTTTTCACAAGCATCTACATTCATATTCCCAGAATGGTGGGGCGGGGAGGGGGACACGTTTTGACTTTGAAAAGGGCAGTTCTTCCAAGAGGATTAAAGGTTCTTCTTTCATGCATCTGGGGAATGATAAAGCAGGGTGGGTGACTGCTGCAGTGGCTTCCCTGGGGTCAGTGATGGGAGAGGCAGGGAAGCCTCTTTCCTTTCCTCTCCCCTTTTCTCTCTCCATTTGGTGGAACCGGTAGGAAATTGGTCTGGCTTAGAGGAAGGAGGAGGACTAGAGGCCACTGTTGGAGGGCATCTCGGCCACAGTGTTCCTCCCTCGTTCCCCCTTTGGCTCGCTACACATATTTGCCCTTCATTTCCCCAAACGAAGACCCCCGTCCACATTGTTCTCCCGCTTGGCAGCTCTGCCACGGCAGAATAGCAAGTCCCATCTCTCTTGTTATGCTACATGAAACTAAAAATATCAACCCCACTGGAGTTACTTCTACATTAAAGATGTAAGGGAAATAAAAATCACTTTTGGAGCTTTTTATTTTTTATTTAATTTTTAATTAATCTTAATTAATTTGAATTTTGAAGCGCTCTGAAAAATAGTTTTAAATGAATATATATATATTTTTTTTTTTTTTTCATTTCCAGTGCTGAGAGCATGAATAATGGAGGAGAAAAGCTGCGGCTCCCCGCTTGTATCGCTGAAGTCGGGATTTTGTGCAGGACAGGCGGGAGGCAACCGGAGGGCCGGGTGCCCTCACAGCGACTGGCCCGTACAGGCGAGCTGGCCCCGGGGTAGCCGCGGCCCCCTTCTCCCCGCGGGTGCGTGGGAGAGCCGGCGGCGCCGGTCAGGGCCGGGCCGGGTGGCGAGGCCGCGCTCGGGGGCCGGGGGAAGGAGCCCGCGGCCTCCCGCGTCCCGCCGCGGCGCCTCACTCCCGCCTCAGCCCGCCACACGGCCTTCCCGCCACCCGCCGTTGCCGTGGAAACCGGCAGCTGCTCCGGGGGGGGGGGGGCGGGCTGTGGGGGCTGGCAGGCAAGCGGCGCCCCAGGGGCCTGAGGGGACGGGCCTGGGGGATGGGGCCCGGCGCTTTGAGGGGGGGTCCCCGCGGGGCTGCGCCTGTGGAGCTAGGGTCCTAGCACTGGGGGGGGGTAGGGGCCCTGGTACCGCGGGCTCGGCGCTGTGGGGCACCCTCTGGGGCGGGTGTCTGGCACCACGGAGGGCCCCGTGGGTGGGCGCCTGGCACTGCAGAGGGGCCCGTGGGGCCGAGGGCCTGGCAGGAGCCCCGTGGCCTGCACAGGGGCTCTCCCCGGGGCCGGCTGGCAGAGCGGGACCAGCTGCGCAGGGCAGGCGGGTGAGCGGAGGCAGGTGTGCTCGGGGGTGCGCTGGGTGTGCCGCTGGTTTGAGGTAAAGGCCCTGTGTGCGAGCAGGTGGGGGGCTGCAGGCGGGGGCACTGGCGCTAACCCAGCTCCCAGTAACCCGCCAGTGAGAGTGGCACCGGGTGTCTGGGGAGCTGCTTGGAGAGCGCGGTCCTCTGAGAGGTAGGAAGTGGTGGTGTTTCTAATTAATGCCTGTGTGGTAGCCTAATCTGTGTTACGGGGCTCTCGTGAGTATTGTAGCAACAAAGGTATATTTTAGGGTTTAGTTAATTAAAAATTACTTATAAATCTGCCTAGGTCCTGTGTTGCACTTAACTAAGCTCTGCTGTTGTGGCTGTACCACAGAAAAAATACACCGTATTTATGCAGTTACAGCGGTAGTCTGACTAAGCTCCTGTAGACCTCTTTCTCTGCTCATTTCAATCATTCCTCATTGGATACTAAATGCTTGTTCTCCTCCTTCTGTCAGCTGAACTAATGGTAGGGGCGAGGGTAGGACTGATACCTGCTTTTAGCTACCTTAGTAGACGAGCACCTCCCTAGATCCCTGGGAAGAGTAACAGTGCTGATCTCTGCTGCAGGTCTTGCTCTCTGGGAGTGGGCTATGCTGCTCTTGGAACTGTGCTTGGTTGTAGGGCTAAAGGTCATAGTAGGCTTAAGATTTTGGATATGCCTACATGCTGGGATAAAGTTTTGTCAGGAGTCCTCAGGAGAAATGATGATATGAATTAGTTTCTGATTTCATTTTATACTAAGTTTCACTTTTTTCTGATGCTAATTTCAAGTACATATGGAAGTGCCTAATATGTGTTTTCTTTAGCTATATGGATATATATTTTATAGAAACTCAATATCGGTAGGGCACTTAAATACATGTTTGTAGTGAGGATGTGCCTGACTTGTTTGCAGTAGTGTGGTTCAAGCAAATAACTTGATTAAAAAGGCCTGTGTTTTATAAACAAGTGTGTGTGTGTGTACATTTTATTTTGGAGTTAAATCCTTTTTGAGACTGATACTAAGGGAGAAGGTCTCTTCCCAACAAGCTAAATTGAAAGGAAAGAATATAGGAGTTGGATTCAGTATGCATAGTGATTGAATAAATCTAGCCATCTAGATATCTGTAAGCTCTAGAGTTTCACACTGCATTGCAAAGCATGGCAAGCGTTTCTCAACTGTTGGGGTTGCTTGTTTGTTTTTTGTGTTTGTTTGGGTTTTTTTTTCCTTCAAGGAATACTGTGCCAACACTGCTGACACTTGGCTTCCCAGAAATAGATGTTTAATTCAAGTGTTTGAATCCTGAAATTATGTTACTGTTTCTTTGTGGCCTATACAAATTAACAGAGTAGTAAGTAAAATTGTTTGATGAAGAGAAATACTGCATTCCTAGGACAGAAGATACACAGTGTAGGAAATTAGTAGTAAGTTCTAAGAAAATGTTGGAATAAACTCCTTAAATAGGATAAGCACTTTGATGTTTTGGTCTTATCAAAAAATGTTCTAAACGGTACTTTATCTTGAGTTTTTGTACTTTTCTTCTATAAATAAAAAAAAAAAAAATTCTCTTTGTTGAAGAACATAGCCAAAAATATCTGTCCCAAAGTACAGATATCTGTGAAAGCTTGCCAATCTGCAGTTGATGTTTAGAAGAAAAGCATGGTATTTTTTGAGCATTTTTGAGGAAAAGGATTACTTAATCATGCAAGATTACTTTCTATTACTTTGAGAACAGTTACTGATTGTTTAAAAAAACAAACACTAGGAGTGTGTCTATCTCATTTCACAAATGCCTCTTATGAAGATTGTCTCCGATTGTGGAAGTCGATTTGTAGTCTTAGGAATTGAATTTCTTGGCCATCTACTTGTGTAGCTTAAAAAAATCTTCAGTCTGAGGAAAGCACTGGAAGTACTTGTCTTGGTATTTAGATTCTCAGTCTCTGTATGCTGCATAGAATAATTTTGTGAAAATGCTGATGTTTTCAGGGACAACTGCTTGCCTCTGCATGGCCTGCAAATGCTGATCCTCTTACAGATTTGGTGACTCTTAACACGGGCAAAAGCAAAAAAGCCCTGACGGTATTTAACAGTGCAGTTAGCAGAACGGCACTTGTAGTGTTCTAGGACTCCTACTTCTCACTATCTCCTTACTTGAAAAACGTAGTATCAGTTCAAGAGCGTGTACAGGGCTGTAGTTAACTATGTTTATTGGATAAATTGAGTTGTCGCAAGCTGCATATAAGAGTATTTCATCCTTATTTCATCCTTTTTTCATCCTTTGTGGAGCAACTGGGGAAGCAATAATTTTAGGACCAAAGCTCAATGGCAGCTCTGCTCAAAGCAGAGCTGCTGCAATTAAAACATGGGAAGCTTTTAATAAGAATTAATGGGGGGGGGAACTGTACGTGCCCATTTATTGGTGAGAATTATCGCACACTTGCTACATTCTATGCAAATAACAGTTCTTAGCTCTTCTGTTCACATGCTGTTAGGAACCTATGTCCACCCTGTAACTTAAAATTCTTCCCTGCAATAGCCCCATTAAGAAATCAAGGGAGGAATTACTTAAGCAAGGAAGACCAAAGCCAATCTTACATGGATATCTGGTGATCTAGTGGATATTTTCTTTTTCAAATTCATAACTTGTGTGAACCAAGTTCTGACCTCTGTTCATCTACAGTAAACTTGGTCATGTAATTTAACGTGGGGTTTTTTTTGTGGTGCCTGATAGTTATGCTAATAGAGTGCTAATGTTGTGATATTTAATGTTTACAGTGTTAACAGCAAAAGATAATAGCTGGGGCTTTATTGTGTTGGAGATTTTTAGTATGTTATTTATAGATCTGAAACCTACAAGATATGATATAAAAGCCTTCAATATGAAAAATGTTACATTTCTGAGCAGACAGTGAGAAAATTGCCTTTTAGAGGTCAAAACTCCCAATGCCTCTGGCAACATGGCCTTGATGTCATTTGACAGGGTGGAAACACAGCCCTTCATGGGAATAAACAGCCAATACCTGCACGATTCATTTTGTTAGGAGGGTTCTCCCATTGTTGCTAGGCAATATTTGCTAGGTGGAGTTAAAAAAAAAAACAAAAAAACCCAAAACAAAAACCCAAATGACAAAAACCCCAAAATCCATCCTCTGTCTCCTCAGAAAAATACTTCTTGCAGGTTGTCTTGCTATTGATATATTTTTTTTTTAATTGGGTGGTAATTTCTCCTTTCTGCAGAATTAATAGGAGAAGCATCAACTGAATCCCAATAGATGCCTTCCCCTCTGAGAGGCAGGGAGGGCAAGAGGCAGGAAAGGGTTGTCACCTGGTTAGTGGAAGGTTTCCTTTCTGTCTTCCTCCCTCTGTACCTTCTTAGAGCTGTCTGTTTGGCAATGCTTGGCTGTGTAGTGATGTGCAATTCTTGGAGAAGAAACATGGCAGAGACCAGCAGACATTCATTTGAAATGATTTTCATTCACTGCATTCTGGAATGGACTTGAAAGCAGGTCTCAGAGGCAACTTGTATATACCAGTTTGTCTTACATATTTATTTATGACAGACTTGAATCTTTAGGATGGTATTCTATCAAGTGACATACCCACTCAGTGTGATGTGTGTCTAAAAATAGGTCATTGTCAAAGGACAGGAAAGGAATTGTATAAATTTATAAACTAAACCATTGCAGTCTAGTATGATAGTGCACTAGCACACTCTGAAGCTGAGGTAATGCTGTGCCCAAAATTATAGCTTTCCATGGATTATTTTTCGAGCATAATATATTAGCATTGCGTTTATCAACATAAAGGAAGGCTGGTTGCAGACTCTAAAGATAGCTAATGCTAATGGGTTATTCCCAATGGAGCAGTTTGAAAATAGTAAAGTAAAACAAACCCGAGGTCATCTTGGAAGGTAGCAGGGTTGGGCCAAACTTTTATGCTTAAAATATCAGATTTCAAATTACTCATTTTTCATGTGTTAAATCATACCATAAAGCATTTATTTAATGCTGGGATTTAGGCATTTGGGTTTGAAAATAATTCCTGCTTTGTGCATTTGGCCAATGTGAATGTAAATTTTTTTTTTTTCTCTGCAGTCAATATTGGCAGGCCTGAAAAATAAAACCACTAAGAAATGACACTGTTTAAAAACAGGGCATCAGTAAAGGGATTTTTGTCGTCTTAAATAATCTGTTGATGCGTACAAAAGTGTGGGTTTTGGACTGTAACAGAGCAATGCAGTTTTTTCTGGTTATGACAGTGTAAGCACTACTATTAAGTAAGGCCTGGAACTTAGCTACACAAGTAATGCATGTTTTGGTGTTTAACTGCAGTGTTGTGCAGTGTAAACCAAATAGAGGGACTAATATTTAATTAAGGATAGACTGTGGAAGTGGTCAGTAAAGGAAAAATACATCAGTGTATAGGGTTATATTAATAAGGTTTGAAGTTACCAGGTAAAGGGGTGGGCAAGAAATAAAGGGGAAGTGTGACATCTGGTGGAAAGATGGTATCAGGAGCGAGAGCGCCATTGATGATAAACGGGCTTATTTGACATGAAAATGCATCATGCAGTGTTTGAAAATGTGTATACCACTGCTAGAGTTGAAACCAGGATGAGTGACTTATCCTGTGACCTCATAGTTCATATTGTCCAAACCAGTAAATATGGCAAGCCAGTTATATCCTCAATAAATAGCAATCTCTTTATCTAAGACACCAAAGAAAGCTTAAGTTGAGTAACTTCCCTAAACCCTTAATCTACACTAAAAATAAATTAATATGGTACAGGCTTAGCTACCTTTTGAAGATCCAAGTAATTTTTCAGAAAAATTCGTTGTAACTACTTAGATGATATATCCTAGCACTTTTTTGAAGCTTGAGTTCTTTATTGAGTCTTCTGTAGTACTACTTCCAGGTACAAGTCCCAAATTACTAGGACTGTCTGCTGTTGCATAGCCCTGCTTGCTCGTCTGGGAGATACTGGTCTGATACTGACTTGGAGATGCAATTGCAGGAGCCCAGCATTAGAGCCCATGTTTGGTTTCTGTTCCCTTACAGCTGGTTGGATTCTGTGAGCATGCTCTTCTGCAGAGTGCAGGAATACTGTTAACATTGCATGCGTGAGGGAGGAGAAAAAGGGGAAGAACTGTGTAGAAGAAGAGAGGGGGAAAAAGTGGAGATACCTTTTGCTTGGTGTCAGATTGCTAGAGTTAGAACTTGCTGTCCTTCAGCCAGTAGAATTTGCATGAAATCAGGGTGGGCTCAGAGCTGCAGAGATCTTGCTTTGTTATATATACTTCCAAAGTGTTATAGGATGTTGTGGAAAAGCAGTCTTCAATTCATTGAAGATCTTTGTATTAAGGATGTTCAGGAAGCTCCTAGCTCAGCTGAGAGGCACAGGGGAAAGAAAATAAGAAAATTTGTCTTAATCTTTCAGCTCTGCCTTAAAATGTCTGATTCTTCTGAGGTTTCATTTCATATGATATTGATCATCCCATGTCACACTGAGATTCTTCTGTTATGACTGCTACTGAAAGATTGCTTTATCCTAACCATAGTACAAGTTCAATCACAATTCTGCTTTGTAGTTCAGGCTCATCTCCTGTGCATAACTACCCCCTCTCCCCCCATTCATGTGGGATTTTCCACTTCATCAAAAGGCAATAGGTCTTGAGCTTGTCTTGTTCTTTATGCGTTTTTCTTCTATTTTTAATGTTAGCATATCACTTGCTAGAACAATATATTATAGAAGAGTTCTGTATTACTGTTGGCAGTGACTTTTTCTTGCTTTGGGGACGGACTCCATCTGCAAGTTTTTGCCTGCTTGCTCAGAAATAGTGCTTTTTGGGGATTGGCCAGTTCAAGCAGGGGAACTAGTTAGTAAAAACCTAAACCCAGAAATCTAGCATTTCAGTCATTTAACCTCAGCTGGAATGGAGCAACATTGAACTGGGATAGACCCATCTGAGGTGGCTGGCTTCTTGGTCAGCCACATGGAGCATTTAGCATCGGCATGAGTGAATAACATGTTCCTCAGGTCACCTGATTGTTAGTCACAAATGGGTGATATTTATGAACTGTGATGTTTTAGTACCATAATGAATAAAATACATTGTTTACTCCAAAGAGTGAACTGTTCTGCTGTGCTAGCAGAACTGAAATGCAGCTTCCATTAGTCAAGAGTCTTTGCTAATCTAAATGGGTTTGAGTAGAAGATGGCCTATGGTAAAGAGTTTGCTGGTACACTCTAGTGCAGTTCAGTGTTGAACACTTCCTTCCCAATCTAGCTCCTCCTCATCAGTGTGACAGTAATTAATTACCCTTTTCTGTCTGTGTTTGCTGGGATGGATTGTGTAGGCGGTGTCATACTTGTGGAACCACATCAACTAAAATAAGTTAACTCCCAGTTACTGTACTGTCATACAAAGACTGGATGTAGGCCAAGCTTCAGTTTCTTCAGGAGATGCTTGGTTTTACATTGTATCAGGCTGGGGGAAACAAGCCTTATGCTTTCCTTCAGAGAACCTAGTTGTATTGGTCAATAGCTTTCTGAAGATTATTGTGGGGTGTGTAGGTAGAGAAACGGCCCTATTAAAAAGGGGCCGATACTCTAGTTTAAGTGTTTTGGAAATCTAAGTGAGAAAGAGAATTTTTAGTGAAGTTGAGGCCTGATTATTTGAAAAGATCTCTAGATGTAATAAAAAAAAAATCAAACCAGAAGTTTTGATTGACCTGAGAGCAGGACTGACAAGTTTTGTTTCTCAGCTCTGTGTTGATGAGGAGACAGTTCTCCTTCTTACTAAATTATAACTGGTGATGGTACTGAGCTTGTGCTAGCACAAGGTGCTTTCTTAACTGCAGATGTGATCTCAGTCTGAAAATATCTTAATAAATTCACTGAATGGGCTTCCTTCTGTAGTATACTCACAATTATAAGCCCTTCATTTTTGCCCAGAGCATCTACTTGGATATCATAAAGTGAAAATAATCTTAATGTCACTAAATGAGAAAAAAATGAACATACTGCCTTGGAGAGAAACAAAATGGGGAGGGGGATTGAGGAGAACAGTACAGAATATTTGCTGCACTCTTGTGGACACCAGGAGAAAAATGTCCTTTGTTTTTCTGAGAATAATTTAAAAATGTGTTTTGTATCAACGTTGCAGCTTCTCAGTAACAATTTTAAGTTTTTGACTCCGCAGATATGATATACAGCCTTTTAGAAGGCTGACAGCTTGTATTTGTGCATCTTGGTTTCCATTACTGGTACTGATGACTGGGTGTATGGTAGCTGTTCTGGTAGTGTATATTGGGGGGAGAAGGAGGAAAGGTTCCTTGAAAACCTGTTGCAAAAAAAAAAAAAAAAATCTCATGTAAGCCAAAAGTTGAAAGTAGGGTATGAAACTTGCTTATGGAAATATACCACTGGATGCCACTGTTGCTTCATGGAATGCCATACTAAAATAACATCAGCTCTGCTTACTTGAAAAATTCTGCTTTTCCTTCGCTCTCATCTTTAGTTCTTTATTACTTTAATCTTTGTTCATATTGAAGGAAAGGAGAAATCATGCCCCACTTATTTTCTGCAGCAACATGGTGACATGGTTCCCATATCTAGAAGTGACAGCTTGTCATAGGAAAGAAAAGGGAATGACACAAAGTTTTGTCTGTGTGTCCCCCGTCCCCCCCCAAGGTAAAAATCTTCTTCAAGAAGAAAGGTTCAGATGAAAGAACAGCCAGTCTTCCTTGTAACTAAATTCCTTCTCTCTAGCTCTGAATCCTGTGTTAATCACAACTAGATTTGGACACTGAGCCTTTATTCCTGTTTTAATGTGATCCTACAGAGCAGAGCAGAAGGTCACTTTCACAAATGCCTGTTTATTTCCTTTCCCAAGTGTTGGGCATTTTGTACTTGAAAGAATATTTTTTTGCTTGTTACAATTTTTTCCTCCAGGGGGAAGCAAGAAGGTTGAAGGTCATCAGGTGAATTTTTGATGGCTGTTGCTTGTTTTCACAAGCTCATTTGTAATTACCTGATTAGCAACTCTGGGACTTTTCTTTGTCATACAGTGGGTTTTCTTGTATTTTGGCTTTTTTGGCTGAAGCAACCCCCCAGATTTAATTAATTTCATTAAAGCAATAAACCCCCCAAAATCTGAAGCCTGATTTTCAGATGGTTTGGTTTTTGTATTGTGTGCACCTAATTCCTATGCTTTCCTATGGGAGAAGAAAAAAAAGTTGGAAAAAAAACCCCTGAGCGAGTGTGGTGGGTTTTATTTTTGTGGTGGTTTTTTTTGTTGGGTTTTTTTTTTTTTTTTTTTTTTTTAGTGTCACAGTGGTGTATGCAGCCTGCTAGCCTGGCTTCTTCAGAGACAGGGACCACCTTCTGCTGTGTGCCTGCTTAATTGGGTAAGCCCTAAATATTGTTGGTTCCATAAAGCACTAGCCTAATTAATGACAGTAGAAATGTGGAGAAAAGGCAAACACAATGGAAATGAACTGTTGAGAGGGAAGAAGCAATAAGCATGTAGCCCTGAGAAAGCATGTTTATTCTCTCTGCGAGCTGGGCGGGAGAAGGCAGACAGCAGGGCTTCAGCCTGGAGGCCTCGGCAGTGCCATGGAAACGGCACAGGAGCACCATATCCCTCCGGCTCTCTAGGCCTTGTGGCTCTACTGCGGATTTAGAGGCAGCAGCACCCACACAACCTGTGTGGGGCTGCAGGAGGGGGAAGGTTAAAATGCATGTCTGTTCTGCTGCTTCACAACTCATTTATAAGGCAAATTAAGGGAGAGGAGAAGAAACAAGTAAATGTATTAAGCTTATTGTCAAAGATGGACTGGCAGCTGCAGCACGATCCCTGTGCTGGATGTCTGACAGCCAGAATGCAGTTTAATTATGCTACTGTTCACTGATAACTCTCCCATCTCTTCTGGAACCTGGATTGAAGTTTTGCCTGGATTAGATGTTGTAACCTAAGTTTTCCAGTGATCAGGACTGGATGCTAATACTGTGTCCTTGTAGGTACTGAAGGAAAGCCTGCTAGCAGAGCTGCTGCTGCTGTTGATGCTGCATAAACTTGTAGCAGTGACCCAGATAACATTGTGACTGACACAGTAAGTTACAGTGTCAGGAGAAATAAATGTCTCCTGCAGCCCCTCACAGAGCTCCAGCTGTGCCATGGTACCTGCCCTTAAGCCCCATCTACCCAAGAAGCTGGCCCACTGCTGACGGGCTGTGGGACTTGCTGGGCTTTGCTCAATTATGAACTAGTTGTATACGTGGGTTCAGAAAATACACAGTGCTTGCAATTATTTGGAAGTTATGGTAATCTAATGTACTTATTAAAGGACCTCTCCAAAATGGTTGCCTGGGCTCTGCTATGTCTGTTGAGAATTGCTGGCAGTCATCTAAGTGTGACAGCTCTCTGGAGATCAGTTTTGTGCTCTCTCCCCTCATCTACCACCCTCTGCTCTGTTGCTACTTCTGGCCTAGACCTGGGAGAGGGCTAGTGTTTAAATTATTCCTTCTGTAGCTCTGCAGTCAGCCATGTTTTCATCTCATCTCTGTCCTGAGGTTGAAATCACAAGTTCTCATTTGTGTTATGCCATGCAAAGAGAACGTTCTCCCTGTTATTGGCTTGCAGTAGGACTGGTTTCATTGCTGGAGAATACTAAGTGGCTATGCTGTGGTTTGGTGTTGTGGGCTTGCTCAAACAATAAAATGTGAGGTACAGCAAGACAAAAAAAGCAGACATCTTGCTGGTATCTTTGGACAACAACCTAGACAGAATTTCATTACTTTTTGTGGTTTGTCAGAGAAAAATAGCTAAATGAAGTTTGACTTTTGCATGTGAAGGCCTGGGCTTTTCAATATAGTATAAACTGGTGAAAAGTAAGATGGAACAGAGCAGGATTCAAGCCTGTGTTCTTCAGAAGTTTTGGTGAGGTTAGCTAGCTACCTAACATAAAGGGCGAAGCCAGAGAAGGATTAAAAAAGCATGGCACACAAATGAAATACTTAAGCTGCTGCCTCTTTTTTCCCCAGAGTTTGCTTGCTTCATCCCTTGTTCATTTTAGTGAGTGGATGCAGAAGATCACTGCTGGCTGCCTCTTTACTGGCTTGTATATACATGCAAAGATCAGGAATGCTTCCACAGTCTTGAGCTCCTTTTGAGTGTTCCTTAAGTGTACAGAATTCAGTCCCTACTGCATCAGGAGCCTCTTGAAGATAAAAATTACTGGTTCATAGCCGTGACATCTTTTGTTAACTGGAAACCTTAATGCCACTGCCAGAAATGGTAAAGAAAGGTTCTGTATCTTTTACAAGAAGCAATAGATGAAGAGCAAATGTGTTTTGGAGCAGAGGTGGTGAGTGCTTCTCCATGCCACAGGCATTGTCAGAGTTGTACATGTGGCTCAGTATGTGTGTTTATAGCCACGAATCATTATGAAGCAGAAACCAATTGTTTTTACCCCATGTAAGCCTCTGCTTGCTTATCTATTTGAAAGTAGCAATTCATTCTTTTTGCTTTATTTGTAACCTTCACAATTTAATGTTTGTATAAATCTTAAAGGTGACATCTTCACAATGTAGGTCTTCACTTTACAGTCCTTGTCTTCCATCCTGCTGCAGTATGTTAAAAATGTGAGCATACTTGTTTGCAGCCTCCTCTTCTATGGGCGTGATCTTTGTAAATTTATCTGGTCTCTTAGGGGATGTTGCATCCTCTAGCTGCTGTTATATGGAAAGTGCATTGGTACAAAGTTATAAATAAACTCTTTCAATTGGTGCTGGATCTCTGTGGTTCTTTACTGCAAGTCTCCAAACTCTCGGAAGAGATTTTTCAACAGCTCCTAGCTCATAAGCAACAGCTTCCCCCGTGATAACCCTGCAGCCACTCGTTTTGTTCCTTCAAGCTTCTGTCTCTGTGTTGCCAACCTAATCATTAGACTGATTATCACTTAAGCTGATTGTGAATTCTGGTTTGGACTCTTTGCTTTTGTAGTGAGTAATTAGAGAAGGCATTTTTCCCCCCATCAATTTGTGCTATTCATGGAAATGTTATCACTTATAGAAGATAGAGAATAGATGTTTGTAGGTTTGTTTTTTTTTTTAATTGATTGAGTAAAAGTCCATGGGAAAGGTGAAGCTCTTAGCTGACTTCTAGAAACCTTGCCCTGTTGGCCTTGCTACATACTAGATGGTTAGGGATTTGGTGATAGTGTTTTACATGTTTATATTCCCCAAGGATGTGTTTGTTTTTTTTTTTTTTCTTTCCTATCCTCCAATGTCATGAAGTTAAGCTCAAGCTGTTTCTATTCTAGATAGGACAATATTTAAACAGTGCATGAAAACATTCCTCTATTATAAAATATTTTGAGACTAAAGTCTACAGGTTAATATGTGAGATTAGGGCAGCAGATAGTGGCAAGAGTGTCATCATTAAAGAATATTTGTATCTTTTGAAATAATGTCCTCACAGAAGTGTCAATTTTAAAGCTGTCCAACAACATTAGTTCTTTGATTAAAAGACATAAAAGATTAAATTCTTCATTCAGTTAGTGTGTAGGCTTTCCTGAGCATTCTGGGAGCTGGAGCAAAGGTAATAACTAAGGGTCAAGGGGAGAAGACTGCCTGGCTGGTCATTAATCTTATTTTTCTGTGGAACATAGCTGTGAAGAAGCATCTTCTTTTTTTCTTAAGCAAGAAAACTATGAAACTGCAGGTTTTGCTCAAGTCTGACTTAAGGGTAATTGAGGAGAAATAAGGAATGTTGAAAATTGGGTCTCAGTTTTTGGGTGGTTTTTGTTTGTTTTTACAAGAAAACTTGGGAGGGGGCAAGGCTTGTCGTGATCAAACCAGTCGAATTTCAGAAGAGTAAAGACTTAGTGAAACTGCTAGTATTTATGCAGGTTTGAAAGTGTGTGTACTGGAGGAAGGGTTATGACAGGGACAGGAAATCCCTGATAACTTCCATGTAGCTACTGTGGATTACGAGTACCTCTGAACATGAAGGTGTCTGGACTTCAGTGTAAGCAGCCCAAGAATATTCCAAAATTTGTCACTAATTCTGTGCCAGTGCCTTGTTCTGCTCCAGTTTTGTTGCTCGTACCCTGGCTACTTTTCTTAAAGTTGAAAGAGAGCGATTGCAATTGTGAGAGCAGCACAAGAAATCTAAGCGGTGCTTAGAGAAAGGTAGGAAAGATTTAATATCCATTTCTACTGAATACTTTGTCAATCAATCTTCTTATTTATTAGGTGGGGTGTTGAGTGCATAAAAAAACCCCTACAGGTCTAGCTACATTATTTTTGGAAAGTAAAAGGCCTTACAAAGTGAAAGTAAGTTGCATTACTATAATTTCATCCAAAGTACTTAATGATCTGAGATAAGAGAGGATGCAAAAGGGCCAAGTGTTGCCCTAAATAACATCAGAACTGCAGCTCTGTGTAGAGAAATACATGCTTTGAATTGGTAAAAAGGAGTTGTATTAATTATTTGGCATGCCACACTACACATGAACACCATTAAAAAGTCAGCCTTTAAATCTTAAAACACTTCCAGTACCTACTATCCTCATTATTAACATCCATATCTTACATTAATGCTGCTGGCAAGAGGTGAAAGCCATCCAGGGTGAAAAGAAATTAGTTTCATTTTTCAGTAATTATGGAGAAAACTCTGTTCACTGGCTTTAGTCACCCTCTCAAGTTATTCTAGT